>NC_079902.1:12875264-13572764 GCF_024868665.1 Triplophysa rosa
TTTTTGCAGTCCATGGTGTCAGGTCATGTGACAAGTTGTTGTATCTGTCAGGAACACAATGTAAAACCCAGTATCAAGCCTCAAAAAGGCTCTTTCCCATTAACGTCTGGTCCGGGGGAAGAAATTGTGATAGACTTCACAGATATGATCGCACGGGTACATGGCAAACATTGTGTTTTGGTCATAGTCGACTATTTCACTGGATGGCCGGAAGCATATCCTGTTGGCCGAGAGGACAGTACGGCTGTAATAAAGTGTTTGATCAATCACTATATTCCGCACTATGGGTTTCCCCGTCGTATACGCTCAGGGCAAAGTCGAGCGGATGAACCTTACACTCAAATTAAAATTGGCTAAAATCTGTGCACAGACCAAATTGAATTGGTTATCAGCCCTTCCACTCGCATTAATGTCTATTCGTTCTTCTGTTAACAGACCTTCTAGGTCTCTTGCTGACACTGGTTTGGACCTGAGGACTCAGGTCCAAGAGAGGGAGGATACACAGAGTGACGGTAAAACAGACACTGAAATTGCCACTGGACAACACCAACAGTTCCAAATTATACACAAAACAGGCGACATTTTCACAAGCCCACACACAGAACCATTGGCACATTGTGTAAGTGCTGACTGTGCATACGGAGCAGGTATAGCTAAACAGTTCAAACGGCGATATGGTACAGAGAAAGTAATTAACCAAAACAAACAACCAGGTGAATGTGCAGTAACTAAAGAAGAAAATGGCAGAATTATTTTTCACCTAATAACTAAAAAACAATGTACTGATTTACCAACATATGACTGTTTCACAGAAAGCCTAAAACACATGAAAGGTTGGTGTGTGGCTAATAGAGTAAAACGAGTCTCAGTACCCCGGCTGGGGTGTGGTCTAGATAAACTAGACTTCAAGAAAGTGCAAACGATTCTGAGTGAAGTGTTTACGGATGTGGACATACAAATAACCATTTATTCCTTATAATCAAGTTTTCATTATTGTGTGATTTTGAGTGTTTTTCAATGTTTTTCAATTTTCAGGTTTAAAAGTGTATTTTTAAGAGTGTTTTCTTACAAGTTTTAAGGTATTAAGTTTTAAGAAGTGTTGATTTTGTAAAGATAATAAGACATTACTAGAGAGGGTGAATACAACAGCAACAAGATGAAATTGTGGGAAAATTGGAAATTGTTGTGTGTGTTAGGGATAATTGCAGGAACCATCATAGGGATAATTTTTGGAATACAAAAAAGTCAGGAAGGTAATAGCACCACACCGCAAACTAGACATAGAAGGTCAATAACATCAACAGACAAGTGCTTACAGAAGTATGGTGGAATTGAGCTAAATTATACGGAAGACACAACCACATCATTCATGTTTGATTTGTGTACAGTAATACCCTGTGGAGAGAAGGAGCAGGGGTGGAGATTACTGGACCTATATTTGTGTTTAGATGATACTGTAGATTATGCATGTGGACTAAACAGACAAGTTTATAGTAAAAAGTGTGGATCCTGGACACAAGTAGTGGCAAACACAGGGAATTGGGACCCATACCCAACCGGACAGGCAGGAAAAGAATTAAAAGATAAAATAACAATACAAAGAGACTATTCTGGAAAAAAAAACACAAAACCCAATAACACTGTCAGTAAACGAAATAAGGGATATTAAGAAAACAGGGACAGCAACCAGAGAAAAGACAGTGTATCTAATATTGGGGGTGGATCAGACGGGAAAAGATAGCATGGGCATTGTCAAGATAAGTGTAGTGACCGAATCAAATCAAACGGAATCCCAGAAGAAAACATTACCAGTAAAAAAATCCAAAAAATGAAGTAGTAGGAATTGACTATACCAAGTTGAAACCAGAAGACATAATAGAGAAAGCTACTGGGTATGGGGAAAACAATTTATGGCTGGAATGGATAATTACCACAGCCAGAGAGCAAGGATTAGATGACTGTGTAGGTTGTGCTAACGCAAAACCCCGCCTACACACGGAGCCAGCGCCACTGCATCCTGGAGACAAATGGGGATATGATTGCATGTTAGCTTTGACAAGAGAAGCAAATCCAAGAAATTGTAGTACATTAGCAACAATATTCACACCAATTACCAACCGTTCAAAGACAGGACCATTTACACCACAGAGAGCAAATTACACGTGTTTTAACATTACACGTAACTCACCAACAAGTAACCTAGGGGAAATAAGTAGTGACTGGTGTAATCAGATAGTGTTAGATAAAGGGACACAAATAGGAACATGGGCTAGAGCAGGATTGTATTACTATTGTGGAGATCGTAGACTGTTTACTAGAATACCTGAGGGAGCAAGAGGAGTGTGTGCTATGGTAAGGTGAAGAGGATATGTGACCTCTTACGAGGTCAAGAGAGGGAATTGTGGAAATATTTTTCAGTTAAAAGTATGATTTAATTATCAATATAATCAATAAGTGTTTTCTTTCATTAAATCATTAAGCGGTGTGCTTTTATCATGTGCTTGCTATTTTACTCAGTGAAAAGTTACTGTGGCGGGCGGAGTGAGACAGGATAAGTGGGGGTTGGAACCATAAATTTAACTAAGTCAACACACACACACACACACACACACACACACACACACACACACACACACACACACACACACACACACACACACAAAGAGTCACACAGAAAAGAAATGTTATGAATCAATCCACTGCATTTGTTTTAAGTATAATCATGAGTTGTGATGTGTTTTAATGAATCATAGGATTAAGAAACAACGCTACATAATTAAAAGCATTAGATGATTGAGTGTTTTCTTTTTACTAAAAGAATGTTGGGAATGTTGGTATGTTGTCCGGCCACAAGAAACTAAGTCTAACCACTAAGTCTTTAGGGAACACTCCCCAAAAAGAAACTGTCTCTAGGGAACATTCCTCAAAACTAGCGACTGACCACAGGATGTAGGGCATGTGTTGTGGGAGATGTTGTTTTGCAGGAACTGACAAAGAAGGGCGAAGTCAGGTGGACTGGTTCACGGTGATTGGTTGCTAGGGAGCAATGCTCCACAGAGAGAAAGGAGGAGTCAGAAGATGAGAACGACGTCAAATACTGAATAAATATGTGTGTTTTTTGAATAATCTGGGTTGTTGGCTTTTGAGAGAGTGTGGAGAGTGACTGACAACCCAAAGCTTTGTTACCCTTTTTACATCTGATAATAAAACTTCTGTTTAATTTTGGAGAAAGTCTCCGTGCAAATTTTTGAGCATGCAGGACTGCCTTTTAAGTCCAACATTACATGCTGGTCTATCCTCTTCTCTATTGCTCAACTAACATACCTTTGAACATGACGTACAAGGAACTAGCCAATCAGAGAGCTTGTTACATCTCCCTCGCCATAGCTAATTTGCATTGTTTTACCAATGCAAGGACCCAAAGTGTCAGGGAAATGCTAAATAGACAGGCAAAAAGGAAAAGCTAAATGTCTAAGATAATCGAATAGCAAATCGGAAAAAGAAAGGCAGCAAGGAAATGGAAATGCAAATGGTAAAATAAATAGTCTTTTAAATGACTGATTAAAACTCGTATTCCTAGTTTAATTTGTAAATCCAATTATTTATTCCTCTTTTTAAATCGCATTTTCAAATAATTGGAAATTCATTAAAAAAATTGGAATTCATTAATGCACTTTAAAATGATGTACTTATTATGTCTTTTATGTTGTTTTTTAATTCCCTTTTTAATTTGAAGTATTTATTGATGGATTAATATTTCATTTATTAATTATTTTTATAATCACACTTTTTATTGCCCATTAAAACAATAAATAATGAATGACTTTATCATTTCGCCTATTTATATTTGGATAAATACATGAAGTTGTAAACAAATGTATTAATGCCTATTTGTGTTGTAGAATTAGTTATTAAACAATGAAATGCTTTATTACTTTACACACGACTCTTCCGGTCCTCCATAGTAAACAGGTTCAGGCTTTTAAAAAGCTGTCAATGAGAATGTACTTGTCAGGCCAAATTCTGCCGGGCTCAGGCCCTAACTTTTAAGGCCCGATTACAGCTCTACCATGGATGGTAAGTTGTAGTAATCACAATGAATTAATAATAAAAAATCCCCTCTTTCTTACGCTGCTTCATCCTTTTCCTTTTCAAGAGTATGACAGTAAAAATCCTCTAATCATATACCTGGGTGAACGGTTGTATAAAATCAAGGCTATTCAGAAAAAGTAAATAGCCTGTGATTTTTCGGAGGTAATGTAATTGGTGTACGTGATACTAATGACTGTATTCACAAGAATATGCTAAAACAGGCTTAAAATTCAAAATAAATGCATATGCAGATGTTATGAGGCATGCTTTTTAACACTGTGAAATATACAAGAACATATTGTGCGTCTACTCTGCATATGCAAAGTGAAATGCTCGTCAATCTTTCAGTCCTAGAGCCCATCTCATAAGTCCTCCCAGGTTTTGGTCTAAGCTAATGTGCTCACCAAGCAGGACCTTTCCCATTGAATTACAGATGTTATAGCTCTGTCCTATGAGCTCCATATTATAACTTTGCCTCTAGGAGTTAGGGCCCACCACTCCACCAACAGTCTGCCCTCTTCCACGGTCTAGGGGGAGATTGCGAAGTAATGTTTGTGCTGTAGCAAGCCGCTCTCTGCACACATTCGTCAGGTTTTAAAGTCATAGACATAGATTCATCCCCAGGCTCTCAGGTCCTTTGACCAGTCCTGTCTGCACTCAACAATTTCCTGTGCCAGTGTTACACAGCCTTAGGCAGACATCTCCTCTCAGTGTGATTGTTAACATTCATTGTTAAATTATCTAAAAAAAAGAAATATTTCAGATTACGTATGCCTGGATCCCTGAGATGGGAATAAATGGCACTTGGTGCTTCATGTGAAAGTGAAATGTACAATGTTGTAATCTGGGTAGCCTAATCTTTAAATAGAATTGCAAAGGCAAGACAAGCATTGAGAAAGTACGGCGTAGAATGTTCTGAATTATTTTTTAATGACATGATTGTAAGCTATATTCAGGAAAAGACACTGATACACTGAATGGAGAACCGAGTGAATGGGTGCCCACACACTGTAATTCATTTGCACCGAAGTGTGCAAACGATTCTGTCTGGAACTGAAAGGAGATGTTTGTGATCCTTGCACTTTTGACACCAGCAAGTTTACACGCAATCATCTCAAAATAAACAAGTTAAATTTTTTTCTTTGCATTTGCAATGTAGGAGGTTGCTTTTAAAAACAACTACTTATCTAGTAGTCTATTGCAAGATACAGCATGCCTCAGGATTGAGGTAAGTACATTTTTCAAGAATAAATGCATATAGTATTGATTTTTGTAAATATTTCATGTTATTGTAAGGGCTAACTAAATAATGTGTACACAGACCTAAACTGACATGTGCTCAACCTGATATGAGTATGGTTTTAGAATATCAATCCTGTTTATAGAAAATATGCAATAAATCAACGTCGTCCATGATTCTAATTTTGGTTAAATTAAACCATTGACATGTACTTACAAAATGAAAGGAAGTTTGATGACAGAAACACAATGACTGACCCTTTTTAGAAAAATTACGAAACTTAGTTTAATCTAACTTATGAAGACAACAACACAGCATTTAAACATATAAGTTGAACTTTCCAAACTTCAGGGATATTGAAAAACATATCATGTGAATGAGAAGACAATCAAGGTTGAATGAGTTTTGACAAGATGAGCTGTATGTGATTTAGAGATGTAATTAAGGAGTGAACACTACCTCCACATCTTTTAGACTAATTAGAATATGATTGCAAGTCTATCTGAGTAGGAATGTTGTGCTACCTCTGCAATAAAGTTTTTAGTTTTTTAGTCATGCCTTGGTTTTATGTCTTCAGATATATTTGACTATGTTCAGATATTATTAGATCAGTTCTTTTAACTTTTTAAAAACTCTAACTATCTTGCTTTATACATTCTGTGGCTCTGGACATATACATGGACATAACGAGTAGCACATAGCACTAGTAATGCCAATGTTTTATTCCAAGACAATTAGTATTTTTTCCAAAAAATATCAAGAGCATCATGAAAGTAGCCCAATGTGTTTAAAAATGTGATAGTATACCAACTACTTGTTGCTTGCATAAGACAGTCTTGTGTCAATTAACCACATGATATCCAAATTGCAAGTTGCAGAGGTGTGGAAGAAATTCTTAGAACCGAGATGTAAATGTCACAAAAGCCTGTTTCGGAGGAGAAAAGGAGGAAACAACACTGACTGCATAATTCATCTGAATGGGGCTTGGCCTGTTGTTGAATTTTAATTATATACATTACACATGATATTTATTATGTACACTATAACAGATTTTTGTAAATTAAACAGTATTTTACAGTAATATGCACAGTATAATACTCTTAAATGTGTAACCAGTATTATACTGTAAATAGCAAAGGATTATGGGGAAATGTATGCTCACTACTGTAATTCTTCTCTACTGTAAATCGATTTACAGTAGTGCAAATGCCAGCGAAAACTGACCAATGAAAAGGGAGATTTCTTTTCAAGTTTTTTTCGTTTGTTGGGAGTGGCAGATAACGGAGGAATGACTCAACAAAAAGGTTAGTATTACTTCTGTAATTATTTTATGTAAAACTCAGATATTTTCAAATGCATTAACTTGTTAACAACCAAACATGAATTAGTGGGGCAATTTGGGTGAGAATAGCATTATTAAGCCGGTTACCCTTTTCCCCTCAGAACCCCTCCCCACCCTAAAGTCAGTGAAAGCATTCAAATAAAGTCACATTTAAGCGCATATTCTTTTGAGTCGATTCTTTTGAAAGCATTAATTGAACAATGGGCAAAACCATTTGAATAGGCTAATGAATCAGTTCAAATGATTTGTTCAGTTCGCAGCACGATCTGAATCATCTGAAGCAGGATTACTCACTCCTCGTAGCGCGAAATTTAAGAACACGCAGAACACAAAGAGCGTTGGATGAAGTGGATATTAATCTATATCTATACAATCAAAACTGCAAATGTGTCATATTGTTTGCCAGCAATGATAAATGCCCGCCATATTGCGCGCACCCGCGCGACCTGTTCGTCAGACACAGCAACATGCGCGTTACCTGTCAGACACAGAGACGTGGGCTTGCAGAAATATACATTTGAAGAACAGAAGGAAGAAAACTTGTTGATGGGCGTGTGGTTCACTGTTTACTGTTTGTTTACAAGTAAGAGCGTTTCACAACACACACGTGACACAACACGAGAAAACATGAGCTTTGTTCAAAAATGTGTATTTCATTTAAGAGAGCACTGCAGATGTTCTAGATCATCTTAGGAAATGCTCTGAGTTTAGTTCATGCTTTAGTTTGACATGGTCTATTATTCTAAATAAGTTGTGTAAACTACATTGACATCAGGACTAGATGAAATTTACAGAAATGCTGTCTCTTCTGTGTTTGTCTATTCTTTAGTCTCTCTAGTAATCTCTCTAGTATATTGCAAAGATATCTGCTTATGATAATTAAAAATATTGATTAAAATGTAATATTAAAATATTGGCGTTAATATTAATTTATGTAGTAGGCCTATATAATCAGATACAAAGTAACTAAGTAACTAGCTACTTGAGTAGTTTTTTCATTGCATACTTTTTTACTTTTACTCAAGTATTTTTAAATAGTGACTTTTACTTTTACTTGAGTAACAATTTCTCTAGTTACTTGTACTTTTACTTGAGTAAAGATTTTGGCTACTCTACCCACCTCTGTTCTTAAGTTATATTATGCGAGTTTTCCAGTGCATTGAGTCCATAAGGTAGAGATTTGGCAGATGCGGACTCGCGGTACTGCGTACTCACTGTTATTTAAATATGTCATCTGGCTGTTCTACGCGTCTGGGTGAATGAATGAACTAACGTTACACAGTTTAACATTGCTACTCACGTGACGCTCGTGGATTTGTCTGCGTCTGCACTGTAGAATATGAACACATGAACTTCATCTCCAGAGTTGCTCTGAGAGTTTATTTTACAAGCATTTTTACTGTTTGAGTGAAGCTATCGTCAAAGTCACACACACTAAAACTGAAGCGTCTTCCCAAAATAAAAGTCTGGTTAACTTGAACTCTCTAAAATACTGTAGTGTACTGTAGTATTTGCTATTGAAAATTGTAGTGCCCTTGTAGTGAATTGATAAGCTGTAGTAAACACTGTAGTATACTATAGTAAGGTTCAAAAACACTATAGTATCTAGGAATTAAAGGAACTAAATTCTATTGTATACTGCAGTAATGTATGTGGACAAATATAACTGTAGCCCCGCTATAGGTAAGTACACACTAGGTTCGTTTGAATGGCAGTATATGGGAAGATTCAGAAAACCCAAGAAATAACCATTTACAGTAAAAGTCCATAAATCAGACACAACAATGAAAATACTTGTTTACAATTGTAACTTGTATTAACCTCAACAATGAATTAAACAAACAATCAGATGAACATGTGGGTGCGTTGTACTTTTATTGTCAGTGTAAGTGTGTTTCTTGGTGATTAATTATCAACCATTGTCCATTTAAGTCCACATTGCTGAGCTCAGATTGGGGTTCTCCAAAATTCAATAATTCAAAAAATCTCTATGTCAATAGAAGTTCCAGTAAGGGAAAATAATCCACGGATTGCAAAAATCATGTGATGCACAGCCCTACCGCATCACTGGATGGTAAGGAGTTGACATCAAACAAAACCAAAACAATCAAACTGGAGGCTCGCCATCTTCCATCCGGAAGAGAATTCGAGGGGATCAAAAACCTGGCCTACATAGAAAGAGGCACATAATATCATTCTCAACTTAGTATACATAAGTATGTCATGAACAACTGCACTAATGCACATACAATTAGCATAAAGTAACTCAGCTCTGGAATTTAACAATGACTGAGAATGATATGCATACATACAAACATATGTATCCCACATATTAAACGAGTGACACACATAATTCAGTTAATATGCATCCAAATTACACTTCCCACATCTTTTAACAACATATTATTTCCAGTTCATGTGAACACCCTTTAAAAGATGACCACAACGTTATTATGCATCTCTATTAAAGATAACATTTAGCATCTTGCCACTTTTAACACTCAAAAATAACACATCACTTCATTGGTAATCACATACCTCTCATTACATCACATTCTATCGAAATTAATTATCACAACCTTCATAGTATTGTTAACAAATGTAAAACTTAACCATAACATATTAATTGAAGCAAATGCTAACTGCACGTGTCCTACACTGCGGTCAAGCCAGCCGCGGTTTGAAAATACACGGTCAAGCCAGCCGCCGTTTAGGTTCAGATGCGCGCTTATTGAGTGGTTTACGGTACATTACGGGAACACCGCTTGTAAAGCTTTATTTAAATGTAGATGTTCCACGTCTCTTGTCAATAACGTATTTCTTGTTTAACGTTTAGAATATCTCATTTTTGTCGTAATTTATGCAGGTTTTTTTCTCCGAATGTTTGCATTAGGATTGCTGTAACGTTATATTGTGAAACCAATGTCTCTGTCTGTATCTTAAATATGTATTATTTTAATGCCTTCTAGACCTTTGTCCTGCAAATAAAACTGTTTATGCAGTTTGCAATTACAGTACCCATGGATTTGAACAGATTTAATTACAGTATGTTTTTTGAAAGCATTTTGTTTGAAAATATAATTCCAATATAATTGACTATACAAACATTATTTCTCATAAGTAGAAAAATATGATGGTGGGTTTAAGTAGGAGCCATACCCCACTATATGCACACAATATGGATTTATTTCACTGTAACGTTTTGGAGAAATACAATATTTTCTACTTCAAATGCCTATAGAAACTATATTTCTAATAAGTAGAAAAAAACTGATGGTGGGTTTCTATAGGGGCCATCCCACTCTATATGCACACCATATATGGACTTATTTTACTGTGGCGTTTTGGAGAAATACAATTTTTCCTACTTCAATTGCCTATAGAAACTATATTTCTAATAAGTAGAAAAAAACTGATGGTGGGTTTCTATAGGGGCCATCCCACTCTATATGCACACCATATATGGACTTATTTTACTGTAGCTTTTGGAGAAATACACATTTTTCACTTAAATGCCTATAGAAACATTTTATTTCTAATAAGTAGAAAAAACTGATGATGGATTTCTGTAGGGGCCATCCCACACTATATGCACACCATATATGGACTTATTTTACTGTAGCATTTTGGAGAAATACACATTTTCTCACTTCTAAATGCCTATAGAAACATTATTTCTAATAAGTAGAAAAAACTGATGTGGGTTTCTGTAGGGGCCATCCCACACTATATGCACACCATATATGGATTATTTTACTGTAGCGTTTTGGAGAAATACACATTTTTCCACTTCAAATGCCTATAGAAACATTATTTCTAATAAGTAGAAAAACTGATGGTGGGTTTCTTAGGGGCCATCCCACACTATATGCACACCATATATGGACTTATTTTACTGTAGCGTTTTGGAGAAATACACATTTTTCCACTTCAAATGCCTATAGAAACATTATTTCTAATAAGTAGAAAAAACTGATGATGGATTTCTGTAGGGGCCATCCCACACTATATGCACACCATAATGGATTATTTTACTGTAGCGTTTTGGAGAAATACAATATTTTCCACTTCAAATGCCTATAGAAACTTATTTCTAATAAGTAGAAAAAACTGATGTGGGTTTCTATAGGGGCCATCCCACACTATATGCACACCATATATGGATTATTTTACTGTAGCTTTTGGAGAAATACACATTTTTCCACTTCAAATGCCTATAGAAACATTATTTCTAATAAGTAGAAAAAACTGATGATGGATTTCTGTAGGGGCCATCCCACACTATATGCACACCATATATGGACTTATTTTACTGTAGCGTTTTGGAGAAATACACATTTTTCCACTTCAAATGCCTATAGAAACATTATTTCTAATAAGTAGAAAAAACTGATGATGGATTTCTGTAGGGGCCATCCCACACTATATGCACACCATATATGGACTTATTTTACTGTAGCGTTTTGGAGAAATACACATTTTTCCACTTCAAATGCCTATAGAAACATTATTTCTAATAAGTAGAAAAAACTGATGATGGATTTCTGTAGGGGCCATCCCACACTATATGCACACCATATATGGACTTATTTTACTGTAGCGTTTTGGAGAAATACACATTTTTCCACTTCAAATGCCTATAGAAACATTATTTCTAATAAGTAGAAAAAACTGATGATGGATTTCTGTAGGGGCCATCCCACACTATATGCACACCATATATGGACTTATTTTACTGTAGCGTTTTGGAGAAATACACATTTTTCCACTTCAAATGCCTATAGAAACATTATTTCTAATAAGTAGAAAAAACTGATGATGGATTTCTGTAGGGGCCATCCCACACTATATGCACACCATATATGGACTTATTTTACTGTAGCGTTTTGGAGAAATACACATTTTTCCACTTCAAATGCCTATAGAAACATTATTTCTAATAAGTAGAAAAAACTGATGTTGGATTTCTGTAGGGGCCATCCCACACTATATGCACACCATATATGGATTTATTTTACTGTAGCGTTTTGGAGAAATACACATTTTTCCACTTCAAATGCCTATAGAAACATTATTTCTAATAAGTAGAAAAAACTGATGTGGTTTCTGTAGGGGCCATCCCACACTATATGCACACCATATATGGACTTATTTTACTGTAGCGTTTTGGAGAAATACACATTTTTCCACTTCAAATGCCTATAGAAACATTATTTCTAATAAGTAGAAAAAACTGATGATGGATTTCTGTAGGGGCCATCCCACACTATATGCACACCATATATGGACTTATTTTACTGTAGCGTTTTGGAGAAATACACATTTTTCACACTTCAAATGCCTATAGAAACATTATTTCTAATAAGTAGAAAAAACTGATGGTGGGTTTCTTAGGGGCCATCCCACATTCACCAGAAGGGTGGCGACCTCGGCCCGAAGTACGGGAACATCCTAGCCTCTGACTGAGGTATATCGGATGCCCTGAAACTTGACGGGCGTGAGGCGACTGGATCGCGTAGCCGAGAGGATCGTCTTCCTAGCCAGCCTGACAGCCTGGGAAGCGGACAGGCTCCCAGAAATGAGACGGGGACTAAAGGTACGATCTTTTTCATCGTCCCCCCGGGGGGTGGTTCGATGGCTAGCGTACGGATTCCTTGCCGGGGGAGGTCCCCCGGGGAGGAGATCGGCCTGCTGTTTTTCCTGCCTGGCGACTGCGCAGCTCAACGCACTGTCTGACTGAGAGTGCTGAGGGCTGGTGTTTATACTCGACATTGCCTTCGCCATGACGCAACGTCAAGTTTCCGTTCACCTCGTGCAGAGGGTGAGAGCGGCTGTGGTAACCCAGAGAGAGAAGGAAACTCTCCTTTTTTGAGAGTAAGTGGGCGCTAGCCCCCCGGAGGGGGCCAGCAGATGGAGAGACGGGGCAGGATCCGTCCCTATCCGACTTCCCACCGATGTGGCTGGGGTCGGGCCCAATGGTAGCCTCGATCCCCCTGAGGTCTTCCCATGAGGGCCGCTTCGCCGCGGCTGCTGATGGGGCGATGGTCTCTCTCTTCGCTGTCTCCTCCAGGGGGGGCCGCCTGAGTGGGGGGCGCCAGAGCTGGAGGGCGTCGAAGAGGACCAGGGCTGCTGGGAAGCAGCAGTGCACGGGACTCGACGGCTGAGGCGGCCGAGTCGCGGCACGGAGGACTGCTTCTTTACTGTCGAGAACCCTCCGGGGGAGGCAGCGTGCGGGTCTCGCGCCCCCGACGGGCGGGGGGTAGAGGGGCCGCTGCGACTCGACAGTAACACCAACCAGCCCCCCCTTGCGAGACGGGTGCGTCGAGAAGCGGACCTTCTCAGCGCTACTCATCTGCGCAAGGATCGGCCAGAGGAGTTTCTCATGGACCACAAGTGTGGACATCGTCCGACCCAGGGCCCGCGTTGTCACCTTGGTCGCCCGTAGAGCAGGTCGGTGGCGGCGCGGAGTTCCTGCATACGCGCTGGGTCGGTCTTACCCTCGTGGAGCTCTCTCAACCCGAAATGCCGAGACCCCACATGCTTTGGACGGGAGTCTAGGTCGAGCCCCCCCCTGCCACCTGGGGCATACTCCACCTGGGGGACAACGGCGTATCCTCCAGCTGTCTCAACCTCGAGGGAAGAGAGGGTGACGGAACTTTGTTTGACGTGAAACGTGCCGGAAAGGGGCGTTCCAGGTCTTACTAAGTTCCTCATGCACTTCCGGTAAACACGGCACTGGGGGCGGGCGCGGCTTGGAGCCGCGCTCAAACCCGAGGCGCCATGTAGCCAGCCGCGAGCGCTGGGAGAGAAGTGCGGGCACTGCAACCCAACACTCACGCGGCCCGGGAAAGCATGGCTGACATTTCGACGTCCGCTTCTTCCTGGGCTCGACCCCGAGGGAGGGAGCCCGAGGAATCGTCGGAGTCGGATGGCAGTACGTAACCCCCCGATGCTGCAAGAGACATCTCATCATCACGCATCGTGTCCGAATACGTGATTGAGGAATAAGACGGTGGGACCGTCTCCTGGGGAAGGTCAGACGAGCGAGACGAGGTGCGAACGGTCGTGAGCCAGTGGCTGGCGGATTATCGCTCACAGTAATCCTCATATCACCCTCGCTGCTTGCCGTAGCGGACGGACGGGGAGCAAACGAGGTGGTGGCTGAGTCCCGTGGGAACACAGCCACCCGTGACGCAACGTCTGAATCGTCACCGCCCGCAGTCCATATATGGTGTGCATATAGTGTGGGATGGCCCCTACAGAAATCCATCATCAGTTTTTTCTACTTATTAGAAATAATGTTTCTATAGGCATTTGAAGTGGAAAAATGTGTATTTCTCCAAAACGCTACAGTAAAATAAGTCCATATATGGTGTGCATATAGTGTGGGATGGCCCCTACAGAAATCCATCATCAGTTTTTTCTACTTATTAGAAATAATGTTTCTATAGGCATTTGAAGTGGAAAAATGTGTATTTCTCCAAAACGCTACAGTAAAATAAGTCCATATATGGTGTGCATATAGTGTGGGATGGCCCCTACAGAAATCCATCATCAGTTTTTTCTACTTATTAGAAATAATGTTTCTATAGGCATTTGAAGTGGAAAAATGTGTATTTCTCCAAAACGCTACAGTAAAATAAGTCCATATATGGTGTGCATATAGTGTGGGATGGCCCCTACAGAAACCCACCATCAGTTTTTTCTACTTATTAGAAATAATGTTTCTATAGGCTTTCAAGTGAAAATGTGTATTTCTCCAAAAGCTACAGTGAAAAAATCCATATATGGTGTGCATATAGTGTGGGATGTCCCTACAGAAATCACCATCAGTTTTTTCTACTTATTAGAAATAATGTTTCTATAGGCATTAGAAGTGGAAAAATGTGTATTTCTCCAAAACGCTACAGTAAAATAATCCATATATGGTGTGCATATAGTGTGGGAAGGCNTATTACTGTGAAAAGACATTACAGTAAAGATATGAAAATACAGTAGACAATATTATTACTGTAAAAGTAATTACAGTAAATATATGAAAATACAGTAGACCGTATTATTACTGTGAAAAGACATTACAGTAAAGATATGAAAATACAGTAGACAATATTATTACTGTAAAAGTAATTACAGTAAATATATGAAAATACAGTAGACCGTATTATTACTGTGAAAAGACATTACAGTAAACACTGTAAACGGTTTACTGTAAACACTTTTACAGTAACTTACTGGCATCCAGCTGCCAGTAAGTTACTGTAAAAATTACAGTAACCTTTTTACAGTGTATAAACATAACAACATTACATTTCATGTTCCATATTAAAACCAAACTACACTAAAATGACTTGAGTAATAGCTCAGTAGGAGCCTGTACAACAGAAAAAATAATTTCCTATCAGGTTTTCTCCATGAGCGCAGAACAAAAGCACCACTAATGAGCCCCGACTCCATATTGAAAAATGACCCAAAGTTTACACAGAGTTTCGGCATGAACCCCAGAAACGATTTATGATATGGACTCCGTGGCCTCTGAGCTGGTCATTAACTAGTATGGACCTTTCCTTGCCCAGTTCATTTGATAACAATACACATCTGGCGTTAAAGAACTAGTGCTTATGACTTAATTCATGACACAAAATAAATCATATTTATGACTCTGCACAGCACGGCAACGATACATTGTGAAGTGTGAATTGTTTTGTTATTCTTCACAGACAGAGAAAAGAGAATTCATAACAGGGAAGGTGTCAACACATCAAAGGCGATTTTTACAAAGATAAGAAACAAAGAAGTCTGAGTTCAAAACACTGCCACTCCACCACAGCTTTCCCCCCTATTCATTCAAAGCAAAATCGACCACATTTCCACACCTCCATTTCTTCCCTTGGCTTCGCAAACCATGTGGCACCTTCAGATAAAAACAGACTGACAAAAGGCAGTCAAGAAAGTGAAACAACAATTCATCAGTGCATCCATATGGTGAATGTTTAGGGTAAAAACAAACCGCTGTTCTCTTACGTCGACCGACCCCGTAACGGCACTTGATACATCCGTTTCATACCGTGTCTTTTGTTCACCTTGGCCTGATTGCATAAGAGCAAATAATGACCTCTTCATGAAAATGACTTCAATTTTCCCGCAAAAGTCCCATGCGCTGGCAGACAGCCATGTTAATGCACAGAGGGGAGCGCTGCAGACACTTAACTGATGTTAATGATGAAATTAAGAGTGGCGACCACTAATGAGGGCAAGGAAAAGAATCGTTTGGAGACCAAAAACGTCAACACGCTACGACACTCTGTTTCATGCAATTTGCACTTTTCCTCGCTTTTCCACAGCTCCTGTGAAACAGTTGTTATGTGTTAAGGTTCTCGGAAACGTTCCAGACTAAACACGGAGCACAAAACACCTGGAATATCAGTTATTGCACACTAACGTGATCAAAGATCATCTTGGCAGTCAGAACTGTAAACTTTTAGAGAAGGATTCAGTGGAAGATCATTCATGAAGATCATTAAAGATCCTGGGCTGGTGGAGGAGAGCATTGTCCAACTTCAAAGTCCCCATTTAGTAGCACCTAAAACCCGTGTGCAGCTCTTCCTCTCTTATCTCTTACCTGTCGGCTTGCATCTATTTTCCTCCAGACTCTGATCCACAGCCAAGCTTGACACTCGACTTTCCAGCCGTGAGGACTTACAACCGGCATCCATTCAAAACAAGCCAGCCGTTTCTAAACTGCGTGCGACTGTGTGAACCGATCGAAATCTCGATAAGCACAACAACATCGGGGAGCGCTCCATGCTGTGGCTTTCTCTTCTTCCTTTTCATTTGTTTTGACTTCTTTTCATCTCACTGCTACAATAAATGAACTCCGGATCTGGATGGACAGCATATCTCTTCTTTTAGATCTGTATTTTTTGAGACAGCAAGGTAGAGGTGAAAAAGCGCTTCTAAAGAAGGAAGGGTAAGAGTGCACATACAGAAGAACAGGTACCATCAGAAGTCTAAAGGACCATGAGAAAAGTTGGCATGTATCTCCAGCGCATACAAAAGTCTGCTAAGCATGTGGATATACAAAGGATTTTCTGCATGTATTCATCAGAGCTGTTGAGACAGACATCCAGGTGACATGTATTTCAAGACCAGCGCTTGTTTTACCTGACACCTGTAAAACTATGTTAGAGATGAACGTCTATGATTAGATGGTGGCTGTACATTCAAAGCTGCGCTGTGTTTGTTTTTTCAAGACTTAAATAGTAAATCAATGACAAGGATTATGTGGGCGTCTGAATCTATAAAGACATCCCTTTGTTTAAAATCAGAAACAGCTCATTGATTAGGCTCAGGGTTTATTTTTCTGAAACATGACACTAAGTGATGTTTGCAATGTCTGTGATAGACCTAAATACAACAACAAAAAAGGACAAAATGTAATTGCAACTCACTATCCATGCAAAGGTGAAAGTATAGATGGGGAATTCCATGCAAATGTCAACATTCAGATGAAAAAGTTTTTACCAAAGATTTTCTGTCAATATTTGGTAGTTTTAATGCCCATGTGAAGTCTCGTAAACAAAATTCCTCATAAATGAGCACATGAAAATTAAAATAAAATAACTATTTCATGGTCTATGAAGAGCCATCCCTTCTGTATTTGTTGGTATTATTGCTTCTCGTTTGTACTTCTCAAATCACAGAAATCCTAAGTGTGTTGTCTATCGTAAACGTGCATCCATTTTTGTCACATCCATGACGCATTCATTTTGTGACACAAAAACTTGTGTTTAGACTGATATTTTTCTGATGTCTGGACTCTATAATCAGGTGTTTAGGAAAATATAAACACACATTTCAATATACAGTATTGGTAATAAATACTGTATATTCTCTGAGAATGTATATTTCAAGTTTTGACTGAAAATGTCACATCCATTACACTGGAACAGTCCAGTTGAGTTGGATTCCTTGTAATGTCGATACAGAATAGCGTTTAAAATCTGCTCTGTTAAAATGACACTGACCCTAAACTGTCACTTTAGTTTTAGTTAGCGCTGTCTCGCTGATGGGCTGGATAACCTGGATTATAGAGACAGCTGCTGCTGAGTCACGCAACACTGCAGCCAGTGTTCACCGGAGATAATTGGCTGGCCCGGGATAAATAATGAGCAAGAAATTAACAATGGTCTGCGTAGCCTCAATCTCTGTGCAATACATTTCCCTGAAATGAAAAAGGTAACTCAAGGCTGCAGATAAAGACAAATCACACAAGCAATTCAGTCCTTATCTACAGTAGGTGAGTGGCAGAAATGGTTTTTCTCAGTTGAGCAGACATGGCAGGGTAGACGTTAAACCCACTGACCTCCATCATATGTGATACAGGGAGGAAAAGGGGGATTTCTTTGTGCAAATATTTTCAAATATTTCACATATTAAGCTTAATCTCTGCTGCCAAAACTGGCTTAATATTAAAATGACAAAAATGTACCACATTGCTTATACTGTATAACACAATATACTATAGGAGTATGCTGTCGTAGCTATTTTAAACTAGCACATCTCTCGACAAAACTACAAAACATCCGCTTGCACTTATTCCAGGTACTGCATTTGATGCCTGGACTAAACACAGATACGATTAAGTGGCGGAAAAAAACCAGGAAGGACATTAATCATGAATGGAGACTAATAATAATGTAAACAATTTGTGTAAACAAAGTCAACAAGTTGCTTTTTATAGCTTTGCTTTAAAAAACACTGTTGATTTTTCCGTATTGATGGTTATCGCCTACATCATCTTTGTTTTTTATTTTTATGATTGCATTAAGTTCAGCTGTTGGTAGAGAATGGAAGGATGAACATTCTTCTCTATTAATGGCATAATTCAACAGATGAATGAATGTACAGGTGTGTGAAATGCCATCAGCGGTAGCTGGGGGCAGCGTGCCGGGCATTCCTTTACTGCAAGCACTTCCTGTAAACATCAAAGTACTTCCTGTGTTGGGTCAGACATCAGATGTGCCAGATGCATGTGTTATGAACATGTCTAATAAACAGACTCGATGAGTATCGCACTGAAGAATTTGCAGGCCTGAATTTAAAATAAGGGAAAAATGAGAGGTACTTGCTCATATGGAAGGCACTTAAAAACATTACACCATCCAAAGAGGATTAAAAGTAATTTGGTTCAAATGTCGGGACTTTACAAACTGCTTTATAATCACACATGCTCAGGTCTTTATTGAGAGCATTACGACATGCCATTCATAGTCTAGTGCAAAGAGTATGACTTTTTATGGTTACCGTGCAATCCCGTGCATATAGCAGTTTAAAATTTGCGTTGATATAAATTTAAAATTGATGTACATTTTTTAAATAGTTTATTCTTTCATGAAAAACACAAAAGAAGTCAAGCATTTTTGTGGTGATCAAAGCACTTTAGATACCAGCTACACATAAAACCTGCTCAATGATCTCCAGCAAATTATCTTCTGGCTAAAATTAGGTCTGTGGAGGATAAGCACCTTCAGATTTTGCCTTTGACAGTAGCAGACGAGGGGATTACTTCTCAAAGACTGAGGGCTTCAAGTGGACCGTTTTAAAATGGAAGCCGCTCCTGTTGTTTGGTTTAAAGAGGGTGTTACGGACATGCTTCCCTTGGGCAGTTGACCACAAAAAACAATAGCACACAGAGCCATGGCGCAGGAAATGTGAATTTAAGTGAGCATAATGGATAATGTTGTAAAGCTGTGACAAGAACATCTATTAAGCACATTTAAATGTGCCCTTAACAACAAAAACAGTTGTTAAATATGTATTTTACACATTGTAAAGGTGCTACAAATTTGTCTATTGCATATTTCATAGGCATTCCAAATTATTTTTATGTTTTTAAAAGTCAAATAACTAAAAAGGAACTTAATTTAAACAATTATAAGCTTTAAATGTAGGTCTCACAACTTTACAGCATATTTTGTCCTCAATTGCTCCAGCCTCTCGGCGACACATTTGTACTGAATTGTCTTTGCAGCGATGTGACTTCATTTAGGCACTGAAACCGGAGGGGGCATACACAATTTAAATTGGGCTACATGAATGTAACTTGAGTTTGTAAATACACAAACAAATGAAAACAATCAAAACGAACAACAATAGGACACACTGTATAAAAATACAATGCACATCAACTTAGCATCTAAATGCATGGCTGACAAACGTAAAGAAAACTTTATATTGCTGAAAGGCTTAACACTCATCATCAGGATGAGAAACGAAACCCTGCCTGTTTATTGGGCGAAGGAGAATTTGAGCAGAACCCAGTTTACCTCTTTTCACTATAACTTGCTGATTCTCATCAGGCCTTTTGTTCTTGTAGAGAATGGAAATCTATACAGAGAGCAAAACAAATGACTCAGAATCGGCCAATCAAAGAAAACAAGAAATGCAGACAAGGAGTCTGATAAGTTTTCCTCAGAGTGCCTTCCAATGTGAAACACAAGCTGGAGAAAAGTTTTAAAATGTGCAGACATAATGTCCAAATGTTTTTACAGCATTTATTTATGTTGGTTAAAGGTTTTTCATTAAAACTGTTTAAATAAAATGCAGAATAGATCATTTTTAATTTTTGCTTAAAGGGACAGTTTACCTAAAAAAAGGTGGTCTAAAGGGGCCACAGCTGTTTGGTTACCAACGTTCTTTAAAATATATTCTTTTGTGTTCTGCAGAAGAACTTCATACAGGTTTGGAATGACATGAGGGTGAATAAATTAAGTTTTATTTTTGGGTGAACTATCCTTTAAAGTGACCAAATGCACTTATGGACTCTGTGCAAACCTCATGATGCTCTCCCAGGCAGCATGAGAGCTTTTCAAAGCCCATCTTGTGTGAAAGCAAGAAAATCTGACCTCATCTACAATACACAAGAGTTCACATGATCACAAATGTATTTATTTGTCTAGCGACCTAAAAATACTGCCGAACCTTAAATCTTTTATATCATAACCTTTGTTTCAAAATGTCCTAACCCCTAAAACTTAAAATGAGTTTAAATTTAATTTTGAATATCAGATTTTCAGTGTGGTCTTAGACTACTAGCCCCCACTGCATACGTGGTAGATGTGATAAGAAAAGCCGCTCTCATCTTTCCATCCATCTCATGTCCAGGTCTCATGTGGAGTTGTTTTCGGTGGTTTCCAACATGGACCACCGAAACCATTCTGAAAAGGGTATCTGTTTAGATATTATCATAAAGCCCTTCCTCTCTCTCTCTCTCTCTCTCTCTCTCTCTCTCTCTCTCTCTCTCTCTCTCTCTCCACAGTGGGAGGGTTAATACAGAAGGTGGTGTGGGGGAGAGGCCCCTTTCCATGACCCCTCGAGTCAGGGATACATAAGCGACGTAAAGGAACTCGGGCTCCTAATCCAAGTCAAACAGCTTACGCAGAAGTACCACTGAGGCTGACTCTCTCCACGCTAACAGCTTTACAGGACCTGGCACGAGCTTCCAAAACACTAAAGGAAAACCGAGCATCCCCGCGGAAGAACCGAGACAACCGAAACCTGCCCTCGATCTCAGAGCGGCGCTGTCACACGCTTGCACACAGATATACAAACCCACTGTCTCTCTCTTTCTCACACACACGCACAGACAAACGCACGCACCGAGGAGCAAACAGTCTCTCTCCCTTTCTCACTCTCTCTCTCGCTCACTCACCCTCCCTCCCATCCACACACACACACACCACTACAGTATATCAGCTAGCGACTCACAGAGAAAAGGAGGGGAGAGCAGAAATGAATGTGAAGATCCTGACGCTGGTGATTGTGCTGGTGGTTTCTCTGCTGTGTTCAGCCAGTGCTGGTAAGTCTGGAGCGTGACGGCTGCCGCCCGGAGCCTCCCATGTTTATCTTTTTTCCTATGCTGTTAGCCTTGGGAATGGGCAGCTGTAGTTGATCAGTTACCCAGCATGGTTAGCCTTCTGGGGCTGGGAGAGGAGGCAAGCGGCACCTGGCTGCATGCTGTACTGCACTGCAGAGGTTTGGCTTGTTATTGTGCTTATTTCACGTGAAGTTTATCATGGCATCCGAGGATTACTTGCTGATTTAGAAGGACTTGCAATGATGATTCTTGCTGGTTTCATGTATAGCTTGGCTTTCTAGGGTTATGTGCTCTTGGTGTACGTAAGGTAAACGCTTACGTGATATTGTGGTGCATCTAATGTGGTGTTAAAAACGGCAGATGGTTGTATAATTCATTCAGTCGGGTTGGATTTCACGCGAAAAACGCCTGGAGTCTTGGCACTTACAGTTACTGTAGATGTTTCAAGGTGGATTTCATCTATTTCTATGGGCTGTGCCACATCATCGAAGGTATTTTCGTTCTATCACTAAGCTGAAGGTGCACAGATGAGGAGTTTGGATGCTCAACCTGCTATTCTGTTATGCAATTGCATTGAAACATCATATTATTT
Source organism: Triplophysa rosa (assembly GCF_024868665.1). Lineage (NCBI taxonomy): Eukaryota > Metazoa > Chordata > Actinopteri > Cypriniformes > Nemacheilidae > Triplophysa > Triplophysa rosa. The sequence continues at coordinate 12,897,406 of NC_079902.1, forward strand.
ATCATCCACCTCTAAGCATAACAAAGCAAAACACACAGTGCTTTCATCAAGAAGTCTTAAAGCTGAGCGCTTGAGTCAGGTGACCAGTGGCCACCCTGCAGATGTGGTGCAGGTAACAGGCTCGTGTTAAAAAACAACTGTGGCCCTTGTGTAAACGCCTGAATCTCTCTAAAGTCTGACACCAATCCATGTGCGACTGCTGGGAAGCATGTGTGTTTGAGAGGAGGGGAGCTGAAGTGTGTGTACGTCAAAGAGTGTGTGTGTTAAGGGTGCTGGCTAGCAGATACTCAGCGTATCAAACAGCAATCGCGCAGAGCACCTTACGCCCCGCGTTTCCACGCGCCTTCAGTGCTGCTATTTTTATCTCGGCGCAAGCAAATGGGAAGCAATTAGCTTGCGCTACGGTCAGTGTCGTTTTTCATCCCCCCTGCATGCGTGCGTGCGTGGAGCACGTCCAGCTCCATTTCCTTAGGCTGTGGATACTGGACGGCTTTGGCTCATAATGCCCGATCTGGGTCCGGGTCAGAGCGCTTGCTTGTTCCCAGCCTTCCGTTATGACTAGCATTATCTCCATTGAGAGCATTAAGCATGATGAGGTGGGGGAGAGGGATCCGTGGGGAGCCGGAGCTGTGCGCTGTCGCGGGAAGGTGTTGGAAGAGGCTCGGTGTGTAGGCAGCGGGTGTGAAGCCTTTCATCTCAAGACAAACGTTTTCTGGGAGTTTTCTGGAAATTGCCATCTATTGCCAGAGCAGGCGCGCGTGCGACAGGGTAATCGGGGCGAGGTTGAAATAGGGTGGGGACATGCGGGAGAAGTCAAGGTGCAACAGGCGACGAGTGCTTCATTACCTCCACCTCAGGTAGGCATTTAGTGTCACCCAGCAGAACGGCCGTGGTCCTGCTAATCTCATCTCTGCATACCTCAATCTGCTCGCCTTGTAATGGGCTTCCCCTTAAGAATGGGTAAATCTTCCCACATGAGCCGTTCATAATTCATCCTGAAAGCAATCTGTCTTCCACTCTCATTGCTCTTAAGCCTGGTATGTAAACACTTCATATTGTGGAAACAGTTCAGGCACTCCGGGTTGTCAGTTTGAATTTGATGTCGCAGTCTCATCTTCCAGAGTCACGGAAGTGAGGGATAGGCACCTCGAAAAATACAGTAGGCGATTCAGAAAACAACAGACGAGGAAGCAAACACGCACACATGCACGGATGCCTTGAGATGGTGTAATTTTAGCTGTCTGGTTTGTCCTTTGTCCAGTCAGAGTCGAGCAGGTGAGAGCGTGGAGATCAGATCTCAAGCGTTATCCGTTTGAAATCAGCTCTGAGCGAAGGGGCGATTTCACGCAAACTGTCAACAATGCTATTATGTGGTATTAAACTTTGATGTGGCGTCGGAGATCTTGCGCGGACATGCCTCTCTCGCGTGAAGCCGCGCGTCCTGAGTCAGCGAGACCCCTGCAAAACAAATAATGGGCTCATTAGGAAATCTTCAGCCGCACAATGTTTCTTTTTAGAAGAAAGAGGGAAGAGGGCAGGATATTTTGAGAAACAACACCAGTGGCCCTGTGCTAACAGCATGCAGGAAGCATTAAATCATAACTCCGTTTTTTTCCACTCGCTCACCTAATGCGAAGAAGGTGTTTGCGGCTACAACCTTGATAGGGGCCGTGGAGAGAACACAAATAGGCAAAGTTTTCCAGATGTCCAGCGATAACATGGTAATAGCGGTCGAGCAGCATGACAGAGATGATCGCTACGGAAAGGTCATTACAGGATTATGTAGAATCATTCAGCAGTGCTTTGAGGTGTGATGGAGTTTTGGCCGAGTTCCTCTGTTTCACAAGCGTACACACACGCAGACGTGCACATGCTCACACATACGGTGCACGAAGAAGGTCAATGACTCAGATCTGTTTTATGAGTAAGCTGGATATCCACTATGGTGTTTCAGAAATGATGACTGGTTAACTGTGATACTACAGTGTGATTTATCAAAAATTGGTAAATGAAGTATATACACACTGAAATGTTTGAATAATAGCTAAATACTAAAGAAACAGTTAAAAGAAAAATGTAAATTATGTGATTTTTAGAAATGCAACCAAACACAATTTAATCATTTTTGAACTCACATAAATGATTTTTATTACCTTTAAAAGACTTTGGCCCGGTTTCACAGACAAGGCTTAGATTAAGCCAGGACTATGCCTTAGTTAAATTAGGATATTTAGGTCGCTTTTATTAAAATGCCTTAGATAAAAAAATTACTGGTGTTCACCTTGAGACAAAACAATGGCACTGACATATTTTAAGATATAACAGGGCAATTTTATTTCAGTTAAGACAGCTCAAACTTTCATTTTAGTCTGGGACTAGGCTTAAGCCTTGTCTGTGAAACCAGGCATTTAAGTCAAAGCGACTACTGTTTATATATTTATTAGATGCTTTTGGTGTTGTTTTGTCCTGGTTGCTGTCATTTTATAGAAAGTCATGTGAAACAATTCTTCAAAACTTTCTACGTTTGTGTTCTTAACACAAAAATGGATTGGAAAAACATGCCAGTATTTTATTTTCTGAGCCCTTTAATGTAAGATGTATTTCAAGAATTATTGTTTGTACTGTAGTTCTCATTGTAACAGAGGAACACACGTTCATTTGGGCCCTCGGCTTTGCCCAGCAACTTGTTGCATCTTTTAAAAATAGTTCACAAATATCTGCTGTGGCTTGTGGAAGTGTTTATTTGCCAGCTACACAGCTCCAGACTTTAGAAACCAGAAGCAATAAAAGTGTGCCCTTTACAAAAGAGTACATTTTCTGAGCTCGATCATTATTCACGCCACAAAGACATAAGAATAACCTTTCAGAAACACTCCCCAGTGGCTACAGTAAAGCGAACGTCTGACGTTTGTGACTGCCATACACCAGCATAAAGCAATTCAGAGCCCTCTGAAAAAATCAAATAACCTCCACCTTTAAACAGACGCAGAGAAGAAATATCCTGAAGGTTAGTGATGAAAAGAGAGAAAGAAACAAAGAGAAATAAAAAGTGCGATCGAAGCTGTGTGATACGAAGAAAACCCTGTACAACCTTCTTATGTGGTGAAGAACACAGGCACTAAAATATTAAAAGGCCTTTAAAACTTCACAGCTGGTGGTCTTGCCTGCCTTCCCAAATTTGCAGGTGGACAAATGCGGAAAATACAAAGGACATGAATTACTTCAGATGCTTGCACTCCTGCTCTCTTTCAGAGCAACACTTATGCATCTGGCTTAGCTACATGTCTCCCATACCCACAATCCCCTGGGTCACAGACAAACCATTAGCTAGACCCCTACCACTAAACATCTGAGAACACATCCCCTCAACACCCCCAAAATCTGCCTCTCATTGCCTGACTTTTTAATTAAAGCCAGATATACCAAACGTCTGACTGCATCCATTGGGAACTAATATTAACCTGATTTACGGCTCCCTTTTCAAATATTTAACATTACATTATTGTGGTTGCGATACAATAGGAGTGGACATTTTTATGAACAGCATGGCAAAATGCAGAATAAATACTTCAAAATGTGCTTTAATTATTTTCATGCTCAATTTGAAAAGTATGGAATGAGAAAGACAAGAGTACATAGGACCGCTTTCTGACAAAAGAAAACTACACTGTGTTTTGCACCTTTACCAGATTATTTCATGTCAAATTAACTAGATTTTCATAAAGTCTGTTCAGAAACACAGCTGAGGACCGAATGGCTGCTAGAAACTAAATGGCTTGTTTATGAGAAGTGTTGGAGAGTTTTTGGAACACTTTATGGATGCGTCCATTGGGAGGACCCATAATTCCAAGCCTCGGGGATCAGGATATCTGTGTTATACCTTTAATTTTATTGCTCTAAATAATATACGGCCGATATAAACCCAAGACACAAAATCCTCGCTGATCTTTTAAATGGAGTGTAGTGCATATTAAATGAGGCCGAGGCACCTCTGTACTTGTATCACTCATGAACCAACGTCATATAAACTAAAATGAATTCTTGTTAAATCTTACGTCTTTCAGTTCGCTGTAAATACATCTGAATAGCTCACTTGACAATGTTTTTCAAATGTCTGGAGGGAGCAAATCAAAACGTAAATATATTATTCAAGTAAATCCATAAAAATATGCATTTGTCTGTTTGTTAATACCACATCTTATATTTCATATGAAACAAAGAATTCTGGGGGAAAACATACCATGCAGGCCTCACGCTGAAAGAATAAGTCTGTTTGTAATACAAGCATGCAGAATTTGGAAATGAGTTCTGTAAATATCTACAATTCAGGCAAACAGTTTACTCAGGGATTGTGAAGCTTTACATTTAATCTTTTTGGGGTTAAACACTCCGGTAAATACAATAACATACATAAACAAAATCGGAAAATGAACTGACCATGAATGAATATTACCTGTAACTTCGCCAGCACTGACCCACAAAGTAACCGTGAGAAACAGCGAATTTTATACAACGAAATTGCGTCTTTGTCAAACGTCCTTGCTAACACAACAGAGCCATTCACCAGCGAGCTGTTAACCCCACACCAAGCGATGTCCATTCACATGACACATATGTGTCTTTCATGACTGATTGTTTAGAGATGAAAATGTGTGATCTCAGCTGGAAATATCCCAGCATGCACTGGTAGGCACCCTATTCAGCTCTCACTCAGCAGCTCGGCACTGGGCCCGAGACTGAAGTCTGCACCACCACACTATCTTAAAGACAGTATGCATGGTTTACGGCTAACAACACAATAGTCGGGCTAGATGTGGTTCATGGCCAATAAAGAGCCGGTGGATTTCATTGCTGTTTCTAGAGATTAAGGCAAAAGACGGGAGCTGTACCTTCTTGACCATTACTGACATGCTGAGTTTGAGCCGACCACTGCTGACTAGGTCTCAGGAGGTAAAATCCTGTTTGCCCTGGAAGCCAATTCAGAAGAAATCTCACTTAAGATGCTTTGCATGATTGGCTCTCTGATTTCTTTGTACTTAAAGGTCCAACCTGTAGTAACCTCTACCCAATGATTCACCCCTGCCAGACTGAAGAGCTGCTGAAAAAGTCAGAACGAGTCTTAATCAGCCTTCTCTCAGTTTCTCGAGTTCTCTCGGCACATCATTAGCAGTCGAGGTGGCAGCCGTGGCGCTTTGAACCTGCAGCTCTCAGATCATTCGGAACCGGGCCATTTCTAACCACATTATTATAGCTTAGCACTAATTTGGGTCATGTGTAGTGTGCTTGCGAGGCTGCGCACCATCTGAGGCTGTCAGGAATGATCAGAGAACAGAACGGTGACAAAACGCTACAGCCACTTTTATCAGAGTACAACTCGGTGATAGAGCTCAAAGTGGAGCAGTTTTCGGGGGTGGGGTGTGGGAAAGTCAATGAACTACGGAGTAAAGTTTTCTTGCAATTTTACATTTGGGGGATCGAACCTAAGATCTTGATTTTCCTAAAGCCACACTCTAGCAAGTCCCAAAAGTCAATGCAAGCCTTCATCTCCCCTCGCAAGTCTCGTGCTATCACGCGAGCACACTACTGAATATCAAACAACACAGCTGCAATGAAAAACAGAGGAAACCACTTTAACCACCGGCCACAGGATTGACAATTCAATTCAATTCAATTTTATTTATATAGCGCTTTTCACAATGTGCATTGTTCCAAAGCAGCTTTACAGGAGAAAATAAGAAAAACACAGAAAGGTAAAACACAGCACAGTGCATGGTGTTTATAGACCAAGCAAGATCATTATAATAAATAATATCTAATAAATAAATGAATAAATAAATAAATGCAGTCTCCTGGTGAGCAAGCCAACACTGCACTGCTGTGGCGAGGAACCAAAACTCCAATGATGAATAAATGGAGAAAAAAAAAACCTTGGGAGAAACCAGGCTCAGCCGGGAGGGCCAGATCTCCTCTGATGTGTCATAGCTGCACTCAGTGACCCCGACCAAAGCCACCGAGCAACGTCCACGAAGAACAGGGAGAGCCCACGAGCCGCGACCCAGGAAGCCCCACCCGCCGAAACCGTGCAGGTCCAACCCGGTCCCATTCCGCGATCAACAATAGACAACAGCCAGGGAAAAATAGTAATGGCATAATTAACTTTATTCCTCAGCTGTCCGACATCGACCACAAAACAAGACCAAACAGACCAGACCCACACAGTCCCAACAATGAAACGCCCCGAACCACAACCAACAAGCCCCCCCACTCCCTACAAACACCCACCCAGCAACCTCCAATCAAAGTCACTGAGTGCAGCTATAACTTAAAACTGCTGTCATGTGATGTAAGTTTAGCATTAAATACCAAGTATTGTAAATTTAGCATTAATGTGACAAGTAGTCTGTCTTTGCTCTCAGTTGGGGATGGAATTGTCTGACCTGGGCCGGTCAGATGGTCGCCTTTTTCTTGGGTGGTGATGGAATTGCCTTGGATGGAGCTGGGATGGTCAATCAGTCCGCAGGCTCTCGCAGGAGGATGGCACGGGATTTTCCGATGTAGCTGGCGTAATCTCTAGTTGGGGATGGGCATATGACGTTCATCTGGGCCTGGCGGAATCTCTCCCTACCTCGGGATGGGCATCCCGAGGCGAGGGCAGAAAGAGAATAATTAGCGTAGCTGCTGTTCATTAGCTATGTATTAGTGAATGCTTGGCTGAAAAGATGTGTCTTTAATCTAGATTTAAATTGGGAGAGTGTGTCTGACCCTCATATAGTATCGAGGAGGCTATTCCAGAGTTTAGGTGCTACGTATGAGAAAGCTCTACCCCCTTTGGTGGATTTAGTTATTCTAGGTGTTATCAAAAGTCTGGAGTTTTGAGATCTTAGAGAGCGTGATGGGTTGTAGTGTGGTAGAAGCTCTGTTATGTAGGTAGGGGCTAAACCGTTTAAGGCTTTATAAGTAATAAAAAGAACTTTAAAGTCAATACGATACTTAATGGGTAGCCAGTGAAGGGATGATAACATTGGGGTTATGTTATTCGTATTTTCTGGACCTGGTTAGAACTCTGGCAGCTGCATTCTGAACTAACTGTAGATTGTTTATTGATGATGCAGGACAACCACATTGACACAAAGGGTTAAGTGATCATTCTGTCTCCCTCGCCCTAATAATGGACCTGTGCTGAAATTTGTGATGGAGGAAACCCAATCCATTCCGACCCACAGTGTCGTTGGCTTGTTCAAGTAAGTGCCTTTCACAGCGGCTGCCATGGAAACTTGTTTTGAGAGCACGCTTGAGATTGGTACCAGTTTATGCCAAGGCCCTGTGCTACTGGTAGGCATGCGATAAGCAGCAGCTTCAAAAACCCCTCCGAATGCGAGGCTGCTTATTTCAGATGCTGCTCAAGGCTTGCTTAACTTAATTTCCATATCAGAAGCGGTATATTTAGGGACATAATAGCACACTGTTAAGAAATTTGGTGAGGCACACTGTAACAAGGTCTCATTTATGAGCTAGGCAAGTGATTCATACCAGTGTTTCATGCTAATTAACGTGTCTCAATGTAAGCATAATGCTTATGATCAAGTGTGACTAGCTAAAGGATAGTCTTAGCGGCATCAAATTGGCATGCCTGCGTGTGTGGCGGAGAAAAAAAGCAGCTAAGTGTGGAGCTCTCTTTCTCTTCTGCTGTACTGAATGAAGGTCCTCTGAGATGCAGGGGATCACGCCTCTGACGTCACACGCCGCCAGCTATGGTTACACCCCCGTGGGACTCCACGCCTCTCATCGCACATATGCAGAGCAACACTTAAAGCACAAACAACCTTCGGAAAACATGCACACACACGCATTCATTCATAAAACATAAATGGTGTGCATTTGCAAATTCTTTGGCTAAGGGCGGTAAAGGATGCATTTGTTTAGTGAGACCGAGCAGAAAAGATGCAAGAAACCAAAATGTATTCTTACGTGTGCATTTGTCTCCTAAAGCAGCGATTCACGACCAAGGGTGTCTGGAGAGAAGTTGCGCTTTCCTAAAACCTTTAAAACAGAAAAAAATACTGGATGTTTATTGAAGATTGAAGATTTTGTTTGTCATACACACCATTAAATATAATATGATATAATACTGTAATATTTTATATAATTTTATAGTATGCTACATTGAGAAGCTATTCAAGGGCTGTAAAGGATGCATTTGTTTAGTGAGACCGAGCATAAATGGAACATCTTTCATAGTGCAAGTTGCAAGATACAAAAATATTGATTTTATTAAAGATTACATTTTTCCTACACACCATCAAATATAATACTGTAATATTTTATATAAAATTATAGTATGCAACTTGCAGTGAAATCTGGCAAACTGTGCAAAATATAAAAATATGAAATAAAATTGATGATAAAAAAGAAAATGAAGATAAAGATAAAAGCTCAAGTATAGATAAAACAAAACAATAGAAGTTTAAAATAACAATAAAAATATGTAAGGAGTCAGAGGGAATAAAAAGCCACATTTTTTTAGTTGCATTCTATAGAACTCTTAGTGCCTTTAATAATATAAATAATAATGCTAAATGAAATCCATAAAATATGATCGTCAGTACGGTTTGTGTCTTACTGATGTTAACTTTCAACATATGAACGTCATCTCATCAAACAGAGCAGACATTCATACATTAGACTCAACACAAACACTGACAAGCTTTAGGCTGCTATTACAAACAAATGACGACATAATACACAAAAGCTCACTAACACTTTGTATCACCTTTGACTTCTGATGTGGCTCTTTTGCCTGTATCCATTATGCATGACGGCGGAGACGCCCTAATAAGAGCTGTTATGACTGTTATGACTCAAGCTGTGGAGAGTGAGAAGCTGGATGTCTGACAAATAACCAGGCACAGTTTTCTCATCATGCTGCATCCATCTTCCTGTTCTGTACTGCTTTCTAAAAAATGGGAAATAACACAGATTATTTTGTAAACAACGTCAATAAATCAATACTATGATTATTACATTCTGTAAACAAACCAACCTAGCACAACAAATTTTGATTCGCATTGACTGTTTGTTGCGTACGGTTGAGTCAAGATGGCCAGTGGGTGGTGTTAGAAGGGGAAACGCATAAGGAGAGATAATGCACGTATTACAACCCGCCATAAATAAAAGCTGCCCTCTCCTCACCTGGTTCTGCTTTGCGTGTAAGTAGATCTAATCTCTCACTTCCTGGAGCGGTGAGTATAAGATTAGATCCATCTGTTGCCCTCAGCCTAAAGGTCCTCTGACTAGCCTAAACTTTATAGTTATTGAAAGTCGTGGCTCTTTATTTATGTGTTGTGTGTATTGTAAATTTAGGCCAGTCCGAGACATTCAGCAAACCATTCATCAGATACTGTTCGCCCTTTATAAACGTTGCCTACACCGGGCCCCCTCTCTGGATAACTCTCTCGGCTATGAGGCAGCGCTGGGATTTACAGGGACACACTATCAGACACAAGGTGTCCAGGGGAGGCGAAGCACTGCGAGGCGGTCATGTTAAAAAGTCAACTTAATGGATAGGAGTGTGGTGAGGTGGGACAGGGCAATTGGAGAATAGACACTTCCAGCCACTAAAACTCAAAATTGTGGTGACTTCCACATATTGGTCTTGGCAAAATTCTTACTTTATTACACTTTAATTGGAGGGTTTTGCAGCCTTTGGACTTTCATTGGAAGGATAATCCCAAAGTCACACTTAAGGGTTCAAGGTCTTTAGAGAAGACTGCTGTATCGTGAGAAGCATCTATCAGAATATAACTTGCTTGTCATTCGCTGGTAAACCTGGAAGGTATTACAGCAGTTGAAAGTAGGCCCTCTATCAGCACAGATCTAATGCAATAAGGAGGCCAGAGCATTTTCATTCCTGTGAGGGTCTGGTAAACAAGCACACAAGTTAAGGCAAGATCACATCAGCATATGCCATCTATTACGGTATATCCACGGTTATTGCTCTTGTCACTTTGCATTCGCCACAGAGCCTGGAAAGATACGGCAGCCCTCTGAGTAACTCAAGGAGCTGTGCAGATTGAGAACAAGCCAAAAGTTGTAAAATAGACGATAAAGGCTGATTCTAAGTGCTCAAAATATCCCTGATCTAATGCATGTCTAAACGTTAATAAATAGTTCTTATCTCAACAGAGATCGTTTTTACAAGCTTTCAGTACATGCCTCCTCTTGTTTGCAGGCCAAAATGAGAATTTTCCGAGAGATGTTTTCTTCTCAGAAGCTAAGCGGCGAGCAAATGCTGCCTGTCAGCTCGTGATGGCAGGAAACATCTAAATCGTGTCATTACGGAGGGGGTTATGACAGACGCAGAGCCGGGCTGATGTACTGTGTTCGGCTCAGTCGGTCCAGGTGTAATTACAGCTTCTGCTGCCTGCCAAGATGAACATTGTGTGGTTGCTCCCTCAAAGACATTTCAAGACTATTGCTCTTGCTGTGGGGGACAATATATTGGGCTGAATGTGATTGTGGTACTGAAAAGATAAGAATGGGGAACACATTCTCTTGGCAATTAGTGACTATTTTCTGAGGCGGCTAATTCATATCCATTCAATCTTTCACACTATGGGTGTGGGGCTTCATTATTGCTTTATTTCCAATACATTTTCATACGAATTCCTATAAATTAGCCATCTCATAAAGGAATTCTCATGAGATCTCCGCTGCGACCTCTAGTCTCTTTCTCACACACGAAAATCTTTTTAAAGTGTTTTAAAGATCCAATAGGATGGGACATGTCCTATTAGTCCATTGGAGCAGCTCAGATATGGAGCCTTTTTACATGTTAAACCGCCCAGATTAGCAAGACATGATTTGAATGCAGACAGAATGCGTAAACCTGCTTTATTCATTTTGTACGTGGAGCAATAGCAGGAGGATAATGCTGGGATTAGCATGACGGGTTTTAGTGTGGTTTCCTTCTTTCACGAGATGTTGAAATATGCAACGGAGCTCTTTTGTGGGGGCAAATGAATTAACCCACTGTTCGGGGTATTAGTCTGCTGCAAACGTGTAATATGTCAGCTAAAAGCGATTAGCTTGCGAATAACTCGTATTTGAGTTGTCAGGAATTTACAAAATACAGTTTGAGGATATTTGAAGCATAAGCTGCCTAGGAGCAACATGTTTAGCCCTGTTACCACACGCACACTGTTAAACAACATATTGTGGCTCATAGACTTGAATCTCTTTTAATGCTGCATGGTTAGCGGTTGATATAAGATTACGTAGCTGCTTTTTATTATGAGCAAAGGAAAAACATTATGTTACTAGCAATGACAAAAACGTTACTTTTTTGTAACCTTTTGTATTTAATATAATACGATTTTGGGTCAACATATACAACTCAAACTGGGAAGAAGAATGTAAAGCAAACAGTTCTGGGGCACTTTTGACTACCACAGTGATTTTTCCGACTATGGTAGTCAATGGTGGCCAAGAACTGTTTGGTTACAAGCATTCTTCCAAATTTCTTTCTCTGAAATTGATACAGATTTTGAACAACTCGAGGCGAGGATGAGTAAAAAAGACAGAATTTTCATTTTTGGGTGAACTGTCCCTTTAATATCTAAAAGTTGTTACATTGGGTTTATTTTTACACTGAATCTTATTATTTTAAGAAATTGTTTGGGGTATATTTTCAAAAAAAGTTGCTCCCTGAAGTCTTCCTAATATTAGTTGTCTGTCACTCCCTAGGGAGATGTTAGGAATGTCTTGACCCAATGAGAGTAATCTCATTCAAGTTCTCGCTGGGAAAAGGTTAATGGGATTCTCTGTTTACTCTCAAGGATAGGCATTTGTTGAGCTCTTACTGAAAGATTCCTTTTTTGAGGAGGTCGTTTTTTCCGGCTGCATGTTAGCATGTGTTGGAGTTAAAGACAAACATAGGCACAAAGGTTAACGTAGAAGGAAATGAAAAGATGATGAATTGGGAAAAACCGAATGAATTAAACAATAATGTGCAAAGTTTGGAATAAGGAATTGGAAAGCAGTGGCCTGAACACACACCAAGAAACATAACTGTTGATTGACCAAGCAAGCTTTCCCATTTATCTCCTTCAGCAACGTAGACTCAATTTCTGCTCCAATAGCTTCCATCATTGGGAACACTGGGAACTTTTTGTGGAAAGACACAAACAAAACACCAATTGAGAACCTGAATGGGAGATCAGTGACATCAGATAGTGGCACAGATCAAGGTCTTCCCGAAACCTCCCAGAATGTTTGTTCTCTCTGGACGACTTGTTTGATTTTTCTAAAGAGGTGAGAGGTTAGAGACGCATTGATGTGGATCAAGCTGTGGATATGAGACAGGCTTAATGGATCTACTCACACTTATTGGAAGATGACTGGAAACATCTGGGCAAGCTCACATGAGGGTGCGTGCAGGCACACAGTCGCGCGGGCAAATATGTGCTTAGGACAGGCGTCTCCGCAGTGCTGTTGAGACAGACACTTGGTGATGGGAGAAGTTCAAAGCTTTGGATGTAAACAAACCTGTATTATAGGTCATAAGTCATATTTTATTCTAGAGAATATAAACGAAGATGTAAGATTGGCTCAACCAATAGTGTGGCAGGGCTGTTTGTCTATTTTGCAATTTTGTGTGGTAAACACTTCACCTTTAAGTAAAAGTCACCTAGGTGCTTTAAAAATGAACAAGTGCATGTAATTGTGTATAACATGTTTGATCTTTTATTACATTATTAACACATACTCTATTTATGTTTGCAGGTCCAATGGCCTCCACCGAGCATAGCAAAGAGCTCGAGGAGATGAGCAGCATGAGGACTCCTTTGCGGCAGAACTCCGCTCGAGCCGGCCGGAACCAAAGACCTTCTGGCTGGAGGAGGAGACGCCCTCGACCCCGCCTCTCTCATAAGGGGCCCATGCCATTTTAGAGCAAGGTCAGTTTGACATATGATACTATAGCAAAATAATGTGTAACCTCAAAGAACCAATAAGAGCAAAACAAAATAACCAATATGATACAATATACATTTTAATTTCTAAATGGAATGGTTCTGTGAAGCAGTCTTGAGAGAACCAGCGCTTTTCTCCTTTTCTGAGTAATGTACATACTGAGGGAAACTGGAAAAGCTGGAGAATAACATAAGGAAAAGAAAACTGTGATTGACAGAATCCAGCTCGCTCATACACTTCTTTCATGAATTATAAATTACTTTTGGCACAGAAAAACTGGACTTCAGACTGCCGGCCTCTGTGGTCCTCTTCCAGTAGATCTACAAAAAACATACAAAGTGGAATATAATACATTGTAAATGTTGTATTAAACAGACATACCAAGAATACAAATTTGATTCCATTATTATTCCATTATCTTAATAATGCCAATTAAGATCACTAACTAATAATAACATTCATTAAAATCCCGAACCACAAGAATATTTAACTAAATGTCTAGATCAACATTTCTTCAGGCAAATACTTTAATCTTTCACTTCTTACAAACACGGTCTCTGTGAAATTGCCAGTGATGTAGCACCCAAGTCAAGATTTCAAAGTAAGACAGAATATCATTTACAAAGTCAATAAATAACAGCAGCGTATTTGACAGATCGTATCAGAATGTTTACCTTTTATCATTTCAGTCTTTGTACTGAAAAGGTGACCCACAGCTTTGCAGCAACTAGAGATTTTAAAAGAAAGAAAAATGGATAACAAAACCTGACGATAAGTAAGGTCGAATTCACAGCGTTCTCACACATGGCCCCACAGACCAAGATGACTCGAGACGGTACAATATCCCCACAGGAGTCCATAACACTAGCCTGCCGAGTCTTGCCATAAATTAGCCTCATATAAAACTGAATCTATGGAGAAAGACAAGTCAGCTCTTTATAGCATAGTTAATCGTTTTTAAAAGGGGAGAGAGATGAAAGCATTAAACGCTAAGAAATCAAACACGGTTTTACAATCTATGGTGAATTAATTTCGCCCAATATTGCCTTTTGGTAAATAAGTCCTATTCATTTGCATCATCAGTTCTAAAGGATGATGAATTATGATGTCACAGGTAAACACAGAGCAAGACCTCTGCATCTCAGTCTATACTCAGGGGACAACTCTTCAAAGTGCAGCCCGTCCAATAAAAAGCACAAATTCTTTTGGTGGCAGTCAACGCTTGTTTGGAACCCTAGAAAACTGGCAGCATGATGAGGGTAAGCTGCAGGAAGTTGTAGCTCCATTAAAAGGAACGCCTGAGTGGCTCACAATGTAGACTCCACAAACAGCCCTTCAATCCCAAACAAGACGACCATTTCCCTTTCATTCGGCTCCTTCTTGCCCTGCTAGGGTTCAAAGTTCACGTCTTTAGCACATTCACCCACATTCCTTTGGGCCCATTTGAAGAGACAAGCGTGCCAATCAAGACCGAATGTGCAAAACACTGAACCAAACTCTTTTTGTAATCCAGAGTAATCCACTTTACAGTTAAAGGTCCAATGTGTATATGTGACATCTTAGCTCTGACAACCACTGTAGTACTTCGAAATGGAGCGGGGAGGGGTGGACTGAGCTGATGGTTGCAATTCGCAACCTCACCACTAGATGTCGCTAAATTGTATACACTGGACCTTCAATATTTTTTAACTGTCAAAATGAAAGACTACTAACTGTTATATTTGAGTTCTATGACATTTAAATTCATTTTCCTGGCAGACATCTTATTACCAAAGAGACTTGCCAGAACATACAGCATGTTGTGAAAATCACTGTATGACACTGTACAGTAAGTCCATTCCCCAAATGGGACTCCCACTAAAGTGTCTGACCCGCATCTGGCTTGTGTACAACAAGTCACATTTTCCGCAGTGTGAGAAACGTAGACTCACACTTCATCATCTATAGCTAAAACGGGCACAGAATGACCGGGGCAATTAACTCCCCTCAAGAGCTGATAACAGCCAGAGAACCCCACAACAAGGCAACAGCGGACACACTTAAAAGGCTTTTCTCTTTTTTCATTTTGCTCAGTGTGCCAGCTGATGAGAAGCATGTCTTCATTAGAAGCCTAAGCAAATGCATCGCACATTGGATGGGTTCAACCAAGAAGTTGACACCGGATTACATTGTCGACAAGCTGAAAAACAAACTTCTTATCTTGACAGTCTCCTAAAGACCAACCGATCTAACTTAACAACATGTCGTGTACAGCATCCTCACTGCGAATTGAAAAGGAGGTTAAAAGCTCAGCTGATAATATGAGACCTGAAGGTTGCGGTAATGGAACACAATCAACACAAGAACAGCCCATTACAAGATCCAGATGCCACAACATATAAGAGAAACAGAATGCATTTAGACTGTCTAGTACAAAGGCACTGCAGACAGCTAGAAAGTCAAAATCTGGCCCATTCAGTACCAAGGGAGTACAATTAGAGAGCGACTGACTGAAACAAAAGTGCCCACACATCCTCTGATGTCATAGAGTGCACATAAACACAACACGTGATAACTCACAAAAGCAGAAACGGTCCGATAGGAATCTTTGATCCTGTACTGCACATGACTCGAACGCAGAAATATGCAGGTGTAACAAAGAAAATAAAAGATAGCCCTTATCGCTCAATGGGCACTGTTGTACTGAAAGAAACCTCCGTGACAGCTACAGCCATATTATGAAGTCATGTATAAAACACAAAAATAAACACGGGTCCAAAAGATGACCTCACTGATCTACACTGATCACTCGCTCAAAGAGTAAAAAAAACAAAGATCCTTTCTGATGTGATGTCAGGGCTGCTAGTTATAGGCAAAAATCATATTCACGATTGTTTTGGCAAAAACTTAGATCACTGTTTAACATAATTACTCTGTGACTTTGAAAACATTTGTTTAGGGGAAAAAAATAAATTAAAATATTTTATCACTGGATTCAATTGAAAAAATATGTAAAAAGTAGGTCAAATAAATAAAGTGTAAATAACACATTTAAATAATTGATTTAATAATAATAAATAAAAAAGAAGATACATTAAAATAAATGAGAACAAATATGTTGCACACTGGATTTAAGGATTTAATAACACATTTTTTGTGTTACAGAATTTTAGCACATTATGTGCCATTTTAACACATGAGTCATTTTTTGTTGATTGTGTTAAATAAATAAAAGGGACAACACAAAGAGAGAGAGAGAGAGAGAGAGAGAGAGAGAGAGAGAGAGAGAGAGAGAGAGAGAGAGAGAGAACACATTGTGTTGTTCACAAGAGTTTACTGAAAACTCCTAAACATACATAAAAAATATCTGACCAAACCACAGTCTCGCAGGGAGTTATTTTGAGCTTTTTGTACAGAGAAAGGAAAGGAAGGAGGTGCGCTTTGTGAATTTTTAACGAAATAGGAAATTAGACAATACTTGTGAAATGAAATGCAGCAGAATAATCATTTTATCTCTTTATTTTGTTTCCATAATTTTTGAAAGCCAAACGTTACAATTTACTGCAATTTATTAATGGTACATACTGTAGCTCATTGTGATGTTTTTTGTTTACGTGCATATTTACAATTTTGTTCCAAAGGTTGTTCTCATTTAGACTAATCATGATGATGTCAATTAGTAACTGTACAGAAAATCCTCTGATGCTTCATTGTACCATACTGGCTCTCCTGTTTTTACCAAGTGGTTGATGTCCTTAGGGCAACATCATGTTGACCCTGGGACAACATTTAAATCAACCAATCAGATTTCAGAAATAAGTTTACAGTTAATTTTAAGTTTAATCTTCCAACCAGGATTAGGTGCTTCTCAACCATTGTGTTTCACTTATCATTTCCCTCTGATTTCAGGGGTAAGTTATGGTTTGGGTTGGGGTTTGGTGTGGGTTTAGGTTTTATTTATAAAAATGTTGTCCTTAGATCAACAAAATATGTTGCCCTGAGGACATCAACCACTTGGCAAAATCAGGTAGAGCTTACCTTACTCTTGTTTTCTTTTCTTTTGTCCACAGGCACAGCTTAAAGTGCCCTCCCCCTTGGTTTTGATTTCTACGCTCTTCCTTTGCCTTGGGGGGCCTTGCAACAAGGGGCCTTTGCTAGCCCAGCCTGAAGAGTGATGTCCATAGCACCTGCTGGTTCTTCAAGCAACTCTTCTTCTGTCCACAAAAAACCAGGACAAGCCACTCACCCTCAGCTCTACGAAGAATTGTGGGCCGGGAAAGGGGGTGGGGGGTTTTGAGCCCAAGCTATCAGATTCTGTCTCTCTCTCTCTGTCTGTCTCTCTCCTCCTGTGGTTTTCCTCATTTGCTTTCTAGAGCCCTTTCATGGCCACACTTTGCATGACGTGTGAGCAGTGGAGAGCCTGGTCCAAACAGTTATAGTCTGAAAGCGTCAGTTTCTTCTCCGAGGTGTGCTAGTCCAATTCTCTCCAGCGTGAAGGTGACCACAGCGCTTTGTTCCATTGCTATCAAGTGGTTTGTAAATGATGTTTATGAGGGAGAGAAGTGGCAGGGAACCAAAAGTTATGGCACTGTTTTGAACTTCCTCATCAGGGTCTCAGGCCCAGTACGGTCAGGTCAGCATCTTTTAATTTCATAATCCATTTTATCATCTCACCTAGAACACAAAAACAGTCTGACGTCTCCAAGAGAGCATCTTAACTGCATCAATTGAGTTACAATTGCAGATCATGCAATTACCTCGGAAAATTATTGCTTTGTTGAAAGGATATAATCAGGTTTCCAGTAAATGACACATCCACGCCACACATCTCAATTACATTTCATCCATCTTCTCACGCGACCCCATCGTTTCATTGTGCCGTCTGATGGGCATTACACATCACCCTACCAATGAACCATCAGCAGTCAGAGGCTTAAACATAAAGCCACATTGTCTTGTTAGAAAATCACACTCCACTTTGATGAGTGTGAGATCATCGGTCCCGAGCCTTCTTCTCCTCCCCCATGACACACACTGCTTTATAGCAGAGATACACGACTGTTAACCGGCCAGGGTGATCTGCTGAACACGGCAGACCATCTCTCCTTTTTAATGAAGTGCCAAACAGCAAATCTACTCTACAGTGCTGCCTGGAGAAGTAAACATGTTACCTCTCATTATGGGGAAGCATAACATTTGACCACATATGCATTTTGCCACATTTGTTTTAAGATCAAATATAAAGGCAATGGTAGCAGTTTAAGTTTAAAATACACCAGACCAAAAAAAGCTTGATATTTAAAGGCTGTGTTACCCCCTTGAAACGGTTCTATGACACAACTCTAATGCCTTTATTTGACATATTACTGGAATTTCTTATTGGTTCTCATTCTTTTGTTGTCATCTTTTCAGTTTATTTTCTCAGGATGCTGTGACAGAAGTCTGCATGCTCCTATATTACATGCATTTATTTAAGAAACACACATGATTTGTATCTGCACCATTTAGCTTCGTGTTTATGCCGTAGCTACATATCTACGTTTATACAAGCCATTATTTGTTCTCTCCTCATCGGGAGCAGTTGCCTTTTGGGTTTGAGCTTCTTTAGCACAGGTGGCTGTGATGGCCGCGGTCATTAAATCCAATTGCTTATCTGTTTTAGATGGCTATTGAAAAAACCCTTCACAAGTCACGTAGAGCTCGGTGAAATCGGCAAAGAATGACCAAACCTACCCCTAGCTTTCAGCTGAATTATCTTTATGATGTAATAATGATAGTCATTAAGCCCCAGTAGTCCCTCGAGGTCTGTTTTGACTTTACTTGTAGCTTTCAGTTAGATACCAATAATGAGGCAGAGATAAGAGGCTTTTACGAGACTGTTAACTACACCTAATTCCGATGCTTAACTAGACAACATAGTTTTTTTAGCATTCTGGTCCCTCCGGCATTTGCCGTTTGTCATTTTCTCTGTGGATTTGGAGGATCTGCTGTTTATCCTCAGCTCTTCATAAGAAACCACAGCACCGACACACCCAGCCAAGCTCACCATGATTAAAAATGTATCGAATCTTAGGGGGCTGTGAATACTAATAATTCCATTCACGCCATTATTATTTTACACGCTGAATTTCATTTCAGAAAGCGCTCCGCATCAGTAGGTCAGAACGCAGAGATGAGTTTCCATTTGTAAGACTGGAGCAGTTGACTTACAGTACACTCCAAAACGGTCAGAAGAGTACTGATAGAGGTGCAGAGTAATGCCTGTATCCACACTGTTATTCATGAATGTATCTTTACCATCTTCACTAGAGCTGAACCGCCCCTCCGGTGAGGGACGTCGAGTAGTGTTTCCGTTCAGTTCAAGCCTTGAATCGCGAAAACCTACCCTATCACTGCTACACACGACAACCAACCCCAAACCCCCTTCCCACTGATGGTGATGGTTATCTCTTTCATCAAACATCCAAAGACAAATATGACAAAATCCAAAGCTTGCTATAGAAGAGACCCCTATCAATCATTTGGCATTCCTCCAACACCTCTGTACGGACATACAAGGCTACACTTTTGCAATTCCATTATGCTGCTGGAAAAATAAATCCTGAAAACGTCTTTTGGCATGTAATGGTTTTCCAGTGTCTTGTGACAATTAAATTGACTCATTCTTGTCTAGCTGGTTGTCCAAAGCTTACTTTTCTCGAGACCGCGTGGAAAGCTATATTTTATTTTTGTGTATATGGTCGTATACAAGCGTAGAAAAATTTGTCTGCTGCACAATATGTCGTGGACACAAAAGAGCTTTCACACCTTCGTTTGCTGTCTGACTCCGTCCGTCGTCGCCATCAGCACATCGGGTTCATGGAGCTTGTGCCGCAAAGAATAGTCCAGACTCCAAACTGAAAAGGCAAACCAACATATTATACTTACAGAGCACAAATCATTTTCTATATATATATTATTTTTTATTTTTAATGAGAAAAGAGCTTATGAGAAACTCATTCCAATTCTTTCGTGTGTTTCAATCCAGTTTGGCTCCATTGTTACGTCATAAGTCCTATGCACTTGTAAACCTTTTCCTTGAAAGCAAACAAGATGTAAGTGGAAATGGATTCAGCAGGTGTTTGTATGTTAAGAATAGACATGTGGAAGTTCTTGAGAGTTCCTCAACGTCGTAATGATTTAGAAAGTCAAAAGGCAATGGACATACAATACAAAACTGAATTGGTCCATTAGGGCACAAGTGCCCTGCTTTTATCACACATTTGGTCGCTTGTTTTTGATTAGTTTGTCACAGCGCATGTTAAATGTGGCGACTAACGGAAAATCAATCTCAACAGTTCACAAATGTCTACAACTGAGCAAACAACTAAATAACTTCAGCCATGAGCGAGACGCTGAGAATGACCTAACAATTCAGTTGCTTTGACTTCACACCTACTGTATAAAGAGCTCTGTGATTCAAACCTCTATCCAAAACATGCATTCATACACATGGTCTGTTTGTTAAGCACACCCATCCATGTCGAACGGTCTATGGAGAACTCAAACTCAAATGTTTAACCAGGCCGGCATTACATCAGTATTAGTAGGCCACATTAAAGCAGCATTGGTATTAATCCTCCTCTTTATTTCAGTGGGAGGTGTGTGCTCATCAAAGTCACCTGGCCAAATGTACAGTCCCTGTCTCTGTTTTGATGTTGAACTGGGCAAAAACAAATGAATAAATAAATGAATTAAACAAGTGTATCAGAAATGGTTGAAATACTGTGTACATATTTGAACTTTTTGTTTCTAATTTATAAAAGATAAGCTTTAGCTCTTGGAGTACTTATTTTATTTTTTCCTTTCATGCGTAGCTTTGTGTTTTTATTTTCTATTTCTGTAAAGTGTGTAAATATATCTTTATGATAATAAGTAATATTAAAAAATCTTATTTTAAGAAAGAAGTGTGACTTTGTCCTTTTTTAACTTCTGATTTTCTAGGAGTAATTCATACACTGTTAAAAAACGGTAATATTTAGGCAGCTGGGGTGCCAGAAACAAATAGTTTAAGAACAATTATGTATAATACAATTATGTTATTTTACTCTCAACATAAAATTTACATTCACAGTCTTCTGTAATTTGACATTTGGCATTTCAAAAATACATGAAAATTCTGTAAATAAAACAATACAATTTTGGAAAATTACAGTATTTTTTACAGTATGAGTATTACATGACCATAACTGGTAACACTTTACAGTAAGGTTGTATTTTTTAACATTAGTAAATGCATTAGGTAACATGAATTAACAATGAGCGAAATAGTTTTACAGCATTTATTAATCTTAATTTATTAATGTTAGTTAATGTCAATACAGTCGTTCATGTTAGGTCATGTTGCATTAACTAATGTTAACAGTATATTAGTAAATGCTGAACTCTAGACTAATAAACAAGTATTGTTCTTTAGTTCATGTTATCTAATGCATTAACTAATGTGAACAAATACAACCTTTTTGTAAAGTGTTACGCAATAATTAAGGTCATAATTTGACTAATTAGACTCACAAGCATAAATATAAATACAGGACTATTTTGGTACCACCATATTATTTTATAACTTTATAAAGATAACTAGCTATGATCAACCATACAAAAACAAAAGTTTACACTTAAGAAATGTTGTCTGGAAAGTCTAATGCGGAAATTTAAGCCGCTAACCTTAAGAGAAGCACTAACATTACTTGATTGAGAAGAATGACTGTTTACCCACATGAGCTCAGCAAGTCAGAATGCAAAGAACAACAGAAAATTAACTCCACTACATTAATTAAGCATCACAAGTATTGTAATCATGGCCTCATTCTTTGATTAATAGTTGATATACAACAGAAAAAGCTCTATATGGTCTGTCTGCAAGCCATTCCCGGTTGCTCTCTCCATTGGGAGCACTCTGGGAAGTGTCTGCTTAACATGGTGAGCCGACATGGCCTGACAGGCAGTGGGTCCCCATTGGGGTGTTCGCACCCCGATCCAGAGAGGTTATGTCATCAAACCTGGGTCAGCTGTATAATTGGGCTGGGGGTCAGTGAGGTGATATGGACCATGACAATAAAGATCTAAAGTTACAGTGCAGATCTGGCTAAGGAGCCCAGACTGCTCCTTTAACAGCTCAGGGATCAGTGAGAGGAGTTAACAGCAGTCTGTTCACTCTCAGTGCAAAAAAAACCATCACTGATTCTCATTAAACTTCACTTATGAGTTGACAAGCCTATTCTTATAAAGGGAAAAGAGTCTGGTGAGTGAGCCCGGGGACGGTGATGCCCGCTGGACACATGGGATTCTAAATGATAAATCGCATCTTAAAAGCACATAAAAAATGGAGAAATAAGATGCAAGATGTTACTAACTTCAATCCGAGACACAGCGGTAGCATCTGGACTGCCCATGGCAACAAGCCCCTAGTTATTTCTGCCACATTATAAAAGTCTTTTAATACTGTTGGCCGTCTCGGTGTACAACCAGCAAGCTTTGGATCAGCACTAACTGACAGGCTCATATCGCCGGGTTTCTTCTCATCTTCAGCGCAGTCACTTCTGATTAATCTGCCAAACTGAAACATAGGAGATCTGACAGCACATTGTCATTCCAAATGTCAAAACTGCAGAAAAAACAACACCACGGGCAATTAAGCGCATTACAGCCTCCAAGAGTTGCCACTTGGACTCCTGCAGGGGTCTGCGGCCGCAGTGAAGTGGAAGGAAAACACAGCGGACCGCAAACAGAGCCTGGAGCCAGGTAAGGCGCAAGAACAACACAGGGCTAATGCACCTCAGCTGTGTTAACAGCGGCTGCCTCGCAGAAGGAACGGATCATTGACGTGGTCATAAAAACAAAACGCAGAGGGTTGTGGGTGAGGGGATTGTGGTGAACCACACCAGGGACCGGCGCTGGAGCGTCTGTGTCATTTTGAGATGCTGGACGAAGGCTTGACATACGACTCACTCTGGTTACTGCTCTAATCAAGGTTCTGAATTCTTGTGATTTGTTCAAGGAGTCCCATGGGACGGACCCGCTCTGACGGACCGCTCTAGCAGCGAAGAGGGGTGTCGGCATTCTGAACATATCCTTGAACTCATTTCCCTCACCAATGAGCCAAAAACTGTCGTCCAGGATTATACGCAGAGAGAGTGGCTCGGCCACATGAGCCTTCATCTGCAGAACGCGGAACAAAGCGAGCGCACCCATGCATAGCTAAATGGATTCAAGGTCGCACCTTTCCCATCATCACAACTTCGTAGATTTTGTTAGTGTACAGATTGTCAAAGAAGACTTTTTGTGATTTTGTTAGAATGAAGACTACAGTTAGGGGAGTATGATATCTCCACTTTCTCAAATTTGTACAGCAAATATTAGTACAGTGTTGGTATAATATTAAACAAAGCACATCATCTAATAGTCAGCAAGAGAAATTTAGGCAATCAATATTTTTATGCTTCAAGATAATTTGGGAGATATAACTTGTGATATATATATATTTATTTATACCATGGTCTGTTTGAATACTCGATTCTAATTGGCTGGAAGGCCTGCATTAAAACTGTTACATGGCTCGTTGGAATGCTTGATTCTGATTGGCCAGTCGCAACATTTGCAGGTTCGTTATTACCAGATAACAACCTCTCAAAACTAAAAACACACGGTAAACCAGATGCAGCAAATCATTTTGACAGGTTTTTTTGAGAAATTATGTAAATGTAAATATATCTTTTCATAACATATATGACATTATATTTACAAATGATTGAACCAAATTGCCTGTTCGTGACATTTGAACATCGTTTCTACGGTTAGCCGAGCATTAAAGGATTTCTTGGCCTCCATGTCATGCATTAAAACCCTTCAATGCACTGCTAGCAGTGGATCCCTTACATATCTCCCAAATTTCAAATAAATATATTGTTTCTATTTGTATTTGTATTTATTTGCAGAAAATGAAAACTGGGGAAACAGGTCAAAATAACAGAAAAGATGCTCTGTACTTTCAGACCTCAAATACTGGAAAGAAAACAAGTTCATATTCACTTTAAAGCAAGACAACAGTAATATTTTACATGTATTAAGGAAAACTTCAAAAAATATTTCTGTATGTGATACCATCAATTTTTATCACAGTTTTCATGTGTCTTGTCATGCTGTCAGTCTTTCATATTGCTGTTGGGTGACTTTATGTCACTCCTGAGGCTTGATTTTGTTGAAATTCAACAGACACTGGACTGGAATGGCCACAGTACGTCTAGAAATGCAGATTAAATGAAATTTTGCAATGGTCTCTTCCAGTTTTGCCTCAGTTCAGCAAGTCCACATGTATCGTGACAATTCTAGTCCACTGTCTGTTGAATTTCAACAAAATCAAACCTCTGGAATGACATAAAGTTACCCAACAATGTGAAACAATGAGATAATGCAAAGACACAAAAGACATTCAAGTAAAAAAGTCAGGCTTATTCCGTCATATTATATTTTTTTAACTGATCCTAAAATACATAAAAGCATTCGTATTATGCTGTGTAAACATGAATTGAAACGATCTGCAAACATTGCATCTTTCTTATTTTGACCAGTTTGTCCTGTTTTCTTGAACTAAATGCAAATTAAAAACAATATTTTCATTTGGAATTTGGGAGAAATGTTATCATGTCATTATATGTTAAGAGAATATAACAAAACTGATAATTGTACAGTTCGAAAAAGGTAAATAACAGTTTGCACTAAACAATGATCGTGAACGTCAATATCTGAGTTTTGCACTGGTTCTCTTACATAACACTTAACAGACATTTTTCTCACTGACAGTTTTGCATTAGACAGTTTTTTTTCTTGTGTTAGTTGATACTCTCAAGAATACAGTCTTCAGAAGATCTCTTCCTCTCTCCTCCCGTTTAATGCAGTTAAAACACAACAGTAAAACATAAGTTAATAAACACTGCATTAAGGCCGTTTAGTTTTTTTTTTGTTTGATGTCAAAATGAAACTTCACAACTTCTGTTGTATAATGGGGCCCTTGACAGACAGTAGTTGAAGAGCCCTGTTACAAAGGGAGGTTTGGGATTGTTTTGGGAGCGGGGACTGCTGCAGTCTTTATGATTGCATTTCCAGCAGTAAACAACTCACCCCCACGGGGATCTTGTGACATTGTAAAATGGAGCAAGGGCTTGTGCTGGCCAGTAGCTTCAGAAAAAAATGCTTCTTTAAAGGCATCACAACTTGATTGAGCTATTTGCTGGTACCTTGTAATGCAAATGTTTCCTTATTTTCAGTGCTTAACTAGCCACCACATAAATTCATCATGACAACATTTTAAACACGTCTACTTGAATCTTCTGCTAAATGTTAACTAGCCCACAATGCGATACTAAACCCGGGCGAAATCACAAGGGGGCCTAAAGGAAACAGATTAGGGAGGAGTCACGCAAGAGAGAAGGTTATCATTGCTGTGCACTAGAGATTTTCAGATAGCTTACATTAAAACAGGAAAGAACATTGACGATTCTCTCTCTCCCTCTCGCCAGCCTATCACAAAAGAAGTGTAAAGTTATTATCTGCTAAGGGGAGTGAATATCTCTAGGGGGACATCACATCCTGAAGGGAGTCTGGGGTCTTGTGTGAGGGCTGTGGTTTGCGGGCTGTGGTGCAAACAAGCTGACGTTAACGGCACAGCCACCGCTGCCACTGACAAACAGCAACACGAGTCGCTACCCTCAAGGTATTCTACTAATCTTTTAAGTGGGAAATTAATCTTCCTGCTTTCACAGAAGAAAAGGCACATTGTCTGAGCCTAGTGAAGTTTACAACAATAACAAGTATGGCTTGACAAAAGTTGGGAAAATTGAGTTGTACTGTAAGAATTTGACAGTGTAATGAACTTTTCTCTTCCTCTTTTTGTCAAGATTACAAGTGGTGTAAAAGAAAGTTGTGGTACTATAAAGGACTGCACGCAGTTTCATGCTAAAAGAAGAATGTGTCAACACACAACAAGGACTGGTGACATTTATTTGCACTGATACGCATTACATGGACAATGCCCCAAAGCCACCTGAGGTTTAAGACGTCTTAAAGCTTCTAGTTGTGATTGAAGCAACAACCTCCAGGTTACCATCAAGTTTGTGCGAGTTTATACCACAGCACCTTGCAAGTTGCTTGCAAAAATCAATTGCAAAATCAATCATAACGACTTTAAGAAAAATCTTCACATTACCCCTTTCATACAGGACAGCCTCAGTTAAGATTTTGTGTGTGTTTATATTGCTCCTAGGAAAAGGATCTATACTGTATAAATGACTGGATTGCGCCTAGAATGCTAAACAAGTGGCAGGAGGTGAAGCCGCCGGAAGCGATCGTGCTGCCATCTTGGTATGCCCAACTGACAGAGAGCGCCATTGACTTACAGTCAGAATGACAATCTAAAATAACCCGTTTCTCAGCTTATTAGGCGCGCGATAAGTTTTTAGTTCACATGTGTGTTAAAATTAATTGTTACTTCTGATGTTTTTCCAATGTTTATGTTTATTGAATATAGATTATAGAATATTTCATATAGAAATCAATGTACTGTATAGAAGGTGAGCGTGTATTGCACACCATTGTAATGGCACATGTGTAAATGTTTCGAAATAAAGCTTCATGACCTAAAGAACATTTGCAGCCTGTATTTATCTGGATTTAGATTTCAGAATAAGCACATTTGTCATATGTTGAGGTGTCTTGTTAGTCTTCTGAGCTGATATGTACGCTACCTTAATGAAAAGGAACGAACTCACTCTATATCTAATAATACGGGAAAATTCCTGACTTTAAATAATTAACCATTTACATGCTTAAGACATTTGCATTGTAAGAATGTACTGTGAGACTTTAGATATAAAAATGGGGACTGGTAAATTACTGTTTTATCATTAATATGTGATAACACCCTATTCATTTAACGTTTGGGCATACCAACATGGCGGAGCGGTAGCTTCAGTGTAATGACATCATAATCAATCCAGTCATTTATCAGTGGTTTTTACACATATTTTTACCACTAGTATGAGTATGAGCCTTGTTTGTGCTTGAAGAGGTATTGTAACTGTCCATTTCAGTTTCTTTATACATGAAAGAGTTAAAAAACACCTACTCAATGAAACTTATAAACCTTGGATGTCCAAATTCGCTGTTTTTTGGGAAATGGAAAAAAACACTGTGCTTTTTAATGATTAAATACTGTGTTGTCAAAGTTGACAAACACTTTTTAATATTTTTTATTGGTACCAAATTTGCAAAACCCAGTGACAAACATGAAGAGTGACTAATAATAATGGCAAAAAAATAAAAATCCCAAAATATGGAGATACAATGTTTTAGAAGGACAGCAGCCAAAAGTATATAGTGGTGCAACAATAATAACATATAAAGAGGGCAAATGCACATTTTTTTCTTTAAAAAGGTTGCATGACACTATTAAAATACATTACTGTTAGATACTGTAGTACTACATTATGTCCAACATACAGTAAGAAGCCCATGTCTAACATCAGCATCACAGAGTACCAGCAAAAAACACAGACAAGTAGAGCTGAATTTAGACTGCAGATTAAACAGATGTCACCTTAATAAAACCTTACAATAATCTGAACTCAATGAGAAACAGATGCTGTTCTGGAGGAGAGGTACAGTACATTGATGCACAGGCTATATCATCTCTTACCTCTCAGAGCTGGAGGGGGTTCTGATGTAATAGCTGGAAAATCTCAGCTGGGAATGCTTCATTCATGCGATAAGGCGCACACACCGCCTGCCTCTGTGAATACTACACGGCTTATAAATGCATTAGTATATGGAGATGTCACGGAAGAGAAAAGAAATGATTTTTGGGAGGTGGCCAGGCTGCTATCATTTGCCAACTTGGATTTAATGAACCCCATCAAACTATAATAGCTGCTTTTCTAAATCACTGCCAACGCTCCATTCTTTAACAAGCTTCTGAGGATGTTTGCCTGCATCCATCCTATTAACCAGCACACTTTTCCTGATGTCTTAATGCAGGTCACCTCCTCTGGGTTTTAGAGGGAGGGGGAGAAGAGACACAGAGCTCCCGTCGTTCTTATCTTTCAGCGCAGCCAGCTGAGCCCCTCTCGGTAACAGCAGCTCGAGGAGCAGCCAGGCCTTCTTGGCACCGTCTGTACGGAGCACAGCAGCCAGGCAGAGAAACAAAGCCCCACCGCAGTGTGAACCAGAGACTTAATCTTGTCACATTTGAAACAAACCTGTTGTCTCGGCGATCACAGGTACCTGTGAGAGACGAAGGCAAGAAGATGGGCAATGGTACTGACAGATATGCAAATCCATGTGCTCTGTCCTTCCTTCAGCTCTCCGCAAGGAATAAATCTGCATTTCATCAAGGTTCCTTTAGGTTGTAAATATATAAAAAATTCACTGCATTAAAAATGCAGCTGAGCTTGGAGAAGACATGTACAACATCACCTACACGTTGAATTGCCTTTTTAGTGAATTATGCACATGCGAGTGAAACACAGATCCCAAAAAACGGCCTTTCCGTTATACAAGAGTATGGTGATGACAGTGCCTGTATCTGTTCAGAGAAAGAAGAGACTGGCAGAATGGTGGTGTTGGACCTTCACCACAGCCCTTTGACAAATATGCCAAGTATCCTGGACAGGTGGGGTGCTGGCTTCTGCCCCGGGACAATACGTCCAATCACAGCCCTGACAAAATTGGAAATATTGTAGAGTTAGTGTACACATAGAATGACACAGCTACTGTATATAAATGTGAACGCTATTATAAAATGATTAAAAAAACAAAGATTTTTCTTACCCATATCTATTATGACTTAAAGGTCCAGTGAATGAAATTTAGCGGCATCTAGTGGTGAGGTTGCAAATTGCAACCAACAGCCCACTCCACCCCTCCCTTTCGAAGCACTACAGCGGATGGCGCAGAACTAAGATGTCGTCACGTTTTCGCTTCTTTGCCAAAGGAGACAATGTATTCACGAAACGCACTCTGTAGAGCAGTTTGTCCCTTTAGGGCTACTGTAGAAACAACATGGGGAATTTCTAAGGGGTGTATGTAGATAATAGCTCATTCTAAGGTGATTAAAACATTACGCTTCATTATGTAAGGTCTTCATACGCCTCTGAAGACAGAGTTGTGTATATTATTTTGCATTTCTGTCAATAGATCCTCCAAAAAATTACACATTGGACATTTCAGCATCTAAATGCATTCCATTTGTCTTGTTTTCCTGGCTAGGAGTCTTGGCTGAGCTATGGTAAACAACAACAAAAAAGTTGGCTCGTTGCAGAGTGCCGTTTGTGTTCTTGTGTTCACAGAAGACAAGTAAATCTTCAAATCATTACCACATGATTAAAAGTGTCGCATTGATGACTTTTTAGTTAGATACTAAACAGCTGGCATCTGATCCAGCAGCTGATATTTGAACAGCAAATCAGCCATCAATACCACTGTGCTAGTTGCCATGACTACAGTATAGCCAAGTGATGCAGTGACCCCAGCTTCCCGGCTACCGGTCGTAGCCCTGACAGTGCAAGTCAGACGTCGTGCAAAAACAAGCAAACAAATCAGTCGTAAGTAACCAGACAACATCTGCTCAAAACAATTTGCGGCTTTGCTTGGCTGGAGATTTTTAACACATTAAACGTGGCCCATTCGACACAGCTCATTTCTTTTCTGGTCAACATGATAAAGCTTAACATGAGTACAACTACAAGACAGCGATAGCATCGGACAAGCAGTCAACTCCCACTTGTGGGCAGCCGCTCCATGCACCCCACAGTTTGCCAAAACACTGAATGACTGCTTCACATTGTAACTCTGGATTACTAAAGAACAAAAACAAGTGGAAGTGGAACCAAACCTGTGAGAACCAAGGACCAGAGTTTTGAAAAGTGTTTCCAACAGATGGTTGAGAACTTTAAGGCTTTCAGAACTGACCAACTTCTACACAAGTATGCAAACCTGAATACTCTTTATGTGCTCTGTGAGAATGTTAATAAGGAAAATTAAAGGGAAAGTTCACTGTCTGTCATCGGTTATTCACCCTCATGTCATTTAAAACATGTATATGACTCTTTCTTCAGTTAAACACAAAAAAGACATTTTGAGAAATGTCACAATGGAAGTCAATGTTGTTTGCATACCAACATTCATCAAAATATCTTCTTTTGTGTTCTGCAGAAGGTTCAGAATGACATGAAGGTGAGAAAATGATTGGTTTCAGCTTCGTATTTCTCTTGGTACTCTATAAACCCTCACGGTCTTCAGTCGACGCTTCAGAAGAAGTACCCTTGCATGTTCCCTCCACCTTTACCCTGGGAGAAAGTGTCTGATGCTTATGCAGTTGCCATGACAAGAGATGTCCATTTGAAACAGACTGAGGAGGTGTGTAATGATCTTCACCACCCTCAGCTTTAAACAACTATTAAAGCATCAGTCTCGAACATCTCGTCTCTCGGTGGGTTAAGCGATGACAGTTCTGGCTGAGGACCAAAGCAGGATTTTTCAGTAAATTGCACCGCCACCCAGAAGCCTAATACCATCCCGATGATTACGACCGGGGCTGTTGACAAAGAGATCTTCTCATGCATATGAAATGACCTGCCTTCTATACATATCCGACTGGTTAAGTAATTTCTTTATTTGCTTTCTTGAGACGTACGCATTCTTAAACGCAGATATCAGATTCATGAGAAAACCAAACATTGCATGCAAAGAAAACAAGCACTCCTGAGAGGTCCACGTGCGTAAACAAATTAAAGTCATCCTGCGTGGAAATGAAACAATGAGCTCGGAATTCAACATTCATCATTGTGCCCATCAATCATTAGATGCTCTCTCATGCTCGGATTGTTTTCGGGGGATACTGTACTGTAAAACCCAACTAGGTTTAACAAGGTTAACGTCTCTGGCTCGCATCTTACAGTAAAACATGTGGGGAGTGTTTGCGCCGTTCAAAGACTGCAATTAACATTGTTTATGTCACAATTCCACATGCAAGTAATTCCCATAAAACACGCAATGAATCAACTCCATGACAATGGCAAAATAATATCCGCTTTCAAACGCTCACCTGAAAACAATTAAGGGTATTAAAGCGTTTTGATTTGTATTAATATGCCAAGTTTGCGGGTGAAACGTGCCCCCGTGCTCTGCAGTTCTCCCGGTTATGAAGGCTGTTTATTGAGTATTTGGCTTTTGCTCCAGCACTTCTGCACCACATTTATCTTCTTCTGAGGCAGCTGCTGAACTGCGTCTGGCGGACAGCTCCTATTCGTTTGGTTCGATGATTAAATAGATTTTGATTTGGCATGCTGCTGTGTAAACTTCCTGTGTGGCTAACCCTAAGGTCTGGCCTCGCCTGTGGGCCTCCCCCGGAGGGCCGAGCACTATTTCAGATACCATCCCTCCAAATTACCAAAGTTCAAAAATGCCTGTTTAACCCTCTTCCGAGTGTCTGGAACCAGCGTCGGGTGTACCTTCGTGTTGTCCATTCCAGCCGGCTTCCAGCGACTTGTGAATATTTAACAGCAGTGACTGCAGGAATGGTTCCCAAATGGGCTGCAGATGTCGTTTGAAGGGGAGGTGAGATTGTTTTGTCTGCAAACGAAGTTGTTAGACATAGTCAGTTGACAACACTTCACCACTAAAGATAAGTTACCACAGAAATGCAGTGGTCTGGAATGAGGTTCACCAATACAAGCATTTAATGGTTACAGATGAGCTCTGACCCAACACGCAGCGAGCCAAGCATAAGGAAAACCTTTCAGCAAATTTCGACAAACCATATGGTTATTGCACAAAACCTGAGTTTGAGGGTGGGCATCTTTTCATCTGTTGGTAATTACTTTAAGCGCCATATGTTGTTGAGGTTCCTTACAACATTATCCTGGAGCTTAATCCAGATAATGGGGGATATAGTGTCTGCGATAATCTTTTTAGTATACAGGATGGGTCTTATGTCAGATAACATTATCTACTGAGAGACTAGAGGGGTGCCAACTCATGCCAGCCACAACGGCCAAGCCGAAAACAACAGTCTGTACAAACCACAACTGCCTTCTGGTTACCTGTTTGACCTGCCAGCTTTGAGAAGAAACAGACCTGTATATATAGTAAGATGAATGAGTAACTAGTGGAAAATCATTTCGGAGTCTGTTTAAAATCCAACGCCAGCCATACCTCCAGGTTACTGCTGTATCAAACTCAGCGAGACATGAAAGAAAGGAAATGACTGCAGAAGATGAAGCAAGAAGCATTCGAATGCATTTTCAGGATTTAGACAATTCGTATGCTCATTTTTAGATCATTCCGTATAAATAGCAATAATTGCTAGATGTAATAAGCGGATGCTGTAATGGAAATATTTTTTTATTTTTACAAAACAAACTTGAATTTTGTATACAGTGGCACCAGAAAGTATCTGGATACTTATGAATGCTGTTGCATTACATGAGCTAACTAAACTTATTTGTTAAAAAATATTGCACTTTCCAGTGAAAATTTAGAAATTGTAAAATATAAAAAATATTGTTGTTCTCAGAACCACTAAAATGACCTTAAAACCAATTGATTTCTCAGAGTTAGCACTATAAGGTCTCACTTAATTTGACACTTGATATTTTATGCTACTTCTAGATTTAATGACACAACGAAATCTTGTCCAAATACTTTTTGTAGTTGAAGAATAAATGGTACATGCGACCTATAGTGTGACATAGGAACATTTAGAAAATAAACTGTTAAATTTATATTGTTTCATATTATTATCAATTATTTGTACTTATCATTTAAAATAGCTTAAGAGAGATTTATCTTCATTGTTAGTTTTTTATACATATTTTCTGTTACACTATAGGACAAATTTGCGTATTAGTCTGTCAACTACCCATATAGTATAAGAGGACATGAAATTGATACTAGTAGAGCATGGGTAAAATATGTTTTTGGACTTGTTTTACTACTGTGTACTACTGTGTTTCTATAAACTTTAAGCCTGCCTTACTGTGAGCTAACTGACAAGACAAAGTCCTTTCTTTAGATGGTTACGACAGATTGGAACTACTGCCAATTTACACTTGACAGCGTGCCAAGTGTCTGTCTTAACTAAATCCGTTCAGTGATGTTGATTCATTAGCTACCCAAGAAAACTTTTTAAAACCTTAATTTAAGCTGAATGCATTTGCTTTAACACGACAACATCTTTACTCAAAGACATAAATGTAAATGTCACAATGTAAAATAAACCAATCCAAACAGATACACATCAAGGATATTTCCCCCCAAAATAATGAAAATACTAAATAATACCTTTGCATTTTAATATTTTTACATGAAGAACAATTCACATCGGCAATGCTTTTAATCTTGAAAATAGTGCTATGTATATTCTTTTATACTATGTATGTCCTTTTCAATATCAGCATGAGAATAAACAGAAAAGAAAGACAGGGCAGAATACAACATTCCTGTAGCTCATCTTGTAGAACATGGTGTTAACAACGCCAAGGCCATGGGTTTAAGTCTCAGCAAAAACACAACTGATATAACGTGTGTCATGAATCTCCTGTCTGTCGCTAAAATGTAAATGATTACAAACTAGAATGAGGTTCGCCACCTCAAAGTTGGTATATAGGAAACTTCGTGATCCTATACAGATGAGGTGAAAGTGTGACGGCTTCTTTCTTCAGCCGGCAACATCTTGCAGCTGAGGGAGGCCTCCGTCATTTATTATTTGTTCATTTCTTATTATGGAAAATCTTCTCAATTGACTCTCACTTTTGTATATTTGCACAGTGGTTATTTTCTTTTTTTTTTTTACACCCCCTCCCCATTTGTTTATTTGGTGCAATAACATGTTCAATCCTGTTTCAAGACGTGCCATACGTGAACCTTAAAAATGAGTTTTCTCTTTGTTTATTAGTTCAGTCGGTCAGGCTGGGATTGTGTGCCTATCAGGTGATGATGGCTGAATTGAATCATACAAGCTGCTCTCTAGTCAACATTATCTCAATTCTTAATCCACTTTTTCAGGTCCGAGACAGTCTGATAGCCTGCGCTGTTTGGCTCAAATATCAAAAGGCATTGGCAATAAGTACCACCTTATTCAAGGTTGGAAGCCCATTCCTCAAGTGAAATTCCTCTGCAACATGATAAATTATTGGACTTTTTGGGGCGTTCTCATGAAACTGTCAAAGCACATGTATACGCCATATTTTACGACAAAATTAATGGAAAATGATCAAGGAAAAATAAGACATTAAATTTTGCATAAGAATATTTACAATAAAATTGAATTATCAAGATTTTCATGCAATGCAAAGCGAATTCATGCTACTGTAATGTATTATTTCAATTGTGGAATTTATACACATCACGATAAAGCTAAATAGAAATCAAACAAGAAAAACTATTAAATCAAAACAGGTATTCAAAATAACATTACAGTTAAAGGAATACTGTGGGAGAAATGAATGTGTCTTAATAGTCCTATAGCAAACATAGCACTAGTTTTTCTAAATATTTTTTTTTCATTATGGGGTTACCTGGATATTCTGTCAGGTGTGTAAACTTTCAAGCCAAGATTTTCGATCTTTGTTGTTTTATCGATCTCCCTCCATTTTCACTTCTCATCAAGGACACCAGGATTAAAAGGCCAGGGGTGTCGCTGACCGCTGACCTGAAACTCAGCTTTGATGACTGACCCCACTGCCAAGTTGTCAAGGTCTGAAAACTTAAAGGAAGACTGACCTCTGACCTCTCAATGTCACCGCTGGCCTACGAGGGGTTAACAGCCCCTCCAACCTTCTATCATGGTCCACTGGGGGCCAAAAATCCCATACCAATACATCATGTCAAACTCTGCCATCATCAAGCGAATCCATTCAGTTAATGTTTTAAAAGAATTGCAATCAGTTCCTTTCAGCGTGGAAAAGTTCATGTTTTTCAGAAGAGGAAAATGGAAATGATGAAATTGCAAATAACGCACTAGGAAATTAACATAATGTAGTGCAAATTCATTTAAAAATGCATTAGCCATGTGTTAGAATAGTTTTAATTGATCCAATTTAATCTGTGCTACATCATAATGCGCCAAACAAGTTAGCAAATAATGGGAACAGAATATTAATCACATTACAGATAAAAACAAGCTGGAAAAACAGCCAAGACATTGGAGAAAAACAATGCGCATCAAGCTATAAGTATCCCGACTGACCTTTTGATCCCCTTTTTCTGATATCAGTTCCTCCCTGCACTCTTCCATTGTCAAACCTCAGGAAGGGCCAGAAGCTAACCCAAAACCCCACAGGCCAGCAGGCCAGGCCCAGGGTCCCATACTTCCTCAGAATCACCCAAAAACCTTAAGGTTGTGTGTGTGTGTGTGTGTGTGCTTCAAGAGGGGGAGGTTCAGGGTGATCTGGTGCCCTTGGGCAGCAAGAATGACTAAGTACCTTAGTAGTGAAAATAAGGGCCCCAAAGACAGAGTGACTTCCTCTTGTGCTGCCCATGTTTTATATCCACAGAATTAAGAGAGTCAGCGTGGCTGCACAGGTCAGTTCAGCCACACCACGGCCCTTACGGATGAGCTTCAACAGGAATGCACTGGTCCCTGATAATCTTTCGTAATCTATTACTATCTGCACTGTTTCATCTTAAAGGAACAGATAGGGTTATTAGCACAGAGTGCTCACATATGAGGACTGAAATGCACTCTGGGTAAAATTCCACTTCAAAACTAAAATTCCACACACTCAATGCAAGACTTTTAAAGGTGGTGAAATGATATGACACCCGGCTGACAGAAGGACGATTGCGGTTGCTTTCAAGTCTCAGCAGAAAACCTCCCACGAAAAGTGGCGAATATGGCGTGAAAGACAGTAAAAAATGATTTTCAAATGCAAAGATTTATTTAAATTGCAACAACTGTCAGTAAGCTCTGCCAAAAAATGCAATTCCAACTACTAAATGAAAATGTAGAGTTAAACAGCTGAAATCTGTGCTTATCTGTAACAGAGAGCGATAAGACTCAAAGAGGGAAGGATTCAACCGAGCCACACATGGAGAGAGTCTGAGTTTATGCGTGTATGTATACATGTGACAGATTGTGTGTTTATATATGCATGTGTGTCAGTGACAGGCCTATAAGCACTAGGAAAACCAAAGTAAAAGTGCTAAAAAATTCCAACCCCATCTCTCACATTCCCAGCACTAACACTTTCTTCCGTGCACAGGACTGACGCTTGAAGACCTCAGGTTACCCGTCAGTGACCCGTTATCAATGAGCCTGCCCG
The DNA here is from genome assembly GCF_024868665.1 of Triplophysa rosa. Classification (NCBI taxonomy): domain Eukaryota; kingdom Metazoa; phylum Chordata; class Actinopteri; order Cypriniformes; family Nemacheilidae; genus Triplophysa; species Triplophysa rosa. The sequence goes on from NC_079902.1 coordinate 12,933,708, forward strand.
AACTCCCAGATGCTTATCTGTCAGTGAAGGTTTACATCTGCTCAGAAGGTCAAGTGCTTCCAACAGCTGTTTTCTTTTCTTTTCTGATTTGTGTGGCTCACGGTTAAGGGTTGTATTGCGTGCGATTTTAGCGTTTCTTTATTTCGGTCTGAGGTGAGCATCTACGTCTCATCTCTCACCTCTTCTTACGTCTCACAGGCAGTTCAGTCTCCATTCTTCTTCTTCTTCCACCATACCCCTAGAGCAGAGGAAAGAAATCAATTTAAGCTGCTTTTATTCCACCCAAAGCTTCGCCCGGGGCGACGGATATTTCACATGCTGGTTTGAGTGTTGTTTCGCACTTCATTCCCAAATCTGGTCTTTAGATCAAAGAGGAACATGATCTCCACTACTCTTGAAGGGTTAAGGTAACAACATGCGGTAATCAAAAAGTTCCTCGCTAAGTAAAACCAAATCTCATTGTCTTAGGGTTCAATGTAGCCCTGATCCTGGCACAGACGCCAAGATGATTTGTGTGCAGCTATTGTGCTTTTAAACTGATACAGATGCTCAATCTGACAGGCAGCTCAATGCATTGAATACAGACAATAATCTGGCAAAAAAAACACATTTGGGATTTTTCACAAGCCAAATGGCAATAAAGAGATGGCAGCGTGTCATTAGAGGTTTGGCTCTCTAAAGCACACATTAACATAAACATCTCTAATTCATGTTTTCTAAAGACAATTGAGTGGTAGAAATATGAAACAACATTGACATATGCACAGAATAGCCATATGCATACAATCTAGCCAATTGCTCCATGTATTACGGCATAAGAAGTCTGGAGGTGGCGAAGCTACATAAAAATCTAAAGTGCAGTCCATTTGAATAAAGTATTGTTTGTAAGAAGCAACTTCCTGAGAAATACTCAATTTTAATGACTCCTAATGGAGCACTGTTGTGGTGGGGAGGTGGATGCGTCACGCCACATACATCAAGGAAACTACCCGGATTGGTGGTGCCAAGAAAGGACTGTTTTAGGGAAACAGGAAATGACTTCATGTCTTTTGCAACTGTAAAGGGATGCGTTTCCGCTGACACAGCTTGCCCTCAGGAATGAGGGTATTATTCTTAGGTCTGTCTTCATCTATGCATTGTGTCACTCATGTGCAATAGCACAACCCTATACATATATCCTCTATCAGCTGTGAAACCTATTTAAAGCAGATGGGTCGAAAAGACAAAAGGCTGGTGACGTCTATGAATATGACAGAGGAAAGACTCGATTCTGCTGTGTATCTAGTTGATTAAACAGACACTCCTATTTCTTTATTTGTCTCCTACAGACAGTTTGTGTGTCTGTTCTTCACTGTAAAACTTTGCTGTAGTTTTTGCAGCAGGTTTGCCAGTAACTTACTGTAGATTTAATTACTACTTAATGTACTTTCCAATTAGTACTGTTTTACATTATTTTAATCAAAATTAAAACACTTTCATTCAAAATGAGCAAAAAGAGACTGGCATTAGCACAGCAACACTGCAAAAAATGACATTCTTCCTAAGCATTTTTCTGTAAAAATATTTAAAACTTCTTAAATTATGATACATTTATATAACAAGAAAAGTGACCCAAGATATTTATTCTTGTTTTATGAAAGAAAAATATGTAAACTAGGTAAGTTTATGCTAAAAACAAAATTGTACATTACATTTACAGTAAGTTACTAGCAAACCTGCTGCGAAATTACAGCAAAGTTTAACAGTGTTCTTTTTATACAAGGAAGGTCACATGTTCAAGGTCAAGGGTTCGATTCCCCACAAACTGATGAAAGACTTAAACACACTTTATAAAACGGACCGTTCTGGTCCTTGATTTTGATGGGTTGAGCCAAGTTCTAAGCTGTCATAAAATACCCCAATTTATAACTGCTGACCACATTACATAGCCTAAATATCACTTTATTTACTTTTTTTATGAAACCTTGCTACGCATATGTAATAACCGTTTTATAAAAGCAATAAGCAGTGGGTTACAACTGCATTTTATAACAGTAAAGGCCGCTTCGCGCTGTGCCACAACGCATTTAGCTGTTATAAAATGCACTGTAACCCACTGCTTCTTGGGGCTTATTGCTTTAGTAAATCACTTTGGATTAAATCATCTGCCAATGTATAAAATAAGTATTAAGGTAGGCTATTCAGTACACCCAAGTATGAGGAACAGTGATAATGAGATTTAATTCAGAAAGCTTCTATCAGCACTAATTCATCCAGAAATAAAATGCAGTCAACAGTGACACACATTCAGTAATGTATTAAAGCACGACATGTATCACCTGTAAGCAGCGATCTCTATGTCCAGAGCCATCTTCTGATTCAGCAGCTCTTCATTGTCTTCACACTGTTCCTTCATTTGGAGATTAAGATCAGCCTCTTCTTCTTCCAGCTGGCAAATGTAATTCTGGCCAGAAAGAGAACATTGGTGAGAAACAGAAAGCTGCTTTCAGTGCAATATGATTTTATAGCGTTAGTACCTCCAGCTCATCTATTTCCTCCAGGTATTTGGCTCTCCTGGCCTCAACTTCAGCCTCCAGTTCGTCTCCACGCATCTCAAGCTCAGCCAACTCTTTTTGCAGCTCTGCAATCTACAATTAAACAAGTGTGAGACTTGGAGACATGACGGAATGGATATTATTTACTTGTATTATGTAATACAGATTTGGTTTGGATAAAAGCGTCTGCTAAATGAATAAATGTAAATGTAAATTAGTGTGAGAGCACAATAATAAAAAAACGCATGGAAATTTCTGCGGGTGATAAGCCATACATTTAAAAACACAGACGTAATATCTTATTTCTATAGTCACCGACGCAATCTAAAAAGAGCAGAGCAAGTTAGCTTTAGCATTTGGGCATTAAATAATGGTGCAAAAACCAGTAAATTGACAAGTGCAAATGTTATCGCGGATATAGTGATTAATTTAAATCATCTTTTCTCCAATCAATTTTGCGTCTGAATGAGAAACTCCTACAAATGCATACGCAATAAGTTTCAGACCTTGTCAGCATCTTCGATAAATCCTGACAGTATTGTTTTAATGCCAAAAAAGGTGTTTGCCTTAAAGGCCTATGCTTAAATATTTGCATCTAGCTGTGAAATTTAAAACATTAATGAAAAATCTGCAGTTTCTCAGGACAAAGCATCCATCCATCCACCTCATAGGGTTATTTGAGACAATGCCCTGAGTGGGCGGAACTGTAATCTACCGTATGTAAAAAGAGTTTAATTTAAAGACTTGTATAACACTTGTGTCTCTGCATAGTTCCATTTATTTTATTTCAGTTTTGATGACTATTATCATTCTACAATTCTACAACTGTACATAAACAAAACCCACAGAGCTGGAGATACCCAATATACCGTAGCAACATAAATCTTACCGTAACACTGTTTTAGTGATTAATGGCTATTTTGCTCCCTAAATAGCGCTTCTGAAAACAGTTGCAAATTTCATGTTGCATAATTCGCCCAACAACAAACACAACACAGAGAACTGTCAGGCACACGTCTGTGCACGAGATGCCCTGTTGTGAGTAATTACTGTAATCACGTAACTTAAACAGTCAGCTGTCAGAGATGGATGGAGATCGCTCGCTCCGTTTCTCTTTCAGGTAGATCACGGGAGGCTCCGAACTCTGTTTTTAACATGCTGATGATACGTCAACCGATTAAACTGGTAACTGGTTGCCGCTCTACTCTTGGTGAGATTGGGAGGCCCTGGAGAAACCCGGCGTGTCTGTCCCGTAACACACAGAATGAGCTCAATAAGACCCGATTCACCATCAACAGTTTGTTTAGCTAAACTGTCCTTAAGCGCAACTAGATCGCTAGTATCCACCATTGAATGGTTGCGGAGAGAGCAACGGTAAATTAGCAAACGCAAATTTAAGAGGTTAGACATGGTTAAAGCAAGATGAAGGACGAAACAGAAGAGATAGAGGTCATATGAAGCAGGGCAGTCTGTCACTGATCAGGGAACAGGATCTTGTGTTATGAGAACGGTCACTGCGATTTCAGACAATCAGTTTATTTTAAAAGAGGGTCTGTGACCACAACCACAGTAATTGGAACCAAACCATCCTATTTGTTATTTCAAATGAAATGGTGTCGGTTGTGTCCGACCAATGATCTGCTGATGAATGTAAACCGAGGGCAGCCCTAATCGTTTTTAAACAAAAATCCCAAACGATTCAATGCACCATCACTTTCTTTACTGCCTCTTTTCGCTTAAAGGAAAAAGTTTTGTCTTCCTGCAGGAGAAGGAGGTTGACAGGTGAGATTTTATTACTACGGCACAGTGCGGTTCACCGTCTCCCGAGGCGCTGCAGGAATGTGCGAAGTTTATGAAGTTTATGATTGGGGAGAAAGTGCGTTGGCAGACTGTGAAATGTATTGTTCATAATGGGAGACGGTGAATAGATATACACTGTTAGAGACGATACACTCCTCACATCTCCTGGTGCTATCTGCTCCGAATAAACACTCCGGGCAGCAGGAGATCTCTTACTTTATTCCTCAGCTGTCAGTCTGACTGAGGACTTTGTATTTTGAAACACCACTCCCCCCCAAAAAACATCCTCAACTCCTACCGTTGTTCTTAAAGGTGCCGTGTGTCTTTTTTGGAGGATCTATTGACAGAAATGCAATATAATATACGTAACTATGTCTTCAGCGGTGTATAATGGCTTTACATAATGAAGCGTTATGTTTTTATTACCTTAGAATGAGCTATTTCTATCTACATACCATTGACCAGGTCTCCCTGGAAGAAGAGACTGTAAAGTCTCAATGGGATCTTTCCTGGCTAAATAAAGGATAAATAAAACATACACTACGGGTCCCCTTACATGGAATTCACCATGTTGTTTCTACAGTAGCCCTAAATGGACAAAGGGGTGAAGTGAGCCATTGGATGCAATTCGTGACCTCACTGCTAGATGCCACTAATATTCATTCACTGGACCTTTATACACAGATTTCCGCTATTAAAGGGACTGATGAGGAAATGTTGGGTGATCAGGTTAATCATTTCAGTGATTTAAGTGCATTTTAGGAGTGCGAAACAAATTCAAAAGCCTTTGTACCTTTATTATTATTCAGTGTGTGAATGAAAAACAGGAGTCACTCCTGATTCCAAAATGATTGACAGAGTTCAGAAGTAAATGGCTGGAAAATTGCATTAACTCATTGTTCAGCCATTTGGATGTTGATCAACAATTTTTTTTTTAAGTGGATATGGCAATCTATAAAACTTTAAGGCTGTATGACGTATCCAGTAGGGCTGTCGCGATAAACCGACGATAAATATCACGTGATTTATGCACAGCTTTTGAGGGAAGTACGGGAAAATGCTGCTGCATCCGAAAGCCAGAGGGCGCTCTCGTGAGGAAACTCCAAATACGCACTGCAGAAGAAGACCATAACACGTTCTAGAATCTAGGAAATGCCTATGGACATCTTTTTATCACTGTTACTCAAGCCTCATCAGGTGTTTTTATGATAATAAAGTATATTTATAATGATCATGTTTGACGGGTGTTGCTTTTTCAAATGCACATTATAAGCGACTCAATCTCGCACTGATTTTAGATCGAGCAGCATTTCCTACTGATCCCAGAGACGTGCTTCACGGACAAGCTACGCATTAAAAAAAATATCGACACATTGCATATCGAAGCCAGCTCGATTTCAATAGGATTTAGTGGTATCGCGATAAATTATCGCGCAGCCCTATCCAGACAGCACATTTATCTCTCATTCACATCCGCTTCAAATTAAACATGGCATCTACTCTAAGTGAGGTCTCGTGGTGAGTCAGAGCTCAAGTGTGCTGTTGAGAGTAAACTCACTCACCAGGTCCTTGAGAACGTTCACGTCCGTCTCTTTAGAGACGTCCTTTACTTTTCCTCCAGTCGGCTTAGCCAGCTTTCCCATTCCGACAGCATCAGCGGCCACGGCCCTCACGGCTCTGGATTCAAACTAAAACGCACAAGATTTACAGCTTCAGGTTTCTCTACCACACAGAGTAACCCAACCCAACCAGAGTTTTGCAGTCTGTGATGATGAATCACTCATTATTTCCAAATAAAGAAGAGCAAATGAAGGCACATCAGGTGAGCAGGTGCAACAAGCCAAAAATCAGCCTCCAATTACTGTTCGCCCCAAAACCCAATCAATACCAATTGTGAGCGAAACAACCAGGCCATATGCGACTCTAAGGAAACAAAGAACGAGTTTTTGGCTCTGGGTCTGCATGCTGAGCAATGAATAGAGAAACGGACTAAATAGAAACAGAAAGGTGGTGTTTCAACGACAAAAGAGAGTTTCAGAACATGTGCTCCTACGTACGTGCATTGGTTTTTATGCAGAAGCAGAAGTTGTTCTTCGCCTGCTTGTCTTACACCCCCGCACAAAAACACACTAGACTCTTGTCTCTCTAGAAGTCCTACAGTCTCCTGGTTGAGAAGTGTTCTCTACTCCTCTCAGGACCCAAGGGCTCCAAAGTTCTTATTACTTCCACGACCTCAGAAGAGAGCACCCACTCCTGGGGCAAACAGGGTCAGAGGTGCTCTAGGATGACCTCTAGAGTGCCCTCTCTCCTCATACGACAACAGTGCTCTGTGCTAGATGTGGACAAAGCTCTTAGGTCCACAAACATCACAAGTGTGAAAAAGGAAGGAAAAGATGTGCATAACAGACACATTGAGATGTGCTAAATACTTTGAAATGCTGAAATTATGAATAAGTCGTTTAGACTTTTATGTAGCCAAAAATTAAGAAGTTTTGTTCAGGTGCTTTCTGACTTTCCCCATAGACTGCAATGAAACCGACTTTCAAAGGGCAGAAAGTGAGACATTGTAGAAATAGTCCATGTTACTCCAGTGGTTCAGCCTTAACTATTTAAAGCGACGAAGATACTTTTTGTGCGCAAACAAATAAAAAAACTACTATATTCAACAATTTCCCGACGTCCACGTCAGTCTGCAAAACATGTCCGGATGACCACACGTCGTATGCGTGCGCATGCATGTCGAGCAGGCGCTGGAGCCGCCGTTCTACATCAGCACCACATGCATGCGTCACGTGATCATCCAGACGCGAGTTGTTGGGTAAGCTATCCTAAGACACTTCAACTTTTTATTCACATTGTTATACTAACCATAAAAATAATTAGAAAATACAGAATACAGAACAGTGATCTTAGACTTTTGTACCTCATTGTAAGTGTGTGTGCACACGTGAGTACTGAAAAAAAACTGTAATTTTCAAATTGGCTTTACAAGTCATTTCTACTTACAACTGTTATTTAGTTTTTGACGTTTTACATTATCTGAACTTTACACTACTTACATAAATGACATTACTTAAATTATTCCATGTATTTAGCATATTTATTTACATTACTTAAACACATTACATTCCTCAATTAAGCAATTTCAACTTAATTTTATAGTTTACATTTATACCAACTTACATTTATAGCAACTTACCATTGACCAAAAATGATAGAAGTAAACTGAAATGAATTGTAAAGCCAATTTGATTGTACGTAAAAAAAAAGGCACTAGGGATGTAACAATGTCAAAATCTCACTGTATACTTAATACGATAATACCTCAGTATTAAGTCCACGGTGCGATATTTATTGCAATATTTAAAATGAAAAATAATGACTTGAAACGTGCGATAAGCATTCTCATTTCTTTATCCTCTAACTCGTACATCTAAGCAACAGTTATGATTATAGTATGAGATGGGTCAAATGACCTAAAAATCCCTTTTATAAAAGAAATAATTGCACCAGATGGACCTTGCCAAAGGTAACATATACTATATATATTTTTTTCGAACATTCTCTACGTTAGACCCGGAAGACAACGATATCAGGCGACCACGATACTATTGAGACAATTTTGCTATTGCGATAATTTAATTTATACAGTGTACAGCAGTGGTCACCAACCCTGCTCCTGGAGATCGACTGTCCTGCAGACTGCAGCTCCAACCCTGCTCCAGCACACCTGTCTGTAATTATCAAGCAAACCTGAACACCTTGATTAGATAGTTCAGGTGTGTTTGATTGGGGTTGGAGCTGAAATCTTCAGGACGGTCGATCTCCAGGAGCAGGGTTGGTGACCACTGGTGTACAGTATAGAATATTTTGTCGGTACCCATAAGAACGTCAGAGTCACCATATACAGTCTGTGTGTATGCAGTGTACCTTTAGGCTCTTCGCCAGCTCGCTGTAATACTCCTTGATGTCCGAGATAGTAGGAGTGATATCAACAGCGGGGAACTGCAATGATACCATTGGGTAACTTTCATCCACAGGCCTGTGCTCCCTCAGGTTCTCCACCCTCTGCGGACAAAACGCAACATTATGACTTTTTCATTTCTCTTCAGGTAACAATATCTGCCCCCGTTAGTTCGGCCAGCTGTTCATTATTCTAACCCCAATGAAGTGTTCATGAAAAAGAGGCGAGGAGCCGAGTCTCAGCTTGTTCTTTTCAACATGAGTAACGAGAGTGCGTTAGATGTATTGATGGAGCATAAGGTGTGCGGGATGCTGATAATAATAGCAGTTAATAAACCAAGAGCAACTTCTGTTTTCATTTCATATGCCTGTGAGTTGTGCCGCACATCCCAGAGGTAGTATGGTAAATAGAGTACGGATTAAAGATCAGGAAGGAGAAAACACAGGCCGGCGGAGTTTTCTCGGTTTCTAGCACTAGCACTGTACCCCCAAGACCCCCCATATGGGAGATTACTGCATTCTTTCGCTCTGTAATTTGAGGAACTGTGTTTCCTGTTAGTCTCCATTCCCATAAACCCGTTTTCCTTACGATCACAGGAGACATCCTAAATGGTAAAAGCCCCACTTTGCCCCTTACAAGACTTTGCCATAAATTCAAAGCTCTTGGATAAAACATCCTGATATGATTTACAAACCTCAGATGATTGTATAAACAGTACGTAGCCTTACCGTTTCGTGCTGCCTCTCCATAGCGGCCAGCTGCTCCTCATAGATGGCCACTTGCTCTTGAAGGGCCAGGCAGTCAGTGGTAATTGCATCCACCTCCTGTGGGGGGCAGCGGAAAATAAGGTCAATGCGCTTACTCGTCGCAAACATCACGGTGCCACCAGGCAATGGCGATTGTGCCCGCAATGCAGGGGAGATGAGATCCACACACACACATAGACAGCCCTTGCTCCCCCATTCGGACAAAGCAGGGCTTTATTCGGTTCATCTGGGTATCTTAAGTGCCTGATTAATTGGCGATGAATTCAATTACATAGAATGAAAGCATTTGCATGTGAATGCTGCAGCGTGACGGTGGGTCTGGGCAGCAGAGGAAGCGCAGAGTGCGCACAGAGCTGGCACGGTGGCCGCTGTTCCCGTTATCTCAGCGTGAACACAAGCTCGGTGCTGGAGTCTAGACAAGGTTTTGATGCCGATTTGCCGCTGCTGTTCCACGCAGCCGAAGGGTTGAGCTTCACCATGGTACCCTCTTCTGAAAGGACTGCATTCCATCTAAACGCAATACTGGCGCCGCTTTCTCATGCCATCATTAACCATTGTCATTACAACTTTAAAATGCCAGCAAAAATCACTGGCAGATGCAGTAAATGAGTGAAAATACAAAACATCCCTATAAATGTTAAGTAAGTGATTTAGGGATGTACTGTAAGCACTTATGTGAGATCTGTCTTCTATGAACAACTGGACCAGAAGTGACCTTAAAGGGATAGTTCACCCAAAAATAAACATTCTGTAAGCATTTATTAACCCTCATGTCATTCAAAATCTGTATATGAACAAAAGAAGATATTTTGATAAATGTCCCACTGGTTTTGTGTCCATACAATGGAAGTCAATGGGGCCAGCGTTGTTTGGTTACCAACATTCTTCAAAATATCGTCTTTTGTGTTCTGCAGAAGAGAGAAAGTCATACAGGTTTGGAATGACATGATAGAATCATTTTCATTTTTGGGTGCACTGTCCCTTTAATTCTGTTGTTCCCAGAACATGTTTCTATTACATTTTAGGCAGACGCTTTCATCCAAAACGTTTTACAGTGTACATTTTTCTAAGTATGTGTGTTCACCAGGAATCTACCAGCTGAGCTGAATGAAGGCTTTTTATAATATATGTACCTGCAGTGTCATGTTAACCTCTTGACTAGTATACTGTAACTACATCTTTCTCTTTCTGTCTCTCCAATCCTCACTTCTCAGCCCAGACCGAGAGCTAAGCCCTTCTCCGCATTGCATCTGGGAGATATGAGAGGCTGAATGAGTGAATTATTAGGCATGGTGAAAGCTTTCCCACATCTGCTGTTTTATTGGAGATGTGCTCTGACATCTGTGGGGTGACAGAGTGGTTTATACAGAAAGCGGCTCAGGTTTCAGAGCGGCCGCTGGCCGGGAGTCAGTGAGGCCTGTAATCAGAATTCTCCAGAGCTGATCTGGGAGCAGCAGCTGTGCTGTGACACTCTTGAGACTTTCAGATACCTCCACTGGAATCAGAACACCCCACCCCATCCAGAGCACAGGCTAACACTGCCATCTAGTGGTGGGACAGTGTAGAACGTTTTGTATTTATAATGTTTTTCTGCACAAAAACAAAGATTTGATACGGAATATGGATACACACATATATCAGGGAGGTATACCGTATAGGAGAAGGTATATAGCATTATTAATTAACACAGTTTTCCCTGTCTTAATGTATTTTATATTAAAACAAAGTTCCTGCGGTATAAATAAAAATCTGTTTTAATTGCTTTCTTATGTCACAGTCATGAACCATGATTTGCTAATCATTTACAAGTGGAATTGGGATGTGGGGCATTCTCATACCATAGAGAATTCGATTGGACAAAAATCTGTTTAGTGCAACATGAGCCGTCAATATTTTTGGTTTGTTAAAGGGAGAGTTCATCCAAAAATAAAGATTCTGTCATCATTTACATTTACTCACCCTCGAGTTGTTTTCAAATCTGTATACATTTCTTTGTTCTGATGAACACAGAAAAAGATATGTGGAAGAATGCTTGTAACCACACAGTTCTTGGCCACCATTGACTACCATAGTAGGACAAATTACAGTGGTAGTCAAAAGTGCCCCAGAACAGTTTGCTTTCCCACATTCTTCAAAATATCTTTACAGAACAAAGAAATGCATAAAGCAATTTTCTTACTATGATAGTCAATGGTGGCCAAGAACTGTTGGGAAGCATTCTTCCAAATATCTTTTTCTGTGTTTATCAGAACAAACTAATTTATACATATAAATTTGGTACAACTTGAGGGTGAATAAAATGAAGACAGAATTTTCATTTTTGGGTGAACTGTTCCTTTAACCACATAGACAAAGTCTAAAAGTGAATATCAGCTAAGTGTATACACCAGCAAAAACACTGTATTTCAAAGCTAAAACACCCAATAAAACTCTTGTTTTGATGTTATGAACATCAGACAAATCAAATTACAACTACAGTTTTCACATCATTACCACTGAAACATCTCCCCGTTCCAACTGCAAGAGAGTCCTTTGCTCTACCACCTCATCGTATTTCATCTGCAGACGCTGCAGCTCGCCGTTCAACTCTTCTGCGTCACATAAAATCGCCTCCTGAGGGAAACAACAGACAGCATCAGATCACAGCAAGTAAGGGTACACATTAAAGTGATAATAGTTCTCCCAAAAATAGTATTTCTGACCTCATTCGCTCACCCTCATGTCATTCCAAACCTGTATGAGTTTCTTTCTTCAGCAGTACACAAAAGAAGATATTTTGAAGAATGTTGGTAACCAAACAACTTTGGCCTCCATTGTGTTGGACACAAAACCACTGAGACGTCTCAAAACATCTTCTTTTGTGTCCCACATAGGAAAGAACGTCATACCTGCTTTAAAATGACGTGAGGGTGAATCAATGACGACAGAATTGTTATCTCTGATAATACCATCCATCTTGATAAAATACATTTTCTCTGCGCAGTCTCTCTATCACAGCTTCTAAACTGTAGTCCGCAGGGCCCCTGATGCTGACAGCTGTAGAGCTCGACTCAGACTCCAGCCTGATGATCTGAGCCTCCAGAGACTCGTTCTCCTCCTCCAGACTGTGAACCTACGCACATCACACATGCAAAAGGTATGAAAGTAATACAGTATGGAAAGGTTGCATCATTTATGAGTGTAGCTGCATAAGGTGGAATTTAAAAAAGCGCTACACATGAGGCAGTAGAGGGCGTTGTGATTGAGAACCCAGCAATTTCATGACCTTAATATGATTTTCTTCAAACCCTCAGGCAAATGACTGACCCCATTAACCATCATGGAAATATAATAATTGGGCCACACACAGAGAGACCATTAGTTTCTAAACTGATTGTTACCCTGAAGAACTTTGCGTGTATGAGTGTCAAACATTCACATAAGAGGAAGCTGGAGTCTCACCACATCGATAAGGACAGCCAGTCGATCATTAAGCGTGGCGATGATGGAGCGCTCGCTTACAAACCGAGCCGCGCCCTCCTTGTTTAGAGTTCGGAATGCAGCAAAATCTGGCTCGGAGCATTCTCTCGCTGAAACATCAGCCCTGTCAAACATACTGAATGCTTTTCAATGACTATAATGGTATGTTTATTTTTCAGCAAACTATGCAAAGAAAAACGGGAAATACTTAAACTTGAAAGAGCTTAACTATTAGCACATTTACGCATTCCAACAGACAAGCGCAGAAAGTTTAGAATTTGAAGAATAAGCAATGAGGTCAATGTTTTATTTCATTCAAATCATTTGCACACAACTAAACACCAGGTGTGACTCTAGCACAGTGAGCACCCGACAAGGCCTTGAAGGCCAAAATGGCAATTCCACGCTGTTCACTACACCACATTCATTTACATTTGAGATACTGACCTGAGAGCAGAGCGGGCCTGGAATCCACAGCGTCCCGCGGACCGCCTCCACTCCTGCTCCTCAAACAGCTTACGGTATGAAGACACTCTTAGCATGGCCATGGTTGCAACAAGAAAAGCCAGGAGAGATGTGAACTCCACAAGCCTGGGGTCTTTATAGATGCTGTTGGTGGGAATGTGGCACACGCTTGCGGGATCTCTCACTGAACATTGGGTTGACTAACTAGGGGAGCCGTGTCAGAAGAGAAACCTTTCACATGGAGCAGAGACAATTCATAAACAGCGGTCACTCCTTTAGAGAGCAGTTATACTTATACACCAGTACAGACAGAGAATGTAATGTTGAGCTGTAATATGAAAATAACTTGAGTGGATTTTTTGAGTGGAACAGGTTTGATATGTTAAAAGACATGACTCTTGTTTTGTTTTTCTCACCACCATAGTGTGTTGTGGTGGGTGGGAGGTGGGTCTCATACAGTATGCCCCAAGGCACTGCACCTTACAGAAAAGACACATGAAATTCACATGCACAAAAACAAATGTGATCACATGTGAAATGTCGTTGGAACGTTGTCCTTTGAATCCCATGTTAAAACTCATGTGATCACATGCCAAGCAAATATCACCACGTTTCACTTATCGGCACATGAATTTTTCTATTTCCATTTACGTGGGACTCACACACTTTTCACATCATCATGCGTTTTCGCACACGTGAAATTCATGTTGTCCATCACACATGATCATACAAGTGTGAATTTCATGTTTTTTTTCCAAGGATGGGACCATTTTGGTTCTCGTATATTAATTAAACATACATAAATTATTGACTGATGCAATAATTGTGCAAACAGTGTGTGCATGGTGATAGCCATTTGAAGTTGAACTTACCATAAATAAACAATAGTAATTGCAATAGCAGACAATACTAATACATAACTGAGGATATCCCAATAACACGGTCATAATATCTTTATTCCATTGAATAAATTAAAAGTCCCCATCCCCCACGAATAAAACATATGTACAAGTACCCAGCTGCAAAGTACCAGAAACGTTAAGACTGTATATTACAAAAATCAAATGGATAGAAAGACAGCACAGAACAATAAACAGGCAGGGTGGTGATCACGGCACACCACAAAATTGTGCAAGAATAATGGCCATCTGAGATTCTGCTCCTACAGTCTCCTACAACGAGGTTTATTTCTTTCAGAAACGTCATCTACTGGCAATGAAAGCGGAGTGACTGAATAAAACAGCCCAGCTCAGGAATTTAATGATGGTCATTTCCATAGCAGATATAAAAAGGCAGGGGCTTTAAAACATGGCAGATGATGTGAGAAGATTTAAGATTACATAGATCTGGTCCAAGAAAGCACATGACGGGGAGCATCAGCAGTGGGCATCGCGCCACAGCCATGACAGCTCACAGAACATCGCAACTTATGAGCATTGAAGAAAACTAGGACACAAAGTCAGACAGAACATTTGCTGACGCTTCTTTTCCATCTCTTTCTCTCATAGTGCTCAAGAGTGCAGCAAAAACACTTCCTGTGGGATTTGGAGAAAATATTGCTGGAGCAAGCACAAGTCACACGCATTATGCTGTGCGCTCCGTGGTTTTCATTCCAATAATATTTTAGCCGTAGGGTGATGATAAATATGTGTAACAGAAAAATGAGACTTCCTATTCGTACTGCAGAAGAAAACCACACTGGCTGTGCAATGCGGAGCCTCTCCATGTTAATTTTTTTTACGATTACTCCCAATGTGTACGATTATTCAACATACATAAGCACATACTGATGTCACTACACCAAATGCATGTCAATGTAATACGGCACACCACCAACAAAGACTGTAAACAGACACACAAAACTGTCCCAGTATGAGTTAAGAGTCAGGATGACAATGTACACTTAAATAGAAAACACGATTACATCTTCATTACAAAACAAGACAGAACAATAAATCACTCATTGAGCACATAAGTTAAAATGTTAACGTCGGGACTAAGAGCAGATCTCAAAGGAATAAAAGGATCCTTTTCAGTGCAGATGAAGTAGTTCAGATTTAGATGTCATTATAGCGGCCTAAAAAGGAGCTAGGAGGAAAACCTAAAAACCATCATTATGTAACTTGTATTTTTCTGAAGGGGACAACCGAATGCACAATGCTAATGTATATAAGACTGGAAAACATATAAATAACAACATGTGCACATCACAACTGACAAGAGTCGGCTGATTCATCATGATTCAAATACATCAGTGAGTCAAGATCCCAGAGAAGCTGCTGTCCCGGACTTCTTCGCTGTGCTGAAAGGTAGTCGATTGTCAAACTCTAATCATTCTAACAGCTCTAATATTTCTAATACCCATATAGGGACAGAAAGGAGAAAGCGCAGACAGATATGTGGACTAAAGCAAAGACGCTCCAAACCTGAAGGGAGTCTTTAACCTGCCAGCAGCAGTCCATGGAGTTTCCTTACCATGGCTTTCCTTTAGTGTAATATGTTGGTCTTTGAGTGTCCGTGGGTCTATATATACACTTATTTCAGTCAAATAAGAGGAGATATATTGGATTTGGCATAACAGCACTCTACTCCAGTGGTCACAGAGAGACAAGGAAGGGTCACAAATGCTAGAGTCAAAACGTTGAGGTTTCTCGGGGATCTAAATGTGCGTATTAATACTTCCACAGCCACAACGGAGATAAGTTGACACCAATCTATTTTTCTATTTTAAAGAACAGAAATAAACCTAACCGATAGGCAGTGTTTGTGAAAAACTACTGAAGATACCAGGTTCCAATGCTGTCAAACTCCCAACGACAGTAGTGCATGGGTGGTCCAAATATCTCCAGACCAGCCAAACACACCTCAGCCGTCCACCCGAAGACCTCTGATTCACTCCATGACCCCTTAACCTCTGTCCCCTTTTGTGCAATCAGCTCACTCATTCTTCATCACCACCCATCAGAAACCCCAGAATGAAGTCGCTGGATTTTTGTCGATCACTTGTTGTCTGTTTGCCGGCAAGATTGGGAGGCGGCCGAATGAGGAGGCTTGCAAAGAGAGTAGCTACGAAAAGATACAAAAAAGATGAATTAGATACTTTAGAGATGGTTTTGAACATCGCCAGTAGTGAGACTCAGACTTACCTAGCAGGTTGGCGTTCAGGTTGTTGTCGATAGAGTGTTTGAGTAATTCCCTCAAGAAGGCCAGCAGGTAACGGAAAACATTGCGATGGGCCCGTGGGAGCTGAGATATTAACTGTTGTTCAGAGGAAAACAAACATTTAAAAGAATAAGATAGTGTCAGGACCACAATCTGAGAGAGGTTATTACATTTGATGATTTTTAATTGTTGACAGAGAAAAGCAAAGCCTTAAAGGTGCAATCGACTTTTGCATTGTGTACTCATACACGTATGAGTGTAACGAAATATGAAATGATAAAAATAAAGGGTGTGGCTTGTTTTTCCACTGCAAATAGATTGGATATAGAAAAAAGGCATTTTAAGGGGTCATATGATAGGGCTAAAACGAATATTTTCATTTGTTTGAGATGTAATGCAATGTGTATGCACGATTTAAGGTTCCGTGCATGTTTGTATCTCCTCTTTGCCCCACCTCTCTGAAACGCGTGGATTTTTGCAAAGCTCATCGCTCTGAAAAGCGAGGTGTGCTATGATTGGCCAGTTAACCAGTGCGTAGTGATTGGTCGAATACTGCAAGCGTGTGACGGAAATGTGACGCCTCTTACCATATTTGGAACATAAGGTTCCCAAGCAAATGTACTGACAGGTACGCCCACCTTACTAGCGTATATATTTGGGCGGTCTTAGTCAACTCATACCATGAACTGACGTAGATTTGTGGGGGTGTGGTTACACGAGGTGTTTTAGATAGAATGCATCTTTTGTTCCGACACTTGAATTTTTGCAATTTTACGTGTCTAATACATGCATGGGCAACTTATAACACACCAAAGACACAGAAAAACACGTATTCGCGCCATATGACCCCTTTAACATCAAATTCTATGACCACCGATAGCATATAATTGATTCATTTTTGTTTTTGTATATTTTTCTTAAATATATGCATGTGTGTATGTGTTTATAAATACAAAATTAATATGAACAATACACAGACATGTATTATGTAAACACAAATTTTTATTTTGGATGCGATTCATCGCGATTAATCATTGAACAGCCCTCTATCAAATCTATACATTCATGACATTGCCAGTGCAGTAAGAGCTGTGTGTGTACCTGTTTGCAAAGTCGGCTGTCGTGAGAGCAGTCGAGACATCGCTGGTAGAGCTCATAACAAAGGACAGGTTCAGGCAGAGCTTCCAAGAAGATCAACAGAGCTTCAGCAACTGAGTGATTACAGCCAGCTAACAAGCCGTCAAGGAGAACCATAGTGACAAGCAGGAATGTACATTTGAGCGACCCGAAGAAAAAGTATGTCGGTAAGGAACAGAGGGAAAAAGAAAGTGTCTTTAATGATGTCTCCAGCACCATTACAGTAAGACAGAGAAACATTCTCAGTCTGTCAAGGGTTTTAGAGCACAGGAATGAATTGTGTGGGAGCCAGTCCAGCCAGTAAGAGTTTTTAAATGGAAGCACTTAGTCACATTCACTGAACTGACAGACATTAGCATATCTATGAGAGGCTTGTCCATATCACACGGTAAAAGGGCACTCAAAATTCCACTGGTTGGGAAAATCTCATACTGGTTCGATATATAAACATATTTACATGTTTTATTTGTGGGAAAGGATACGGATGGAGTCAGGAATGCTCGTATCCAGGCAGTCAATAATACTTTGTAGCTCATCTTGAAGGCCTGGGGTTTGGAAGAGGTCCTCCTGCATAAAACACAAAAAAAGGGTAATTATGATTTATGTTAGTTTAGGATTTAATAATGGTGCTTTCATGCGTTGATGTACAGTTTTACCTGCTGACAGGCCTTAGTGTAGAGATGATTGACAAGCAACCAGATCTCTTTGGGAATCTTCAGAGGTTTGTCCTCTGTTCCAGTATTGTCCAACAAGAAATTCATCCTGGATTTTTCCTGAGAAATTGAGAACGTATATAAACATATTAGTTTAGAGAGTGCATCACATACAACTAACTGATTTCCAACATTTTAGAAAAGGGCTGCCAATAATATTCCCAAGGGTGCGTGTCTCTTTCGTTCTCATACACACCCACAGACACTAGTTCACCAGTTATGACTATTCAATCATTTTCTCATCCTCATGCCATCTTAGATGTGCATGACTTTCTTCACACCAATGAATGAATGTATCTTTTATGAGAGCCAACACGGCGAATCTCCAAAAAGCATCAATCCCTAAAAAAGCTCAAAATAATAATCAGTCTCTCTCACAAAAATGTAGTTTCGCTTCAGAAGACATTTATTAACCTCAATTGGATTACTTTAATGATGGATGGATGTGATTTTTGCCATGTTAAGATAACATGACAGCATTTTTATATAGTATTTGTGTGTATTTAAATGAAGGAACAAACTCATATACAGCCGTGGATAAAATTAAGAGACCATTCCAAATTTTCATTTAATCAGCATTTCTAGACGTATTGTGCCCATGTCAGTCCAGTGTCTGTTGAACGTAAACAAAATCAAACCTCATGAGTGACAAAGTCATCCAACAGCAATTTTAAAGATTGACAGCATGACAAGACACATGACGAGGTTATCAAACAAAAATAATTTTCCAACTTTTCCTAAAGACATGTACAAATATTACTGTTGTCTTGCTAAAAGTGAATATGAACTTGATTTCTTTGCAGTATTTGAGGTCTGAAAAATACAGAGCATTTTTTCTGTTATTTTGACCTGTTTCTCCAGTTTTCACTTTCTGCAAATAAATGCAAATAAAAATATTTTTATTTTGAAATTTGGGAGAAATATGGTTAGTAGTTCACATAATTAAACAAAAATGATCACTTTATCTAAATACAAATGGTAAGTTTTTAAATCATAAAAACTGAATTTGAAATGGTCTCCTATTTTTTTCTGCGGCTGTGTATTACAGAAGGCATGAGGATGAGAAGAATGTTCTTGTTTGGGTAACTATTGCTAAGGGAAGAGCGAGAGCCCCTAAACCTCGCCACAACAAAGGGGACTCATGCAGTTAGCAGACATGCAACTCAATTTTCAACTTTGCTCAATTTGCTGATTTGCAGTGGTGTTCAACCAGAAAAACTCTGATAAATTCATGACTGCAAAGGGGGGTTTATCATGCTGTTAGCTGCTTCTTCTGTAATAATCTAATATCACAGGCTGGTTAACAGTGACCAAGGCAGGGAAAAGAGGGGCGGTATTCGAGCTGCAAGATTCAAGCCTCAGTGACTTTCATTAGCCTAACCCGGCCGAGTGACTGAGCAGTGTGGCAAGCCGACACACACATGACGCTGAGACATCACATTCTGAATGATGCAGAGCATAAGCATGGAGGCACTGGGACACACGTTAAAACAGAACACATCACCGTCACTCACACGTGTAGGCCCAAATATGCACCTGTCTAATGTTTTTAGTGGACGAAGATGGACTTTACCTTTTCCATGCTGCTATCCTCTCCCTGAGAACCATGCAGCACCAGAGTAATTGTTTGGAAAGACCGAACAGAAAAGTGGAAAGGAGATGAAACAATAGAGATATTGCATAATCTGTGAGAAGACAGTGTCAGTTTTGCATAATCACAGATAAGCAGCTTCCAGCTACAAACAGTGATGATTGGAATTGCAAAGCAATAGAAACAGAGTACAGATCCTCTAAATAAAAACGAATCATATTAGGGAATAACAGTGCAATAGAAAGACTAATGTTTGAGAATATGATGAAGAAGAGTGGACAACACGGACTGCCTGGTTCGCATGATGACTAACTGCTACTAAACAAGCCATATTCCATTAGGACAGCCATTGAGATATTCATACTTGACTTCCTCATCTCTTAAAGGAGCAGCCTCAAAATACAAACATGCCAAACTAGAAAGTCTTTTCTTAATGGGCTAGTTCACCCAAAAATAAAAATTCAGTCATCGTTTACTCATTTTCATGTCATTCAAACCCAAAAGAAAATATTTTAAGAAATGTCTCTGTGGTTTTGTGTCCACGCAATGGAAGTCAATGAGGGCCAATGTTGTTTGGTTACCAACATTCTTCAAAATAATTTCATTTTTGTGTGCACTATTCATTTAACTAAAATGAATGTCAATGAGACATCATTTCATTAACCGTGCTAAAGTCAACCTTCACCTGGATTTTATACAGTTTTATTTATTGCCTAGATAAAAACAATTTGACAAACAGGCCGGGGGTGAACATGATGAGCAATGCACTGTAAACATGAGCACAACCGCATATTCCTTTGTGTTAATAGTCTGTGTAACTAAATGCAGCCTGGGCCTCACCAGATCGATGAGTTTGGTGACGGGGATCTCGCGAATGGGTTTCTTCATGCGGCACAGAGTCTCCAGAGATGTTCCGAAGCAACTGGCCAGATAGTTTCCAGAGACAGTGATGAAGTAGTCCTTCCCCCGGTCCAGGTGAAGCACAAGGATGTCCTCGATTTTATCCTCGCCAGAGTTTAGCAGAGTCACAGAGTCTTTACTGACATACACTTCAAAGAAAATCTCCATTGACTCATCTGCAAGAAACATCAATGTGCAGAAAGTGGATATGAATCACGATAAAAAAATATATGTACAGGGGTGAAAGACAAGAGATACTCACTAGGGTCTAGTACCCCCTCGCAGGGTTCAGCACGCAGCCAGGGCTTACAGTACTGAGAGTCATTGAGTTTGGGAATGAAAGCGAATGTGCATGGGACCTGCCCGTCATTAGTGATGAGGAAACTCTGACGCTGTAGCTGCCGGAATTTTACGTTCTCAAACGTGAACTATGGGTGGAAAAAACAGGACAAATGTGAAGTTAAAAACACCCAAACACATGTCAAAAGAGTACAAATGCAGTGTTTCAAAGTAAAGCTGTTTGACTTGTTTTTAACTGCACATTTATTTATATTAAGTCAGTCTCAAAGCAATAACAGCACATGTGATCCGACTAAAGCCGCGGGCACACTTGACTTTTCGCTCCATTGACTTCCATTCATACGCATGCGACAGACCGGAAACGCAAGCCCGTCCGAAGATATTTCGCTGCGTAGCAAAGTTCAAGCTTGGTGAACTCTGACCTGCGAATTTGCATCACGTGAGTGCATGAGACCAATAGAAGATCAAAACATCCCAGCGTGACCTCTTGGTACAGAAACGTAAAAGATGGAGGAATCGCTCCCGCCCATTTTTGCAGCACTGTCCGAACGAATTTCGCATACTCCAAGTCTAATCTGACCGCGGCATAACAGTCTGGAGAAGTGCTATAATCAAAAAACACCATCTATCCTCACAAAGAATGAAAGCAGGCCAGCGGATCGATACAGAGCGAGTTTGTCTGCTCTGTTTGGCTGTCATTACTCACCTCACGATGGGACAGGGACAGAGACGGCAAGAAGTCATTTTCCAACCTGTCCATGTCACGCACAATTTCTTCAAATACCTTCTTGTAGCGCTGTTCGTTCACCATCTTCACCTGAAGACACAGAGATGTAAACAATCAATGTGATCCTCCCAGACGTCTTTACAGGAGCTCGACTGAGGAAGTGAACCTCACCCCGATGCTGAAGAGAGAGCTGACAGGTTTGTGGTCACTGGTCTTCAGCTCCATATGACTACGGTAGTGAAGCTGTTTGATGTTACCCCCCCTCCACAGAATACGGTCACACCATGCAGGGACTCGACACTTTCCACTGTGACCACACAACAAAGTAGAAAACACTTTGCCATATCCATCTAATTTATTTATGTTTAGGTAGGCATTTTTTTTTATCCAAAACAACATACAGCATTCAAGTTATGCATACATACTTAACAATGTTCAACATATTTCAATAGTATTCAACAGTACAATATTTAAGCTATTTTATGAGTATGTACATTTCCATGAGAATCAAACCCATGACATTGGCCAGTTGCGATTCAAATAATATGTCATTTAAAGAAACAGTTCACCCTAAAATGAAAATAAAAACTGTTAAAATGTCTTTCTTCTGCGGAACACAAAGGTAGATATTTTTAAGAATGTTAGCAATTTTCAGTTCTGGGACATCATTAACTACCATAGTAGAACATTTTAAATGGTAGTAAAGGGGGCGTCAGAACTGTTTGCTTTCCTAAATTCTTCAAAGAACAAAAAACTGAATGATGTCCCACAACTGAAAATTGACGGTCTTCCAAATATCTCTCTTTGTGTTCAACAGAACAAAGACATTTATACAGGTTTGGAACAACTTGAGGGTGACAGAATTTTCATTTTGGGGTTAACGGTCCCATTAATATTAGGAATCTCTTCTGGCAGGTGATAAACACAGGCTATATGAAGTAATTCTGATCTTTACCTTGAGTCCCATCGATCTGATTTAGCATCATATTTGTAAGTTGGGGTGAAATTAATCTCCCCTTCAATGAAATCAGTGAAAGCACGTTTAGTCTTTCTCTGGATGTTTAGCTGAGAAAGCAAAACAGAAAATGCTGTGATGTGCACTTTCAGAGCAAACAGGGAAGTCTACATTTGGCTATCAACTACTGTCACATCACAACAATTAAAAAAGCAACAAAAACCACAAAAGTTTGGCCTAAAAATTCCTTTAAAATTATTTTTTATTCTAAAATGTATTCTAAAGAGTGTAGGTAAAAAGATTAAATAACATTTTTAAAGAATGAATTAAAGGTTTAAAGTTTTGCTCTAATGACAGCATGTGCTTGACCCAGCATGAACTCTACAAGTTGCAAAACCTGATGACATCACGGTCTGAGAATGTTTAAAAGTGCTTCTTTTTGGAAGTTGCAACTTACATTGCATTCAAGGTATTATGAGCAATAGAGCTACATGATCAACAGAAGTTTCATACAAAAACGGGCAATAACAATTTAAAAATGATCAAATTAATCTTTTCTTTGTTAAATCTTAAATAATCCTTGTAAATGTTTCAATTCATATTAAGCTTAAATTTAAGAATATAATGTAACATAGTTTCATACTTTCCCAACCCTGCATTTTGAACTCTCACGGTTCTTACCCATCAGTCTAGTGTATTTTACCTAATTAAATGTCTGATAATGAAGATGGGTTGTCCCCAGGCCTTACCTGATCATACTCCTGAAGCCTCCGTAGCTCATTATCTGCAATAAGCCTTTTCACCTCCCCGGCATCAGGCAAACATAGCCTGTAGTTGAGATCTCCAAGCCAAATCACCACACTTAAAGTAAAAAAAAGATAAGCGTAAAACAACTTGAATATAGATTCAATATTAGGGAAAGTCCACCCAAAAATGAAAATTCTGTCATGAATTACTCAACCTAAAATTGTTCTTTGTTTGGCTAAACAAGAAGAAAGATATTTGGAAGAATGTTAGCAACTGAGATTTCCGTTTGACTATTGACTACCATAGTAGTATAAAATGGTAAAAATTTAAATGGTAGTCAAGGGTGCCCCAGAATTGTTTGTTTCCCTAAATTCTACAAAATATCTAATTTTGTGATCAACAGAATAAAAAAAATAAAAAAAAATTCTACTATGGTATTCAATGGTGCCTCAGAAATCTCAGTTGCTAACATTCTTCCAAATATCTTTCCTCGTGTTCAACCAAACAAAGAAATGTACAGAGGTTTGAAGGCGAGTAAATGATGACAGCATTTTCATTTTTGGGTGAACTGTCCCTTTAAAATGAGTAACATAAGTTACTGTGTTACTAAGCTGCACTTGGTGACTCATCTGTCTCTGACACTCACTCATGCTTGACTATACTGAGAGGAGGGTAATCCAGCAGGTGGAAGCTCATGCGGGCACATATGTCTTTGTAGTCCTGGTTCCGACGCTCAAAGTCTTCCACGTGTGCCGCCAGGTGAGAGTTTACAAAGCAGAAGCTTGTATTGTGAAACACAAACCGTACGGCCACTCCTCCTTTATTCCCCTATAAGGTAATGGAGTAAATATCATTAATCTCATATTATCAGTCAACACATACAGTGATCAACTGAACTTCTGTGATTAATATCTCTCTAATCATATCTAAAACAAATATACCAAGAGATATGCAGAATGGCCAGCACTTCCTGATTTGACACCACTTCCTGTTGTGTAAATTCAAATTTACCATTTTATTCATAAGGCCAGTTCCCACTGATTCTGCAGCCACCTCTCTTATGTGATTCTTGTGCTGTTTGTTGACATACACCACCAGCATCATTCCCACCAGACGAATAATACGCATCTGCGGATGGAACACAGAGCAAAATCACCACCTCATACTTTGGGAGGTTTAAAAATATAAAGGAATTACTAGACTTTCCATTGCGTCTAGCAAATCAATATGATTTAAAATGCAATAGTATGATTAGACTCACCAAGTTGAGATGTTACTCACCTGAATGTATTTGGCTTTAGGGTGGAGGTTTCTCTCTATTGCGTCAACCCACAACTGTTCTTTGGATGAGTCCATATACAAAAAAGCCTCTGTGCTCAGGTCCAACTCCTGAAATCTGTCAAATAACAGAAGTTGAACAAGCCATGATCAAACGATCTATGGATGCACACTGACAGTGAATGTATAAAAATGTACATAAAAAAATGTAACATTTTAATAAAAATACAGTATACAAATGATACTATGTAAATGCAATGTCTCATGTTTTGCCACTCACCCCAGTGCATAAACATCTGGAGGGTCTTGGACACAACACAGCCAGGGCTCAAGACTGCTATCAGGGGGCTGACCATTCACATTCCACGTGCCCATGAAGAGCCTGTAAAAGAATGAATCAGCTAAATAATTAAATTAATTCTAATGAAAATCATTCATTTGTAGGTTTCTGGCATGTGACACTCACTTGAAGTTCTGAATGTCCACATATTCCTTTTCCTTCTTGTTGAGGCGATACTTGAGCAGACCTTCCCTC
Source organism: Triplophysa rosa (assembly GCF_024868665.1). Classification (NCBI taxonomy): domain Eukaryota; kingdom Metazoa; phylum Chordata; class Actinopteri; order Cypriniformes; family Nemacheilidae; genus Triplophysa; species Triplophysa rosa. The sequence continues at coordinate 12,958,742 of NC_079902.1, forward strand.
GAGCTTGCCTGACTGCTCATCATGGCTTGTCTCATTGTGTGGTTGGATGGGCTGTCGGTCCAAGAAACAGGACGATCTACAGAGTGATACCTGCGATGCAACACACACAGTATACAACACTGAAAATCCACTGGGTTGTGCCCCGAGACACTGTGCTTTAAGACGTGTAACACTCACTCGTGTCTGACAGGTGTGGTGTTCTGTGTGGGCGGTGGCCTGTCTTTGGCGGCTGGAGCTGCTGTGAGGTTTGTCGACGGTGTGTATGGACTTTTGCGAGGGGGAAGAGGGGGCACTGGTGGAGGAGGTGGCTCTCGTTGTGCAACTATACGGTTTTGGTGGTTCTTCTTTTCTTCCACTTTCAAACAATGGTTAAAATTTTCCTCCAACACGAAGTCTGAGAGGGCGGAGTCTATAAACAAAACAGAGCAGCAGAATTGTAAGTAGTATCTTTGATAGATCTAGATATGTTGCCAAAATCAGAAATCATAAAGATCCTGCAATGTGTGTGATGTTTTTATTCTGTACCTGTATTTAAGGGTTTCGCTACATTGCTGTTGCTGAGGTTGTTTGAGGTGGATTTGGAGGTTCCTCTTTGCGGTGGGATTGGAACACAGCCTTTGACTGGAACAGGTACAACAGGCACGATCTTTCTGGGCTGTGGACTCTCAGCTGTGGAGCATTCAACAGTGATGTTTTACACATTTATGAATTCATGGCATATACAATTATAATTAAATGGTCAAAATGACCAAATCAAAAAAATGAATAATGGACTTATGAATAGAACAAATATTATCCCACAGTAGTGGGTGGATATATTGCAAAAGTGTTTCTTTTACAAAACAAATAGGCATCTTATATACATCTTTAAATTATTTTAAGCATTCTTTTATTTAAGATTCCTGATAAGTATTCAGACACATTTTATAGACATTCTATAATAATTAATATTAAAATAAAGTAATACAGTAATTTACACCTGTAACTTGTTATTGGACTTTCATTAATTATACACTGGCCAACTACAATACCAAGAACAAATCCTGTTTCTCTCTTAGCACAGAGCTTAAAAACAAACATACTCTGACCTGAATGAAAACAGTGTGTAAATAGAAATCGCGAAGCAGGTTCTTTGATTTCTGACCTAGAGTGAAAACAGGGCGAACTAAAGTGTACAAGATTTCAACTCAAAATACGTGCTTGACATATTAGATCAAATTCATCCAGGAAACATTCATTACAAACCTACAAATCCAGGTGTTAGTTACACTGGAAAGTAAAAGACTGGAGTAATTAATAAATAAATAAGCCTCAATGTTTATGGCTGTGTTGTATGGGGAAAATGAGGCGCATCACCTTGCTGTTTGGCCTTCATGGCATGCTGAAGGAAGGATTGAGTGTGAACGTCATCCTGCAGCTCCAGCAGAAGCTCTGGAGTTTGCTCACCTCGCAGACGGATTCGAACTGTTGCTGTTGAGAAACAGGGTCACATTCTCACATCCATTTTATTATTTTAAGAACACCACTTTGCCTAAATAGACCACTATAGTTAATTACGGAAGGTTATGAAACGCACAGGACAAAACATCACGCATATAAGCTGCTTAGGTTGTATGCCACTGCAATGAGCCACTTCTGGACAGATCCAGTAGATGTGACTAAACTAAAACATGATGTTATAATTAATATACATTGACTTTTATATACCGCACGCACAGGATCATATGCGACCTGCTGATGTAATCAACATAACAGAATTGAAATAAGATGGAAACACAGCTATCAAGAAACAAATATAAAAACAACTGAATTTAAACTGGTGAACACTACCAACATAAAAAGACAACTTACTGTTATTTGAGATGTCAATGAGAAGTGCTTCTTCAGCCTCTAAAATGACATTTTAAAACAAGAAATAAGAGAGTTACATCCTACTGTGCCTGGTTTTTAAGACGACAGTACCAGGTTATAGAAAACACAGCCTGCTGTTTCTTAGCGACAAACGTTTTCAAATATTTGATCAGGCGAACGGTTTACACACATTTACACACAGCACTGATCATTCTGGTGACAAGAGATCAAACATGAGATTGTATGGGCAAAAAAAAACACCTGTATTCATAAAAGAACACCTGTATTCACATGGTCAAATGTGACCCTGGAAGACAAAACCAGTCTTAAGGGTCAAATTTTCGAAATTGAGATTTTACATCATCTGAAAGCTGAAGAAATAAGCTTTCTATTGATATATGGTTTGTTAGGATAGGACACTATCTGGCGGAACAACAACTATTAACAAAGCTGGAATCTGAGGGTGCAAAAAAATAAAAATATTGAGAAAATCGCCTTTGAAGTTGTTAATCTGAGGCACTGTAGCAGGCCATCCACTCACAAAAATAAAGTTTTTATACATATACAGTAGGAAATTTATAAAATATCTTCATGGAACATGATCTTTACTTAATATCCTAATGATTTTTGGCAAAAAGAAAAATCGTTAATTTTTACCCATACCATGTATTTTTGCCGATTACTAAAAATGTTCCTGTGCTACTTAAGACTGGTTTTGTTGTCCAGGGTCACAAATGTTCTTTAGATAAAACCAGGGTGCACCAAAATGACCATACATGGCAGAAACTGAAACTGCTGAACACATTGGGGCAAAAATGTGTTAGCTTACTGTACTCATATTTAGGCTTTAACAGCTTTAAAAATCCATGCATAAAACAAGTATGCACGCATTATAAAATGCAATATCTATATAACTAATAGTCATTTTTGATTTTCACATACACACGCACTATTAGAATAGAATAGAATAGAATGAGCTTTATTGGCCAAGTATGTTTCCACATACGAGGAATTTGTTATAGTGACAGAAGCTCCACAGTGCAACAGAAAGACAGCAACAGGACAGAACACAGATGATAAAAAAAAATAATAATAATATACAATAATATTGTGTAGAAACCAGAAAACTAACAATGACGTTAATAAATCTGTTGTACATTGTTGTGCATAAGAAAACTACACTAAAGGCTTGCCTTTTAAGCCAAAAATTTCAATGCTACTATAAATACAGAACAGTCGATGATGAGCTTACCTCGAACAAGGTGAAAATGGTTATTGATGGGGATTGACAGCTGGGGCACTGGATTTAATACAATCGCTTCAGGGTTTGCCAGAATATTTAACCTAACAACAAGAGAACCATTCATAAAATATCACACTAAAGCATACAACAACATTATTGCAACTTAATCACGTTGTTTAAGAATGTTTTACAAATAGCGCTTGACCGTTGTTCTTTTTTTAAATGATATTTACTACAGTATGGGTGTCCTGCAATGTCCAGACGTCTCTTTACTGTAATTCTAAGAAAAAAACACCCCGATAACAAACCACATTTCATGGGTTTAGCACATCCAAAATAAGTATATTTTTCCACCATAATATTGTATCATAAAAGGTAGTGATGCACGATATTGGATTTTTGCCGATATCCGATATGCCGATAATTTCCACCTCAATTAAGCCGATAGCCGATGCCGATACCGATATATGCCGTCTATCCACCGGGCGTTTTTACACACCTAAAAGCTGCGTGTCCGCTTTGGCCGCCTGAATTTGGTTATAGGCCTACTCTCCGTGACTGCTATAAAACAAAGGCAAGCAGTAATTATTATTAATGTTAAGGCTGTAGGTTAACTTTTTTGCACATAGCACTGGTGCTAGAAAGGTTTAAAGTTTGGTAGCACAGGCCAAACTGTAGGAGTATAAATCGTCTGTTGTCATCATTAAAAAATAAAAAATGCAAGTGCAGTTCATCATGAATAGACATGTAACTGACAAAAGACATTAATGTTACATACAGATGAATAAATTAGGGCCGTATCATTTTTAGATTACCTAAATTTGTTTGAATATTTCTCAGTTGTGTATTTTTCCTTTACCTATACAATAGTGGTATATTTGTCCACATAAATTACTGTAGTATACTATAGTAAACTGCAGTAAAATTCTTAGATACTTTTTAGAACTTTACTATAGTATACAGTGTTTATCAATTCACTACAAGGGCACTACAATTTTCAAAAGCAAATACTATAGTACACCACAGTATTTTTTGTCTGAGTGTTCAATTTAACGGGACTTTTATTTTGACGGGTCTTTGGGAAGACGCTTGTTTGCAGATAGCCTCACTCAAACAGTAAAACGCTCGTAAAATAAACTCTCAGAGCAACTCTGACTGGAGATGAAGTTCATGTGTTCACATCCTCATACAGTGCAGCCGCAGACAAATACTCGACCATCACTCGTGTTGTGTGTTAAACTGTGCACGTAATTCACTCAGACACGCAGAACAGCCAGATGACATTTAAATAACAGGATTCCGCATGTAGTTACATGGACTCAGTGCGATGCGCCATTGATTATTGTCACACACAACAAGCACCACCACGACAAACACACGGCTCTGTCTAATGCACATATTCTTATTATTCTACATATATGTCGCACTGGTGTTATTTTTTCAAGTTACTTGTCCAGTCGGGCAAGTAAAGTTATCGCTCACTTGCCCATACAAAACATTCACTTGTCCCGGACAAGCTTTAATGTCGAGCCCTGCTTTTCACATTTTAAAATTATGTTAAACTAAATAATGTTAAAACATTTGGAAAATGAATTTGGTGAATATTAATTAAAGAAGCAACAAGAGCATAGGTGTCTTAGAAATGGAGACTACAAAACGGCAGTGTGCAGAGACGAACATCACAGGGCGGCGCGTTGCATATTCTGCACGCTTGAGCTCAAGTTCAAAGTCTACTCCCGATGGACGATGGGCAGGATTCAACTTTATTTTTACTCTGTGTTTTAGTTAAAAACATTAATCAATAAATAGGCAGTGCGCGGCTGACGGGCGCAGAGATGGATTTCTTTGCGCACTCAGTTAATGTAAGAATGTGCTGCTTTTACAAGCATGACTTAATTACAGCTTCCTATCGGCGTTATTTTCTTTATCGGGCCGATGCTGATAATTAATTTATAAGCCATTATCTGCCGATAATATCGTGCATCCCTAATAAAAGGTAGTTTTCGGACTTCAATGAGGAGAGGAAGTAGTCTACGGAAACGCAGCAGGCTAAACGCATATTGAAGGGCTAATTGCAGACAATAACAGTGCCAACTCAAGGGCATCATGTTCCTCTCAACATGGTCCTACCTCCATTTCACTCAAGGGGAAAATTCGATTATGGTGGATTATTGCAAAAACCTTTATAGTGTCCTGCCTGAGTGTGCTGTTCCAAACATATGAAGGCAAGACTAGAACCCCTCTGTGCTGCCAGTGAGCCCTATTTCTTCCTCAAAAGACTGTAATTGCAGTAATAGATGCTGTTGCCAGGAAACGCAGCACTCTTGAACAAGAGATATTTAGCCTAGACTTAGAAATCTTAAATTCAATCGAGTCAAATAACAGCCCATTGTAGTGAGGAGGGTTACAATCTTCTCGTTCCAAAAATATCTTTCTGAGGTGCATTCTTTGCTGCATTAGAGTTTCATAACATGTTAACCCTGCTGGTTAAAACCATTATCTCGCGCAACTCAAGCACTCCACATTTGCCCCAAATATACATTCGACTTAATGTACTATTATACATGTTTGTTGGCTTCCTATAGCTTTAGTCATTCATTAACTAATGAAGAAAAACTTTTTAGTACTTGCCAAGCCAACAAACCCTTCCTCACGCAAAATATCAGCGGTTTACTTTGTGCTTACTCTTAAGAGACCCTTTTCATCACATACTATAAGGATTCAACAAATAACGTTTGTGATCTTTTTTTAAGTTTCTGAGCTAGGCTGACACGCTGTGTGCATGTTACATGCAGCTTGTCTGCTCATGTGAGGCTTATTACGCTCTAGGACACTGAGGAGGAATGCAGGATAATGGGCAGCACACTAGCATCCACCACAACTGCTCTAACACACACAGACCATCCACATATAAAAGCACACAGAGAATAAGTCACACTGAATGCATGACTGCCTAAACCTTATCTGATTACACAATCTTTCACAGAGCCTTCTCACATCTATAGCAACCAGAGGCCAATTTATGACTTTGAAAAACCCAGAGTGGTGCTGCGCTTCGGGGCAGAAGAGAAAATCGGATCAACATACATCAGACTGTAAGGCAAAAGTGACGTCTGCATTGAAGCGTAATATCAGATGTAGAAAAATAGCAGTCGGTTAAGATAGCAATGCAAGTTAGAGAACTAATAAATATGTGTTTTATGGGTTTGGTTGCCGATCACGTTTCCTGACATACGTCCTGATGCCTGGGAATGTAAAACTGGTTTGCTTTGCATCTAATGATGTTTCACATATGATTTTCAGGATAGTTTAGTATGACTTGAACGTGACACACAATTCCAGTAAATTAAATGTCATGTTTAAAAAACAAAAACTTAGCTTTGTATACTGTGGTAGGCTATATGAGACCAGTTCCAATTGCTACCATTGTTTACCTCATTTTTAAGTCGCTTTGGATAAAAGCGTCTGCTAAATGACTTAATGTAAATGTCTAAGATCAGAGAAACAAAGTGTACTTACTTGAACTGTCCCGGACACTCTAACAGGGATAGGAGTCTTGGTTCTTTCTGTCCACCTCTAAGCTCATGTCCTCTAACAGTCTGAATAAAGCACTGTCAAGGATGCAAATTACTATCTAGAGTCAGAAAAAAGGGACTAGGGTCGGAGATAACTTTACCTAGAGTAACGCCTTATGGCTCCCCCGCTCTTTCTCACACGTAATAAAATAAATGCTAAGAGAAAACAGGAAATAGTGATGATTCTGCAAGATACCACTGCAATGTGGTTGGGTATACAGATCGTACCCATTATTTGACAGCTTTATAATATCTTTATAGCATCTATAATGACATACATGGTAGTTTGCGTTTCAGCAAATATCATATTAAATGCCATCAATACGTCACTCAATAACACGCATGAGCTCATCCATAAGAAATGCCAGAGCATACACATACCCTGTAGTCTATTTAAAAAACGACATACATATTTACATACTAAAATCTAGCTTTATTTGGCAGCAGAGGAAAACGCCGACACGAACAAAAAAGGTTGCATTCTGTTCAGCCTCGTTAAAACACTGACATGCCAAAAATACACATTTACCACTTCTCTACAGCTAACGTTACGCTAACAAGACATTGCTAAATGACAACTTCTGATACGACGCCCTTCCTACCATAAAATGAACGACGAAGCTCACAAAAGAAGGATACAGCCAAACATTTCTCCTCAGATATCCCGAGTGAAGACTCCATCATAAATGTTGTTACGAGTGTTGAATGAAAGCCGTCAGGCGGCTAGCTAAAAGGCTAAACTCAGCCGGAGTGTTTTCGCATGATAGACTCCGCCCCTTCTGTGCTGTTGGCCTTACGGGAAGGTCGTGAGACTGTCCTTCAGGTTAAATGACCGGGGGATGCTTGCGCTTTACAAGATGGAATTGCGACAAAGGTCTACAGATTCAATCAAATGCTCACTCCTTTAAGTCACCCAAGTGACGGAGAAGATAATTTAGACAGTGCGGCTGTATGGGGTTCAGTTTGCGAGCCAGTGCGGAGTCGTTTAACTGTAGAATGAGGTCGCGGGTCCGTGGGAAATGACACCTATCGAGTGTGTGTTGAATTTGTGGTTAAGCTGCGATAGCAGTTGATGGTCGCTATATTTTGTTCGCCGTGTCATGAAATCGATTATTATCTAAAACCGTGTCCCGGTATGTTGCATAACAACACCGGGCATGTATGAGTTTCGAGGTCATCATCGGAGCGCTTTTCTGTACACAGCAAAAGCAGCAATGTGTGTCTTGCGCTGTTCATGAACGTCAGGGACGCGCCGCCTTTTCGCATATTTAATGTAAAATATTTAAATATTTTTCTTAGCAAATGCCAAATATCAGAAGCGAATTTGTAGTTGATTCGTGTCCTTGTATTATATACTTCTGTCATGTTCGTTTACCTGAAACCTTTCTTTCTGCATTAAAAATCCAGAGCCTCTAAAGCAGGGCTCCAAAGACCCCCCACTGTATTCTACAATATTTAAAGGCTCCCTTCACAAAAACTCAACATTTATACCCAACAAATTATTTTAGAGCTTGATATTAACTGTAAAAGGGTTTATTCAATATGAAAATGGACAAATAATAACAGATTTCTTGCTTTTTTGTTGGGGGGCCTTGGAAGTCATGGGGCCCCCCATTGAAAACACTGCTCTAAAGATTGTCATTATAACGGAGTGACCCACTCTGTAAAATTGGAGATGTTGGATAATACCTATTTCATTTTCAATTAACAATATACATCCAAAGAAATCAGATGAGAGATCTTAACCTCCACTCCATGAATAAACCACAGTCTTTATTACTCCTAAATATGTAAACGTACAGTAGCCTATACATACATTCTCTTCACAAAACGTGTCATGTTATCACAAGCAGGTTGATATTGATGTCACAGTTCACATTTAAGATCAGGGAAATTAAATAACATATTTAAGTTATCTGTAATAATAGATTTGCCTTGATAGGTTTCACTCATGTTAAACAGTATAGGCTATTAGTGTTTGTTTTATTAATGAAAGCAGAATGCTATTTTTAGACAAGCATTAAACAAGATCAAAATAACAATTTCAAGATAAGGAGGTTTTGATTTTGTGCATGGCATAAGGGCTGGAGATGATGTGAGGCCAGATGTCTCCATTTGTAATCTCCGGTTTGTCCTCTTCCCTTTTGTCCTCCATTACCACTGTCATAACCATCTCTGGATTGAACATGTTTGCTGTTCTGTAAGAACTTGTTAGGTGGCGAAAGGAGGACCGCAAGGAAGCTTCATCATCGTCATAATCATCTAGCCCTCCTCTTGACCTTTGGGAGGCCTTGAGCTCATCTCCTATCTCAGAAACCAGATCCTTCAGATCCCTCACCAGCGTGGATTTGACTCCAAACAAACACATCAAAAACAGCAAACCAGCACATATACCAGAGACAAAGTATAGAGCCACTGTCTCTGGGAGACCTTGGAAAATGGAAAACAGAGACAAGATTAAGAAATTAGATTGACCTAATCCATCTAAAATAAATCAAAATATTTAAAAAAGGCGGGTTACATTAAAAGCAAGATAACACGGTTAGTGAAATGGCTGTTGTTGACTGCTGGTGTTAGCATATCATAGAGAAAGATACAGTAAAATAATAGCATCATTAAAATATTCTGGGATCAGACCACACGTCTATAACATACCCTGAATATGAGAAAAGATTTCCAGAGAGTTGGTGAAAATGTTTTGTGGCCTGGACACAACGGGACCAGTGTACCACCCTCCTGTGAAGCAGTAAGAGGGGGGTTGATCCAGCAGTCAGCAGGACCATTAACAACGAGACTACCAAATGTAACTAAATTAACATTTGTCATGGGCTTAAAACCCTTTTGATCTGAATGAGTATGCCTGAATCAAGCTTGCACATTTGTTTACACATTTATTTTCACCTAAAGTGTGTTTATTTCAAATAGAGGTAGAGGTAAAAGCATGTGCCCAGTATGAAAAAGCCACAAAAACACTGCATAATTCCGATATCTGCATTTTCATCCATTTTCATGATTTCACCATTATTCTAAAATAGTAATAATAAAAATAAGTGTGTCCAAACTTTTGACTGGTAGAAAATATCTCTTTTGTCATAATTGTAAATATTAATTCTCACACATGGAATAAGTTGCAGTTATTTGAAAATGTATTAAAAGTTCATTTTTTGTGCACAGAATAGTTTTCTTACCATGTGTATAGTCAGAGAGCAAGAAAGGATCCATGTTTCCACGTCCAACATCTTCGAGTAAATACCTTGGTACTACATGGACAAAAGAGGCAGTCTTATTTTTGCTAGATGTACTTTAAATGTATTTAATTTTTTTAAGCATGAATGTCCTATCTAGTTGTCTCTGGACATCTCACCACATGTGAAGGAGACTCGCAGGTGCTTTCTAGTGCCGGGGAAGCAAGGGTCTCCAAAACTCTGAGCATCAGCGATCACAGAGCAGTTTGTCCTGCCATGACACTTCCTTGATACCCTTCTCAATGCTGATGGGGACAAGCACTCTAACAGGAAACAAATGTTACAGCCACATCATATAAATTGTTTTTATTTTGTGCTGTTGTAGCAAATTTTGTCCACCAGGTGGAGAAAGTGTATTATTTTAGTCTCAGACCTATGTCAGGCTTTGTGATGGCCTCTTGAGGGCACTCAAGGCTTTCATGCTCCAGGTGTCCAAACGTGGCTGAATAAATGGCCAGAACCGTGTTGTTCTTACAGGTCAGCTTCAGTCTCTCATTTTCACACACTGTTCTCGAACGATGGTGCTCTTCGGAAAAGAAAACTGCTTTATAAGACATTGCTTAAGTTTATTGCCAGACCCAAGCATAAAAACAGGTCCCACCTGGTTTGCACTTGTAGGACACAATGATGTACTTGGTGGTTTCAGGGCAGGGGTCTTCACCAAACACAGGGCTTACCACAGGAATCTGACACTCCCTTTGGTCCTGGCACTCAGATATCACCTTCTACACATAAACACACATTCACAGTTAAAATTCACTCAGTTTCATACTAGAGATTTTGTCTGTATATGAGTGAGATACCAGAATGGCTGTGGTTGATATACAGTCAGTACTTTCCATCGTCATGTTTGGATTTGAGTGTGGACATAGATACTGACTGGGAACACGGCGTCCATAAAATGCAGAGAGGACGGCCACTGATGTTCTAGCAGGACATGTGATAGACAGCGTTTCTCCATCACAAGCATGGGCTGTGTGGTTCTTCAGGATCTTATGGAGGTAATCTAAAGAGAAATAAACAAAAGCTGATTTCTCACAGCGGATCAAAAACATCATCCGGTTCTCTGAGATCACATAAGCGCCCGTGTGCTCAACATGTAACCAACCAACTTAAATTAATTCAATTCAATTCAATTTAATTCAATTCAATTTTATTTATATAGCGCTTTTCACAATGTGCATTGTTCCAAAGCAGCTTTACAGGAGAAAATAAGAAAAACAAAGAAAAGGTAAAACACAGCACAGTGCATGGTGTTTGTAGAACAAGTAGGATCATTCTAATAAAGCAATGTTAACGGAATTTACCGAACCTTTAAACTAATCTAATATAGAAGTCTCCCGGTGAGCAAGCCCTATGTGGAGGAACCCAAACTCCAGTGATAAATAAATTCTTAATAATTCAAGAAAAAAACCTCAGGAGAAAACATTATCAGGTCCCCTCTGACGTGTCACAGCTGCACTCAGTGACTTTGATTAAAAGTTACTGAGTAAATGTTTACGAATAACAGGGAGAGCTTCTTAATTGTGATATAGGAAATTTCATTTGTTGAAACTGTTTAGGTCTAATTTTGTCTCATTTTGTGACCGATATCAGACAACAGAGGAATGTTATAAGCAGGGAAGATAGTAATAGCATAATGTAGCTGAGTGCAGCTATAACTTCAAACTGCTGTCATGTGATGTAAGTTTAGCATTAAATACTAAGTATTGTTAATACTGTAGCATTAATGTGACAACAACTAATCCTTCTTTGCTCTTGGGTGGGGGAATTTCCTGAGCTGGAGCTGGGAGGGTCAATCAGTTCGCAGGCTCTCGCAGGAGGATGGAGCTGGAGCTGGCGTAATCTCTAGTTTGGGATAGGCATATGACGTTCATCTAGACCTGGCGTAATTTTTTTGCAGGATATAATCCAAAATATTCTGTTTACGTGTCTTTGGTCCAATAAGTAATATTTCTGTTTTATTGGCATTTAAAAGGAGGAAATTACTTGTCATCCAAGGTTTTATGTTTTGGATGCACTCTGTCAATTTGGATAGCTGAAAGGAATCATCTGGTCTTGACGAGATATATAGCTGAGTATCATCTGCATAACAGCTAATTTCATGTTTTCAAATAATGTTGCCAAGGGGCAGCATGTGCAGTATATGGAGAATTGCAAGGGTCCCAAAACCGATCCCTGAGGTAATCCATAATTTCCTCGCGTTAGATTTGACGATGCCCCATTTAAATGGACAAATTTATATATGTCAGATAAGTAAGATCTGAACCATTGTAGTGCCTGTCCCTGAATACCAGTATAACTGTGTAGGCGATCTAAAAGTATTTTATGGTCTACAGTATCGAATGCAGCACTAAGGTCAAGCAGGACTAGGAGTGAGATGTTGCCTTTATATGATGCTATATGCAGGTCGTTTGTAATTTTAACGAGCGCAGTTTCAGTACTATGATGCGGTCTAAAGCCTGACTGAAATTTTTGTGCATGTCATTACTTTGTAAGAAAAAGCACAACTGAGTGGACACTACTTTTTCTAGTATTCTAGACAGGTAAGTGAGATTTGAAATCGGTCTATAGCTTCCTAATTCATTGGGGTCTAAGTTTGGTTTCTTGATAAGAGGTTTAAGGACGGCCAGAAGAGTCCTGGGACATGGCCTAGATTAATTGACGAGTTGGTCATGTTATGAATGGGCTCAATTGCAACAGGTATAACTCTTTTAATAATTTGGTTGGTATAGGGTCTAATACGCATGTTGTAGGTTTAGATGTTGCAATAAGTTTAATTAAATCTTCCTGTTTTTTGGTGAAAAACACTGTAGCTTTTCTTGTGGGACGATGGCTGATTCTAATTCATAGGCAGACTTGGAGGTGCGGCGGAATATGGTGATGTCTGTTTATTTGTTAATTTGGCAACTGTACTAAATAAAAATCTTGGATTGTTTAAGTTAATTTCTATTAGTTTTCGGAGGTGCTCCACTTTTGGTGCCTTTCTATAACAGTTTTTACCATTGGTATATATTCATATAATCAAGTCTAATGTATGATTAAAACGATGACTTAGCATTGTGGAGCTATTTCAGTATATTGATTTACAAAGTGCAGTGCAACACCAGGAAGTTTTTAATGACCAAACCAACTCCCTAACGTATCTAATCTTTCAAAGGTGTGGTTGATATTAAAGTTTTGTAATGCAGTTTCTTCCACGGTTGCTGTTTTAATGTTATGTTGCTTTTATGTGCTTTTAAGTTTAATTTGGGGCTGGAATAATAAAGCATCCAGACAATAACAAATCTGCTTACAGGTTCATCAACAGAAAAAAAGTTTGATATTAAGCTATTCACTACTACTCATGCCTTTTTTGTAAAAAAAATTCAAACAACTGCTGTAAGAGAAAAAGGTAGAGGTCAGGGGCAGCCGGGCAGTCAGAGGAAATGCCCCCAACAGGAGCTATGAGAAGTTTTCCTGTTTACAGTACAGAGCGGGGAAAAAGTGAAAAAATAAGGAAACATTACATTCACTTTAACTCCCAAATCAGGTTTCTGCCCTGCTATGTTGGACAATATCGTTGAATAAACATGTGTGTCAGAGACAATCAAAGAGAAGAAACTGGATCCATTTGACAATTGTAATTGTTAGTCCTTGGGGTTAGGCCTTGCTGCATATGTAGAACTCTCTGTTGGGCAGTGCCAGGCACAGACACACACAACACAAACAGACACAAACACAATGAACTATTCTTGCCTGATGATATCTCTCAAAAACATGTTTTATAGTGTGACATAAAGCATGTTGCCAAGCACCAAGATGCCACATTTGTCACGGACATGGACTTCAATGTCTAGCTGCAATAATCAAAATCAAACATATTATAAACATAAACATAGACACATCTGACATATATGTGTGTGGGTGTTTTTCATACAGAGGATAATTATTTTGTGTCCCCAACACAAACTTTACACTCTTTCAACCCAACATAAAAGATAAATGTTTGTCATTACCACAGAATGGGTTAATGCAGATGACTGCCTTGTCTTGTCAAATACAGAGTAATTGAACAATGGGACAGAGGATGGGACAGTCTTTTGCCCCTTACACCCATCTCTCTGCAGCATGTTAACAACAGTTCCATAAAAGACAAAATGGCAAATGCCAAATTACTCAGATTGATTTCTTTTCTTCAGAAATGATGCTTCAAGACAGCAGTGCTATATGCAGATTTTGCCCTATCCCACAAACAGGATCAGACAAAAAGACTCACCAGAGAAATCTGGAGCAGACGAACCATAGTGTGTGTTGACGGCTAGGACGAGAGAGAGGAAACACCAGGACCAACTAGAGCTCCATGGAGACAGCATAGTGCACAACACACATTACAAACTGCTGTGATTTTATAACTACGAGAGTTTGTTCGACTGTTTACTGCCTTCTGACTTCAGAACAAGAGAGAAGACATAATAGTGACATTGTGTTGAGCAGAGAACAAGCGTTCTTTTATCAGCTCGTGCCATTGCACTGATCTGATGTCTGTTTTCCATTTATTTACCAAAGGCTGAATTAAAGGTGAGAAAGTTCACACATCATTATAATAAGCTGTCAAAACGCTTATATAGCCCATTTTCACAGGTTTGGGGTGTTCCTTGGTTATCAACGGTGGTTTTTAATGGTGGCTGAGCAACCGAGAGAGAATTTTTTTAATAAACAACATTTTTTAATAATCAAACACGATTCCACAAAATATGTGGAAATCTGTGGAATAAAAAAGTTACACTGAAGGCAAATTATTTGCTACCAAATTGCTCTATTATAGTCAGTTACAAAAACCTCAAAACAAGAAATGATTTTTGCTGAACCTGACAAATTCGTTTCCCTTGCGTTATGTACGATGACAGCCATTGGCTTTCATAGTCAACGTTTGGGGTCCTGTGCGCAGAGATAAAGCGAGGATTTTCCAAGATGTGTTCCCAGCTGCTGGATGTCCTTTAGATAGCCTATCATTTTAAGATAAGTGTTTCCTCTCTTAGCCTGAGGAAGAGAGAGGTCAGTAGTTAGAAACTGAATCACATGTATTCCAGAAACACAAAGAACTGTCTTTCCATTGCGACTAAATGCAGAAATAAATAGAAGTATGGTGTCAGTTCACTGCAGAAAAGTATGTTATTTGTAAAAACCCTGTGCTGACAGGGACCGAATCCAGCATTGAGGATGACTTGTGTGCAGTTTATAAGGAGGCTTCTTGGCTTTCTCAGCAGTTTGTCAATACAAACATCCTCCCCAAGTATAGAAGAGATCCATACCAATTTAAAAGAGCTACACTCCCACATGTGAAGCGATTAAACTGAAGCAATCCATTGGCATAGAGAGACAAAATGCTGTACGGTGGCGGTGACCTTATTTGCTTTGTCATTACGGTAGCGACACCATTACAACTCATCACGTCTCCATGGTGATTTTGTGGTGCACTGTTTATCCCTTGCTCAGTGTTGCTGTTAAAGAGAAATGAGAAGCAGGCAGCTCCGATGTGTTACTCATAGTATCCTGTTGGCTCCAGGAGGAGGGAGTGCATAAACTGGCATGGCTCATTTCCGGTGCTGGCCGTAGTGGAACCTGCATAATTTCCAGGATTTGTTAGGAGTTTCCATCTTAGAGTTTTGTTTTGGAATCACCATCCTCTTCATTATTTAAATAGTCAGCATGCAGGTTGAAAAGTCTTATAGTGTATGTAGTGATGTGTGTGCTTTTCATGGCAATACTTTTGTGAATTCCCCATATAGCATGATGCAATAAATTCCCTCTAACAACATCTGTGTTTAGTGAGGAAACGAAACTCTTGGCCGTTGGGGTTTGAAAAAGAAACAAACTTGACCGCCCAAACTTGAATACAGTATTATTGTGATTTCTGTGTATACATTGTAATTTGGAGGAAAAGATTATCATAATGCTTTAAGTTGGTGTAAATGTTGAGTGTTTCCATAGTAACATGTTTAGTTATAATGAGAAGCCATGAGATGACACAACTGTTTCCTTATGAGTCAAACTGACTGAACACGACAGCATGGGGAATGAGGGGAACAACCTATTTGTTTTAAGATTACACATCCCTTGAGAATGACCAAATACCCACACCCGCATGTATTCATTCACACACACACAGCCACACACGCGCACACAAGATTCATGGGAATCACTTTCCTACTCTCTCTCTTAAATGAAAACAAAAGTGATATCAGACACCACTGTTTTTGGAAGATTTTGCAATTCCTGTAAATTAGAAAAATTCAAGAAAAGCAGATTAAGTGAAAGAAAGAGTCCGAATCTGAAATCCATCCCTGTAAATACAGCTGGTGTATTTTTTACACTGCAAAAATGAATTTCTATAACACTCAAAAGAAGGGTGCTTAAAGGGTTTTTCACAGCAATACCATTTTTGGTTCCACAAAGAAGCATTCAGTCAAAGGTTCTTTAAAGAACCATCTCTTTCTTGCATTTTTATAACCTGAAGAACCCTTTTTATCTACAAAGAACCTTTTATGAAACAGAAAGGTTTTTCGTATAAGGTTCTTTATAGAACCATTATTATTCAAATTATTCTATGGCATCGTGAAGCACCTTTGTATTTGTATTTTTGTTTTGTTTTTCAGTACAAAAATCGAATTCCTAAGTGAAAAAACATTCGCATGAGAAGAAAAATTACTTTAGATATTAGATTTTACAAAAAATGTACACAAACTAAGTGGGTTTACACTTAAAACAACAATATATCTGCCAATGGGGTAAGAAAATGAACATAACTTAAAATTAAAGCAATATTATTTTTCTTACCCCCTTGGCAGATCAACATTTTTTTGTTTGTTTTAAGGGGAAGTGGAGTTAAACAGAATCTCATAATTCATTTAGTTATTGTAAATTGCACAACTATTACGTCTGCAGTCCCAAATGCTGTTGGAAAGGGAACACAATACATGTTAGTGAGAGGTCAGACTCAGGAATGTAGGTAAAAATGTACGCACCGCATAAATGGAATGTGGCCCCCGTTTCACTTCGGCGATAAAACTATGACGTTTCTCCTGAGTGGACGTAAGTGTTGGATAAAATGAAAGGCTATTTTGAGCACTCTGTCACAGCTTGGCAGAACAGTTATATAGTTGAGGGTCACGCCCATCCTGTGTCCTCCCTCCTTCTCACTTTTAAAGTCTGTTGCCTGAGGCAGACATCGAGGGTGTAACTAACTTTCATCAGGGAAAGCGTACACACATCACAGACCTTTACATCTCTGCTTTGGGGAATCTTCTAGGCTTTGCGGAATATTTTTTAAGGAGATCTTTACTTTTTTGGGAAAAATGGCACTCAGGCAAGATTCAGATAAAGAACCAAGCATTGAGCTCTTCATAAAGGTTAGTTGCTTTACTTTAAAAGTTTGAGAAGGTCAGATGTTTACATGTCAAGTTTATTATAATTAGTAAATTCTGGTAGTTTGAAATACTGGACTCCTAAAAAAAACGAAATTGATTTTTGCCTCTTATTTTAACCTTTTAAAGCAGATTCATGGCATATGATTTTACAAAGTCAGCCATGTAGAGTGTGACTACACAAGTAGCCTACATTTGTATGTGAAACTGTGCTCCACAAAGACACTGAATCAAGATTTACTCTATCAGTGCTTCTGTTTGGTGACGAGAACTCTGTTAAAGGGACAGTTCGCCCAAAAATAAGACATTTTGTTACAAGCATTCTTTCAAATATCTTCCACTCTGTTCATCAGAACAAAGAAATGTATTCAGATTTGAACTTGAACTTGAGGGAAGAGTGAATTGGCAATTTTGGGTGAACTGTCCTTTTAATGGCACGACGATTTGGAGGCTGCATGGGTGTCAAAGTCAACTCATTCAGCATTAAAGACTGAATAGTATGGTTGATGTGTAACTGTGTCCCTCGTACGCTGTTCTTTATCACAGTAAACACACAGACAGGACCAGGGCCGTCTTATCAATACACATGCACACATACAAAATGACACCCGTCGTCACGCATACCAGCCAGTATTTCACACTGACTTTACTTTCATTGATTGTTATTAAAAAACATACATTTTATTCAAGCTGTACTTTTTCTATTAGTTCATGTGTCCTCTTGGAATCAAACATACGCATGCATTCCCCTTTTGTTGCTGTATAGTCCATGTCATAATATTTACGTTCATTGATACTAGTGTGGATAGTCATATTAGCTGCCTTAGCATCGTTTTTTTCCTGAAGATCTAGTTTAAAAAAGGTGGTCACCAGTTACTGTAAAAGTTATTTATGAGCTGTTTGTGATTTTTTTTAAAGATGTTCATTATGGGCGGGGAATGTATTGTTTCGATCTGTTATCTCCCTGTTCAAGACAATTCCAGCTTTTCCTCTTTTTGGATCAAGCTCTTGAATTGCCCCCCCATACCCACACACAACACACACATAGTCTATTTATGTCCTTTTCTTTTTGAAGGGAGTGACACAGTTAGTTAAAAATAAAACGTTCCATCAACATTATTGTAATAGACTTGAAAGAAACCGCCTGTGTGTCTATATGTATTTCCGAACATGTGACTTAACTGTAATGCTGACCATGGATTGCTCATATTTACCTCCAGGCGGGCCACGACGGAGAAAACGTGGGGAACTGTCCCTTCTGTCAGAGACTCTTCATGGTTCTTTGGTTGAAAGGAGTCAAGTTCACAGTAACCACTGTTGACATGAGGAAGTAAGTGTCTCAAGTTTGCATAATTGAAGTATTTATACTAAAATATGATTTCACAATAAGGCTGGAATGGAATTTCACAGACAACTTGCAAAACCTGTGGAATTCTGGGGCAGGACAAGACCGCATTTAATAATACTGGGAGTGGTCCACACAAAGGTGTACATCATAAACATTCCCATTGCACTGTTCCCATCTAATTCTTTTGAAGGAAATAAAACTACTTTATTTGAAACTGTTGCCAATGCAAAAAACATTAACGCTTTAAACAAACTGGCACTCCCATATCCGTGTGCTTTACTAAATGAGTTTGATACAGTTTTAAAGAATCATTAATCACTGGAGGTCTCATTCAGAGACGCTTTGTACAATACACGACTTCATATTGACCATGTCCGCACCCTGTGGTTTACACTCCCTCTGTTCTGTTCCACCCTGTGTTGTTTAGGAAGCCAGATGAGCTGAAGGATTTAGCTCCAGGTACAAACCCCCCTTTCCTTCTGTATAATGGCACACTGAAGACTGACTTTATTAAGATTGAAGAGTTCCTGGAGACAACCCTCGCCCCTCCCCGGTACTATACATGTGTACTTTCTATAAGCTTGTGTAATGCCATAACAAACATCACTTTATCTAAACTGTATACTTTTATGTTTCAAAGGAACATGTTACACTATTATTCTATTGTTCTGCCATGAGTCACATGACCACATTTGTAATGTCTGATTAGTATCTGACACACTGAAATGTTTTGTTAATGCTGTGTGAAATGATCCATATTAATCCAGAAGTGTGATTTTAGCAGAAAAATCTATTTTATTTTTTATATAATTTAGAATGTCATATTGTACTGATGTCAAGGTTATGTATAAGGTAAGGCATATTGATGGACATCTTGATGTGTGTTTATTGGCTAAAATACAAATTTATTTATTATTGATCAATTTTTATCTTTTATCAGCTATCCTCATCTCAGCCCCCGCTACAAAGAGTCATTTGATGTTGGTGCTGACATTTTTGCTAAGTTCTCTGCATTCATCAAAAACAGCCTAAATAATGCTTGTGAGTTTCACTGTCAACACATACTGTACTTTCACACCAGAACTACATGCATTTTTTTATGAAATACATGCATTTTTTTGAACTACATAATTTATAATTTTTTTATTTGATTTCTCAGTCCATGAAAAAGCCTTACTGAGAGAATTTAAGCGATTGGATGATTATCTGAACACACCTCTTCAGGATGAGCTGGATCAGAATATCTCTGTGTCTAGAAGAAAGTTTCTCGATGGGAACCGCTTGACATTGGCAGACTGTAATCTGTTACCAAAGCTTCATGTCACTAAGGTGAGTCAATAAAATACCTCTATAAGTAACAGAGTTGTGTGTTATTTAAAACACATATATCATGTGTTAATGCACTTTTATTCAGTTCTGGATGTTAAATTGATTTTGAATTGAAATGACAAACAGCAAGCGTAATGCCATAGAAATATTAAAATAGATGAGAATGTTTAAAGACATAATTTAATTTGTTTAAATTATTATAATCATATCAACACTATCCTATTTTGATGTCAATATTTATTATAATAAATATTACAATGTGTTTTTTTTATTGTTTTTAAACTTGTTTCTAAACTTGTTTAAGTAACCCATGACATTCCAATTCAAATTCTAATTCAGCATTCTCTGGGGTGTGGCCTATTCTAAAATTCTGATTATGATTTTTCCCCATCACCTCACATTTATATATTTTATGCATTGATAAAATCTACTGTCTTTGATATTGTAGGTTGCAGCTAAGAAGTACTGCAATTTTGACATTCCTGCTCAGTTCACTGGAGTGTGGCGTTACCTGCAGAATGCATATGAGAGAGAAGAGTTCAGCCAGACATGCCCAGCTGACATTGAAATCGAGAAAACCTATCTGAGTGTGGCCAAGAGAAAGTGAACTTCCTCTTCCTTAAGGTTTTCCAACAAGTACAGAAAAATATTTAAATAGTGTAAATAGTTTGTTCATGGAGAGGTTTATATCAATTTGCATACTTGTAAATGAACATAAAATTACAAATTAAAACCACTTACAGCACAAGTTTACTGATGCCTGTAATTCCAGAACCAGAAGAGCTAGACTACTTTTGATTGACTGCTAATATTAGTTTAAGCTTTAATTTTGATAGCTTTCTGGGTTATTTTATCAACTCAATAGTCTGTATCACCTCTTCGTGCTTTTAAATGCTCACATTTTTGTGCATAATGTAAATATGTATTTTTTGAGTATATTCGGTTATCTGTAGTGGATATCTAAAATGTGTTTTATCATCTAGAATGAGCTTACAGTACTCTTAAAATAATACAAGTGTAGTCAATATAAACAGTGATCAGTAAGCATCCGGTAGATGAGTCACACAGTAAGATATTAATTCACAGTAATGGTTGTTTCATATGAAGGGTTATAAAGGGTTATATTGTGATACAGATATGAAGATCACCACTGATTAATGTAGACATTATGATTGTTTAAGTAAACGATTAAACTGCTTTCTATCAGATTTTACTTAAAATAAAATGAATATATTGCTGTCATTTTTCTCTTTTTTGTGTGAATGTTTTGGATAAAGCAGAGATGGAAGATGGGTTCATGCATGTTCGGACATTAGCATATGGACACAATGAAAGACACAAATCTTACAACTGGTCTGTTATACACAGACTATATTTATTTTACAGTTACATTTCTAGGCCATTTTTCATTTAAGATAAAAAATACATTCCAGTTCACTTCATATTTATAAAACAATATACACAATGTCAAAGGGTAGCTTCATAGATATTTTATGGGGGAACAAAAGCATAGATTTCAGATGTTTGTACAGAACGACTACGGTGGAGTTGTCCTTTCCTCATCTATGGGAATAAACTCCTAGTTTGTTACGCAGTACTTCCAGAAGCAGGCTGAGAAAGGAAAGGAAGAAAAAAACTGTTCTTTAGTAAACAGACACTGACTCAAATTCTACAGTACATCAGGATAAAATCGGATGCTTTGCCTTACATTCTATGTCACATCTATAAGTCCTTTCAAAGATAATAAAACAATCAATTGATGCGAATCATATCCAAAAAGGATTTCAAGCCCATGATTTAATCTATGTTCTTTCAAACCGTTATATAATTATTATTGGTGTTCCTGGTGCTAACAACACGGGTTAGATTGTAAAATGCATTTTGAATACACAAGTTGCTCTGGATAAAATTGTCTGGTAAGTAAACACGTGAGATAAATTTGACAATTTAGGAGAATATCTGTTTTAATTTTAGAAAATGGACATGCTCACCTCTCTTATTGTTTTTGGGCAGGTTTTGCTCAGATCGTAGAAAGCCTTGAGAACGCAGATTATCAGCTGCTGCTAGTTTCAAGACAACTGCTTTTAAATCATCCACCTAAAAACAAAACACTGAATCAAAATCAGGCTTTAAATCCCCCCCCCCAAAAAAGTAAAAACAAAATCACAAAGCGTGATATTTTACTATACTCATTTTCTCTTGCTGCAAGGTTTCTTTTGCACCTGTTAAGGAAATTATAATAAATAAAAATTTGGCAAAAGGAAAATAATGAGCATTGTAACAATACTAAGAACATAACAAATGTTATCTAATAACACAACTTCTAAGCTCAAGAGTCTGTACCTCGGTGCAGCAGGGCCGGAAAACCGTTTTTGATGTCTCTTTGATCTGTTAAGTCATTACTCTGACCGTCTTCAACCTCTGCAACCAGTTTCTGAATCAAATCTGCAAACAAAATGGTTACGATTCTGTGAATAGATCACAGAGACTCAGTGTCAATAGCAAATCATTCCCACCTCTTTAAAATCAACTCAATGTCTAATAATTGTATAAGTCATTGTGTCTGCACATCAGTTCCACATTACATGAATCCTAAAAAAATATTGAATTGTATTAAATCAGGATCTTGTCAACTCAACCAAAAGCACAACGCTTACCTTCCTGTTCCGGCAGTGCGCCGTCTGAGTACAGAGGCAATGCGTGAGTTCTCCGTGCGGAACAAACCACAGCCAAAATGTAGAGCAGTGCCAGTGACAACATGCTGACAGGTTCTCGGGTGACTCAAGTCTTCACTCCCTGTTCCCTGGCCAGGATCTTCATTTTTATATGTTCTCGGGTCATCTATCCTGAAGGAATCAATACTTCTCATGTCACCCCATCCCAGTGTTAATGGTTTTGACGTGATGGTACTCTCGTCATAGACACAATTAAGGGTGTGCTGTCAATTCACTACGAGCCTATCTCTGCTTGCACAGAGAGGCCTAACAAATGTTTACTCTTCACTACCCATCAGTGACAAATCCACAAGCTCAGATTCTTTGTCACATACCTCACGCTGCACACTTCATTTGACATGAGTATTTCTTTTTTTAAATATATATTTCTGAATGTAGATTTGATGCTTTATTGTTTCGTTTATTTGGTATAGATAGTTCTTGATGTGCAACAAGTAGCAAATGTGTTGGGTTCCTCTGTTAGATGGACAAGCAAACTACATTACAAGGGTAATTTTTGAGATCAGTTTTGTAGATACTGACATTCAACCCTAGACATTCAAAGGAGCCCATGAATGCTTAAGAAGACTTCTTACGTACTAGATGACGTGCAACCTGGGACGTTGCCATTGGTTTCTCTCTTCCTATTTTTCAAAGTGAAAGGTGTTTAATACAAAAAAGGTTTGACGCCAAAAAAATAAAGTGATGCCATGTGATGGATTATGGCGTCTGTGGGTTTCTGAAATTGCAGGTGGAAGTATTAGACCCCATGAACATCTCTCATCTCCCAACTGCTTTGAAGAAACATTGTGTCCAACAAAAAGGGAGAAAGAAAACAACAGCAACAAATTTAACTTTTTGTGCACTTTTTGAGAAAAGCACGATTTGGCTGGTTTGCGAAAGAATAGACGTACACAGAATGAAATTCAATGTTTTATTGTAGCCTACTCCGTTACACAGTTCTGAATGTCAAAATTACAGTACACTGTAAAAAGAATACTGTGAAATTTACAGCAACTTGCTGGCAGCAATTGGCAAGTAAGTTGCTGTAAAACATCCACAGTAAGCCGGCTGTAAATTTAATCACAGTAACTATTAAATACTGTAATTCTTTATTACAGTAATAATCACAGTTCTGTAATTGCAATTAGAGTATTAAAATGTTGTGTTCTTTATCACAGCAATTATTACACTAGTGTAACATGCATTACTGCATTAATTTTTGTGTACTGTGAAATAAAGACACCACTTTTACCACAAAAAATGACATTTATTGACTTACAACATTTCTCATGTGAAAATGCATAAAGGCATAAAAATAGATTGTAAACATGTAAACATTATTTATTTTGTAAAATTAAAATCGATATGTATAAAACACAATCATTTTAAAATGATATAATATACATTGCATGTTTATAATAAAAAACTACATTGTTAGATCTATACAATATATCATTGAAAAAAAACATTATTTGTAACTGACTCTGGTCCTGTAAGTTTTTCCTGAAATGAAGTCTTCTTCCTTGCAGTAAAAGACAAAAGACATAACTCATTATATTCACTGATATTCATTCTGCAGAAGCTGCATCTGGCTTATTACACAGACTACCTGTATTTACACCACAACTCAATAATGTTATAAGATTAATGTCATTTTAAATGCATGTGTATACATTATGAAAAGATAAAGGTTTAAGGCTGATGCTGTCTTTAAACTGAGTTAGAGGAGCATATCACATGTAATAGATATAAGAAACAGGCAATCTTTACAGTGGACTGAAATATTAAAAACATTATCTAAATATAACTGTTGATATTTTAATCATGATTATTGTCAAATAATCGAATATGTTAAAATTGTTTAGCATGCCATTCTTACAGTTCATTCTTATTCACTATAAATACAAATTAGTTCATGGGTGATTGTCAGGGTGTGGTAGGGAAGAACCCAAATGCAGGCAGTGGTTAAGGGGTGGGTTAACAAGCAAGATGTATTTAAACAAAACAAAGACCCATGGGGGGTGGGCGGGGTAGGGGGGGTAAAACAACAATAACGAGGAGAAATAATATGACAGGCAAACAGGAACGTAGACTAACTAACACTGGACAAAAATAACACTTGAGAAAACTACACTACACTACACTACTCTAGACTAGACTGGGATCACTTACAGACAGGAACAAGACGCAAGGTCTTCGATCAAATGCAGCAAATGGTACAAAACGAACGAGCACATGACAGCAGACACAAGGGCATTAAATAAGGGAACTAACAAAGAAGATAACAATGGGCATGTGTGGGTAATGAGACACAGGCGGGAAGCTAAACGAGGAAACGAGAGGGGCGGGGCCAAAGACAAGACCTGAGAGAACGCACATTATGTTGTGGCGGACAATAATATGTTTCTCTCCACCCATTGTTCTGTCGCTATCTCTCCCAGAAGCCACAACGCACAGATTTGTACTTATAAAAAATCCGTTAAAAATGACTGTATAATGATTCACAGGTTAAATATATTTACTGCAAGTTACACAATCCCGGTTTATTTTTTTATCAGCAGCATGAATCCTTTGCCAAACTGAAGATTTTATCAATAAAATCTTGCCAGATAAGAAAATATAACATTATATGAGCAAAATGTTTATTTTATGCACACTCTTATGATACCAGCTCATGTCTGTGTTGTTCTCTCGCTATCTCTCCCAGCGCACTCATATACAACGTACAGATAACCTGACAAGAGGAAACTGTGCTAAATATACAATAATAGCAACAAATAATGATAAAAAATAGAAAGAAATACTTTGCTGAAGTCAAGGTTTTGAAGAATATGTCGAGTCTCTTAAGATTTGTACTGACAAAAAAATCTGTTAAAAATTACTGTATAATGATTCACAGCATAAACATATTTACTGTAGAATTTTCCCGCCACCAAAATTTTCCCACAATGCTTTGCAGATCTACAGCAACCTGCTGTATACAGGTTCTACAGTAAGGATTTGATCATTTTACAGTAATAATGCTGTAAAAACTACAGAAATGTGTTACAGTGTACTTCTTTAGTCTTTAAATCTTAAAAAGTGCACATTTAACATGACAGGGCCATATGCTCTGGACTTCAAACTTAGTAGAGAAATGATATTTAGACAAATTGATGTATGTGATGCTCTCTGTAAAGTCCAGACTTAAATCGTATCTGATTATGAGATTAAGAGCATCAAATGACCAATCATTTTAATCCTTGAAATTTCATTACTGAGGCAATATTAAATAAAGGTTATATTTTCATAGAATGTTCTTTACATTGTGTAGAATGATTTATGTCAAAAAAAGACCTTAGGTACGGGTTTTCATGTGGCATGGTCAAATCTAACGTATTAACAGGCACAAATGTAAGACTGTTATTAGTGCGTTGCTTATAAAGAATAACAAGAGAATAACAAGACTCTCCCCTGAAATGTATTTTTCCCACAAGGTTTAAACATTCAGTAGAGATAAAGAGAGCAATTAAGTGACTATACAGATGATAGAAGGATATTGCACAGACCTTGTTTTATTGCACTTAACAACATACAAATATCTTTATGAATATAGACAGAAGTTTAACAAATGGTGAGCTAATAATGATTCATTGAGTTGCTTCAACATGAGTTCTAAAGTAAACATAAAACTGAAACATTCAGTTAACCTACTCATTTACTATTTATTTCTCACAACAATTTAATCAACACATGTTTCTTATCATAAATTATGTCGTTTAACATTTAAATCATTTAAAATGTTCAATTACATATCTGGAGGGGAAAAATAAAAGGGTTGGATTTGATTATATGAGTAATACTGCAAATCCATAAGAATTTGGACTATCTGTAAGAAAAAAATTAAATACACAGCAAAACTAAATATAAGCATTTGAATCATTAATATAACTGTAAATATAACTTTACAACAATTAAAACACTGCTGTATTTCTGGCCTAAAATTACCCAATAATATTTCAATTTCAAAACAAATATATCATTACCTATCCCACAGAATACAATGTAGGATTTTTCATCCATTGATCAATTTAATAAAATAATAATAATATTAATAACAACAATATAAATCCAATTAGATACCAATTTTGTTTCATTTGGTGATAGGGCTGTCACAATATGTACTGACAATAACAGATTGTAACTGTGTTAATTCTACACATATTGTAATATTGTACCCATTTTAGGTTTTGTCTTAAGAGCCACAATGGTTCCAAACTCTCTCAGCCTCTCTATACTTGTATTTTGAGTGTGATTCATTAAATAGAAAAAGCATGAAATGAACAAAAATTAAAGCTGAATTTGACTTATAGCATCGTTTATTTCTTTAAAAAATATATTTGACTAAATATTGTGATAATATCGCTATAGCGAATTCTTTTGGTCACAATAATCATGAGGTGAAAATCTGATATCATGACAGCCCAATTTGGTGCAAAGACCAGTCAAGGTGTTTGTTCTGCGAGTACAGTGGGTGTCCTTCATTCCTATTGTGGCAATTGTATTAATTAAATTATAAAGGCCTGTGTACAATAAATTAATTCTTTTTGTGAATGATGGAATACAATATTCCTGCATTACCAAAGAACATGAGAACAGAAATCATCTGTTACTACATATCAAACTGTGTATTACACACCTCTAAAAGTGGCACTTTATATAAAACTGTGTATGTTTGGTATGTAAATAGCTAACAAATACAAGGGATATTTTTGGATAATCCGTAATACTACAACAATTCTTCTTCAAAATACCAATATTTAATTTAAGGAAAAACACAAGAAATTCATCTTAAATACACTCAACAAATCCTAAAGCACTATTTTTACAGATCAGATGTCAAAAATAAATAGGGCAAATAATGCAATAAATTGCTTGTGTCTAGACTGTTACAAGAGTTAATAGAACTCTTCTAAAACTTTTGCTCTTTTTGCAATCATTTCTTTGTTTATAATATGCTTGATAGTGACTGTAAGATTTCAGAATAGAAATATGCAAAATGTGAGGCAGGACGTGTCCTGTGTGCTGTAAACATTTAATGCACCTTAAATAAACCTTGAAATAGATATTTGTATTTCTATGTTAAGTAGAAATGTTTCAGAGGTACATTAAGCAATAGTCTCCTTGAGTTTGGCAGCAGATGATTGGCTCAAAGCTTAGAACAGACAGTAACGTTCACAAGCCTGCCCTCAATCCATAGCTAAAATAACTGCTAGTAATAAGGCAGTGACTGGGGGTAAAATATGGTTATTTGGGTCAAGAGCTACACTACAATATGAATAGTGAAACCTATAGTTTCTCAAAGCAGATGGAGCAGAGCAGGAAGATGGCATACAGGAACATAAGCCAGAGGCCTAACCTCCGATCCAGCCTCCAGTGATTGAGGTGTACGCTCAGTACCTGCACAGATATACAGGTTGGGACAGACATAAACAGATCAAGAGATCATCTAACTTTTTGTTTATTCATGTTACAAAATGAGCCAAAAATGCAGTGAGGATAAAAATTCTCACATTTAAAATTGTGAACTTACAGTGAGAACAACAGAAGCAAGCAGTAGAATCACTGAGTATACCAGCCCCCTGCTGTTAATAAAGACCTGGGGAAAATACATAAGACAGAACGCAATGGAAATCTGATCACACGACACGTGTCATCTGAGCAGCACTTTAACACAAATTAAAGTATTAAAAATGTTATTTAACCAATTTAAAACATAGAAATAGGATCAATAGTAAGCAACAATAAAGAAATGCAAAAAACAATAAATTAAAAAATCTAAAAGTATTATAATACTAAATAATATGATAATATAATGCGATGCGATGAGACCAAAACAAAACAAAAAACAAAACAAAACTACAAAAACAAGTAGTGTTTCTGGACCGCTGTTGTTTATGCAAAATCATCTAAAGATAATTTAAAAATATAATAATAAAAAGAATAATACAAAATTAATAACTTACAATTGATCCATAATCAACCACTAACGTCCGCAAAGCCCATGGGAAACCAAGACCCAACAGAATGTCAAAGATGTTGCTTCCGATAGAGTTAGACACTGCCATGTCTCCCATTCCTGAACAACCAGACACATTTGACCAATCAAGAAAACATTCAAATCTGATCATTTGATATTCAAAAGGTGAATTGTTTTGGCACCTTGCCGAGCTACTATTAGACTAGCCATGCAGTCTGGAACACTGGTGCCTGCTGCTAAAAATGTAATACCCATGATAACATCTGGAATGTCCAATGTGAAACTGATAATGGTGACCTGCAACAAAGAACACATGTTAAAGAGTGTGCAACTGCAAAATGAGCCATACAATAATAATTCCTTAAGGTGTTTTCACAGTGTTACTGTGTCAATGAGCAGTTTTGTCATGAGCATTGACTGGGATGAGCTTACCATCCACACCATGAGGTAGGAGAACACGGCAATCCAGAGTGTGGAGGCCACAAAGGTAACCATGAACCAGCGCTCCCAGCGGGGCAAAATGCAGTTGGGCACAGTGTAGTACAGCAGACATCCCAAGGGCCATGAAAACAACCACTTCACTTGTTCCCAGCGCCCCTCTGTGGACAAAAGTACTGTATGTCATTACCCCAAATCTTTCTAGGCTCTTTACCACCACCTAAAGGACAAAACCAGTGTTACATAAATACCAATGGCACTTAAAGTATAAGGCAGTTTTTGTGTGAGGACCATTATTCTGTAACTGAACAAGAAGTTAGATTTTGACTCACACCAGCCAAACAACTAATGCTTGCTAATGCTTTCCAGGTACAAAATACTCTATGTCATTATTTCCTGTCTTTCAAAAGTTTTATCACTACTTCTCTTTAGAGCTTCTCAGATATGCACCCTCCTGTCATTAACAGTAAGTCATCCGGTTGCTGTGAAGAGATAAAGTTAGTTTGATTGCAGTCTGCATCGGCCCTGAAAGATTGGAGAGCTCTCATCACTTCAGTATAATCATAACACTGTAGTGCATGAATAGAAAATGCATGTCACCATTATCTAGAATGGCTCTCAGACTAATGGACTATGGCCCTTAAGGGGCTAAATATTCTAATCAAGATGTGGACAAAAAAAGGAGACCTTGAACCAATAAACTCAAATTGTGTTGATAGCCATTCTGAATATTGTTTGTCAAGATCGGGGTGTGAGGGGACAGAGGACCCAGGCGCAGACAGCGGGAAAGGGGTTAACGCAAGACTTTTTAATAATAAAAATAAAACAAAAACCCACGCGGGGGTAACATAACAGAACAAGGGTATAAAACACGACGGGTCAACAGGAACATAGACTAACTACACTAGACAAGACTAAAGACAACACTTGACATACATTACAAATAACTAGACTAGACTAAACTAAACACAGGAACTCACCCACACGAATCAAAATGAACCAGCACAAGACAGAAAACACAGGGGCATTAAATAAGGGATCAAATCAAGAGGGAACAGGTGCAGGACATGAAACAATTAACAAGCAATAATGAGGAGACGAGAGGGCGGGAACAAAGACGAGACCTGAGAGAGCGCATGGTACCTCATAACAACAATATCATGTCTCTCTCACACTAAACATGAGGCTCTGTCATGATCCTGCCACTAGACCAAGAAAGACATGACATGATGAGGCAGAATCATGACATTGTTTTAGTAACATTTATAAATGTATCCACTATGGGTGGGAATCCTATTATACACTGAAATATGTCTGCTCTGACCTGCCAATTGGCTTGAATAAGTGCATTTAATGCAATATTGGAAGTCTACTGCCTTTTTTGTAAAATACATTTAAACTGTCATTGTCAATAAGGAAGCTTCTTTTTTTCTGTGGACCTTTTTGAGCGTGATACATTGCAGTTGTAAATTCTGTGGTAATATTGCACATTTATCTTTCAAAACTAAAGTTAAAGGAAGGGTGAGTGATTTCGAAGTGGCTAACTGTGTTGTCAGACCGCCAGCGACTGTGTCACTGTGTGTCGCTACTCTCTTGCTACGAGGTCGTTAGAAGGCATATACATATATATTAATTAGACGCCTCATTGTCCGCATATTGGTGAGGGCAAAAGCCGACTACAAAGACATACGAGTGAATGGTGGAGCTGCAGTTTTCTGGATAAAAACACAACATCGTTTTCATTTCTCAACTAATTTCAATACTTTTCTATTTACGTGGAGTACAGAAACGTTTTGGCTCCAGTTAAAGAGATGGTTATTGACTTGAAAATGTATTTATTGTCATACAGAACTGTTAAAACTCAGGCTTGTCAAGCAATCATTTAGGCTTAATAATTGTGTACACATCGCTAATGTGAACAAATTTAAGGTAGATTAAATGCACATAATCAAAACACAGCTCGTTCACTTTAAAATCCTGAGAATAAATCAAAACAATGCCTTTACTATATGACAATATACTGCTACTTCATACTTATAATGCACGGCAGTGTTATTTGTTTTACTATATCACATACACCATGTTTTACTGCTGTAACGGTTTTACAGGATTAATAAAAGAACATATTTTCTCTTTGAAAATGTCTAAAATTACTACAGAAAAAGCCATTACCACAGTGAAAAACATTAGTTTTATATGATACGTAAATTAAACAATATTACCTTGGGTGTTTTGTTCGATGATTCAAATAAAACTCTACAAAATCTCTACATGTCTGTGTTTTATTCTCAACTACTGCAATGTGGTTATTTATTCTGTTGCTGGTCTTGTCTATGACGGCGTTTATACTAGTGCGTTTTCCTTTAAAAATGCATAACTCTTGCTAAGGTTACGCCTGGCGTTTACACTACTTCTGAGTTTTTGACCCCCGAAAACGGAGCCTTTTGGAAACGATGCAGACCCCGTTTTAGTTTGAAAACTCTGGGGTCGCGTTTCTGTGTAAACGGACGAAAACGGAGACTTTCAAATATGCAGGCGTGGTTGCCCACATTCGCGTACTGATTGGGTCGTCTGTATCATTGCGTTTGCTTCCCTGATTCATTAACTTCTTTACACTGTTAAACGTGCTGGCTTCTCATGCTTAACATGGTCAACTTGTTAAAAACGAGGTGGACGTATGACATAGTATTTCTGTACTTGATACACTCCCCCAGCACTCCAACTTGTTTCGTAAAGTTTTTTCTAATTCTGGATCCCTGTGTCGTCAAAGGGATCCTATTCCTTTTATAGGCCAAAAGCACGGCAAGGCGAAAGAGCCCGCCCACGAGTCAACCGACGAGCGAGACCCGCTTATCATCAAGGTTATCTGCGTTGCGTCAAGATGGGCTGCGCTGCAGCTCGTTACTCTTGCGATAGTGAAGTTTAGTCGTGTCTGTTTGTTCAGTTCACGGCATTTCAGTGACGGATGTTATGTAAACGGTGGATAAAACGCTGGATTTGGAGATCGTTTGAAACTAATAGATGGCTCGGTCCCAGCGCTAAAAAATGCTGGCCATGAACTGTATGCGGTAAGTGAAACTAAGTCATATGTCTGTGTTTTGTTGGCAATCGGCGTGCAAGCCATTACGCTACCTGAAGGCGACAATGACCAGCCTCGCGCATGCACAACGTGTCTGAATGGTCATGTGACACGCGTTTTGAGTAGTATAGTATAAACGCAGATTTTTTCTAAAAGGCATGTGAAAACAACAGTATAAATGAGGGTCGTTTTCGTTTTAAAACGTCGGTTTTGTACGACAACGGGCTAATGTAAACACCACCTATAACTTATCACTGAACATGGTGCCATCTAGTGGATCCTCACGAATAACAGGCACAAATAATGGATTTCACATTTCCTTATGACAACCATTAATTTTAAAGTAGGCTATAACTATCGAGATATGAGCTAGAGACATGATAAAGTTGAACTCTACGTATATCGTGAAATATGTTAAGAAATGTAAACGTGATTGTGCTTTTAATGCCAAAAAACCGCAGCTCTCCCATTGAGTTCAGTGGGCTTTTAGTGCACTGTTGCCCTCACTAATATGGTGGCGCCGTTGACGTATTGCAGCAGCGGAGGAAATTATGTTTATGGTTAGAAGGCGTTCGTAGCTTTGGTTGCTCTAGTAACATTTATAAACAAACCCTGCAGTAACTGACGAGAGACGGATGACGTGAGTTTTGCTGCTTTACTCATATTGGTAGTCGCTCCCGAAAGTCGCTCATCATTTGCATAAAGTTGAGCAAATCTCAACTTTGTCGCATTGCTAGACATTAATTATAGCCGAGCTATATTTTGAGAGCTATCATGTCCAACAGGTAGAAAATATACAAAAACTGAAATAAGTTCTCAAATGTTGTACAGTCATAAATGCTAAATTCTAAATTAAATACAGAATTAAAGCTACAAAACACATTGAATTCCTCTTTTCTTTTGTTCTTTGATTAACATTAATGACAGGAGTCACAGCAGCAGGTTTAAGAATGCGACCCCTTTAAGAGCTGCCGCTCATACGCAGATCTGACACCCTGTCCCATTTTAACAACTCTTTGCATTCATTTAGGATTTTATTTAACACATTGAAATCTGTGTATGAAAATTCTAGAAAAAACTTGCTTTCTGGCATAATCTTGTGTGTTTTTGTTTATTCAAGCATGAAATAGAACTTAATACTGATGCTGTGCTGTCTGACAGAGATTCACTGATGCAGCCTTTAGTCCGTGATTGTATACACAAGACGGGACCGCTATCGCGTTGAGTTTTGACACATCCCACAGCTAGAAGCTGTCTATCTATACTGAACGCGCCACAGCAACTGTTTTAAATCGCGCTTAAATGGTTTAAAGGCCTTAACATGAATAAGAGAGTAATTATATAATGTAACGCTAGACAAAGAATAGCAAAATAAAGGGATGCTGCGTTAAGTGCGTTAAATATTTTAACATGTTAATCTGAAAAAAATAGCTTTAAAGCGTTAATGTTGACAGCCCTAATACATATATATATTTATTTATATAAATGTTTCTGTGCAGAATTGCCTACCATGCCTTTAATTATGAAAAAACAATGTTTAGAGTTTGTTTTTTATATGAAATAATTTCTTCATGATGATTTCCTGTTAAAACCTATCCAAAGGCTTTTGCAGATACATTTATATGCAGTCTGTTCCATTCCAGACCGCATGGCACTCATCAGTAATGTTTTGTCCTGAATTAATGAATTATTAATGACGCATTTAAAATGTACATTATAAATTTGTGTGGATCACTCCAGAAACCTCTTACAAAGAACCACGATGCATCATTGAATCAATTTCCACACCTCTAATGTCCACCCACCTGGAACTGTAAGAGGCCTAAAGTGCTGTTCTTCATCTGCATCTTCATCCTCCTCTTCCTCATCATCTTTAGGTTGTGTGCCCTCTGTGTTCCCTATCCTCTCTAGTTCCACTCCTGGACCCTTCGGACTGAGTTCCTCCAGAGGCTGCGTTTCACTCTCAATGGTCCCTCCGTTCTCCAGACCCCAAGGAACCCCTTCCGTAGCAGAGCCATCTTGGCCAGAAGTGTCCCCTGCTCCACTGCCACTGCTGTCTCCAGGGCTCCTATTTCGAATCAGCCTCTGTCGCTGTAGATGACAGACAGATGTGAGCGCTGTATAGTCGGAAACTGAGCAGGGATGGAGAAAATGAGATTTAATGTAAAGCCCTTTAAATGAATGAGATTTAGTTACAGGGGATGAGAGTCAAGCTTGCTGAACATACTGCAAAACGCTTTGTGAAACAGTGCAGCTGGTCAGCGTCTCTCGATATCGACATGCAAGATCTGCATCAAGCCAACAAGCAGGTCATGTGAATAATTTTAGATGAAATAAAGCATTTGCCAAAATAAGCAAGACAAAATGATTTTTTTTACTAATTTTACAGTATATAGAAAATGACATCTGCGGACTGAATCAGTCCCCGTCCTACCTGTTGGAGAATTTTTTGGAGAACCCATAAGAAAAAACACCATAATTAAAATGTTTTTAATATTTAAATGATTTCTCTAAGACATAATTAAGATTACAAGAAGATCAATAAAATGTTTCTTTGGTTCCTTTAACAAGAAATTCAGCCGCTATGACTGTAGCATTCAGCAACGTGCGCAAAGCTCGCAAGCATCCAGCCGGTACCTCAGTGATGAGCATGCGTCCTGCCATGCTGAGGCGAGTGCGGGGGGAGAAGTGGGGAGTGATCATGACACGAAGGCTTGCCTCTGAGAAAGAGAACTGGTGAGGGTGCAGACTCATCAGCTCATCCACCATCACCACCGGGGAGTCCTGGCCACCTGCATTCTGACCTGAGAGAACCATGATACTTTGTGAGGCAGTGGCAAACCACACGGCGCGCTCCGCCCGGCCCACCCTGCACCCACGCTCGCATACCTTTCTTCAAGAGGATCATGGAGGTGTCACAGTGTGGGCTTGCCTCTCCTACTGACACGTCTCTGCGCAGACTGCTCACCAAACATGGCTGACCTGGTATGCCAAACCTCTGCTCCACCCAGCCCCAGATCTGACTGTTAAACCTTCACACACACACACACAGATGTTACCTGAGAAAGAAAACCTTTCTGTAACCTCTGGTCGCATGTAAAATACTCACCTCATGATCAGGATATAAACTCCATACATTGATATGAGGAGTATCGTCTCCCACCTGTAACAGTGATGATGCTAAATCATACGATTGAAATCTCACCGTGTATTAGCAGTATTAATCCGTATGTGTATTTATCCTTAAGAGTCTCGGCATACTTACCAAATTACCTTTTCATCATATATGATCTAAAAAAATCAAAGACACAATACATTTCAATTAGACAATTTCTTTAATTAGATGTGATTACAATGGCAAAATACAGACAGGCAAATATGATGCTATTTCAAAACAAAGAGTGAATTCACAAAACAGTAGCACCTGATTTGTGCACTGCGTTTTTAGTCAAAACTACTTTGTCCAACCACACACAAGCCAGTTTTACTGGATGTAATCAGACTATTCAGAGAAAATAGCGCCTTGTTCACAGAACTCGGCATTTGCTTGCAATGGTGCAATATATACTGTTTCATCGGACACGTGCGCCGGGACTTCAGCTAACTTCAGGTCTGTGTTTGGTTAGTGTCTAATAATATAACTATTTATATTTAATTTAATTTATGTTCATATTAATTTATATTATGATTTTATTGTATAATAATTGTATTAAATAAACAATTTGTTGTATTTTGTTGTGTGTTCAGTTTATTAAATAAACAATTTGTTGAATGGGTCCTATAGTTTGGTCGCATTTAAAGAAACTGTACAGTACATTGACATCTAGCGGTTGAGCTTGGTATCGCAGTCTAAGTTCAAAATATTGGAGCGACAAGTTTAGCCATCTAACGGTTCTTCTCGGCTTCTTTTGCTTGTTATCAGAAATAATCTACAGGCACTCTATTATTTGTAAATGTGTACCGAAAGTTAATGGGCAGTCCACGAATGAGTGCATGTGCAGTAACCTTTGTTTATGTTGTCACTTTGAAACCGTCTATACAGTACATTGCGCTATAACAATAGATTTGTGTATATTTTATATAAATCATGCATAGCGTTAATCTCTTTTGGTATGTTCATAACATCACAGTTCCTAAATTAAAAGTGAAAGATATAACAATAATAGCGCCCTGTAGCTTGACTTTGGTCTTACCAGAATCAAGGCCAACACAGACAGGATGTAGTATGTAGAGTCACGGAAGAGCGGCCACCATGTCAGAGAGATTGTCTGTGAAACAGGAACAAGAAAATAAATATGAGAGAAAATAAATTAAAACTATTTTTTTAAAATAATGATGTCATAAATAATTTATAATAAATACTTCACCACTGTGTAAAACAATTAGAATGATCATTTTTAATTTCATGCCGAAGTCTAGATGCAATTTGAACAACCTAACCTTCTGTTCGAAAGCACACGTGGTTTTTATACGATTCAGTTTGAAATGTGTTATTTATATTTATTACTATGAAACAGGTCTAAAGTATTTAACTTGAAAATACAATTCAATACAATACAAGTAGGTCAATGGCATCAAAGAGTATAAACTGTGGTAAGTAAGCATATGCTTATAATTGTTATAATTATAAGGGATCCTTGGAAATTTTTCCCTGAGCTGTCTGGATTACAGCGGGAGGCATATTACCTGTCCAGAAAATATGCCACACACACCGATAATGACCAGAATGTTGAAGACAGCTGATCCCACAATAGTTCCCACCCCAAGATCTCCCTTGGTGATGAACACACCTTTAATAAAGAGAACACGTTACTGACTACATTTTACAGCATTCAATCAAAACACATTGTTGGATGTCATTTATACTAACCAATCAAAGATGTGAAAAGCTCAGGGGCGGAGCTGCCTGCTGCCATGAAGGTGGCACCTGCAACATCTTCACTAAGTTGCAAGTTCTGAAAATACAAACATAGCTCTGAATATGGCCTGAAAGTACATTAACGTTAATTCCTGACAAAGAATGCAGTATCTCACCTCACAGATTCTTTCCAGAGAAGGTACAAAGTAGACGTCACAGACAATAGCAAGAGCATAGAACATGTAAACTGCCTGTGGTCACAAGAACACATAGAAATGACTGTCAAAAATCCAACTTGGAAAATGTTCTCCCTACAAAGATAAATAAGTAACTTGAACATAGCATTTTTAGTTAAAGGAGTCAAATGATTGTTTTGCATATACTAAACAAAATTAGCTGACAAGTTTTTAACGAAGATTATTTCGTTGACTGGATTTATATTCTCAAGTTTTTGGCCAAAATGCCTCACAAAGTTTGCCCAACTTACAAAGCAGTGTATTCTGAACAAACAATATTGCGAGAGTTTGAAAGTTCCCAAGATGCATTGCAGCATGTTCAATTCGGTGTTTCTTATTTGTTTTTCTTTTAAAGATTAGTGTTTTGGTTCTTGCTGGCTTAATTTATTAGAGTTTTTTAATGAATGATGGTTTTTGATTGTTAACATGGTTGAGGTTTGTGTGTTCAATGTTGAGGTGTAAGTGCATGACACAACGCCAAAACTGGTATAAATGCACTCGACACAAACTGTTCAAACAGTTATTTGATCAAAGTTTTGGTCTGTTTGAGGCAGAAAACAAGTACATTTGTATATTTTTAAATAACCAATCTATATTCTCTATTTACGTTCAGCCAACAAAAAATATTTTGTTCTGTTGTTTATTAGGAAAACTTGACTATGTTGTGACAACTAATGACTTAAACATGATTTTTTTCAGTTGGGTGAACTTTAGTCTCTGTTTGTTGCGTTAACTCAAAAACGTGCTTGTGATAGGTTGCTTTATCATTTTAAGTTGACTCAACTCTTTTTTCTTTAACTTTAAAAAAAGAAATCTGAACAACAGCAGACAAATGGGTTGTATTTATTGAAGTATAATATTTAGTTCTGCTATGTATTATGTCTTTGTGTAATATGTCAATATATATCACGTCCATACTCACACAAAACATATGCAGTAGAATTGCTCCATGCCTCCTCTGTGTCTTAGTGAAGATGTCTTCAGGAAATTCATGGATAGCTGTATTTTATTAGCATAGAAACAAGGGTTAGAACAATTGAGAACACAAGCAGAAATTATGCAATAGGAAAAGCTAAAAACATCTGAAGTGTACAGAAACCCATATTCATACACTACAGCAGTGGTTCTCAAACTTTTTTGGCTTAAGTACCCCTTTTTATGATTTTTTCAAGCCAAGTACCCCTTGACCAGACAACAACATTTTGCTTTAAAATACAGTGAAATGAGAGTCAGACAGTTATTATATCTGATGCCCCCGAGCAGGTTTATTGCTTATAAACATTTCTGTATGTAGCTTTACGCAACTATGTAAATCTCGTAAGTATTAGGCATAACAGTTAAAGGTAAATCAGTGTTTTTCAGTTCAGTAAAAGTTTATTGTGATATTTTTTTTAAACTTTTTTTTCAACAGTTTGAAAAACTTGTACGATGCTTCGAGTGCTTTTGCTGATGCACTTGTGGCTTTTTTCATGTTCTCTTGGCATGATGTAAATTCATGAAATTTTCTTCTGAAAAACTCCAGTGAGTTCCCGACCTCATTTGGGTGTTTAGTCCGGAGATGCCGTTGAAGATGAGCTGGCTTCATTGCGCTATTAGCTAACAGCTCACCGCATAAAAGGCAAAGTGCTGAGGGAGGGTTATGTGAAGTAGATGTAAATCCCATCCCTATGTATTCATCACGAAACTGGTGGTATTTTTGAGGCTCTGGTTTTTCTTTCTTCTTTTTAGCATGATCGTCTTCTGTTGGAGGAGCTTGTCCTCTTTTAAGAAGCCACCTGTCCATTTTATCGCAACCTCTCCTAACTTACATTATTTCGCGCCCAGACACTTCTCCTGATTCCAGGTCCGGGTCTCAATAAATAACTAATAAATTGAAATGCGTTTTAAATTTATGAATTTATTTTTAATGCATCTTTGTGTAGTCCTAATTTCATATAAAAATACTATTATCATAATTTATTGATTTTCATTATTTATTCCTAAATGTCAGTTTCTCTCACGTACCCCCTGCAGTACCCCAAAGTACCCCTGGGGGTACGCGTACCCCCATTTGAGAACCACTGCACTACAGTATATGAAACAAGCCTGACAGTTCTGCTCTGAGACAGATAACAGTAACTCATCATAGTGTCCGATTTCTCTTATAATATGTGATGTCAATCACTTTGAAAATGCATTTATGTGATATATTCAAATGATGGATCATAAGCTTTAATGTTGACAAGAAACTGTTATTTTGTGTAGCTAAAAGCATTCAGACTGACATGACTGAATAACCCATAACTGTTACACACACATTAATATTTTTAAGTGGGTAAAAACATATACAAAGCAAAAATAGGTCTAATCTACAGAAGCACTAATCTATTTTAGGTTGTGCTTTTACACTTCATTGATGTAGCACTAATGTATAAAATGTGGACCATTTAAATTAGGGTTGTGAAGAGGCTTTTGTATTTGGTAACTAAGTGGCAATTGAATTGACCGGCCTTTAAGGTAATCTGTTAAAGTGCAGAGAGGCCAGGAAGAGTAAATCAGACTGGTTAAATCAGAGGACTGGAAATACTTCTGCTCCTTGAGATGCAATCAGCATTAATATTTGTCTTACTCTGACCGTCTTAAAGAGGCCAGCTGACTAGAGACCATAAAGGACATAATGTTCCTTTAAATGCACAGAATAATAACAGTTTTTGATTTTTTATGACAGTAATATGTTTAAAAATGTATGGAGTTTGCATACAATTTGATAATGTCAATTGTATTTATACCGTATGCCATTTTGCCCAATGATTTGCTTAATGATTTTGATTATTCTGAGCTGCTAAATGAATTATCATACCGCATAACTGGAACAAACAGCTGCTCAGATTACCTGAAGATTAAATTTACAGAGGACTCGTTTATTGAATTTAACAAATCATTTATAAATTATAAAAGGGGTGTAATGAGTTTTGCGGCCTCTGAGAATTCAATTATTAAATATTTCCAATGAAAGAGATCTGCAGTCTAGTCAGCAGTTTTCAGATATTCCAAAACAACATTAAGCATCGCCAATAATGTTAATTTAATGTATGTACATTTTAAAATAACATCAAATACCACATCCTGTCAAATAAGTAAAATATGATGTGTGAATGTTATACACAGTCACATCATCACAAATATTGTAACATTATTGGAGCAATTTTAATACTATCATTATTAATATTTACTCTGCATTATATGCAACATTTAAAAATGAAGTGGTTTGTAATAGTACATGGATGTGATTTAATTAAAAAGGGACCTCTAAAGCATCACACTTTGAATGCTTAAAACAGACATCATCTGTTCTGAAATTAGGATTCCGTTGCTTAGTAACACAAGCCTCAAAGGGGGTCTGACTATGAAGAGGGCACCTGTCTGCATCATTTCACAGAATGAACAGGCAGGGAAAAAAGATTGTGAGATGTGAAGACAAGTGATAGAGGCAGGCGGAGAGATTGAGAGGGAGAAATCTCCTTTCTGCATTTTGCACTCACCAGCTCGAGGTGTGCTTGATGTCTGGTTCTCCTCAATGCCATGCTGGGTTAACTTACGCTGGGACCAGATAAGGTCCGAATCCTCTTTGGAATGGGCTGTAAAAATGCATAAAACAATCCTTTATTTTTATATAAATACAGTTTAACTTTTTTTAAGCATAAAAGCCTTTGCACTGGTCAAGATCAAGATTTACATGCACACACTTTTATCCACAGCCACTTGCATCACAATTTATTGTTCTAGAAAATGTTGTGTTCTTTATTATTTATATACAGTATATTCAGAAAAAATAACACCCTATATATCCATTACACGTATACATTCAGACTATTTAAAAATAGGCAAAAGATTGAAGTAATCAGAATGCTTGCTCCCCTCCATTCAAGTTCCCATGGAAACCTGATCCAAAGGCAGTGATTAATGAGTGTGGAACTGGATGTGAGCCCAGAGTGGGTGTGGTTTACCCAAGAACCGAATGACAAAGATAGTTCTCATTTGCATATGCAAAGTAATCAGTTCCAAATATAACTGCAACAGGCTTCAGAGAATATCTTCAACACAATCTCTCTTATTAGGATGATGACAGAGTAATGATAAATACTGTTTGAAAAAGCATAATCGAATCATTATCAAATATTTTGCATACATTAAGGAGTGAAATGCGGTTAACTGTTGATCGCCTCATTTTTAACAGAGAAACTTCAGATCTCCATTCGTGGCATTTTAGGTTTTGACACATCTTTAGCAATGTCTACAAAATACTTGCTCTGCCGATGTTACAGGGTGGTTGAAGTTACTAAAAATTCACACTGGTTCATTCAGCTGTTGACTCCAAAGGCACGCTGTTTAACATTCCGACTCAGACTCGCAGAGGAACTCATTACTCGCTTAGTCAAAGCGAGAAGTTAAAGGCACGGCGAACAGATCAAAATATAAGCAACGCATGAGAACAATGACGCAAAAGAAGCAGGCCATGTATGTTATTCCTTCTCTATTAGTGTTTTCAACAAAATGTTTCAGCACCATGTCAACTCTATCAAAGCTTATTGCTGACATTATGTCTTAGTGTAGACTTATGGTTCCCATGCCCTTATTACTTCACATCCTTCTCACTTAAGTGTCATAAAAAAGCCATTTAAAGCCTTTTACTGCTCTATATAAGCACCTAAAATTCACTAAAAGGTTGGCATCTCTAAAAACGGAAAGTGGGCTGATTAACTCGATCTTCTGTGATGTCTGAGGTACTTCAAAACCCCTGCTGATCTCAATCCTTCAAAGTGTTGATGACTTACAGTGAAGAACTGAGACACAGGTGTGACGTCCAGGTAACAATACTGTAGACGTGCTGAGGGAGGTCACGGTGGAATATGTCAGACTGAGGCTACTGTCACAGTGATGCCCTTTAGAGACAGGTAATTATGTGCCTGCCGTGGTCTGCCACCCCTGTGCTTTATTTATTTATTTATTTAGCGTTCCTGTGGCTCAGTGGTTAGAGCATGGCGTTAGCAATGCCAAGGTCATGGGTTCGATCCCAGGTATTGCACATACTTAGAAACAAATGTATAGTATAATGCAATGTAAGTCGCTTTGGATAAAAGCATCTGCCAAATGCGTAAATGTAGTCCCCACTGCTCTCTCAGTGCTGCTTTTTGGGTTTCAGCATGAAGATCCTGACATCACTCAACGCTTTCAGACGACTGAGAGTTTGAGACATCTAGTTCTTCATTCCTTTAGGGTCTAATCATTGTATTTTATTATAAACACCAGTATTATACTGTATATGCTTATAGTTGATCCCTTAAGAAAATGAAATTTATTATAGTGTAGTAGCTGTGATTTTTGGGGGGCGGTTTTGATTGTATTAAAGGGATAGTTCACTCAAAAAATGAAAACGCTGCCATCATTTACTTACCCTCCTGTCATTTCAAACCTGTAGTGTTCTTTCTTCTGCAGAACACAAAAATTATTTTGAAGAATGTTGGTGACCAAACAATGGCGGTACCCATTGACTTCTACAAAACCAATGCAAGTCAAGGGGTACCGCCGTTGTTATGTTACCAGCAGTCTTCAGAATGTCTGTTTTTGTGTTCTGCAGAAGAAACTCATACAAGTTTGAAATGACAAGAGGGTGAGTAAATGATGACAGAATTTTCATTTATGGGTAAACTATCCCTTTGACACAACTTCACATAAATATAATGATTCAAATATGTTTACTTAAAGTGAGACAATTGTAAATTCTTGGTTAAGGGTTTCCTACAAATACTAGTAAACCTATGGTTACTGTATATTGCATAATGTACATTCTGTGAACACCTTAATATTAAGGAAACTCATTCTTTGAGAAAATGAACCACAGTTTTAGCACAGTGAAAGTGAAGTAACCATATTTTTTGGCAGATACCTTTTTATTATCAGTTTTACGACAATTGCCAAGGATAAATCGTGGGTATTGTGGCAAGACTATAGAGTACATTTGTAGCTATACTTAAAAAAGAACTATGGTTATTATAGTTAGACCGTGATTATTTTTCGTAAGGAATGAATGGCTTCAAATCTCAAGCAGCGAAAAGACTACATAAAACAGATTTGGTTGAAAATTATAAAGTACATAATGTAACGTAGGCACATATAGGCTATAACGAAGAAAATATCGTGAAAATACTTAATGCATCGGATACATCTGACTTAATAAATAAACGCACCTGTTACATGAAGAATTTGAGCAAAGCAGGTGACGGCGATGAGCCCGACAGCACATATACAGAGTCGATAGAAGAGCCGCTGCCGTCTGGATGTCAACGCCGCCTTCATCCCTCCACCACACCTCTCAAAACATATCCATGCACGAGAGAAGATCTCTTCTTTTGTTCACACCACCTATATCAAGCTCTTTCTCTACAACATACGGCGCGTATTGAAATTCAGCCATACGGGTTTTCGCTTGAGCATCCTGTCGCACACAATCGTCTTTACCGATATTCAACCCTTTCGATGTTTAGTTACAAAAACATACATAGAAACGATTATAAGCAGTCGCTGAGCACGAAAATAACAGGAATATTCAAACGCTTTCACATATTGTTCCAGTTTATAAGCATTCTGATCACATCCACCTCCATCTGCGCCCCTCTTTCTCTCTCTCCTCACGACGCGCGACTCCGTCACTGTGGGTGTTTTCCAGACCCTCACTAGTGCGCCCTCATGCAGGCTACTCACAGCCAAGAACAGAGCCTAACCATTATCCAGCTATATCTTCTGACTACATAGTAGCCTGGCAAGTATTTGGACATTTAAGCCACGCTTAAAATTAAACGTCATTGCATGTAGGCCTATATATGATAAACAAATGACACTAAAGCAGATCTTCTAAGCAAATATGTCCCAAATAAAGGGTTTCTCGGGTTTTGAATTAAAACTATGAATACCTTTTTTATTTTAGTCAAAAAGCATTAACACAGTATTTATGTCATATGAACTACTGTACACCATGTAGTGTAGAAGACAGGTACCAGTGTGAAATGACCTCATACTTCCACAAAGATCCAATTGGGTCACATTCAAACATGACACTAACAAAACAAATTAATTCTGAAAAAAGCCTGTTATTAATCTTATATATATATATATATATATACAGTATATATTGTCATTTAGCTGCTGAATTTCAACTGTGGCTTAGTGTCTAAATACCGGTTTACTTGATTTTCTGCATTGCATAAACATTATTTCAGCATGCATTGAAGTTCTTCATACGTAGACATGAATTTTGTCTAGAATATAATGAAAAGTAAGATTGATTTGAAACTTTAGATAAGATATAAACCATA
This sequence comes from Triplophysa rosa, assembly GCF_024868665.1. NCBI lineage: Eukaryota > Metazoa > Chordata > Actinopteri > Cypriniformes > Nemacheilidae > Triplophysa > Triplophysa rosa. The sequence goes on from NC_079902.1 coordinate 13,003,438, forward strand.
TTCAGTGTCATAGAAATAAAATATTTTTTATTGAACTCAGAAAATTTTTTATTCATAGACAGCTGGCATATAGAACATTCACATTTGTTTTAACATTATTTGGCACATCAATCGTTGTTTGAAATAAGTGTAAAACAATTTTAAAAAGTGATCTTTTCAAAAGAAAATATTTTTGCAGTAGTGCAAAGATTGCACAAGTGAACAAAAAGGCAGCACATTTACTCAACATCCCCCAATTTAACATGAATTAAAATTAAGACAGTAGTAGAGAAAAACTGTGAAGCAAATGTACAAAGTCCATTTCTTGCTGGTTTCGGTTTAGTAGGGAGCTGGTAGTAGTTGGGTGGAAGCACAAGCATGCAACCACAGCTTCAGGCTCAACAACATGCCACAGCTGGGCCAATAAATTCTATCGGCAATGAAAAATCATTGTATGCCTTTACTTCTTGGGCTCTAATGAACCAGTAACCTTGAAGTTTATGCCATCCCCAGGCAACGGGGAAGGAATCAATGGACAGAGCCAACAAATGTACCAGTACTTGCCCATGCATTCTCTGATGTTGGCCAGCACTCCTAGGTTGTAGGGCCGGCGTGTGGAATACCACTCACGAGTGGTCTGGCCCCTAAGCATCAGAGCCACATGAAAGAAGAGGAAGGCAGCAACCAGTAGGAAACCCAGTACGCAAGTGTCGGCGATGAATGCAAAAGCAAAGGCCCGTGTCGTCACTTGCCCTTTGACAGGAGAAAAACATAGATTTAGAGGTATTCTCATTCAGGAGTCATTGTCATATTTTTATTCCCTGAGGCCCACCTGCCTTTTGTTTAAATTTTTTTTTTTTTTAAGCATTGTATTTAGACCTCTTGTTGGGGGGGGTGGAGTCAACAGTGTTTCATGCATTCTGACTTCTTTACAATGTTAAACGTGCTGGCTTCTCATGCTTAACATGGTCAATTTGTCAAAAAAAGAGTTGGGCGTATTACGTAGTATTTCTGTGCTCGATACACTCCCCAAAGGTTCGTACACATTTCGGAAAGTTTTTTCCAAACATGAAATTCCGTTACGTAACAACTTTTCTTAATCCCGTATTGGGCAATGTTCCAGGAAAAGCACGCCCACACATCAACCGGCGAGAACGAGTGAATTAGCACGCGCACGCATCAACCAGCTAGAGCGGGAGAAAGAGCACGCCCATCAATATGCTTTGCAGAAGTTCAGCTATGTTTGTTTGTTGTTTGTCAAATTTCTGTGTTTTGTTAGCAATCAGCGCGTACGTGCATTATGTAAACAGCACAAACTTATTGTGAATCAACAGTTATGCAGGGATAATGCAATCATGTATTGTGTGCTCGTGCTGTAGTCCCCCCCACTGTATCTGTTTTTTATCAATTTGATCAAACTAAAACTCTTTGAAGATAAGAAGTATGCAGTACTACTCTATAGGTACTCAAGATTAATATGAGATTGGCAGAAACTGCGTGTGTTACCTCCGCTTTAAAGTGTTAAGCATGACAACCATTCAAAAACGTGCTTGTTAAACGAATGGATTCTATAACTAATCAAATAGATTTGTAGATAGATAGTTTTGTTCAACACTTCTGTTTTGTCTGTGTAGCCTATAAGAATATGGTGTGCAAAAACGCTTTCCATGTTTTCCATTAAGTGACATCATACTTCATGTATGATGTACTTATACATTAAAAAATATAGTAATTATACAAAATATTTATAGAAATAAGTAAAAGCGCACTTAATTTTTAATGTACTTAAGTATTAAAGGTAAAACATGACATGCATTTATGAAATGTAATGGAGTAAAAAATATGATACTATGCTCTGTACATAAACATTACACATACGTAGCGGTTCAAATTAATATTATAAGCATTTCTTAATAGTTCTTTTAACTATACAGAACTAAAGAAAAAGGTGAGTATGAATTCCTTCTTTCGTGTTAATTTGTGATGTATCAATTCTGTAGAATTTACAAAATTGCTGACTGTAGAATTTGCTTTTTGGTAGGTCACAGTCAGTAGTAAATTGTTTTAGCCACCCCAACAAAATCACCCGTGAAAAAAGTTCTGGCTACACCCCTGCTCCAAAGAGTAAAGAAAGTCAACATTTTTCTTGAAAAAGGTAAAACACGTACCATATTATAATGAAATGCTCGCTTAAAAAAGCATTATGACAAAATAGACTAATTCTTAATCCATCTATGGAGCAGTATAGTGTCTTTAGAATGTCTACCGGCAGAGCAGACCTGGATCCTTTGAATTAATCGAGTCATTTGCTGCTATAGTTTTACGACTCCTTCGATCAATGACAATTCAATTTCTTATTACATTAGCAGTGTTTAGAACAGACCCATACTCACCAGAGACAAACATCAGCCAGGGCACCAACAAAAGCATGACACTGTGAAATGTGACTCCCTCCTTGAGGATTACAATGAAGACTTCAGCATTCATGACTACCGCATAGAGCAGCCCCGCCCACATGAAGAGCAAACAGTTCAGGAAATACCGGTAATTGCGGAACCCGACACACCGGCCGAAAAACACGCAGTGGTGATCACGGCGCAGAACACACACGTTGCAGTCGTAGCAGTGTGAGCACCGTGGGGGGGTGTGCGTCTCGCAGGTGTAACAGTACCTGTGAAAAAAGATGAAGGTTATAAATGACAATTGTTTAAAGACATAACATTTCACTACATTAGAAATGGCACACCAGTTCAGTTTGTGGCTCATAGAAAGGTGATTCAAAATCATATAAATAGTTGATCTTTAAGCAAAACAGACAAATTAGTTTACCTCCATCCTTGACCCAAAACATCCCCGCCGAGAAACACTCCACGAATACTTGGGTTAGTTTTCATGAACAGTGAAGCGTTCCAGGTTATATTCCCCAACATGAAGTACTGAGCCAAGAGATGCATGGCCTTCCATATCTTGGACCACTCGGTCTTCTTCTGCGCTTGTTCAAGGGGAGCCTCAACCAAAACCAGATAGCTGACCTCCGCGGTGATCGAGAACACCAACACGGCGTTCAGGACGATGGGCAGACGGCTACTGGCTGCCTCCATCTTATCCCAAACTCTACTCATAAATCCAACCATGTTTTACCTTCAACTCACCTGGTACGTGAGACACAACTTTAATCTATACACTAACGTTGCCTTCAAAGCCACTAAATTCACGTTTGCTCAAATCCGGCAACTGAGAGACACATTGGTGATCCTTCGGAAGTCTGGCGGTTAAACGACATTTATGAAGACGGAAACAAACAGACGCCCCGCTCTATCGTAATCGATACGACATCGATACCTGTGATTCATACGATACCGACGCTCCAGTACAGTGACAACAGCTAGCGACTTCTATACACACAATCACGCGATTTCATTTTCATTTCTTAACGACCTATCATTGCATTCAATGTATTTTCTGTCTTTGCGAAAAGTATTGTCTTTGTGGTTGTCTAGCTGCCTTTAAAAAAGAGCTGCTGGTGTTGCTGTAACAACATTTGGCACATGACGTGTGTTGCACCTGAAACTGTCCCTCTGTCACAAGCGACGAGTTTAAAGTTCCATGCGGAATAGGGTGCTTTTACTTGTTTTATATTTACATTCATATTACTAGAAACAATCGATATATTCAAGTAACTAAAGGGCGAGATGACTTAGAGTTTTCAGTTTATTGTTCATGTTGAAAAAGAAAATACAAATTTGAATGGTTTCCTTCAGCTGTTTACCATTAAAACCATTACAAAATCCCTGGATGTGGTGTGTTTTCGGCCTATTTTAGTAGGATTTAATATTGTTCTACTGGTTCCCATCTGCAAGATAACACACATTAGACACCATACAGTTTCCACATAAACCAATACCCACATTATTTCCAATTATAACCCATAAATCAAGAGTTGTAAAATAAATTTTCGGTTTATTGAATTGTGGCCTTTATAATAGACTAGCACGACTTTCCTTTGACCACCCCTTTCTCTAACTCCTTTCACAAATAATCCTTAATCTCATAATCCGCATTGGTGGTTGTTGTGAGGGCAGTTTGTCTTTCAGTGCGAGTTCAACATGACATCTTTAATAAAGAGCGAGGAGGAGCGCGGAGACAATTATTAAAACGAAGGGGATACGAAAATCTACAACACAAGTGCGTGCTCGTGTGGTACGTTATTTTGTACTTTCTTTTATTTCTGATTTGTCCTGTTCCCAGTTTATTTTTCTGTCTCATAATAAATTGAATTCCCTCAAAAGCTGTAGGCCTGCTCCAAAGTGCATCTTTATGTCCAGCCTGCTAGTTGTTGCCAAGATATTGTAAATTCAATTGTAAGTGGTCGATAAATGCTATTTATTTGTGGTTGTGCTGTTACCGTGATAAAACAGAAGAGGGCAGCATTTATTGCTAACCTGACCAGAAGTGGTGATGTTTGTCTACTCTATGCATTTTACATCGTTCTGCTTTCTTTCGTGAATGGTAATGCAGTCAGTGGAGGATGATGAAACTTCAGATTGATCTTCTGTCACAGCAGCGAAATCACCGTCTGTAAGACTGATTTCTTTCTTTCTTTCTTTCTTTCTTTCTTTCTTTCTTTCTTTCTTTCTTTCTTTCTTTCTTTCTTTCTTTCTTTCTTTCTTTCTTTCTTTCTTTCTTTCTTTCTTTCTTTCTTTCTTTCTTTCTTTCTTTCAGTTGATTGAAAGTTGAAAGTCAGTGAATGAGTTCTGATGATATTTGTTGCACTGTAGCAGTAGGGCTGCTTGGCTGCAGTGTCGCTGGTTGGAGGTCAGTGAGCAGGAGCGCAGGGCTCAGCTTCATAACCAAAAGCTGCTGCAGGATTTTCAAAGAGCACAAGACACACTTGATGATATGGTGGTCCGCACAGAAGCCATGAACACTATACGGGTCAGCAGTAACACAGCACTGCTTTCCCACTTCTATGGATTTTTGCATTTTTATTACTGTGTAGATCAAGCTCTCCCACTTGACCTACTGGAACGCTATTCTTGTTGTAAATTTACCTTTGCTCTTCAAAAGGTTCAGTATGAAAGGTATCTGGAGGAGAACTACCCACGATGGCAACAAAAGTTAAAAGACATGCGAGTTTCTGACCAGTCCAAGGTGCTTTTTTCTAAACAAGCTGTATATGGGTAATTGACAAATAGATTGTACATGTCTCCAATGGTGTGGCATAGCAAAATTTAGAAAACGAACTGTTAATATTACCTTGTTTTATATGATTAATATTTATCGTATAAAATAGAATAAGAGAGATTTATCTTCATTGTTAGTTTTTTTTCTAAATTTTTGCCGTCACACCATAAAACAAATTTACAGTTTAGTCTATCAACTACCCGTAGATAGTTTTGGGTTGCACATCTTTGCATAGAATGATAGATCACCAAGAAATTAAGATTTTTCCTTCATTTATGTCATTGCAAACCTGCATGACTTTCTTTCGTCTGCAGAAAAATATACATTTTTGAAGAATGTTGGCAACCAAACATCACTGGACCCATTGACTTCCATTGCATGGACACAAAACCTCTGGGAAATTTGATCTCAAAATATATTACTTTGTGTTTCAAAGAAGAAAGAGTCTTATACACGTTTTAAATGACATGATGGGGAACTAATTAATGTCATTAACTATCCACTTAATGTATCTTAATTCGGTTATTATTATTAAATTACAAATTATATTTTTTACAGTTAATTTGGATACATGTTTGTTTTCTATCCAGCAAGTACAGAAACACCTTAGGAACCATGCTCAGCAGATGGAGGAAGACCAAGGTATAAAGGCTCAACACAGGTCTGAAAGTACAGTTCACCCTCTCTCCTCTAATTTTCCACATCTATCTCAGCTTCCAACTTGTCACACTTTGCCAATGACTCATCAGTCAGATAAAGGTCAGTATGCGAAGTGCTTACAAATCCATGTTGTCTTAACGCAAAGTCAATTCATATTCTGTATTCTTAATCTCACTGATCTGTTCCCTGTTTTTAGACACCAGGCAAAATGCTGCAAGATGCAGCCAAAATGACCATGCATACCTTCCATCCACATGGTTAACTGGCCCACAGCCGGTAATTTCAGGACTCCCTCAAAACAACATCCTCAAAGATTACAAAAACATTCATAACATTCAAGCCCTGAGTCCTCATTTGCCCCCCTGCTATTCTTTACCTTTACCGCACTCTCCAGTCCAGCAAAAGTCATCATCCATAAACCATATGTATCAAAACCCATTGGCTGATATAAGACATACAGGTCAGTTCACTCCTACTGGTGCTTCCTGGCCACAACTTCCTGTATTAAACCCCATGGCATGGGGAATGATGGATGTGCCCTACCCAGGTGTGGAAAGAACCCATTGCAGTGAAACAGGTCAGGAAAACACAACAAAAGAAATGTTAAAACCATCAGAGGAGAGTAACCAGAGATTAAAACACAAGAGGAAGGGAAGAGATCGTGATCAGTCTTCCGAGCTGGACTGTAGACCAGGTTCGTTGTTTTGCTAAATGTAGTGACCTCATATTGACACTTTTAATGAAACAGGTTAGGCATCTTTATAGGAAAACATGAAGTTTAGATAATCAAGCTTTCGTGTTGTTGTCTTGTTTAAAAGTCTGTTTACTTTTTGTTTGATACAGTGCGTCTGTTAATAGACGATGAAGACAGTAGTGATGGAAGTGCTGTTTCCTCCGAAGTTGTCGAAGTACCAGTTTTTAGGTTGAAGGAGAGGAGAAAGAAAAGAAGAGACAGGACAGAATCACAGTCCACAGTGAATGGGAGGAAATCCCAGAGGTAAGGCAGGAGGACCAAACTATTTCACTTGCTTTTTATCAGCCCATGGAAATTGGAGACAGAAGGTTTTATTTATATTGATCTATGAGAAACTCATAAATTGCATCCTCCCATCTGTTTTAGTTCATCCACTGTGTCACAAGATGCTTATCCAAAGAAAAGTAAAAAACTTCAAAAACCGTCAACAGCAGAGGAGCAGGATAACAGCAAGAAAGCCACGATTACACACACTGATACTAATGTAGTGAAACAAAACAAAGAAGACGATGAACAGGAAGAAAGTAGGAGCCAAGAAATAACTCCACGTATTGCTGGCTCGGACAAATCTGATGGAACAGAGCTCAACGAGAGGAACAGCGGAGAAGAAGATACAGATGAAGGAGAAAACAGTCATGACCTCTTTGAAGAGAAGAAAATAAGTGAGAGAAAAGGTATTGATGAAGGTGATGAAGAGAAAGAAGGAGGCAGAGATGATGAAGAGGAAGAAGCAGAATTGGATGATAAGGAGGGGAGTGATGGGAACAGAGATGAAACTGACCACAGTGATGGAGAAGAGAGCGAAGGTGAAGAAGATGTTACAGACAATATACCAGATTCAGATGGTGAAGAGGAAGCAGACAAACCAGAGAGAGAAATTAATAAGAACAGTTCACAAGATGAACTTGTCAAAGAGGTCAGAGGAACTGGAGGAGGGACGTTCAAAATTGCAAGAAAAGATGCGAATGAAAGTGAAGCGGAGAGTGACGACAATGTTGATATTTCTGAGAGAAAGGTTACGAATAACAGGTATATATGCACATAGCATTTTATCATCTTATTAATTTTCAACTTTCTGTTTTCTGTTATGAACTTTCTGTTCAGTGGAATAATAATACGTCTTTGTCTCAGTCTTAAAGAGTTGTATGGAGATGACGAAACTGATGATGATGATGAGATTGTGGTTGAGCAAGCATACCCCTGGACAAAAGATTGTTTATATGAACAAACGAAATCAAATGATGATGATAATGAAGATATTGAAGATCTTCTTAACCCACATGTCAACTCCCAAACACAACAGTGAGTTTCTTTCTATATTCCAGAGGCCCGTTTCAGAAAGGAGGTTTAGTGAAAACTCTGAGTATATTAACCCTGAAATGAGGGAAACTCTGGGTTTTCCGTTTCAGAATGTGAGGTATGTCAAACCTGAGAAAGCGGGGAAACTCAAGCCCGTTTCTAAAAGAGAGGTAACTTATACTCAGAGTCAGTAACAGTAGGAACTTACTCTGTGAACCTAACCTGGTCGGGAGCAGGTTTTCTTTGGTAAACCCAGAGTTTATTTCCATCTCCTCCCCCTTTTAAAGTGCAAGTGGTGTAACTCATTCATTCTTTCATTAATACAGTCATTCATGGCACGCATTTTGATCACACAGAGACCCTCTCAGTGACTAAAATGTCATATGTGCTTTTATAGAGGATCCTGTATGTGAAGAGGCTGCATTAATTCATATGGATGCTTTTTGATTTCAGGAGAGGAATTTAGGACCCGAGTGGAATTTTGTCATTTCCCTGTGCATTTTTCTTTACAGTGAAGTAGATATATCAAAATATATCTCATCCATCCTTACATCAATAACATCAGCCATCGTGGCCGTGTATTACATCAGAGCAGATTTTTGATGATCACTCTGAAGATTTTTTTTTTTTAGATTTATTTCTGTTGTTTCATTCATTTATTCATTCATTTACTGATTAATTTGTTTGTTTATTAGTACATTTATCTTTTTATCAATTTAAACTTAAGTCATTTACACATTAAAGCACATTAGTAAATCCTATGTATGCATAGTGGAAAGTGTGCCTCGCTCTCAAGCGCTTTCTGCCGCCATGTTGCTTTTTTTGGTGCCGTTGCCATGGTGAATCGTAATATCGGAGCTCCATTGATCATGGCTTGTTGTAGTTGTGATGCATGCGCTTAACTCAAGGTAAGTCTACCCAGAGTTGATAGAAGAACTAACTCAAATCAGCTGTTCTGAAACCAGAAACTCAGAGTTCACATTTTAACTCAGGTGTTGGTTGAACCTCCTTATTGAAACGGGCCCCTGGTCGTGCAATATCTGTAGCAACAGTCAATTATATAAATATTATCACCAAAACTGTATTTATTCCTGTAGGGAGGATGCTGTGGAGACGGATCAATCAAAAGGTAAGTTTTCATTTTACTCATTTAATCTGATACATTTGCAGCAAACGTCTACAAAATACAAACATGTTGAATTCAAGTAAATTGGACTAGTTATTAAAGACCAACAGAGCTTAGTCGGTATTGACAATCTGACTTCTTGCATTTTTTCTCAATGAAATCCTAAACTGGGGATTCAGGATTGTACATTGGACACTAAGTCTCGACCTAACACAATACTAAAAGTAACCTGGATTTTTAGTCTGGTGTTGTATTTTCTTTTAACTTGCAGTTATTCGTTATGTACCTTACATAATGAAGCGTTATGTTTTCTTACCTTAGAATGAGCTGTTTCTATCTACATACACAGCGGGTCCCCTTGCATGGAATGTTGTTGCCATGTCGCCATGTTGTTTCTACAGTATCCCTAAACAGACAAACTGCTCTGCAGAACTCGTTTCGTAAAAACGTTATCTCATAAGCAAAATAATCGTGGTAATAATTTTACCCATCATCATGCAGCCCTACATTTTAATGTTACAATATCTGTTTCTATACAGATTTACTCTCGGATTCAGAAGATTTACCAAAGAAGTCTTTTCCAGCTGCCACAAATAAGCCAGCGGAGTCTGACGATGAGTTTGATCACTTCTACGATTAAACCACAAACTACAACACAAAAGGAGAACAACGTAAAACAACATTGAATGAATGCAGCAGACAGACGCTGCAGTAATTCTGTGCTTTCAGAAAATGGGCAAGGTGCACATGCTAAACAACAGCCGCCGAGAGACCAGAGAGGCACAAGGCCGAGCGATGAATAGAGGAATCAAATTACAAAGGGATGAAAGAGGAAGAAAGGGATAAATAGATGCTGGGTGTCCCTCATCTCTTTTTTTTTTGTGTTATTTGCTGGTAGCTTATCTGACTGTCCTGAAAGAATCGTACCACTGTCACTGTGCAAACACAGGTGGATCGCCTCGCCTGATGGACGCCGAGATGAAGAGAGAATAATAGAGGAGATTAATAGAGAAGTGCAGGGGATGACGTTAAATGCACTGCTTAATGTGAATGGGACGTTATATATTGAAGTTATATATCGTAAAGCTGTAATAGTGTCACTTGCATTTAACAGAAAAATGTTGAATGCGTTTTCATGTCTTGTGGGAATCAAAGTTCGTCTTGAATTCTTTGGCATTCATTTAAATGTAGCATGAGTTTGAATGCTTTCTCATTCAGATAGGGAGCGTGGCCTAAAAGGAGGGGTTGAATGGGGGGGGGGTTCAGGCAAATATGGGAAGCTAAGGGAAGGAGTACAGGGCTGTCACAGCCTCTGAGTGATGGCTATTTGAACAGGCATATTTACCCGAGCCCTTGTGAAAGGAGATGGAGGGAGAGCAGCGTAGCCGTGCAGGCACAGACAGGCAATAAAAAGCCGGCTACTGTGTAAACAACATGGTCCGGTCTGTTCGCCTGCTGCCATGCCAACAGGGCAGCTTCCACTCTCCAACCAATCGCACTCAGGCTTTTTGACAAGCGGGACAAAAAATCCATCAGATGTTTGACAGATTGTTTAATAAAATATTTCATCTGTTGAAATACTTTTGGGTAGTTTTTAAAAACTACAGCAAAAATCATTATAATGCATATGGCTTTTATTATGCATACATATATATAATTTTAACCTTAAAGAGATTTCACCCAATAATAAAAAAGTCTGTCATAATTTATTCACCTCATGTAGTTCAAAACCTGTATTTGAATCTTCTGTGGAACAAAAAAGAAGATTTTGTAGTGAAGTGGTTTTGTGTCCATACAATGGAAGTCAATGTGGTCCAATGTTACTTGGTTGGTTAACGTTCTTTAAAATCTCTTCTTTTGTGTTCTGCAGAAGAAAGAAAGTCGACATGAGTGTGAATAAATGATAAAAGAAATGTTCTCATCATTGCTTTAAATATTGTTAATAAAAAATGTAAATGCTGTTTTGCTACAGTATGTTGCATTTGAGAGATAATCCAATGCGATTTAGAATTGAGCGATAAATAACTGCTCTTATCTTTAGTTCTTCATGCAAATGAATATATATCAGTCATGCTGTTAACTTCATAATCTGAATTAGTTGAGTTTTTGTGTAACTAACAAACTTACATTTCACTAACAATCACAATGTCTGGCACACCTGGTAGCACTAGCCCCCGCCACAAATAAACACAATCTGCATCCACAGCTGGTCTTCCGATGACTGCAGACAGCATCTTCACACCCCAGAAATTCCAATTTACACCCTCTTATTCTTGGAGCTGAATACACACTCACCTACACTCGTATATTTATAAGCTCAGGAAGTCTCATTCATCAACCTGCTTAAAGCAGATTTTAAAAGTAAAAAATGTCACCATGAATTCTGAAGCATCAGATGGAACAGATCACATCGTTCCAGTCAGCACCCTAGCTCACGAACTCCCTTCGTCTCACCCTCTTTCTCAATCTCGGACACACACTGAGGGGTCTGTGGCTTCTGTTCAGATCGCTGTGGGTGTCCCTGTGTCGCATTGTTAAGAAGACACAGCTTTGGGGAGGTCCACCATTAAGACCAGTGTCTTCCTATTGTTCTCATACACTCAAACACAATCCTGCTTACCCAGGAATCAAAGGTTAGGCTAGGCGGGATGGAGGGGGTCGCAACCTTTTCTACTCTAACATTCATCCCAGTGAGACGCCAGCCACACCAAACAGTCACAATCTCAAGTCACGTCTGCACGCTACCCATCCGATCATCACAAGATTGATCGGCCCTGGTTTTAGGACGTGTACTTCATAACTACAGTATGCATTTGATGTTGGTTTGTAATGATCTGTGATGTTGTACTAGAAATTGTATTGGAAAATGATGATGCAATATCTTTTTTATAATATTTTCTAGGCGTATTCTGTTAATTTCTTGGTTGAAGAGTGTTTAAATGTACATGTTTATTGATATTTACATTGATGAAGGTGTTAAATACTAGTTTTTTATATGGTCTGGTTCAGGTTAGTGTGAGGAATGTCACGCCAGGGCAGGAATGATGTTTATCTTTCTCGATGTGAGAAGGACAATGCCTCTGTTGAGTTGATTGTTCCCCCCAACAACCTCTTGAGGAATTTAAGAAATGCGACAGTAAAATAATGAAAAAGCCCAAAGTGTGTAGTTTTACCACACATCACAAATACAAATGTAACAACCTTTGAGATGTGTAAATGTTTAATTAAGATTTATAGCATAAACAAAGAGGACATTCATCTCGAAAGATTTCCAAATCTGTGGAATTTATCCAAAACATTTGTACACAATACAAGAAATTCTCTAGCATCAGATAACAGATACTTGTCCAGCTATGCAACGTTTGTGAACTACTATACAGCAAAAAATGAGCATCTAAATAGGAACAAATCATTCACATAAGAACAGCCTACAACATACTGACAGTGGATCAGGTGGAACTCAAAAGAGGGGTCGAACACATACTAAATCCAGAGTAATACACAGAGTCTCCAGTATACGAGGATTCCTCTCTGTTTCTAAAATAGCTGAGGTTGTGAGGATGAGAAGTAGACTGGCTGTAAACCGGGTAACTCACAGGGGACTCGCAATACTGAAAGTCCATGAGCCGTGGGACGGTGATGGGGTGTTGGATGGCTAGCTCGCTGTGCAAGCTGCTTTCCATAGAGTTTAAGGGCAATGGCTGTAGGTTGGGGCTGGGCATTGTCGGGAAAGGTACGCTCAGAGGAAGCAGATGTGTTGAGCTTTCTGCAGGCTGGGGAAAGAATGGAGCATGCGATGGAATTAGATGCTGAGGAGAAGGTGCTTTGGGAACAGGATAGGAAGCCAGTGTGTTTGAATGCAATGGTGTGGAGTCAGTCGGATTGGGCGGTGCAGGTGACTTTACCTCCACCTTTTTTTTCTTCCCTTCATCTTTCACAGCTTCCCCATCTGACTTCTTTGAATTTTTTGTTCCTGATGGCGATGTTGCTGTCTGACACTTGAAGCGTTTCTGGCGACGCATATAGCACCCGTTCTCAAACATGTTACCCGAGTCTGGGTGCAGCGCCCAGTAAGAGCCTTTTCCTGGCGAGTCTGGTGATCTCGGCACGCGCACGAAGCAGTCGTTGAACGAGAGAGAATGACGGATGGAGTTTTGCCACCGCTGTTGATTCTGTCTGTAATAAGGGAAAAGCTGTCGTATCCAGTCGTAGATCTCATTCAGAGTCAGCCTCTTCGTCGGTGACTGCTGGATGGCCATGCAGATGAGAGATATGTAGGAATAAGGCGGTTTGGCGTGGCTTAAGGTTCGCCTGTAAACTGATTTCAATTCCGGGAACTCGGAGTCGCTCTCATTGTATCCTTTTGGGTTTGGTGGAGGCAGTATTCCAACAGGACTACCAATCCTGGCTGTGTCTCCCCCAGGTGCAGAATCACATTGTGGGCCGTAACTTTGAAAGTGATGCTCTGGAGGAGAATATCCTCTGGGTCCCAATGACAGGCTGTCAGCACCATAATAAACCTACAAAGATAAGTAAAATGTTCTATCAGTGAACAAAATCACGATTATAAAAAGTGAACGTGTATTTATTTGTTTCTTAAAGTAGTTATTTTGGCTTGACGCTCCTCTATAACAATGACTAACATTGGTGTTAGTTTATCCAATCATATTATGGTTAAAATCCTAAAATCATAAGAAATATTAAAATATAATAAATAATTAAAATATATAGTCTGCTTAACATTTTTTAATTACATAAAATTGAAATAAAAAGTAATCTTTTCATGAATTTTTTAAAAACTATTTGCTTGTTTCTTACACACAGGCCTATATATAATTTAAAAGTAGATTTCAAACTTCAATAATTTTTTATATATTTTATAATTATATACTTCAGTTATCAAACAAAAACCGTCAAATCCCTAAGATACAGTAAATGTTATGGGACAAATTTGCCCATATGGGCTATTTACAATACATATCCGATGGCAAGGGTGCTCTTTGATGTTTTGTCAGTTTGCATTATTATGTATATAATTGATGTTAAACCCAGTAGGTTACATAAATAATCGACTACTGATAATTCTAACATCAGCGTCAACAGTTTCTCGTTGATTCGCTTTTTCATCAGCAAACCTTGCCTTGGGTAAAGCCATGTAAATGTATTCTGACCACCCACCCAGCCGATAACCCCATTATCCGGCTAGTCCGGCTATTCTTCTCATCCTTGTTTTGTCTCTTTTTAAGTCACTCACCGTCCGCCTTTCTTCAATCTCATGGCAGAGGGTGTGACAGAGGGGTCGCGGCTGCTGTTTTTTCTCTGATGGACATCATTCCTAATAATTCGGCCCTTTCATGTCGGAACCCCGCATTGCGGACCCGAAACGCCCCTCTGGTTATGAACCCGTGCTGGGCCGATTGAAAGTTATACGCGAGTGTCAAAGTGCGAGACATCAGACACAATCACAGAGTCAATCAATTAACTCGCGCCGGACCACACACAAAAATAATGCGCGTGAAACATTTGCGTGATAAAATTAACGTAAGAGCGCGATAAAGATGAAAGAAATGGGATTACACGATTGACCTATTTCAAGGTTTTCATAAAATGTGTTCACTCCTGATCTGGTCTGTTTTAGGTGGTAAAATGATATTTGAATGAACACGTGTGAAGAAAAAACATGGAAAGTGAAAAGAAAAGTTTTTGTTTATTGACAATTAAAGCTACGCTAAAGGCCTTTTTGTAACAGGCATATAAACACAACCTTAAATATTTAAACCTTAAATATTTGAAAGAAAGTTATAGGCCTAAATATTATTAAATGAATATAAAAATATTAAAAATCAACAACTAGAAGGTAACTGAATCAAATGTTTTCTCTTATGAGCAACATACCTCGTTGGAGTATGACATCCACTGATGGCTTCTTTCCCGTTTCACTTCGTCAATCATGTCTTCAGTGGTTTAACTATACACTATTAATATTTAATTGCAAAACAATGCAAAATCAATTCCAGAGTGGATTGAATAAATAATATTTAAACCTCAATGAGTATCACTGAGCGTTTCAAAACCCAACAGCAATGTGTGGGAACTGCTTTATGAATCCAGTCAGGCAAAGTTTGGAAAGTGCGCTGCTCCACACAGATTGAGTCACATATAATGTGTGCTGATCTCCCGCCCTCTGTCCAGCGTCCTGCCCTCTGTCTGCACATCAGTCTGCAGACAAGATGGGACTTCAAATCACTTAAATACACAAAAATGCAGATTACTTTCGAAACACTTTTAAGATGATAGAATACAACAACGACAGATAAGGAACAATAAGTAACCTATATATTCATTTTTCTTATAAAAAGAAAAATAACAGTTTTCAAGAGACTTACTTATTCACCTGGAATTTTTCTTTTTTCGTTCTTTCTTTTCCATTATTCTATATCATCATAACCTTAGAAAAAAATAGAAAATTCAGCCCTTGACTCAGAAAAGAATCAGTGACTTGTTGCATCTAAATGTTTCAATAGCTACAGTTGGCAAGTTTTACCATTTACTTTTACAAAATTTTACCTGAGCCAATTGACAATTTTAGATGCAACAAATCACTAAACATTACTGAGTTGTAGAAGTCTATTATTTTTTATAATTGGCAAAGTTGGCAAAGACTTCCAGTGGGCTATGAAAGATACAAAAACACTTAAAGATGAAAAAAACTTTACTTGTTTGTTCTGTTTCTATTTAAATTGTGAAATTATACTATCTAGTAATATAGCAAATTCTTGACCTAGATAATCATATTTTTTTACTCTTCGTGTTGGCATTGTGTGTCATTCAGTGGCTACAGCTCAACCCTCTTTCTTTCTCTTCTACCACATCTCCGTTCTCTCTATTGTGAGAGACAGCTGTTTGGCGGATTGGGGGTGTTGGGTGTCATTTTTATTGATGGAAAGCAAACATTTACTCTGTGTGCCATTTAAAAGCACCACCCTCCTCTCCCTACCCCAAACTATCCACCATACATCCTGCTCAACCAATCAGAGAAACACCACTAGTTCTAAAAGACAGATTCTTTGACAGATATGTGCTCATATGTTGCCAAAATGGTGATCAATGTATTTATAATACTCAAAGGATTCTAAACAACTGGAGGAATTAAAAAAAGGAAAAAAATCTAACTATGTTTTGCAAACATAGTTTTGTTTTCCAGCTGTGCCATCATTTCCAGTTGGAGGAAATGTTTATCTAGTGTTAAGTGCTGCCTCTTGTATTAGATGAAGTGTTCTTAAAGACAAGGCAATTAATTACATCCTATTCAGAAGTCACTAAGGTGAGAAAAATGACAGGAACCCACTGATTAAATCACCAATTGGGGATTAACACATTAAGATCTGAGAGACGAAATCACAAATAAGTTTTTTTTAAACAAAGTTTAAATGATATTTGAAGCTCATGTAAGTTAAGAAATTATTTCTGTTCATGTATTTGTTTAAATGATTCTCTAAAAGAAACCAATTATTTAGTTACAATAAAACTTTCATCTTAAGCCTGAAAATGCATTTAAGGGTGTTTATAAAATGTTAATATTAAACTACTAAAAAGCTTATGAAGCACTTCTTACAATGTATTTCTTAAGAGTAATGCAAGCTTGTTTTAACGAGGAAATTTTAGTTAGATCTTTTTTATTTCATGGAAATACAACATAATCATAATTCCTGTTAAGAACATTTGTTGTACATTTTATTACGTTCTCCTTTTTCGTATTTCAAAACATGATCACTTGTACAACATTATGAACAAAAAATCTCATGTCACAAATAGTTTCATGATGACAATAAATTACACCGGTCATGCATTTGAGTTTTGAAAACAGCACTTTCTTAAAACTCAGAACTTTTTCATCATCAATCCCATAATAACCCTTTTCCAAGAGCAATAAAACCAACTCTTATGCATAAATAGATTACTGGAAAGTACCCATTTAATTCAACAGCTATTAAAAACAAATTAAAACTCAGGAAAGCAAAATAAAAAGCATAACAGAATATGATGAGCATTCATGAGGTTACATTTACAATAGCCACATAAATTACAAAATGGAAAACTGAACTCGATCTAAACTGAATCTGCCAGTCTAACACTGTTGCACTAAAGGGCATGTGAAGGTAAATACTGATTTTTTTTCAAAACTTTAGAAACAGGTTCTCTCACAAGTTCACTTTTTCTTCCTTGTTGGTCAATGCAATGCAGTACTACTGCAATAACAACTAAAACATGATTCACCCAATCACATCACAATTCCAGTTATTAGTACAATAGAATAATGAACTTTTTCATTAGTATATGGATGTCTGCCATTTACAAAATAGCCCAAATGTACTGTCCAAAGACTGAAAGTGAACTAACAGAAAATAAACTTTTCATTAGTTGAAGCAAATACTGATACCGGTAGAGTACAAATAAAATTAGAACAAGTACTACACGCAATTCTCTAAACTGGAAAAAATGGACATTACAAATGCAAAGATCTGTAAACCAGTGCTGTAATATAAAGAAATCAGAATGCTGTAAACAATTCTGGGTGTATAAAAATCGAAACTTGAAGAGGAAATAATTATGGACATAAGTACATCCATAAATATCAATAAATCAATGATCTCTTCTATTTTTTGGTCTGTATATAATAAACAATCTTGCAGAATTAGAAGTGGGATTTGCGAGGAACATGCAAATACTATAATAAATGAAATATCTTTATGGGCATCACGTAAAAAAAATAAACAGACATCAACCATGTTTTCTCTTAATAGTTATTCATAATTAGAAATAATTTATATTTATTTTATACTAGAATATCACCAACATTTGTTCAAATTTCCTCTGGTGAAATTCTGTGAAGAATTTTCAACAGTCCTAAATCTCACTTTAGATTTCTTCCAAACCTTTAAAGGGCTGTTGAAACTGAAAACAGTTGTGAATAACACTTTCTAAAGACCGAGGAATCTACTGCTTTGTTTAACCATGGGTCAGGACTAGAGGTATCTCACCTATTTAAATAAAGCCAATGCAATCTTGAAAGCTCAAAGACCCTGTACACTACATTTCGTTTGAGACCAATATCACACCAGAGGAACAATAGGACTGTTGGGGGTCAGATAAAGTTTATTTAACATGTGGTGGCCAGAGACTGATGTATAGGAGGCTGGAAACAGCGGACGTGCTCCACAGTAGAACTGTCTGTCTCCACGGCCTTCATGTACTTGTTGAGAATGGCAAAGATCTCGTTGTTAAGTATCTGATACTTTCTGATGCGGTCGGCCATCTTCTTCAGTGGCTGCAAGTTTTAAATATTACAGATTATCACATTAAAACACAGAACCACAGCAGCATTGCATACAGGGTTCGTACAGACATTGTATACTGAAATTTCAGAACTTTCAATGACTTTTTCTATTTTTAAGGACTACACTTATCACAGAAATTATATGTTAATCTACAAATTCTAAAAAAGGTAGAGGTAAGCAAAATATACTCACAAAAATGTGCAAATAAAGTGTGAAATTCTGAATTAGCGCTTAAGCGTTTTCAACAACTTTAAACTGCAGTTCAGGTTTGATACAAGAGAATGTGCTTTATTTACACACAGTATATAGAGAGATGCACAAACGCCTGTCTGTTCCCGCTCTGCGTTTGGGTTGTTGCTATGAGTTACATCCTCCCATTTTACGCGCATTACAGTTTCATTGAGCTAGATTATGTAGAGGCAGCTGTCATTTAATTTCACGTTTTTGCCTCGGACAGAAGACTGCGGTGCACTGAAGCGATTACTAGCCACAGACTGGGCAAAAAGATGCTGTGCACTGTGCTGCCCGACATGCCTGACGATATGAAATCAAACTAACACAGAGATTAGTTGTATGTATTGCCATTAACAATTTAGCTTATTTGATGTACTTTTCATGATCAAGGGTTTTCAAGGCAGTACACAAGGGAACTTCACGTTTCCAGGTCTTTTCAGGCCAGGACTTTCATGAACTTTAAGACTTTTCAAGGTTGTTCGAGAACCTACGTATTGCAAGCCCTTTCAAGGCTCAAGCGGTTTCAAGGCTTTTTCAAGACTTTGAGGCTGAAGTACTTTCCAGCACTTTCAAGGCTCAGCACTTTCAAGCACTTTCAAGACTCAAGCGCTTTCCAGCAATTTCAAGGCTCAGCACTTTCCAGGCTCAAGTGCTTTCCAGCACTTTCAAGGTTCAAGCGTTTTCAAGGCTCAAGCGCTTTCAAGGCTTTTCAAGGACATACATGTTTCAAGGGTTTCCAGACATAACTTCCAGGCCATCACTGTTTTCAAGGATTTAAATATTGAACTTAAATAAAAGGTCAAATTCAAGTACTTCAAACACCTTGTACGAACCTATCATCACAAATTTTGGTTGTTTCCTTCAAGTCGTGCGATTTTGCATGTGTGTGACCTTTAAAATGTTCAGTAATTACACTTACCACATTCTTGATGATCTCATCCTTGCCGTCCTGCCTCTGGACCTTCAGCAGATGGTAGCAGAAATCAAAGAGGTCAAAGCGACGTTGCTGTCCTAACAGCACAATGATGGCACAGCCAGCCCAATTTAGACCATCACCAAAGCACTGCCTGAACGCACAAAAACATTTTTGTTATCCCATTTTTTTTTAAAGCTCATGAATCTAAATAATTGTATTCTAAATAAAGAAGCACATACAGTAACTGCAGTTTGCAATTGATGAATTCTGGAATTTGTGTGAAAATATTCCAATGTCTAGTTAATAAAATCCAGTGTTTTTAAACGCCACGAATATGATATAGACATACTCTGCAGTAAACTCGTGTGTGCCCACAGGGATGCAGTACACAAACTGCATGGCGCTCCAGAGGCGATGAAACTCCATGCATTCGTCCACATGCATGACACCATTGGTGGGTGGAGGGCCTCGCCACACGTTGTCCTGCAAGAAACTCCGAATGCGTGTCAGGATGACCTCAAACATGGACAGCCCACAGCACAGTCGCTCTTTTGTCAACAGGTCTCCCTCCCGTGCTATAGCAATTTGCTAAGATAGACATGACCAAAAAATACACAATTAAAATACACAAATTTTAACATTAACAAAAATGTATTTACCTAAAACAATGGCTCTTAAACTTTACCAAGTCTAATTACATTTTTCAAGTACCACCTTAAAGTTGGTACAGAAACAACATTAGGTATAGAAACAAAAATTGTACACAAATCAGACATTAGAGTATAAAATTCATGTAGTTGTACTATTTAGAGTTGTGTGACTTGTTTAATGATCTTTTTTTACGATAAATGGACAATTAGCTCCGATTTAAATGTGTCACCTGTGGGGTCCCAAGTCTTTCAATAAGAGGCACCAGGTGAAGAGGAGCGTATTTAGCCTCCAGTCTCTTCATCCTCACCTCCAGTCTCTCACCCTCTATACAGTTCACACATTACAGCAAGAGGCAACATTAAGCAGGTCTATTACTCAAGAAAGTGCTGAAGATAAAGCATGTGTTCTTGGAGACATTGTCTTTTCACCTTTAATGTAGACCCGTGGGAGGATGTTCTGGAACGGGGCGGCATGAAGCAAATCACACACTTCCTCCTGTGACTGTATTTGAAACAAACACAGGAACATATTAAGCAACAAATGATTAACGTCTCACACTGTTGAATGAAATCCGAATCAAGCCTTTCACATAACAAACATCACATAGAAATCGGTGTGAAAATGAGTTAGTCGTAATATGTATGAAAATGTCAATGATATTAATGACCGAGATGTCTCATCTCATTGAGAGTAACTGAATGCATTTTCTAGTAATAGTAGTTTGAAAAGGTGCAGGGTTGTGCTAATATGAATAACAAGGAATTCCATTCAATTCACCATAGTGCTGGTTTAGTGCATCTGGTTAAACTGAAATGCAGTTAGTAAATAAAACGTTTTTTTTGGAGGATGTCCCTATCGTGACTACAATAGCCCAGAAAAATAGAATATAAAATAAACTTCAGTTGTGGAACCCTTAAATTAAAATGCAATGTGGAAGTTCAAACTGCAAATGAATGTGGAGCACAATGGGGTATTGCACACAGAGAGATGACGTCCTTCCGCTAAAATCTCCACTAGCTCCGTTACATCCAACGGCATAGGGAACAATGGTGTTTCGTTTCAGGATGCACATAGGATTATGATCAACAGCGGGAGTCTTATTATTCCAACATTTCGCCATACATCGACAACCAAAAAGGAGAAGCACTTCAGGCTATCCGTTTTAAGGTACATCAACAAATATGAAAAAAATCCCCTTAGTGCTATGAGAGTGGAAGTGACCTAGCTGGCAGCGATTTTAGCGGAAGTACGTCATCGTCCCGTGTGCATATACCCTATTGTTAGCAAAAAATTACATTATTCACAAGAATCAAACAAGCACCTAACAACACCCAGAGAAGAGTAAAAAGACAACCAGAAGAGACCTCTCACAGAAACGATGTTAATGAGATCAGCGTGCAATGATCACCCCACACATTCACTATGTTTCAGATAGAGATCGATAAGGAAACACCGGTGAGAAACAGGCATCAGAGGAGTACAGTCAGAAGAAGAGAAGTGTATGAAGCAGATGTGCACCAGCACAGGACGTCACAAGCAGCCAGAGAGGAGATGTGACTACCATGAAAACAAGGAAGGAAAGAAAATTCTGTCGCCCTCAGAATATGTACTCGCCCTCATGGCGTTCCAAACCTGTATGATTAAATGACTTCAGAGAGTCTGAAGACTGTACTTTGGAATGACATGAGGGTGAATAATGATGCAAAATATCCTAAAGAAGCCTTTAAAGAAACAGTGCATCCAAAAATGAAATTGTCCAAACTACTTTGACGTTACTAACGTTATGGAATTCAAAAAAGGATTATCTGGATTTTTGGGGGTGAACTGTTTCTATAATATTATTACAAAAGACTAGAGGTTCACAGCTTTGCATTACTGCGTAACTGATATCTTAAACTAACATCCTTGAATCCATGGCAGAGCACTACAGAAAAGTGACCAAAGAAAAAGTATAGAAACCAGAAAGAGTGTGCGTTCGGTTTTTGGTTTGGTTATATGAATGAGGCCTAATTCCTTACCACCTGTTGTTGTTGCCAGCGTGAAATGAGAAATAAAGTTGCTTTTTAGGGGCAGGGGGCAATATCGTACTTTACCCACACGGTCATGTATTCACTCTCAAATCCAGTCACACACACTCACACACACAAACACACACGAACACTGAAACACTTTCTGACACAGTGTGGCATACATACAAAACAGTGAAACACTTTTTTGTTTAAAAAAATGTCAAATCTGGCTCTTTATGCAGCTGAATCATAGCATGTTAATAAGACATTTTTGAGAAGCATTACAAATAGTATGATTTCATATAAACAATTCATTGATTAGTTCAGATAATTGACTACACAGATATTATGGCAGGTAAAGAGACACTGACATAATTAGTAAGTCAGAAGGAAAGAGATCAAAAGACAGGGAGATAAGACAAAAAGATAAAGAGGGCCTCACCAGAGCTTGCTCGATGAGCAGACAGAAAAGGATGGCGTTTCCCACCTCCCTCAGACTCTGAAACACATCTGTCTTGAGCTCTGCGTATTCAATGATGTCCTTCAGCTGATGGTGGAAGAACTCCAGGATGCCTGACGAAAGACATAATAATAATTAATGAATGACATAAAAAAAAGATAATAAAGAAACTAAATATTTCATTTGCAGATTGTAAAGAGGGTGCTTGTCTGTGCAGTGACGCTGCTGCTGATGCTGATCTCACCCGGTGAGCCGTACTCGTGACGGGGCAGACGGCAGATCTTGGGCATAACCTCTATGAGAGTCTTCACGTATTGCAGGATGGTGCCTTGCAACTGGAAAAGACAGAAATGACAAGATGAAGATATAGTATATTTTAGGAACAATAATATGTATTATAGAAAGAAACTAGGAGAGAAAATACCAAGCTCTTGACAATCTTGAGAAGTTCTTCCATCACCACAGCAATGCCCTGGTAACCCAAAAGGCGGCAGATTGTTTTGAAGTGTGGAGGACCCACAAAGTTCCTGTAGGAACTGTAGATGTGGGAGTAAGCAATGTTCAGAGGCTGAAAACAGAAGGAAGAGTTTATAAGTACACAACCATTTTCCATTTCATATATTAATGCTTCTGGTTAGCTTACTCGAAACCTAAGGGTGTTGCTTACAGACCTTTGAGCCGTACAGGTAGTAAGGCTGGACATTGGCCGGTTTGTCCCTCTGAGGCTCCTGAGTAAAGGGTATGGCTGTCCGCACAAACCTGTGTCATAGTGGACATTCAACTTAAGTTGTCAAATCTAAGCATTGAACCACACATACAGATCTGCATCTATAATGCGGAGTAAGTCTGCTGACCTGTTGGTGGAACCGTTGTAACAGTAGTTTGGCAAAAAGTCAAAGTTCAGTTCCCAGAAGACGTGCAGTGTGATGCGGCCGTATGGAGCAGACACGTTGTGGTTGGCCTCACGGAACATAGCGTCAAAACTGTCCAGAGTCATGTGCTTAGATAGCAGACGATGAGTCAACCTGTTGATTTCCATCAGCCACTCAAGTTCCTGTAACATAGAACACACACAAACCAAAATATTATGTCAATGTTTTACCTCTAATGAAAATGGACACAAATGTACTTAATTATTGCTGTAGTTCAACATCAAGGCCCTTAATGGTTTTAAGATTTGTAATAGATCAAGAAGTGTGAAGACTGCTCTAGTTCTCCAATTTTATTCATTTCCTTAGACTGATTGGGTTTCATTCAATAGGCATGCATATGCACAAATCTGTGTGTAAAATCTGCGAATAAACATTTTTACAAACAAATTGTGACACGGGACAACCAGTCTTTATGGGTCATTTTTTTTTATTGAGATTTATACATCATATGAATAAATAAGCTTTCCATTAATGTATGGTTTGTTAGGATCTGACTCTATTTGGCCGAGATACAACTATTTAAAACTCTGGAATCTGAGGGTGCAAAAACATCAGAATATTGAGAAAATCGACTTTGAAGTTGCTAATCAGAGGAGCTGTAGCAGGCTGTTGATGAGAAGAAACAGATTTGTTTTAACGCTCTCTATGGGCTTACCGCTGTAATGATGTTGTGGAGAGTAGATGATCCAGAAAGCTGAAATTCTAAGCTTTACATAGATAACAAACTTGAGTGGATAATTCCCAAAGAGCGGGCAGCAGCGAGTAAAGTTTGTATGCGTGTTTCCGGCCATTTTTGTTACCAATTTTGCTGCATCCATTCACAAGATAAAGTTTTTATATATTTACAGTAGGAAATTTAAAAAATGATCTTTACTTAATATCTACTATAAAAAACTAATAAAAACAACTACTACTTTACTAAAATGAATCCAAATGTGCTGAAAAATGTAAAAACAATTTAAACAAAGTGTATGCAATACGATGTTCCCATTAGCATGGGAAGAAAATTACATTGCATATTTTATATACTGTATAATGTGTGTGTAAACATATGTATTTACACACATTATAAATAATATAAATAATGTACCAGTAAATCTATTCAGTGGCATACTTCCCTGTAAAGTTTCTCTATTCAAGTGCTGTATTGCCGCATTAGGCCCGATTCACATTTCACGTCTAAAACCGTGCGGAAAACGCGACCCATGCCTCTTTCTCTCTTCAAATGACCCGCGGTGCGCGCGCGGCACTCCGAAAAGTTAAACTATTTGCATCTCGATGTGGTGCCCCAGTGTTGGGTAAGTTACTCTGAAAAAGTAATTAATTACTAGTTACTAATTACATATTCAATAGCGTAATTAGATTACTGTACAAATTACTCTCTCCAAAAAGTATTTAGTTACTTATTACTAATTACTTCCTATATCCTACATCAACCTTGATTAGTTAAGTGATTCAAGGATAGATATGAAACGACTCTATTAATTCATTCAAATAAATAATATAAACTACATAAAGTACTCTTATTTACTGACCAAAGTATTACAAATGTGAGAATTATACATTAAAGCATTCATTTTAAAGTTAGACTTTTAATTTTGATGTTAATTCCACTATTGCACACACATATATTACACAAAGTATTTAGTTTAATTACATCAAAAGTAACTAATTAAATTACAGAAAAAATAAGAGTAATCCCTTACTTTACTTTTCAAGTGAAAAGTAATTCAATTACAGTAACTAATTACTTAGTAACTAGTTACACCCAACACTGGCGCCAATGCGCCTAGAAAAATGTGCGCGCCGCACCACATGAGCGTCACAACCACGTCGCCCCCTATTTGCGCGCACCTGCCGCGGAAAAGACACCAAATGTGAATCGGGCCTTAGAATGAGCTTAAAACAAATTCATGTGTGTGCATGTGTGTTGTGAATTAGGCAGACAATTATAGTGACATTAAGTTCAAATGTGCATATGAATAAAGCACGCAATTATTAATTAGATTTAGTGTGTTTATGGGACCATAAAAACAGTAGTAAAACAGTATCTCACCACTATTGAGGTGAGGTCCTCACTCTCAAAGCGGCTGATGGCTTGATCCAGAGATTTGTACATGGCTGCTGAAATCCTCTGAGTTATCAATCTGTTCAGGTCAATGGAGCGACCTAGAAGCTACAACACACAAGACAAATAAGAATTCAGACTTCACGCACTCATACATACAGTAGATCACAAACAAAAATATTAAAGTGACATCATTGTCTAGTTTGTTGTCTTTGAGATGGCTGTTGTGAGTGGTGGAGGTGTGTCCCACCTGCACATGTCTTTGTTTAAGCAGTGTCTCATAGCGGTTCGAGGGCGGGTATGGAATGATCACACCGTAGTTCTTACATTCCGCACGGAAGCGTTTGTCAAGGAGGACACTGTGACACAACCACACAATGCTTTTAGAGATTCAAGAACATCTCTAGCAGACTCATTTTCTTGTCTTGGCTTCTGTAATTGACTTAGCTGAGAATCAGTGTTGATATTTAAAAGGAGACAGGGATAATGTTACCTTCCAGCCATTGCTTTGTAGTAGGCAAATATCTGGTCGGCTAACTTGTAGACAAACTGATCGAAACACAGGTTGACCTAAATAAATATGAGATAGGAGATTAGTTTGGAGTGACAAGAATATATCACAGCGAATGGCCAGATGAGTCAATAAATCTTTACCTCAGCCTCTATCTCATCATAGAGGAACTGCTTCTTGAACTTAGTGAGGGCGTAATACCCACTGTCATTATAAAGGTCCAATGGATACAACACATATCTAAAAAAAAACAGCTTTCAGTCAAAAAAAGTATCATGGAATAGGCACATCTGGGGCCGGTTGCATAAACTGCTTAGACTAGTCTTAGAAGTTAGTCATCTAATTTTTCTCTTCAAGACTGGTCATAACTTCTTTAAATCAGTTACACAAAAAGGTAGATTGGGCTAGTTGAAATATGAAAAGTAAGACTGATTAGTCCTCACTAATTGCTAGTCAGTGAGACTAGTTGTTAAGACGAAGTCTAAGTTTATGCAACTGGGCCCTGGTCAGTGTTCATATATCCTTAAAGGAGTAGTACACCTTCAAAATGAAAAATCTGTCATCATTTACTCACCCTCTTGTCATTTCAAACCTGTATGACGCAGAACACAAAAGAAGATATTTTGAAGAATGTTGGTAACAGCCCCCCATTCACTTGCATTGGTTACAATAGAAGTGAATGGGGGGATGTGCTGTTCTGTTACCAACATTTAAAAAAATATCTTCTTTTGTGTTCTGCAGAAGAAAGAAAGTCATACAGGTTTGAAATGACAAGAGGACGTGTAAATGATGACAGAATTTTCATTTTGAAGGTGAAGTACTCCTTTAAAGACACAGCACAACCAAATTTTTATCAAAATTCTTGGTATGATTTACTTTATGTTTTTTTTCAAGGAACATTGCAAAAAAATTGAAGGCTGTTGAAGCTTATTTTTTCCATTTTATTTTCTATTTTACAGTGAAAGTGAATGGAGACTTAAGCTCTCAGTCACTAATATAACATCTCCTTTTGTGTTTCAAGAAATTGAACAACATAAAGTAAATAATTACTTAAACTTTTTAATTGTATTTCTGGCTGAACTTTAATAACCAAGATGGGTTCTGTATTGTATGGCACATACTCCATCATGGAGGGTTCTTTGGTCTCCAGAATGTGGTCGGTGAGGATCCAGGGCATGGACATCTCAATGGGAAACTGAATGCGACGACCCATTGTAAGTTCTAGGAAGAACTCACGGAACCAGAGTTGGGACAGATCACAGCACTGCTGCAGGGCCTCTGACAGCCAATCAGAAGAAATGATGCAGTCGTGAGAAACAAAAAACACCTTTCATGGCAATAAAAATAGAAATGCATCTGTTCTGCTTCTCACCACTGAAGTTTAGGAGATGGGTGAAGAAGAAAGACTGCTTGTGGAAGTCTTCTATGGCCTGAACGATGGGGCCGTCCAGACTGCTGCGAAGCGTTTTCTTGAAGCCACTTTTATCAGCAATGAGGGACTCCAGCATGGTGCGAACCATGTAGAGCTGCAGGGAAACAGAACAGGGTTCCAAAACACCTTTCCGAATCCTGTTCATTATTTGTATTGAATAAACCTTCTTCTTTAACTCAACAGACCTGTGTGCTTGAGGGGCCAACAGCACGGCGGGGCACTTTGATGTCAAAGCCTCCTTTAGGGTCCTTCTCTCCCCTGAGACAGGGGTCATTAGGGGGTTCTCTTCCCCCTTCCCAATCACAAATGGTTTTACGGATGGCCTGTAGAACGCTAAAGTGAAACGCATGGATATACAGTAAGTAAAACCCTAAACACAATCATTTCACACGATTTTTACACAGAGCTCAGCTTCACACTTGATGTGAAGGATAAGATCTGCCCCTCCATATTACCTGATGAGGACGTTCTTCTTCTTGCGCACCGCCTGTCTGAGCGGCTCTCTCAGGGTCACCTGTGCAAAATCCTGCAGTGCGGAGTAGATGGTATGTCTGATGGCCTGGTTAAACACACTCTCCATCCTCCCCATCAGAACCTGAAGACCCTTGATCATGGCTATGACCTCCACCAGGGCAAACTTCTCCTCGCTGGTGTAGTTGTAGCGTGTAGCACGTTCATACTCCTCAGCTGTGCCTGGACAGTCCTTATTACAGAACTTATCGGTGGGGTGGACCAGTTTCCACGAGTACTACAGAACAAGAAGAATGTTCAAATGTGATTCATACTAAGATAGATGGAGAACTGAAATAGCAATACATAGTGCATACGGTTAGCCTCCTTAAAGGTATAGTTCACCAAAAAATTCTGTCATCATTTACTCACCCTCAAGTTGTTCCAAACTTGTATAAAGTTGGTTGTTCTGCTAAACACGTTCTTTGTTAGTTTGGAACAACTTGAGGGTGAGTAAATGATGACAGAATTTTCATTTTTGGGTGAACTATCCCTTTAAAGGATGCAACCCTAACTACACTAAACTTTTATAACAATATTTTTTCAACACTGAATGTAATTTAAGTTTTTATTTAATCTGAATGCAATTTAAGATTAATTCAACATGTCTGCTACAGGGCTTGACATTAAGTAAGTAAAGACAAGTAAATTTGTCATTCCCTTGTCCGAGAACAAAAATTACTTGTCCAAAGATAAAAAAAGATATTTCATTTGAATTATAATTTAATATAATAAATATAATTGTTTTGGATTTAAATTGGTCAAGTTTGCTTCTAAGCATTTTAACTAGTGTCCGCTTTGGCCGCCTGAATTTGGTTATAGGCCTACTCTCTGTGACTGCTATAAAACAAAGGCAAGCAGTAATTATTATTAGTGTTAAGGCTGTAAATTAACTTTTTTTGCACATAGCACTGGTGCTAGAGAGGTTTAAAGTTTGGTAGCACAGGCCAAACTGTAGTAGCATAAATCGTCTGTTGTCATCATTAAAAAAAAAATATGCAAGTGCAGTTCAATACTGTATGTAGGTAACTGACAAAAGACATTAATGTTACATACAGATGAATAAATTAGGGCCATATCATTTTTAGATTACCTAAATTTGTTTTAATTTTTCTAAGTTCTGTGTTTTTCCTTTTTTACTATACAATAGTGGTGTATTTGTCCACATAAATTACTGTAGTATACTATAGTATTTACTATAGTAAACTGCAGTAAAATTCCTAGATACTATAGTGTTTTTGAACTTTACAAGGACACTACAATTTTTAATAGCAAATACTAGTACATTCAATTTAACGGGACTTTTATTTTGACGGGTCTTCGGGAAGAGTGTTTGTGTGTTTGCCGATAGGCAGCTACACTCAAACAGTAAAACGCCCTTGAAATAAACTCTCAGAGCAACTCTGGAGATGAAGTTCATGTGTTCATATTCTCATACAGTGCAGACGCAGATAAATCTTCGGCCATCACTCGTGTTGAATGTTAAACTGTGCACATAATTATTCAGACACGCAGAACAGCCAGATGACATATTTAAATAATAGGATTCCGCGTCCGCATCTAGTTACATGGACTTTGATTAATGTCACACACAAACAAGCACCACCACGACAAACGCACTTCACTTCACACAAACACGCGGCTCTGTCTAATGCACATATTCTTATTATTCTACATATATGCCACACTGTTGTTGTTGTTGTTGTGGTTGTTTTTCAAGTTACTTGTCCAGTCGGGCAAGTAAAATTCTCTCTCACTTGCCCTACTAAGGGTGTACTCTCACTAGGCAATCTGAACTGTGCCCGAGCACGTTTGAACCCCAAAGCCCGGTTCATTTGACTAGTGTGAACGCTCCGTATCGCGCCCGGGCATGGTTCGTTTAGCGGTCCCTGGCTCGCTTGGAAGAGGTTGGCCAGAGCACGGTGCAGTTGGGCTCGGGCGTGGTACACATGTAGTGTGAGCGCAAATCACACCGGAGCGCAGAACTGAAAGCATGACGTAAATTATGCGACTGTTTAAGTTCCTCCTTGAGATTCAGCTGTCACAGTAAAAAACTGATAAACAGCGCACTTACACGTGCAGGTGTAAGTGCAGCCAAAACTACTCCAGGTTTGTCAAACATAATCCAACGTGTGTAACGATAATAAAGTAGGAGAGGGTGATTTAAAAGAATAATGAGTGCTCTCATATGACAATGACATCATTTAAGCAGATCGGTCTGTGCAGCGCACGCATGAAGTTAAACACCTCTAATAAGCCCCAAACTGAACATTGCGATGGATTCCGTTGAGCTGAGAGGGATCGCATTGTTCACGTTTTCTTCGAAGCAGTCGCATCGTAATGATGAAAGCGTGCCCGGGTGTGGATGGTAAAGAGCAATGTGAGCGCATGCCAGCGGGGGAGTGGAGACAAGATTTTTGAGCACCTTTTTGTATAATCTTTGAATACAGATGGGGACTTGTGTGATATTGCCGCCTATGTAGATTTCTAAATACACGTACCACTTCCATGACATGTGTGCTCCATTTGGACAGAAGCTGCAGACCTCTGAGCGCCAGGTCAAAGAGTTCCCTGTATTCCTCATCAGACTTCTGACTGTCCAGCCCGGAGCCGGTCACCACCTCGCTGTTGCTGTAGCGTGCCAGCTCAGAGATGAAGCGGATGTGGTCATCTCTAATCTGCACCATCTGCTCACACAGGTTATACTGCGGACTAATGCTGCTCTGAGTGCAGGTCCACCTGAGAGATCGAGAGAAATGCGGATAAATGAAACCGATCTGAAAGACAACATAAATAATCGAATCCACTGTATAAACACTTATGGCTTTTTGGATGCAAGCTCAAAAAATGGTTTGCTAACTAAAACAGAATATGCTTCTGGTAACATGATCAAGTCTTTTTGCTCTAAAGCTCTCTATAGAGTACTCACTTGGACTTGTTCTCTTCATAGTGGGCACTTGTTTCTATGTATCGTGACAGCTCGATCTGCATGTCTCCAAACAGGGGCACAACCTGAAGCTGAGGATACATCCCAGCACAAGTTAGACAATTTATCCAAGCAATTTATCCAAGCTGTGGTGCAATGAAGTCTTCACCTTAAAGAATTTGTCGATTTTGCTGAGGTTGATCCTTTTCTTTGCGTCCAGCTTGTATATGTTGCTGACATTTCCATCCATTAGATACAGGCCAAAACCCATGACCTGAAACATACATTCACACCTCCTTCATTAAAAAATATTTTCTTTTAGCTGAAAAAGCTTGAAGGTCACAGGAGATGGAGGCTCTTACCTTTAGCAGCATGTGTTTCTCACTGGGGGTCAGATACATCTTGTTCTCATAGTAGTCCACACAGATGTTGACAATGTCAGCCAGCAGCTCCTCATAACCCGAGATCACCTCCAGCTGTTGGTGCAGACACTGCACAAACACCACACAAAACATGATACGCTGCTGCAAGCGTTCATAGCGGAGGATAGCGGATGCACACTCGCTGAAGTAAAATGTACCTGTGTAATTCTGTTGTGGTTGGCTAAAAACATGGAAAGATTTTGGGACTCCTGGATGGACTGTGGGTCAGCCATCTTTCTCAAGAACTGAGCCGCTCTAAAAAGAAGAAACAGAGATGGATGTAATAGATCTGATGATAAGTGACTGCTGCAGTGTTTTATTGATCCAGTAATACCTCTTGTAAGCAGAATGGTCATTTTTTACACTGCACTTCATGTTCTTCAGTTCATCCAGCACGGCAAACATGTTGATAAACTTTCCTAAAGTGAGCAGGTAAGCCTCGGACACGAAGTCCTTCCGCCGTTCGGCGTGACACAGACGCTTTACCTCGCTGCAGAAACGCTCGATGGCCTTACGCTAGAGGGGGCGAGATATTGATGTCAACTCGCGTTGTCACCTAAAATGTATTTGCTAATAAACAATTTATTTTGTGTGAAATGTTAGGACTAACAAAGACCTATGATTGAAATGTGATTTTTTTATTCCACCTGTTTAACAAGACTAAACGGACTCTTTTCGTACTAATGATAATGTAGAAAGACACTGTTTTTAAGAGATACTGTATTTATTTTTTGCTAATGTAGTATTGACTTTGTCTGTACCGATGTATTGGTACCTTTGACGTTACTATGCACCAAATAATTGATTCACAGAATAACTGGTTTCTTCCTGAGGTTTAGTACTCATGAAGCATCCCCACTGAGTAGTATATTAGTAAGTGTTCTCTGATAAGTTCGATAAATGCGTAAAATCTCACCTGGAAGTACATGAACTTCATGAGCTTGGTGACCTCAGGCTCCAGCACCTCCACAGTCTTTTCATAGATCTCCACTCGGTTTGGCTGTTCATTGCACTTCACCTGAGTTGCACAAGAGGGCGACATAAAATGGTCTGCATTTTAGAACTTTGTTTATAAAAAGCATTTTCACTCTGATTCAAAAAAGAGGGTTCATATTCTCGTTTTAAAGTGTTTAAATCTATAAATATGTAACCTTAGTGACTCTAGCAAGTCAAGTCATGTTCGCAATGAATTTCTCTTCTGCAAAATCTCATTTGCAATGAGACATCTGTTAGCAAAAGAGCATGCTTGATGTTTTTTATTAGAAAGTGCTTCGGTTGAACCACCATTTCCATACAGTATCAGGCATGATGTGTGTGTCTTTACCTGAGGAATAGCTCTGGAGCAGCTCCTCCAAGTGTAAAGCATGACAGCATACTCATGTCCCTCCTCCAGCATCTCATTCTGAGAAGACATACACCCAGTGTAAACTTACAGTAAAACTGTTAACAAAACCACATCAATTCTGTGAAACGGTGCCAGAAACACATTTCGACTGAACGCCTACAAATATCATCCTATTAGAGGCCTTTTTGCAGGATTTCACCATTACAACCAGCTATTTTTGTATTTTCTGAGACACTTTGCAAAGCAGCAAACACATCAAATGTACATCCGGATTTAAAAAAACCAAGCCACGCACTTAAAGCTTTGTCGATTAGGCTTACAGAAAAGTCTAGTAACGTTGATCTTCGGGTAGGAGATTGGGTTTACGATGACATCCCAGTTGAAGTATACTTTCCATTAAACCGTATAAACTAGATTTTTGATAAAGGCTAGTCATCATTGCTTGCATTGAGAACCTCAGAGATGGCGTATTTTTGTAGGCCAACCCAGAAGTTAGCACCGCGCTGGTTCCCTCGACCGGAAGCCTATGCATTTTCCCCATAGACTTTTAGAAGATCGCAAAAAATAAGATCTGTGATTAACAAATATTCATGATGTTTACACGTTTTGTCTAATAAGATTATTTTAAAAGACACAATACAACACAATATTTGCTATTTTGAAGCCTAAATACAATCCGCAGAAGTAAAAAGTAACACGAGGCTACTAAACAAACTAGAGATTTGCTCCCATGTTGCATTATTTGTGATATAATGTCCCCGCCAAAGGATGTAGTTGCTTTTAGCAACTTGTAAGCAATAAAGGTTTTAAAATAATCACAAGCGGGTTGACTGGTGTGTTTTATGTCATAGATTAAAACGTGAAGATATTTAGGTGTTTTGTTAACCACAGACCTTATTTCAGGCGATTTACCAAAAACCCATTCAAAAACCCATAGACTTGGGGGCGATGGAACCGGAAGTGCTAAAAATGCTAACTCTCTTCCAGGGTTTGCATACAAAAATATGTCGTCTTTGAGGTACTCTATTTATTTCTTTGACATTCTGTCAGATATTCTCTCAGTGCAAGGGGTAGTTTCTAAACAAAATTCTGTCTGGATGTTTAGAGTCATACATACATTATGGCCGAAAAAGCTAATATACAACACTTGTCACCACATTACAGTTTAATTCTATATTCATTTGGTACTTTACAAGGTTACTTGGCAACTGTACAACTATAGTTAGCCTACTGAATCATATCCTGTTGCAGACGATTCGTAAAATACTTTTAGACTGATGTACCTTAAAACAGCCCCTAACCGAGGTAAAATAACTGTGATGCTTTACACAGCTTAATGTGTAAATGATATATTTATCGATTATTTACAGAGTTAAAAACAAATGCTACATTTTCCTACAAAAGTCTATACATTAAGCAGCTGTATCCAAATTAGACAAAATGAACAAAATCTGAATTTAGCGAGCCCTATTCAGCACTTTATGCTATACACAGCATACAAAGACAATATCTGTGTTCTCATGAACTCTTTTGCTGATATTAGCTGAAGCAAAGAGGACCTACTGTCCTTCTCTATTTAACTGAGCAAAGTGAAGTCCTGTTTGACAGTCTGAGCACATGCACTGACCCACAGAGCTCTGTGAGAGGAACTGCCTGCACAAACTCAAAACCCCCCACAGAAACAAAACAGTAGAGAAACAACAAACATAAACAAGGCTCTCTTTGTCAAGGGGTGTTTGTCCTCATGCCTGTGCTAAACAGAATTGAAACTGATATAAGGTTTGATATGGAAAACAGCATTTCATAATGATTAAATATGTATGATGACTGTTGCACATTCGGTTTGTATAATTTGGGATGGATTTATTAAAGCAATAAGCCCCATGAAGCAGTTAAAACCCCCTTAGCTGTTATAAAATGCACTGTAACCCAATGCTTCGTGGGGCTTATTGCTTTTATAAAACGGTTATTCCATATGCGTTGCAAGGTTTCATAAAATAAAGTAAATAAAATGATATTTAGGCTATGTAATGCGGTCAGCCGATATAAATTGGGTATTTTATAACGGCTTAGAACTCGGCTCAGCCAATCAGAATCAAGGACCAGAACTGACCGTTTTATAAAAATGGATTTTCACTTATTAAGTAATTAACTAATTTGCAATTAGAGGTGCAGTTTTAGCAGTTAAAAATGAAATAACTTTTAAGAATGTATTAAATAAATGCACAGTTCTAGATTTATTAGAAAACCAATAGTAAAGCTCTTGTTTTTATCCCCAAAGTTTATTTTTCTCATTCAGTATGATGTTCAGGTTATACAAAGAAATATAATTTATCTGAAAAATGGATATAGTACAATTCATAGTGGTATAATATGTATATTTTTAGAAAAGTTCATATTCATATACCATTTACTAAAGGTACTTTAAAGAATAACATGGTATTTCCAAAAACATTCAATTTCCATATAAATAATGCTAAGCTAGTTGTTTTCTACATAAGAACTCTGGCCAAATAAGGAAAATACAATGCATCCGACTGGCAATTTAAATGCTCGGGGATGACAAAGTAAACCCCATACATCAGATCAAATGACTGACTGTTTCTGCTTCTCAGTGTCCTACTGAAAGGTTCAGGAAGAGCCATAAAGAGCATCTGTGTTTCAATGTTATAATGCAACATCCTTTCGTTATTGCTGCCGTGGTCACGTGACCTGCTATCCAAATGTGCTTTTTCCCCAAGTCATCATTCTACTTACCATGCTGGAGTGTACAGTGGCCTGTTCGATGTAGCGGGCAATACCAGTGACAAATGCATTTCTGTCCTCAAAGTTGGTGTCAAAGTTTGCCTATTGAGAAAAGATTGTTTTTACTACAAACAAGAACCCTATGTCAACAACCACAACTATAAAAACGTATTATGCTCCAATGGGCTGTACCTGGTACATGATGGAGGACGGCGGGGGTTCGATGCATGGCTGCTGGTCAGGGAGGGGCAGCTCCTCCAGCAGGTCCACATTGGACAGCGCATCCTCCAGGGTCACATGGGTTGTCATGGCGACACAGGTTCACTCACAAAACAGCCCAATCTGAAAGACACACAGACCGTGAACTTGCAGCCCACCGTCGGATAAGTACGTTACACTGACTTATAGTCAGTCAATGAAACAAAACAGTTTGGCTGGCATATGAAAAATGAAATGTCATGACCTTAAAAAAATTCTCTAGTTAAAGTCTTCCACTCCACTTCACTGGCGGAATTCAATTTGTGTCAAAACATAGGCACAGATGTGGCTTCCAGCGAATTCTAGGGAAAAGTGTTTTTGATTTATTTAGGAATTCGCTTTAATACTTAATCGGTCTGAATACAATGATGATACAATGAGTCTGTCAAACTATTCACATAACTGGTTGGGCATAAACAATGAGATTATAAAACCAAGTTCTAATAATAACTGTAAATTCATTGCGATATTAATGTTTTGCTCTTTGTGTTTGAAATTTTGTCTTGTGAATGAAACATAAAGAGGCGTGGCTTGAAAGAAACCTCTAAAGGGCGGACGGGATCTTTTCCCATTTTACAATTTTTACTAGCTTCTACAAAACTGCCTTCCTTAGCTTTAACTTTTCAATAATTATTTACGACTAAATAAAGACAAATTATAAAGTGTTAGTCTTAGATTTGTGTATTTTGAATTTTTGGTCTTTTCCCTTTTTTTATTTAGAGGGCAGTGAAGAGAGCATAGCAAATGATTCAGTGAAAGATACTGGGAATACCAAATGTCATTTGTAAGATTCAAACTTACAGTATATCATTTATTATTTATTTATCATTGATATTATATGAGCAGCACAGCTCCAACAACATGCTACATTTATGAAAACTGTTTCAAAACAGGCCTAGAAATGTGCACGAATACTAAAACCATACACAAAACTGTCCAGAACAGGTGGCATGACATAAAATGAGCCTCTGCAGGCACTTCTCAGCCATCTGTCTGAGGAGGTGGCTGTTTTTCTTCAAAGCTTTATCATCTTCAAAGCTTGACAAAGCAGCAGGGTAACATGGCCTCCATTGGACAATTACAGCATACCATAAGACAGATCACCTGTTGTCACTGAATATGATGAACAGTACAGACATTCTTCTACAAAACACAGAAATAAACCGGAAGTGCTAACCTTGTGAACTATGTGTGAAAGACACGAAGAGAAAAAACGATGACATGCATATTAATAACAAGCTAAGTGAAGTCTATTCAATGTGCAAACAAAATGCTAGCACCAAAAATATGACTAAAACAGTGGTCATCTAGTAAAGCATCCTACGAATGATAGTGGAATGTTTCACGCCTGGGTCAGGTGGTTGTAGGTCACTCTGGAGTCTCATGATGGAATAATAGTCTCAGATCTCTCTGAGTAGAGACATGTACTTATACTGGGGAAATGACAGGTCTTTATGAACTGTATCTAATCCAGTTATTTGGCAAGACAAATCAGTCATAGTCATGTTAGACGATTAGTTTGGTGTGATCTTTAGGGAACCGCTTCATGTGTAAAAAAACATACACTTCCATTTGCACCAACAAATGCATTCCTATATGCTCTGCAGTAAATCAACAAAACTGATCTGCCCATTGTTCATGTGCAAAGGGTGGGGTTTCCTGTCAGTTTTTATATATCTCAGAGGTAAATCTAAAAGTTGTTAATCTAACTAAAACAAGACGCTATAAAGACAATAATCAAAAGTTAGTAAAGTTTTGCCATGAAAGAAAAATTACACTGCCTGTATGAGAGAAACAAACGTAGTCTTATTAAACACAGATGAAAACCCAAAAATGAAAAAGAAGGATGTACTCTGATGACTGGGGTTTTCTGCACATTTGAATGGTTGAAAGGGATTGAACATGTGAGGTGATGTTAAACATGTTCAGACCCATAATCTGAGCTGAATCATTGTCATTTAAAAAGGGACACGTCCATTATTCTCCATGGAAGTTTGTTTGCAATAGAAGTGATCTAACAGGGAATCAAAGTGTGGGAATGGATGGTAATACCACAACACATTTTCCTGGCTGAATCCCAGTACAAAGTCAGGTTGGGTTAGCTGATCACATTCCTGTATGTTAAGTGGGCATGATGAAATTGAAACATATTCAGAGGCTGCAAACTCCAATAAACCATAAGTGACTAATGAAAACATTAAATGAGGAGTCTTAAAGTGGAAGTTCACCCAGAAATCAACTTTGTGTGATTTTTTACTCACCCACATGACGTTAATCAGTTTTTGCCCAGGTCCAGAAAGACATCGTTAAATTGGTCCATCCACGCATAGTGGCTCAGTTGAATTTTTTTGAAGCGACGAGAATGCTTTATGTGCGAAAAACAAACCAAAATACCGACTTTAATCGATATATTCTCCTCTGTCTTGTCAGTGTACGGCGCGCGTTCGCGAGAGCACTTCTTCTTCGTCTTCTTCATGGAGGAGAGCACTTCAAAAGTAGACCGGCTTGTGCGCCGAACGCCGCATGGGGCTTGCCACTATTGGATGCCGGCGCTCTGACTCACAACGCGGAAGCGCAACTCTGGCCCTGTCCCAAATGGCGCACTTGCGGTCTCGTGGACTTAAATTGCACGTTCTCGCCAAGTCTACGAGTCTGTAGGGTGTCCCATTTGTCTTTTTAGCGCTCAGAAGTCTGCTCGCGAGTGCGGTCTTCGGCGAAGCCCGCATTGACGCAGACTCCACTGAAGTCCCCTACCCAGGAACAGAGCGCCCAATCACAGAACGGATGGGAGGAGTGTCGTGGATGTAAAACATATACGTAAACATGACGGATAAATTTTTAAATGTATGTTTTGATAAAATTCAAAATTAATTTATTAATTAGTTACTTGTTCATATTATTGCTTATTTATTTTCTATTAAGCCAGCTATTCAAGAATAAAAACTTTTAATACAGTGCATTTTCTTACTTAAGGTAATAAGCCATGTTTTGTTGTAGATCTATATCTAGTTGTCTCTGGGCTCTGTAAAGCTGAACAACACAGCTTCTGTATTATAGAGAAATATTAAATAACAACATATATGCATATTAAGAAGTGTATACAGAAGAATAGTGTATACAAATAAATACATATACATAAGCAGTTGCATTTACGTCATGACAAATTAATGCATTACAAACATAAGTATCTATTGTATAATGCTCGGGTGGTATATCAACATATGAAATACTGAACAATAAAAACCGGCAGCTCCAGTCCCAAATAACTACAATGGGACAACAAGTGTGGTCGACTTCACGAGGTGCTGCGCAGACTGATCAGTGTATGACAACAAAGTACCGCGAGAGTGATTAGAAAGCACCGCTTGCTATTTCCGGTGTGATGACCTCAAGTCTGTCCCAAAATGCACTCCCATGTACCCTTGTGGACTCGTGCCTAGTGCCCTATAGGTCTGCACTTCTTGACGTCACCAAGTGTGGACTCAGAGGAGGTCAACAAGACCGGAGTGCGCCATTTGGGACAGGGCCTCTGTGTTTACATGGAGAAGATGAAGAAGTGCTCTCGTGAATGCGCGCCATACACAGACAAGACAGAGGAGAATATATCGATTAAAGTCGGTATTTTGGTAGTTTGTTTTTCGCACATAAAGCATTCTCGTCGCTTCAAAAAAATTCAACTGAGCCACTATGCGCGGATGGACCAATTTAACGATGTCTTTAGTAACTTACTTTTCTGGACCTGGGCAAAAACTGACACCATAATGTCTATGAGGAGGCCTGGTAATCTTTCGGATGTCACCTAAATATCTCTATTTGTGCTCCGAAGATGCCGGAAGTTCTCTAAACATGTTTAACGTCATGTGGGTGAGTAAAAAATCACACAAAGTTGATTTTTGGGTGAACTTCCCCTTTAAGCTTGTCTATGAGTAAATAGACACTCTGAACAGCTCTTCGCATGCTATTACCTTCACACTGAGAGCAACAGAAATAAGAACAAGACATCACAGCTTAACCACAAAGTGTCACATTTAGTTCACATCACTCGGTAGGACATCTTACCACGACCATTTCCCCAAGCCTTATACTCAATAATTAATACTACAATCATTAAACAGACAGGCAAGATGTAATTGACACAGACTGATGATGCAATCTGTAGACTGATTTCATCTATCATCTATTTATGAGTGACATGGTTGATGGTGTAGTTATGCATGCATCTTTTCCATCAGTCGGTGAAGCACTCCTACTTTGAGTCTTAATGCTGTTTATTTCAATTATTATTTGATTTCAATAGTTAGCACAGACCACACATACACCCTCTCCCTGGTATTCAGGAAACCGGTGGTTCCTCTTGTCAAAAACGCAGGTGCACATTCACGCAGTGGCCTTGCATGACTTACGTGCATGACGTAAAATACTCAAATATATATATATATATTTAGATACAGTACAATAAAATGTACGATACAAAGTGAACAGTAAATAAATGAAAGCGTGATCAGTGGTTAACTAAATCCTATTCTACATCGCTTGTAGCAAATCATTCAGGCTGTTATGGAAAAACAGAATCAGCAATTCTATGTGTCACACAACCCCAACACCGCAATTCTTCATCATCAAAGACGTCAAAAACCGGTTCAGTCGGATATAACCTAGCAACAGCCATCAGTCACTGGACACGAAGATAAAATAAAATAACGTTACATAAAACAAAGTTTTAATTGGCTTACGTCGCAAAACACTGACGGTTCAGTAATACAATCACGCGCTAATGTAAACAAATGAAGATAATGTGCGATGGGTTAACGTTACATATGATGTGTGAGCGCGTACTCGCCCCCCTCCCCTCACCCCACCCATTTAGCGGAGAGATGATATCAACACCCTTCATCATAAACCCTACAAATGAACCAAACATACTATCTGAGTGTTTATGTTTTATGGCTAGACGTTATTGTGAGCGTTTTACGCCGAACGGTATATCCGCTGAGCTAATATGACTGAGCATCACGCGCGAGGAGTAACGTTACATGAGCAGGTCCGTGCCATCACCATCATCATCTCTCGCGCACCGTCGAGCGAGCGCTCTTATCTCTGCGATTCATTGACTGATTCCGATGTGCTTACCTGCTAATTGCATGTCCGCTCCTACGATAACGGACGGTCAAAATAAAGCGAAAAACGTGTGTGAAATAACGTTTGCTCGTTGTAGTATAAA
This sequence comes from Triplophysa rosa, assembly GCF_024868665.1. Classification (NCBI taxonomy): domain Eukaryota; kingdom Metazoa; phylum Chordata; class Actinopteri; order Cypriniformes; family Nemacheilidae; genus Triplophysa; species Triplophysa rosa. The sequence goes on from NC_079902.1 coordinate 13,044,418, forward strand.
TGATGCTGTGGGCTCGGTCTCTATCCGCTAATCCACCCCACACAAAGAGCAGAAAATGGCTGCAAGTGCATGCTCTTAAAGAGACAGGGACCCGTTTAAAATATCGAGTCACAGGTCTTACTATGGTCTATGGTTTACAAACTGTTTTATGATCATTCGAGTCATGAGTAATTTCTGTGTGATCATAAACAATAACATTTATAGCAGTGCAAATTTTAAGCGTTTTCCATGTGTGAAATGCATAACTGTACATTTGCACCAGTAGTCCTGGCCTACTTTAGGTTCTGCAACAATGCATTTATATTATGCTACTAAAACACAAAGATGTTTTAGACTAATAAAACTATCAATAACCAGTACTTTATTATTATATAAAATACCTTTGCCTTTTGCCTCATCATGTTTCTTCATTTCCCTGTATCAGTTTTCAAATCATGAAATAAATATCAGTTTGTTTGGTTTTGCCACAGCATGAATATACAGTGAACACTGGCATGTGGGATTGTTTCCATTCAGTGCTGTTGTCACAGTAACCAGGGAAGGCATTTGTGTTACTTTGCACCAATCAACAATAACCGCAGGTCCATATCAAGTGCTTATGACTGCATCCCTGTAGACTTGACTAGACTTTGACTGTAAATAATTGTATATTGTCTGTTTTGTTTAACCTTTGATCAAATCAAAACAACAATTTAGGGCCTACATATACTGTATATATAAATATACAGTTGTACGTTTATTGGTAATTGTGGTAATAAAAAGCACAGAAAGCCTTGTGCAAAACGAAAAATACTGATAGACATAAATGTGTTTAATACATACAGTTGTTACAGCTACAAACTAACAGTCGTTTTATATTTATCACAAACATGACTCATGTGTGCCTCCTAAGGGCCAGATGTATGAAATGTAAAAAGTTAACGTGCAATTGTTGCTTTAAAGGGCCTTTTCCGCCTGATTTAAACTATAAAACTCAATTTGATGTTGTAATCTAATGCTGTTAACCTAAAAGCATGTAACCTAAAGCAAAGGAATGCTGTTTTAACAAATAAGTAAATTTAATTAAACCAATATACAATTTCTAATAGAGCTCAGGATGGACATATTCAAAAAAAAGAAAAAAAAGGTTTAAAAAAAGTGAAGAGAAGAAGAAACATTGTGACAGTAATTTTTGCCTTCTTTTCAAAACAGAAAATTGCCCTTCAATCATACAGTGTGTTTGCAGAGTATGAACACAGAAAATATAAAATAATAGATCTGGAAAATAAATAAATAAAATATACAAATAAATACAATATGATATTAGTACAATATACAATATTTTCATAATAAGTAAAGACGGGGGTGTGATTGGGATCAAGCTTCTCATTCAAGGCAGGCCAGCTGGTGCAGAAGCAGAGCGAAGGAGGGTCGATCCTCAGGTTTCTGTTAAACAAATGTTGTCATGTTTATGTTGCTCGGTCAGAAATGACAGTAATGAGACTCACTGGCAAATAAACGAATAAACAGATCAGGCTAGAAACAGCTTCTGCTGCTAGGAATTACAAGAGTTACTAAACAGAGAGTTGAAAGGTTTACTAAACAAATAACAAACTACTGAGGTGTTCGAATACCCCACCAGTAATCCACCTGTAAAACTGCAAAACATAAAAAAATAAGCAATAAAAGTAAGGAAGAATATCACAGGGGTTTTCGATTATTAAGGCCATAGGTGAAATTTTCTGTTTGAACGTGAGTATTTTGCCTGGATATCCCCTTATCAAGACTCTTAATGGTTGCCAATTGCAATGCTTTTATCCCATGTTGCTTTTAGTTAAAATGAACCTAAGGATACTTTATACAATATGCACTGTAAACAACACCACATACACCACAAGTTTTTTCTAAAAAAGTTTTCTTGAGAAGAGATTTTTTGTGATGATGTTATATCAAATGCTATATACAGCCGCAGAATAGTTAAGATTCCATTTTGAAAAAAAAAATTCTGAATTTACTTTTTATAGACCTCAAATACTGCAAAGATAGCAAGTTCATATTCACCTTTAAGCAATACAACAGTAATATATGTAAATGTATTTAGCAAAAGTTCAAAATTATTTTTATGTGATCACCTCGATTTTTATCATTTCATGTGTCTTGTCATGCTGTCAGTATTTCACATTGCTGTTGGGTGACTTTGTCACTCCTGAGGTTTGATTTTGTTGAAATTCAACAGACACTGGACTGGAAAGGCCACAATACATGTAGAAATGCTGATTAAATAAAAATTTGGATTGGTCTCTCTATTAGGCCTACATTTATTTAAATTTTTCATAATAAAGCAATGTCACACATTCTAGCAATTTTAATGTAGCATGATGCTGTTGTGAAAGTATACTGTATTTCAATGGCAAATCTATTTTGTCTCTCACCTCTTTCCAGCTCCACTCCATTAACTCATAGACATTCTGTGGGCAGAGACGAGGTTTCTGGAGCCTTTTCCTTTGATTTAGGTCCTCCACCACCTCTGCATTGCTACGTTTATCATAAGGTGTACATCCCTCGCTGTAAACCTCCCACATAAAAACACCTGGAAAGAACCAGACAGTGGTCAATACAAAATGTGTTTGCAGCTACCAGATGTTTGTATTTTCAAAAAAGTAAAATTGTCTTATGGACTCACCAAATGACCACACATCTGATTTGCTGCTGTACTTCCCGAATCGAATCACCTCTGGAGAGGACCACCTGACTGGAAATTTGCTCCCATGGGAGCAGGTGTATTGATCATCTAAGACAAACCTGCAAGTACAAGTGTGAATGTTGCATTACACTAAAGGTCCTAAAAATAGTACAGTTTGCAATGCTCAGACACTACTATTTACCTGGTCATTCCAAAATCTGATATCTTCACTACACTGTCTTTAGAAACGAGGCAGTTTCTTGCAGCCTGTCAAACAGATTTTGTTGAAAAATATTTTGTAACAAATGCACCCAAAGATTTTGTAGCAAATCCACCAAAATAAAGGCTTGAGTTTCATTAAAGCTGCAATTTATAACTTTGGTATAAAATAAATAGAAATCAGTTATTAAGCAAGTTCATCAAAACAGTGTTTGAAACTGTCTCCCGATTCACAACAATAAGATTTTACAGTAATAATGGTTTATAATTTGAGCTGAGTTTTTACGGAAAATGTCAGTTTGACGTCATTTGACCTCAACCCACGTAAAGATACGCCTGTAAATGAACCTAAAATGTTATGTTTCTAACAAAATGACGAAATCGAGGCAAAAGATATAGATTGCAGCTTTGCAAAAAGACATTACATTTCATTTCAATGCATGCTTACCAAGTCTCTGTGGATAAAGTTGGAGCTCTCCAGGTAGACCATCCCCTCACTTACGTCCATACACATTGTCAGCAGGTCGTCCTGTGAAAAACAGCCTTTTTTGCCCCGTAAGAAGTCTGTCAGGCAGCCATTCTCCATGAATTCAAATACCAGATACAGAGGTGAGCGCTGAGTGACCACTCCAAACAACTGTACCAGCTTAGGATGAGACAGTTTCCTGTGGAGAAAGCCCATGACAGGGCGATAAAATGATATTCTTCTAAAAGTATTTCTTTTACCAACAGCAACTCACATCATAATATGTGCCTCCTCTTTAAATTCTTCCTCTGACATGAAACCTTTGCGGACGGTCTTAACAGCCACCTGTCGTTCATGCCTGAAGCCCCTCCAAACGGAGCCAAACTGCCCGCTGCCTACCTCCTCACTTAAAATCAGTTCATCTGGATGAATCTCCCACTTGCCTGTAAGAAAACTGTATTTTAACTACCTGATTTAGACATTTATTTTATCCACATACAGTCTCTATATCCTGGTGGGATATATTTTAAAGTGAGTGCTAATGTGAATTGATCTCTGTTTATTATATTCTGAATATTCTACTATATTCTAAAGATGAATTACAGCTTTAAGTTTAGTCTCTGCACAATACCTGAATTCAACGCCTTTATCCTTGAAGAGTTTTGAACATTTCCGGAGACACAGTGCCTCAATCTGCTTATCAAACCTGTCACAAATATATGCACAAGAGAAAGAGACTAAAGTAGTTATATGTGGTTATCTAAAAGGAAAGGAATTCATATTCACACATTCATCTTGTGACATAGTTTGGATTATGACATAACTGTACCTATAGCAATTCAGCAAGATGAACCCAATATGATACTGATCAAAACTGCTGCACTTAATAAATAGTACCAGTTTTTATAATAAATAATTGCAAGGTAAATGTGTAAAATAAATATTTAGAGAACATACTACAATTACTATAACTGTGGACTTTGAGATTTGTAACATTTTACCTGCTGCATTATGTTGGTGATAGCGAATGAGCTCGGGAATACTTGAAAACAGATATTTCTCAGCTAAGTAATACTTGGCAGTTTCATCCTCTTTCTTCACCCTGACCTGGTAGTGCTTAATCTGGGGATATTTCTCTCCATCTGACCTGCAGGTGAAGGATGACGATCAACGTTGTCAGTACACCATTGTGGGACAATATTAAAAGAAGTAATTGAAAAATATATTTGTAGTGATGAAAGTTGTGACTGTAATGTTATTATAAAGGAAATGTTTACCCTGTTACTCTTGCAAATATCGACACCGTGTATCCTCCTGCATGTTTGGAGTCACGAACAATGAAACCTCCATCCTTGTTCTAAAATGTAAATATAATAATATGAATACTTTTTGTGCTAAATACACAAACAAACAATACAAATTATTAAATGTGTATACATATAAACACACTGTATATGTTTTTGTTTCATTTTTACAGATAAACAGAAAGATACTGTAGTGTGTATGCCACTTGCTAATAATCTCTAGGTGAGACATTGACATGCATGTGATCACATAAACCGACATGTAAGAAAGTCATGACAGGAAACACAGCAGCCACATTCTGGTTTAAGGGTTTCAACTTTTGCCTGCACTGTCTGCAAATGCTGCTCTTGCAGGTTTGCACAGAACCCAAACTTTGTGCAAAGCCCAAAACACTGTGAAAATGAACTAAAGTGACATGCAGATTGTGACATGTTGGATTTTTTTGACTAACACAGCCAGAGCTGGTGGTTATTATAGAAACATTCTCAGTACTTTGCGTTACTGTACCTCTTTCATTAGTAATTCCTCAGCCTCAGTCCGAGTTATGTCCTTATTGTACCATCTGGTTAAAAACAAAGCATAAATATGACCAATAGCAGACTGAATCAATGTGTACTGCATCAGGATGATTATTAACAAAATATATTAGGCATCTTTTATGCACACAGACCATATACTGTACATATACCATATACATTCAAGAGTATATAAAGGACAACCTACTCAAATTTCTCAACATTGTTTGAGACTTTTTCTGCAATATATATGCAAGGTACTGTCCCAACGTTTCTGTAACAAAGAAAATGAGCAAGAAAATCATATCTTAACTTATACAAGGATCAAAACAAGTTTAATTTATATCCAGATTTATTTGTATTTAAATATTTTATCAGTATATGTGTTCCCTGGGAATTAAACTCATGACTATTGCACTGCTAATGCGATGCTTTGCCAATTACGTTACAGGAACAAAAAATAAAATGAATGTACAGTAATAATGATTTCGTTTTTTTCTTTAAAGTGAATTAAAATTGATACACATATAATCGCATAAAATGTATTCAGATGATATATACCAATCTAAATTTACTGTGTCGGCAAACAATGTGCTTCACAACGGAGAGCTTCTCACATTTCCAAGACATTACCTAAATCAAGCATTCAAGAGTAGAAAAAAACATACAGTATTTACCCATTTTTGTCTCTTACAGTCCACCAGTTTGGTTCAGAGCTGTCAATGACAACATACTCTTCATCTTTGTGCAGCGGGAGGTCTGTGTCTTCTTCAGGGTTAAAATTCCTTTGAGCCACCACAATCCTTTCTTCTGAATCTGAATATCGCCTCTAGAATAAACACGGGCAGCTTAACTTAAAGCATCTTATTCAAACACGACACTGTAATTTAGCATTCTCACTGTTCTATCAAGATTATAACAGCAAAAATACTTTAACAATGTTGAAAACTTTACTTTTAAAACTATTCTAAAGTCTAGAATTTAAGTGTTAAATAATACACATATTAAAATACTGTGCCATACTGTACATTATATAAGCATTAAAGTTAAAGTATGTGAACAGATAATGAATGACATACCGATGGATCTGGAGTTGGCGGCAGAGGTTTGGCTGTAGACATATCATATAAATTCATGACAATGATAGAAATTGAATGTTATCATATTCCACAAATTATGCATCATGCACGTTATGTACCAACATATTTATTTTTTTATTACAAAACAAAATTGTATTTAAAAAAAGTTATAGAAAGGGATGACTTAAAGCAAATAATAAGGAAAAACAGCCAATATAATTCCAGAATAGATGTTTAAAATGTTTAAAAAAGCATCCCAGAGTGAGCTATCAAGCTGGCTGATAAAATGTAGAGTACATTTCAACAAATTCTAGGCAAAGAGTTGTTTCTTTGAAGACGTTAAAATATAACACAATTCGTACTTTACTGTCTTTACTGTCCCAAGTACTTTGCACATTTTGTAAATCTGTATGTTATAGGCATATGTGTGTATTGTACAGTATATTGTGCATTATGTATATGCATCACGTATTTGTCTACTGTATATTCTTTACAATGTGAATACTATTTTCTCATTACATCAATCATACGTATATAGTGCAGTGAAAAATAGAGTGATTTGATTTTTATCACTGTTCTGAATTCTGGAACAGTAAAGGAGTTTGTACCTCCATTGGGATAGTATTCACTGCATCCCGTCGCCTGCTTATCTGTTTGAAGACAACATCTCCATTTCCCCTCTCCCCAGAAGTCAGGATGGTACTTCATAAATAAGCTGTTATGTTGTGTCGCTTCATCGGATAAACAACATAAAAAGATACAATAATTTAATCTGACATACAGATGACAACATAAGCCCTTACTTTCACTCAGTACAGCCACAGCTATAGATAACATTTCAGTTTTTTCTCTTTTCTGTTCTCTTTTCGTGTAAAATATGTACCGCTTTCTATAACATCTGCTTACCTTCTTTCAGAGCTCTGACCCATTTTAACCTGCAGTCATTATCTGGAGCAAACACATACAGGTAATAGCTGTCATGGGCGATCTGTCAACAAACATTAACAAGGTAAAGATTAAGTCAATTTATTGACTATTCAGCATGATTACAGGTTCTACAAGATAGTTTCATTAAAAACAGTACATTATTATGCGGTTACAACATGGCATCAGTAATAAATAGAACAACAATTTTACATAAGCACATTTTTAGATAAGCCAATATTTACAAACTACTAATCTAAAATATAATACAATTATAAAATCCACATTCATTAAGGAGTCTACACATATAGGGGATTGGAGATCACCTACAGTACATCTCTCAAAAATAAATGCATTACACAATATCAAAAAGACTGTATTTTGTTTTTATGAAAAACGTGGATAGATCTCATAAGTACAGTATTTTGTATATCTGTAAAACTATATCCACAATATTTACAGACACAGGATTCTGTATACAAGACAAATACTCATTCTCACCTGGAATGGGTACTTGTATTCACAGGGTATTGGAACATCACTGCGCACAATCTCCACACATTTGATATGAGACAGCTCAATGCAACCTTTTTGAGTTGGCTTTTTCTAAGTCAGTTTAAAAACACATGATACATTACAGTTATGTTCTTTACTTGAAGCATTGCTTGAAGTTTGCCTATTACAAAATGCTGACAGTTACAATAATGTTACTCCAGAAGGTACGTTACTTACCCCAGGGCGATTCTCGAAATATGTCAGATCCTGTGTGTTTAACACAAAGATCCTCTCTTTGTAATTGCTTGGTGAAGTTCTTCTTTTTTGCTGTGATTTCTTGTACAAGGTGTCCTTTAAGATGACTCTTGGATACATGATGAAATTTGGATATTTAACTACCACATGGATGTTTGACTCATGCAGAAGCTCATGATGTATCACTAGCTATTCACAGGTAGAACTGACACTGATGTATAAAGCATAGGTTTCCGGAGTCGATACTTGGGTAAACCACTTCCTGAGGTAGGCTGCACAAAAAAAAAACTCTTAAGCAATCACACACACACACACACACACACACACACACACACACACACACACACGCACGCACGCACGCACGCACGCACGCACGCACGCACGCACGCACGCACGCACGCACGCACGCACGCACGCACGCACGCACGCACGCACGCACGCACACACGCACACGCACACGCACACGCACACACACACACACACACACACGCCTTCTCTCCATGCTCTCTCTGTAACATTCAAATGTATTTTGCTTGGATTTATAATCATTTTATATTCAGTTCATACTGACAAAGCATTGCATGAAAATTATAACAAAATGTCAGATGTGTATATATAGTTTTAATTAGACTAGCTGTTTATAAATCATATAAATATCGAATAGGCCTAAATGTACATTATTTAAAAACGGACTTTAACGTAAACTTCCTCTGGTGTTAATATTTTTTTGAAAATTAACTTAGCAGAATACCATAAATACAGAGGGTGAAATTCTCCAGCCGCAAACATTAATAAAGCAACCGCATCTGTGTCATTATAAATGTCATATAAAAAGTAACTTAATTACTGTACTTGTCTACTATTGGCTAGAACGCTGCAGTATATAAAACCGAAACGATTTGTTGTAGTCGTTTGCGGGGGTTAAAAGAGTTGCGAAAATACGTCAAGAAAAAAAAAACATTTTCCAACACATATGTACCGGTAGCATTTTTTTCAGACTCTTTGATTTGTTTCTGCTTGCGCTGCATATGTATTTTTCAAGCTAGATGACGTCATTAACCTCCCTTGTTTTGAACCCGCCCTTATCTTTCTTTGGCCAATAACATTCCTCGTTGCTAAGGGACTGTGTACCAATCCGATTGCTTCATCTTTCGATCTGCAGTAGAAATTATTTGAGACATGCGAGACGGTTCATTCGCTGTGTATGTTTTCAGAAAATCTGTCTACATAACCCACATTACTTGATATCGAATAAAGGCGGTTGATTCGGCAAGTATTATTTTTGTTAAATACTACAGGGATTTTGTCTGTATTTATATGTTTTGTAAATCTTTGTATCGTTAATCCGTGAACATGTAACGTAGCATTTAGCTTCGTTGTGTCATTTATGAACAATTATTATTGATAAAATACGTTTATAATGTTTATTTAGCTTTATAACCGCATCTCAGTGGTTTACAGTAACATTCTAGAAATTGGCGTTTTTAAGCGAATTCATTTTTGAAACACAGGATGTGTCTTACTGGATTTTACGGGACACTTTATATGAATAATATTAGTAGTGAATGTTATATCATTTTGTTTATCTTATATATTTTTTATATTAGATTTACTTATATATTTGTCTACCTTATCCCTTTCCCTTGAAAAGATATCCAAAATGGGGGAGCCACAGCAGGTCAGTGCTCTTCCGCCACCACCTATGCAGTACATCAAGGAGTACACGGATGAGAATATGCGAAAAGGGTTGGCCCCCAAACCTCCACCCCCCATTCGAGACAGTTACATGATGTTTGGTAATCATTTCCAGTGTGATGACCTCATCATTCGACCTTTGGAGAGCCAGGGCATTGAGCGCCTCCACCCCATGCAGTTTGACCATAAAAGAGAGCTGAAGAAACTAAATATGTCCATTCTGGTGAACTTTCTTGACCTCCTGGACATCCTCATCAAAAGCCCAGGCAGCATTAAGCGAGAGGAAAAGCTTGAAGACCTGAAACTCCTTTTTGTCCACATCCATCACCTCATCAATGAGTACCGGCCTCACCAGGCCAGGGAGACACTTCGTGTGATGATGGAGGTTCAGAAGAGACAGAGGCTGGAGACAGCTGAGAGATTCCAGAAGCACCTGGAGCGGGTTGTGGAGATGATTCAGGGATGTCTTGCTTCACTGCCTGATGATTTGCCACAACCAAATAGTACGGGGGAGGCTGGTGGTGCCGGCATAGCGGGAGCCTTTAGACTAAAAACAGAACCTATGGATGTAGCTGAGGCGGGAGTTAGCTGCATGGTTGTGCAAACAGACAAAAACATTTCCTCGGAGCGGGACAAAGTGTGGGATAAGGATTCTTCAATGTGCAGAATTATTGATGAAATGACTTGAGCTGCCTAAAAAAATGTTTTTGTTTTGTTTTATGGTTATTCAAGAAATGTCAGTTTTCTGTCTCTGTCAAAAGGCATAGGCAACCAACAAGCAGAACAAATTATGGGCATTTTTACTGTTTACACAGTGGTCAGTTTATAGTCCAAGTAGAATAACATGCATAAAATAATTAAAAAAAAAGGTGATCTACTTTTCAATTGCATATTTGCCCCATTCTGCTTTTTCTATTACATCATACAGGTGAAACATATTTTGTAAATGTGTTCGGCTTGTTAAATGCACATGACTTTATTGTGCAGCAGCCAAATATTATATAAGTATTGGCAGGAAGTAATTTATAGGTCTTTACAGTACTTCAGTGTTTTGATGAAAATAAAGGGTAACCCATAAGTATCTATTTACAGCCATGAAATGTCTTCTGTACTTTTTATATGGTATAGTTGATCAATTGTGGCAAAACAGTGTGGGTCCCTAAGTGACACCTGCTTCCTTTAAAAATATGTATATAAATAAAATGAATGAAAAATAAATGAAGACTTGTGCAGTTAGGTTCTTTTGAAATGTGTTTTTCCTACCATAGTTTTATGCAACCAACTAAAATGATATAATTTAAGAGTTATTTGTGTATATTTGTGTATAAGTAGGTTTACTCAGATATTTTGTAAAACTTTACAAAACGATTTGCGTGCCGTACTTCTGACAACCTGCTCTACCGCATTTGCACAGGTCATTATAAAATGTGTTGTGTCATGTGATATTGTTACACTGTTACACAATGTTAAATTTTATACAACCTTTACCATTACTGCACTTACGAAATTGTGTTCTTATGAAAAGTGCACTTTAGTCTAATGAGTAAGATATATTTTACCCAAACATGCTAGGTTAGTATTCCAAATGCTTCTCTATCAATAATTTGATATTGTCAGATGCCCTTTCCAGTACATTGACCGTTTTACCAAACAGTATGCCAGTATAATAAACAAGAATGTCACTAATACCAGTAATCTGTGTCACACAACATATAAGGAAGGGCAAACGTAATTCAATCATAGTTTGCATAGTAGGACCTACAGTACCTATTTATGTAATAAAAAAAGGAATACGTTACACAATGTTATTCTCTGGAGTTTATAGAAATTCCTGTAATCTTACGGTTTGGCCAAGATTATTAGTAAACATTGTTCTAGTATGCAATGCTAGATTTTCGAAGTACGCGTATTGTTCAAGGAAGTCCTATATGTGCGTTTTTTTGTAGGTGTACAGTGTTGTGTTCATTGAATTGATGCGCGAGATTCCTTGTTATGAAACGCGGAGCTCGCTGTTTCACAACTGGAGCGAAGAGCCAATGAAAAGCCTCGTTACGAGTCACATGGTATTTATTTATGTAATGCAATGGTGTCAGAAGCGAGCCCAGCGTTATCCAATGCAAGGAAAACGCAAGAAAACAATCTGCGAGGCTGTCATTAAGAGAAGCTTAACAGATACATCGGCGGGTCTCTAAATCAGACCTTTTGGCTTTGCACTGCGTTGATGGAGTTCGGAGGAAGCAGCAAACCCAAAGCTATCGGACCGAAGCGGAGTCAGCCAATTCATCATGCACAAATAGGGGAAACGTTACTCTCAAAACAAAAACTGAGAAATGATTGACAATGGATAAACATAGACATTAAATCCACATAGAGTCTGCTGAAGAGGGAATTTGGAAAAAAAAACATGCGCGTGGCACCAGTAACACAATTTTGCAGAACGGCCTTTATAAGCTTGTGTTATGAAAGGAGCGTTTACGAAATGATATAGGACAGAGCTGTCGCGTGTAATGTTAAATAATTTTCAGTGATGTCACGTTACATGAACGTAGAATAAAGCTATTTATTTAGTTGAAAACGAGCCTTTTCTGTTCAACTAAGGAGAAAGCTATCGCCGGATAAAAAAGCATGGATCTGCTGGAGTGTCCGATCTGTCTGTTCCTCATGTGCGAGCCCGTGACCATGACTTGCGGTCACTCGTTCTGCAGGAGGTGCATGGGCTCTTTCCTGCCCTCGCGATGCCCCACGTGCAAAGAACGATTAAAACAGAGAGACGCGAAGAACATCAAAAACAACGTTTTAATCTTCAGCGTCATTGAGAAATGTTGCCCAGACGAAACCAAAATGAAGTGTCACATTCAGGAGAAGCTGAAAACGAGCGAGTTTACGGAGGCGCTGCGTATTGCGGATGAAGGAATAGAGATGGGTAAGTATGATAAAAACGACTTTACGGAACAACTTTGATGGCTGCCTGAAAATATAGGCCTATATTATGTAACAAGGACCCGTTTCAGTTACTGTACGCATGAACACTCTATTAAGGGGTTGTCTCATAACCTAGTGAGTTGCCTACGTAGACAGCATTTTTGGCATACAAGTGGTTAACTGACTTGAAAGTCTATGTAGGCAGCTTATTACATTAAGTTGTTGTTTTTTCTGTAGCCTACTGGATATTAATAACTAACTGCCTTTTATGGCACATTTACCACACCATTCTGCTGAAATAGGCCAATGAGTTTGTTACAGCTCTGCAAATGTTAAGATATTGTCAATTAAACCTTTACTCATGGTTTGAATTAAATTAAGATATTTTAATTTCAGGTGACCGGAGATGTAGTTTAGGGTCATGTCAGTTCATGTTCTCATTGTGTGGGAAATACATCTGAGGGATGATGTAATTCATACGTTTTGTGTCAGAACAAACCCTAACTAACCTATAAACACAGGTTTATTAATCAAAACAAGCCCCCAGTGGCCAACTTGAAAGCCATACAGAGAGATTAAGATCTGTTTCTAGAAATATGTACTTGCCCTAGATTTCAGTCTTTTATGATAGCGTAGGCTAGTAGAAGATCTAGTATTTGTGATCCGCCTACTCTCATATCGGTTGGGGAGGAAACTGTATCTGCTTGTTGAAAGCAAGAGTGATTTCATAAACTCAGGCCAGTTACGGGGTAAATTAAGAGAGAGCATGTGAAATAACTATGAAAGGACCTGCAAGGGCACAAGTTGGTGAAACAACAAATCCCCTTAGGTTTACAATATACTGTACACGAAGGAGACGTTCGATGATATAAGTTGTATCCAAATTACCGCCACAGGCTGGACTGGAGGGCTTCGTGTTGTTTCCAGGCGGGCCGTTAAAGAACGCGACACGCACGTCTCCCGGAAGTCCTGTGAAATTCAACCAATCAGATGACGACTTTGAACGTGCTGAAGTGTTTCCAGAAAAGTCTGCCTTATGCCCATCGGGCTCTCACACTCACATATCCTTGGTGTTTTCGAGTCAGATCCGTGGGCGTGGCTTGTTGGTTTTGACTAAATCCTTGGTGTTTCAAGTCTTACGAAACCTTTACCCTAACCCACACCCTAACCTAACTCTAACCATCTAAACTACCTATGATTGTTAAAATTGTAAAAAAAAAACAGTTTGCGTGATGACGTCAGACTCGAAACACCAATTTAGTGAGAGCCTTATGCATCGGACGTTTAGCTAACGGTCTGTGGGCGTGACGTCTGAGACTAATGCGTTCCCCTGACAGTATGAACCAGTGCGGTTTGATAATTGTTCTGTGTCTGGTCTGGTTTTTGTTTTGCTAATACTGGAAGGCTCCTCTCACGAGGTATACTATTACTCAAAACAGTAACAGTAATGTTTTGTCCTTTGGTGAATCAAGTATCGTTTTCCATGCAAATGACGGAGTGCAATTATCTGTTTTGAAACAAAAACATCAGAGGCAGAACCGAGGCGTCTGTCAACTCTTTGAATCCAATTAGAGGCGGTCTCTTGTATGCTGTGTTCTGCCCCACATACACTTTCTCCTTGTGTAACAGGCTCGGGGAGTCGTATCCGATTATATAATCTGCTTTTATTGGCAACAGCCCTGGTTAAACATCGTTTACCTGTTAAATTTCATACAAATGCAAGTCGCAGTTTTGTTACTCTTTATTCTTTCTAGGAATGTTGGACTTGAAGTTACTGTCATGTCTTTGTTATAGTAAGCTAAGCTCATCCACCCCTTCCTTTGTCTATTTTTTAGATAGCGTCATGTACTCCTTTATGCATAACACTGTTATGCTAATCTTATGCAACCACATGCCAAGTTACATATATGTGAATACTTTGGAGTTGAGGGTCTTATATTCCATAAAGTGTAACATATATGGATTCAATCACTTGAACCACATTCACAGGCAGTCGAAAATGGATGACATCATTTCACCTGTAGTGTGTACGCCAATTGTTCTGTTGTCTCGGACAACCATGAATTGCTTCCTATTCTCCAGTTGAAGAGATAGGTTTTAAACCTATGTAAAAGAAAATATCTGTCAAATAAAAAATTAGGAAATGTGCATACATATACTTGTCATAACTTCTAACATTCTCCTTTTCTATAACAATCTTGATTTTTGTTTAGCTACATATCTAAAATCTTAATATCTAAAATAAGAATGAGGATCATAGATTCCTCCATCTTTTTTCTGCAGCCCCTGATGATGTGAGCCTGAAGGTATGGCGGGCTGAGGCCTGCATGGGCCTTCGCCGCTTTTCTGATGCCCTGCGTGACCTGGATGACCTCTGCTGTGTGCGTCCTAACTGGACTGAGGTAAGAGACATTTGGCTGACTGTGTGTTTCCTCACAGAGCTACCAACCCTGATTATTGTTAGAGCTGGTGTTGGCTGCAAATGATAGAATGACAGTGTCCTGCTCTGTGTCATGCTTCAAATTTGTTTTAAATCCATTTCACTTCCATGGCGATTGTGTTTATTTATTATACACATCAGCACTCCAGAATCTCGTAGCTGTGAACTCTCATGGCATGGTGTTAATGACTGACACAGTTACATAGTTATGGCATCTTGGTTGGTATGGGCAAGGGCACATTGTGTTATTAGGCATGGCGCCCAGAGTAGACAGGTTATGTCATTCTAGATGTCTAACGGAAAGACAGGTGTAATGTTATTCCTGATGTTTAATTATTACTATTTTTAAGAATATCCTTTGTTGTTGTCAGAATCTTATTTTGTCTTTGTGTTTGTGAACATATTGAGAAAGAGATCATGTCATAGTAGGTGTTTTGGCTATCAATGTTTATAATCTGTGTTTGTAATCTGATTTTAGGGTTTCTTTCGTAAAGGGAATGTGCTTCTTGAAATGGGCAGACAGACTGAAGCTCTCATCCAGTTCTATCGTTGCCTGAAACAGCAGCCTGACTTTGCCCCGGCTAAAAACCAGATTAAGATGGTGGGTCTTCGTAATAATGACACTTTATTCAACAATTTTGAGTGGTTCAGAATAAACACAGCAATGTATGAAGCCTGAGCCATAACTATAAGGGTTAAAGGTAGGAAGGATTCTGGGTCCCACAGGTGCAGGAGGGCCTTATAAATATATATTTGCAGTATATATTAGTAATAGTAGTAATTGTTTTATATAACACATTTATTGATTCATTGACAGATCTTGGAAGCAGAGGGCATGGCTGTACCAGAAGAGGTTTCACGGATCCTGCAAGTTGTGTCTCAGTACCTGCAGGACCCCTGTCCTATCACCAGGTCTGTAAGCCCCTCATGCACAGATGGTCAACGCTACCTCCACAACAGTGCTGAAACTGAGTCTGACCAGGTGAGGTGTGCTTAGAGCACTAGTGCTATTGTCTTTTCAATTTAAACACATTCAAATTAAACATGTGGACTATGTTGCAAATTGTGTTGCAAATAGAGTGTTTCGGATAAAAAGGTTTCTACTCACTCGCTGCACTTTCCTGTCCCAGAATGCAACTAAACCAAAGCACATCACCAGCGGCGAATGCTGCCTGAGCCTGTGTCAGGCTGTGTCCTTCCTCCCTACTGCTGAAGAGGATGAAGAGCTGATGATGAAGAGAGAGGAGAAACAGAACAGAGGTGACTTTCTAAATGCTGTTTGGGAATTTATTTATGAATTGGATTATTGTTGTAAAGGACTTTCAAAAAATAAAAGTACTGAAAGTATTAGTAATAAAATTACTACACGGCTCGTTGGAATGCTTGATTCTGATTGGCCAGTCGCGACATTTGCAGGTTCGTTATTCCCAGATAACAACCTCTCAAAACTAATAACACACGGTAACCCGGATGCAGCAAATCATTTTGACCGTTTTCTTTTTTTTTACAAATTAAACATAAATATGTCTTTTAATAACATATATGACGTTTTATTTACAAATGATTAAACCAAATTGTCTGTTTGTGACATTTGAACGTCGTTTCTTACATTAAAACCGAAAGTAAACGGCTTTTCCTTGTGGAAGGTCTGCATTCGGTAAAAATGAGCTAATAAAATATTTCAAATTCACATTTCATGTCCAGTTTTTTTCTCATGTGGCAAGTAGCTGTGTAATAAGCGGGATAATGTACAAGCAGCTGGTTGTTATCGCAAAAGGAGCCCCTTCGGTGATCACACTGTCGGGGCTTATTTCTGCGATAACAACCGGCTGCCTGTACATTATCCCTTACTTATAAATGTGCAATGTTAATTAAATGTTTAAATGTAAATTGCTTTGGCTTTGCATACAATTTGACCTAATGAGCAATTTTCTAACAGTACAAGATGACATACTATAATTTGGTTTTGTGGTCTTATGACTAGAAAATAAATCATCATGACCATACATTGATCCTCATGTATTTTCTCTTTGTAGGTGTATGCTGTGTGGGTAGAGAGTCCTGCCTCAGCGTTCTGACCGTATCTGATTTTGAGTGCCCTCTCTGTATCAGGTCTGTGGGGATTTGGAATGTGTCATGCCTGTATTTCATGTCATTGGACCTTTTTCATTTCCTTTACTATAGTATTTACATACTAGATTGCAGTGGTCAGTTGCTGATGTAAATGTACTGCAGTGCTTATGTGATTGAATAAATTCTGAGTTATTACATTGTATTTCCTTGTTCTTGATTTGCTCTCATCTCCTGATAAATGTTTTAAAGGTTGTTCCATGAGCCAGTGACCACCCCCTGTGGACACACCTTCTGCAAGAACTGCATCGAGAGAAGTCTGGACCATAAATTACGCTGTCCTCTCTGCAAACAGCCACTGCAGGAGGTACCTCTAAAATACACTGTTTGCACAGAGCAGCGCATTTTTTTCACACAAAAATGATTCTAGTGTTAGTGATAGAATCAGTAAAGGTGTTTGCAGATCATTATGTTTTTCTCCTACAGATTAACCTAGTAAACCTTTTAAATCATTAAGTTAATCACTCTGTGTTTTTAGAAGACAAAATAGAAGCAAATAAACAGAGCAAACCCTTATACATAATAGTCTCACTGTACCACTTCCTATTTCTAGTATTTTAAGAACAGGAAGTACAACAGTACAGTGGTGCTGCAGGAGATTATGACCCGCCTCTTCCCCCAGCAGCTGGCTGAGAGGAAACAGGTGCATGAAACAGAGATGGCAGAGCTCTCAAAGTAAGCTCCCCTTTGGTAACAAATCCCAAGTGGGCATCTGCTAAATAGAAGACCTGTGTACATTTATGAATGAGCAGAAGTATTCATTTTATACCTATTATGTCTAGCTTGACCAAGGATATCCCAATCTTTGTGTGCACGGTGGCGTATCCTGGCATCCCGTGTCCTTTGCACGTCTTTGAACCTCGCTACCGTCTAATGACGCGCCGATGCATGGAGACGGGCACCAAGAAGTTTGGCATGTGCAGCTATGAGCATGGCAAAGGGTACATTAAAAAAAGATTAGTCAGTTTATGCAGTTCTGAGATTAAACTTGCTTCTGTGCGCCTACAGAGAAAATCAAATAAAAAAAATCATAGGCATTATTGTTTAGGAAATGAGTTAACATTACATGAATTAACACCATAATCTGTCACAGTTTTTCAGATTATGGCTGCATGTTGGAGATCCTGGATCTGGACTTGCTTCCTGATGGTCGTTCATATGTGGATACGGTGGGTGGGAATCGCTTCCGAGTGCTCAGGAGAGGACAGAGAGATGGCTACCACACTGCTGATATTGAGTACCTGGAGGACCACAAGGTAAGAGGTCACATATAAAAAGAATTCAAAGGGGAAAAAAACGTACCAGATCCAGAATAAGGATGTCAGATATTTTTATGTGGCAATGCAGATGTTTGTATGGTAATACAACAGTATAGAGGTACATAAATCACTTTAAGACCGAACCAGGGCTGTCTTTAGACTATTTTGGCTATTGCCATTAGATTACCCTTGAATATAATTTCTTGTAAATTTGCAAAGTATTGTAATTTAATTCTAGTACTTAAATAGTAAAAAAAAAAAAGTGTGGATTAAAGATTTACGAGAGGTATACGTTATCGCCATCACAAGCTTTAACCTGTCTGTGTGATTGATTGCTAATAATTGCAGTACATTTGAAACCCTTTGTGAATACTCCGAATGTTAATGTCAAGTAAATGCTTAACGTTAATTACTGTGTTAATTGTAAATGCATTCAGCAAACACTTAGAAGAGGAGGTGATTAATTGCCTGTTGGTCAACAAATTCAAGTAAACACATTATGCAAGCATCATTTAGTCCTCTGGTTATGCATTAAAGAAAACGTAGGAGGCAGAACCTAAATCACAGCCATCATAAAACTTCAGACTGCCTGTTTGTCAACCTGTCATGCATTTGCATACTGCGTTTAGGTGGAAGGCGCAGAGCTGGAAATGCTGCAGAATCTCCACGACAGCGTGTATCACCAGGCGAGGGAGTGGTACCATCGCCTGAACAGCCGCATTCAGGAGCAGATCAGCCGGCAGTACGGCATCATGCCCGAGAAAGACGACAACATACAGGTCAGGCCACACTTGCATTCATTTACACATCAGCATAAACACCAAAACAACTGGAAGTGTGTTATAATAATAGAAATATGATAATGAATGTGTTTTTGTGCATTGCAGGAATCTGCTAATGGGCCAGCCTGGTGTTGGTGGCTGCTGTCTGTTCTGCAATTAGATCCATCCTATCAGACCACGGTTCTGTCTCTCACATCCCTAAAGGACAGACTGGGTCATCTACGTATTGTACTAGAATACTTCTCTCAAGGCTAGCACAGGGACACGGTGGAAGATGTCTATTGTTTTTTACTGTATATTTTGATTCAACTGCGAGAGGTTGTCAGCGCTTCTTAATAATGTTCCTCACCCCACAAAACTTGATCGCTTTTTCCTGATCATAATACTTAAGATCACTTGTGCTTGGTTAGAAAGAATTGCAAGGCTACGTATTGCCGCACAATGGTATGATATCGAGGTATATCAGAGCACCATTACCCATTTCCGTTATATGTTTTTCTTTTCTGGTTATGGAGAGCTTTGAATATATTGATGCATTTTTATGGACTGTGCAACTATTGAATTAGTCATCTAACTAAATAATGGTACTTTAGGTAAGCACTAAAGAATCAAGGACTTTGTCTACATAGAACAGCGGTTTATTGGTGTACGCTGTTTGGTTCATTAAAGGCCAGAATGGATGCTAAATATTGTAGCTAATGCAGTTCATACCAACAGTGCTGTTGGGGCCAGAATTTTAAAACGTGCATTTGCGCATATGTGCCAGGAGGCAAACTGTTTACCCTGAGAGACTGATGAGCAAATAGAATCTCATTATGTATAAATGACACCTTTGTGAGAACATCCTCAAAATCTCACTGCTAAACTCTCACGATTTCGGCCATGATCACCATATGTTTTTTGAGCAAACCAGAAATTATATTATCTTTATCTTTAAACGGAATAATTTGATTAGTGAAACCAACACCACAATAGCAATGATGTAGAATAATCTTCCATTTTTCCAGCTGCAATATTCTGAATGAATGAACAAAGGCTGCAAGCTCTGCTTTTGTATTCTCAGTATTAAGTGTGTTTTAAGCTTGCTGGTATGATAATAGAGAGAAGAGATGGGAGCAGGACGTTTGTACATTACTCTTAAACAAAAGCTGATTTTGATTCCGTCTGCGTTGTGAAGGTTTTAGCTTTCTGAAAGATTGTATGTAAATTCATAAGCCTCTTGGTTGAGCAGTGCATCTCCAAATGTTTCCGTCCCAGCGATTTTGGGACTATTTCTGCGTGCTTGTGCCTTGTGCATGGCCTTAGTCTGGTTTCAGATGTTTGCTTGAGGACTTGATGATTCATGTTTTTTTACTTCTGTTCTAGTGCCACATTCTGAGGAATGTTAATACTATGATTTTACACGTCCCTATGTACTTGAGCTTAAAACTCAACTTTATACTTTGTGCCATAGGTTTTTGTGTAGCTGCTAATGGCTGAACGTCCAACAAGATTTATCAGACATTTACCTGCACTGTTAATTTATTTGAAGGTCTCAGATTTGATTTCTTTGTGCACTGTTCTGACAATTACTGTCATTTTGTATTATTGTCTAAAAAACAGTTACTTATGGAGGGCAGTTTGTTTGCACCAGTTTTCATTGCAGTATGTTCCGAGTCTAACAATTCCGCCCTTTTATTATTTACAGTAGCATTCATCCATAAACCAAGATTCAAAGATCTTCAGATCTCTGGGTCTTGGTTATATTTCTCTTAGCACTGTAAAACACATGCATGGTCAAATATTTGCTGAGCTGCACATTACTTGTGACCGCAATACAACCAGAGTGATTCAGAAAGATGTGCACATATTTAATATAAGTCTTTACAAAAGGGAAAGCTAAGCTATATTTAAATTGAATTTAGTAATTTAGAGAATTTAAACTTTACATTTACTTAATAATGTCTAATACCTTCCATCCTCAGGATACAGGACTTGAAACTCACCTAGAAAGGCTTTATTCAGACTCTGCTTTGTAAGACTGTACAGTAACAGTGCATATGTCTCAAACATGTAACTGACATCACACTGAAATAGCAGCCTTTTGGTTATTAGCATACTTGATAGTACAACTT
Source organism: Triplophysa rosa (assembly GCF_024868665.1). Lineage (NCBI taxonomy): Eukaryota > Metazoa > Chordata > Actinopteri > Cypriniformes > Nemacheilidae > Triplophysa > Triplophysa rosa. Next base: position 13,065,680 of record NC_079902.1, read on the forward strand.
CAGTCACTTTGTTCTTACAAATATAGAGAGGGGTGCTACTATAGTCAATTGTTTAGGTTTAATCTATGAATATCAAGTAGTCAAATTAATTTTGACCCAGATTTTCTTAAGGAAATTAAGGAATACATACTTTCTGGCCAATTGTTATTATAATAATTTGCACTTTTATTGCAAATGAATAGTGAGCTTATACATGGTATTTCTTTTTTTTTGGTCACTAATTTTGCTTAATGTTATGTATTGATGTGTTTAGAATTAAGGCAGCATTAGCCAAACTATTTTATAATTTCGTAATCCCTTGTGTAAACTAGGGACATCTATCAATATTTTTTCTTTTGAAAGATTTGTTTCTAATAACATACAATAAAGGTGACATAAGAGAAAAGTCTTGCCTGCTCTGTTTTTCTGATACTAACATTTGTGTGAATTACCAAGCAGCCACTAGATGGCGTCATACAACCACTAAATATTTGGTATTGGCATGTGTTTTGTGATTTTAGCATGCGGTTTCTTGTTTGGAAAAAAACAAACAAGAAAGAATTGTATGACATAGTGAATGCCATAAGTATAACAAATATGTCCATATATTTGAAATGGATAGTATAGCCAACAGCAGGATCCTAAAGTCTGATACAATATTGATTACATATATGGGATACCATTTACACTTTTTAGGGGCGGTTTCCCAGACAAGGATTATATTAAACCAGGACTAGGCCTTAGTTAAATTAGGATAATTAATTTTTTTTAAAAACTAAAATACTTTACAAAAAAACACTACTGTGTGCATCTTGAGACAAAACAATCGCAGTGATATATTTAAGATATGTCAGTGCAAGTTGTTTTCAATCAAGGCATCTCTCACATATAAGTTAGTCTGAGACCAGTCTTAAACCCTGTCCAGGAAACCGCCCCAATAAATAAATAAATAACATTATTTAGTAGTCAGTGTTTTGCTCATATTCCAGTATTTTATAGCAAATGTCACATTTCCTATCCATTGAAGCACATAAATGCTCTTTGGAACGTTCTCTGATCATGATGATACTATGGATCTTCTTCAGGTTTTGGACAAACATGGCTAAAGAACATGATATCATGGCAGAAATATCAAAGAAACTGATGTTAAACTGATGTCCAATTCAACTTTTAACTTAATTTAAAAAAAATAGTGTTAAATGGGTAAACATACGTATCAGATTTTTGTCGAGACTGCATATACACCGGATGTCTTCGTACTTTAATAAAATAGTGGTATAGGCCCTTTTCACATGACGTCACGCATCTTCTGAAGCAGTGTTTGATTACTTCCGCCAGCGCTACTTCTCTGCGGGAGATGTAATGTTATCTCTTTTACTTGTTTATTAGTGAAGGTTCTGCGGTTATTTTTTCCTCACGACCCGATCAAAACTTCTTGGTTTTTACCGGCAGCTTGCAGCCATTGTGTTGCACTACTGCCATCTGCTGGTGATCCTCAACTTCTCTGTTTAGTCAAGTCATATTCTTGCTATAAGTCCTGGTAGCTAGATTCCAGTTGTTTTTGTTAAACATACCTGCATTTTACTGAGAAATCTCCGGTATGATGGCGAACCGGAACTTGGAATACTAAAGCAATAAGCCCCAAGAAGCAGTGGGTTACAGTGCGTTTTATAACAGCTAAGGGCGTTGTGGCAGGACGCGAAGCGGAGTTATTACATATGCTTAGCAAGGTTTCATAAAATAAAGTAAATAAAATTATATTTAGGCTATGTGGTGCGGTCAGCCGTTATATATTGAGGTATTTTATAACGGCTTAGAACTCCGCTCAGCCAATCAGAATCAAGGACCAGAACTGACCGTTTTATAAACTGCTTTGCGAAACGCGGAAGTTAACTGACGTCATTGTGAAAACGGTCTATTGTAGCTGTTTTCTGGGGCCTCGTTTATAAAACGTGCGTATGCACAGACTTCATCGTAAAGCGTGCGTATGCAAAACTCCACGGCAACGTTCATATTTTAAAAAACGGTCTTTGACGTGCAAAGGTGCCAGGGTCTGAACAGACGTACGCACTTTTGCTTGTCCGAGTGCTGCAGGTTTTTGGAAATAAACGTAATTTTTGCCGCTTGTATAGGATTTGGACATTGACACGACAGGTGCTCTTTCATATATCAATGATATTATTCAGACATAATTAAAGGGCGGAAATCTGAAACTGCTGCGAGCAATTTCACGATCATTTGCGATTTATAGATTTCACATCTGATAGAGAGGCGTACGCGTAGTTCTATGAATCACACATAATCACTTTGAGAAATGATCGAAAAATCTAATTTAGGACGGTTTCTATGCAACATTTTATAAATGAGGCCCCAGGTTTCTAAATGCATGGCTTTGCAACCAACACTTTATGATCACATGCATGAATTGTTGGCTGCAAAGTATATGTCATTACTCACTTGCTATTAAATCAATACCACTTATGATCGAGACCTTTTCATATTACAAATATTACTGATTTTTGTGCTTGCAAGTTCAGTTAAGCCTACAGTTAGTCGTCAACTTATTAATCACATCAGCAAGCAAGCCTTAGGAGTCTTATGCAAATATGTTCACTATGTCAAAGCGACTTTAAGTGTAGAAATATCAGTGGAGACATGAAGAGTTTTTAAATGCAGCATTCCTGCGCGCTGTCAAAACAAACTGTATCTGCGCACATCCCTGTAATACTGCTCAATGTGAACATCAAAGGCCATTACAAACACAGGCAGGAAAGCAGTACGGTAAGCTAAATTGATCCATCACCCTCTTCAATTTTTCTGCTGATGGTGTTCTGAGTGAGAATGACAGCCATTTTCCCCTGTTGAGAAACCAGCATATGCTGGGTTATGTTTTGATGCTGGGTTGACCATCTTAAACCAGCACATGACCAGCTTAAACCAGCATCAAAACAGGGTTGTAGTTAATAAGTCATTACAAAGAACCTGCTGCTTTTTCTGTCCAAAAAATGTGTGTTTGGGCGTGACCTGGAAAAACAGGCTCTCCTGTCTTTGAAGTGGTTGATGTCCTTAGGGCAACATCATGTTGACCCTGGCTGGGACAACATTTAAATCAACCAATCAGATTTCAGAAATAAGTTTACAGTTTATTTTAAGTTTAATCTTTCAACCAGGATTAGGTGATTCTAGACCATTGTGTTTCACTTATCATTTCCCTCTGATTTCAGGGGTAAGTTAGGGTTAGGGTTGGGGTTTGGTGTGGGTTTAGGTTTTATTTATAAAAATGTTGTCCTTAGGTCATCAAAATATGTTGCCCTGAGGACATCAACCACTTGGCAAAATCAGGTAGAGCGAAAAGACATAAGGTATGTGTGGTGATTAAATCCACATGATGTGATGTGTGCACAGTTGGAGTGATGTGTCAAAATGAAGGGAATTCATTTTTTATCCTATCATTGCCAAATGTAAAAAAATTGGGAATATGGCTCTTTTTAAGTGTAAGCATGCTGGAAATTACCAAAATATAGCCTACTGTGAGACTCTGGTCTGTGACATGCAGAAAATCTCAATAAATTTATGAATGAAATCTGTTTAGTGTTTGGAGGCAACAGGGTAGGATCCCCGGACACCGTCCCCCCATTCCCCCTCATTTCCAGCCCTGAAACAACCCAAAAATGAAGTACTCATCGTGGTTAAAATTACTTGTTCACCTGAGTAAATTATTTTGGTAGTTGTTTTTTACGGTGGCCTACTAGTGCACATGACAACGAAATTTAAAAAGCAAATATAAGTTAACAACACAACGCAATCAAGCTACAACACAACGGAATAAAGCCACAACACAACGGAATCGAGTCACAACACAACGGAATAAAGCCACAACACAACGGAATAAAGCCACAACACAACGGAAATGCTCCCGACCACTAGGGGGCACCAAAGTTCTTATTATTGTTCTATATTTTTATGGGCACATTCGGCACTTCCGTGCTTGGTTCAGTGCAGACAGCAGCGGGAGAGAGATCCGGGAGAGCATTAAGGATTTTCACGTTGATTATTAAAGCCGAGGACAAACATTCTAAGACTTTTTCTTTCAACTGGAGTGGATTCTAGTCAGAAAACAGCACACGACTGCTTAAGACCACTATACACATTAACACATTAAACTACTGATGACTGGACTTTCTGCTAAACCAACAAATCTATTGATCTATTTACTGATATAGATGAGCAAGCTTGCATTATATTCCTGTTTCGTTAGTCATAAAACCGCAATGCTCACGTTGATTTACACTTGGTTATGCGTTAATTGTTTTAGAGGTTATGCATGCATAATAAAGGTTAAATAAATTGGTAATGAAAACAATATTTAATAGAGTTATCAATTATTCGTAACAGTAAAAAAATGAACGCAGACTTAAGTCCAGAGCTTGCTCACTGAAACTGAGATAGGAGACTGTGGCATTGTCTGGATCTAAATGCAGACTTAAGCCCATTGCACATTGAGTCCGAAATTTGCGTCCGAAATTTCCGCGCGTTAAAAAATAAATACACCTCACGTTGGTCAATCACATTTACACACTGCCTCCGATATTTTCGTCCGTCATAAAAAAATTCGGACCAGGTTCGATTTTCTGCGTTTTTCGCATCCGTCAAGCATTTTGAGTGGCCTTTTTTAACACATTAAACGTCGAGAGCCAAATACGAAAAACGCATACGAAAATTTCGGACTGTATGTGCAAAGAAGCTTTGAAAAGTACTTTAATCAAAATAAAAAACAAAAAAACGTAGTGTCCTACGAAAATGATTTAATAAATCAACTTTAAAATTGAAGTTACTTGTATTGCTTAGTGAACAAGATCTGCACCTCGCTACACACCACACACACACACCACGCACGCACGCACGCACGCGCGCACGCACACACACACACGCACACACACACACACACACACACACACACACACACACACACACACACACCACACCCACACACACACAGCGTAAACATAGCTTTTATTTTCGATTGACAATATTTAGCTTAAGATGGCTATCCTTTTTCATGAAGGAAAACTTTCGTTGTAATTGGACCTGCTGCTGTGTGTTTTTTGTAAATAATTTGCATTTGTAAATAATAAAACGTGTATTTTCTTGAAAACAGCCGTGTTTGTCATTTAAAAACATCTATATAATAATAACCTATATTAATAAAAAATTGACATTCAGTTTTTCCACAGTAGAGCACACTTTCCTTTTAAATGCTTTACACAAGCAAAACAGGCTACCAAAACCACTAAAACAACCCCCAGAAAACGCGCACCTCCTACCCGGCATGACCTAATTTATCATGCCGAAAGTGCCCCCTAGTGGTCGGGAGCATTTCCGTTGTGTTGTGCTCATTCCGTTGTGTTGTGGCTCTATTCCGTTGTGTTGACTCGATTCCGTTGTGTTGTGACTCGATTCCGTTGTGTTGTGGCTTGATTGCGTTGTGTTGTGAACTTATATTTGCTTTTTAAATTTCGTTGTCATGTGCACTAGTGGTCCACCGTAGTTTTTAGTGCGATTTAGGGTCAAAAGCGTCGCGGGACAATGTCCGGAATGTGTCACGGTTTCTAGGAAAGAACCCAAGTGCAGGCAGCGGTGAAGGGGTTAATAAAAATAATAATTTATTAAACAAAACACCCACAATGGGGAAAACTATAACAAAACAGGAATTCAATTAATATAATAAATGCCCCGTGTTGCCATAGAAACCAACCCCTGAAGACGAAACGCAACTTTTAAGTCGATTGTTGCAATTAAATAAAACCAACTTTTTAAATGCATGCGCAAAACTTTGCTCGCTTACAGTCGGTGATCCACAATGTAAAATGCAAATAGGCCTACTTCAGAAAGATAACTGGAAAATGTATAAGAAGTCACCAAATATTTGTCTCCACTCGTCGTTCCCTTTGTAGGGATTATGTCGAGAGGCAGAGCTGGGGACGATAGAGCAACCTTGTTTTAAACCAACCTAATCCCCAAGTGTCAATACACAGATAAACCTAAAAATGACTCGTGCGGGAAGAGTAGTGGTAAACAAGCATATCAGAGGCTTGGTACTACAGTCTCGCGACGCGTTCGGTAACGTGATAAACGCAAACAGCGCGCACGATGCGTCCACAGAGAGGCATCAGGAGTTTTCCCCCTGCCAACAGTAATCCTTAACCTCTCAACCTCTTGTGCTGGTTATTAAAATATTACTAAAAACATGTTCTTCTTGGCATTAAGTCAAACGTCAGGAGGTTTTCACGGTGTTTACTGAGTGGGCTAAGAGATGAGAAACTTATATCTTAAGTTTATACATTTAAAATTAATTTCTGCAAGAAAAATGCATTAAATTTCATTTAAACTCATTATTCTGACATGTGGCCATTTCACTGGCGTTTCAGATGATAAAAAGAAGCACATCACATTTCTTATTTAACAAGCTTTCTCCTATATCTCCTTAAAACAGCACGAGTGACCCGAAAGTTCAGGGCTTGACAGGCGTACAAATGCATAAGGTTAAAGTAAAAGAAAAGTTGTTTGGAAGCCCTTAACCATCCACTTTATGGTGGCAAAAGAGGGTAAGAGCATATGACATCAGTTACCTTTTAAACAAACACCAGCAACAAGTGTTGGAAAACTCAAATGTAGGCATCAAAGGATATGTCCCTGACCCTGAAGATTAAAGCTCTAACACGTTAATAGTGTCAGTATGCCATAGTGTGAGAAAGCCCCTTAGACCAGAGAAAAGAATAGAAGAGTGAACCAGTCTTCATATAAGTGATATTACTTCTCCTGCTTTATGCGTGTTCAAACTGGAGACATACTGTATTAATTTGACAGGTATTTCAGTGAATATAGCTGATAAGGATGATGTTCATGTTTCATTTTAATTCTCCACAAACCTGCAGATTAGCAGTCTCTTGCCTTTCTCCAACTTGTGCACAGTGATCTCAGGTTCAGAAAAGAACCCTGAAATCAGCAGGTAATAGAAGAAATAGTGACTGTCATAAAAGCCTAGCTATAGTAAACCATCTGCTGCTTACAATGAGTTCACGCTGAGGTCTTTATTACATATTATACAGCTGTTTCTTCATAATCCTAAAATAAGGTTAGTGTAACTATACAGAATGTTATTAAATGATTTGTGTTAGATGTAGAATTGTGCTGGGTTATTGGAAAGGAGCCTCGTGTTGTGACAGCATTATGATAAATTTTACTCAAAAAAGTACATTTAACTGCACAATAAACAGAACTTCTTTTGAGTATTTCAGTTTAAACAGTACAAATATATAATTTAGTTTTTCATTCTTGATTCTCACTTACTGCACAGTAGACACATGCACCTTTTCATGTTTTTTGAGGTTTTTTGTATCAGTTGTTAACAGTGTTGGGTAAGTTACTCTGAAAAAGTAATTAATTACTAGTTACTAATCACATATTCAATAGTGTAATTAGATTACTGTACAAATTACTCTCTCCAAAAAGTATTTAATTACTTATTACTAATTACTTTCTATATCCTACATCAACCTTGATTAGTTAAGTGATTCAAGGATAGACATGAAACGGCTCTTTTAATTCAGTCAAATAAATAATATAAAACTACATAAAGTAGTATTATTAACTGACCAAATTATTACAAATGTGAGAATTACTGTATACATTAAAGCACGGATTCTAAAGTTAGACTTTGAATTTGTATGTCAATTCCATTTGCACACACATACAGTATATACACAGTATTTAGTTTAATTAATTAAGAAGTAACTGTAATTAAATTACAGAAAAACAAGAGTAATCCCTTACTTTACTTTTTCAAGGGAAAGTAATTAAATTACAGTAACTAATTACTTAGTAACTAGTTACACCCAACACTGGTTGTTAACCTATTCCAGTTGTTAAATAAAAGATGGATATAAATAAGTAGTGAATTGCATGTATGTTTTCATTTTATGTTGTACACTCAATTTCTTCCTTCACATTTTCATAAAGAAATGAATGCTCTAAAATCATGTCTAGTACAGCACTGTAAAAAATATGTGTTATTTTTTGTTGGTTCAACTCGTTGCGTTGACTAATATTTTTAAGTCAAATTAACTCAAAATTTTAAGGCAACCTGATAACTTATTTTTTTTAAATTGAACCAACTATTTTTTTACAGTGAGTACACTCACATTAAGCTAAACCTAAATAATTTATATCTATATCTTGTTTTTCAAAAAATACACCACTGTAAATTTGTTTTTGCTGCACAATCAAACTGGTTTTAAGTAATTTCAACTTGTCATCAATAAGTCATGTCAAGAGCTAACGTTAACTCATTAAATTATGTTAAGCAACTTCAACAAGTTACAGCAACTCATCATGAAGCAAAATTTAAAATAGTAAGTTAAAACGACAGGCAGAAAAACAAAAAAGAGAAAATAATGTAAAATGTAAAAATTCCTAAAACCAGACAAATTTACTTGAGAAGCAATAAAAAAATTAATCTAAAAATGGAATAAAAAATCTAAGACTCTATAAACCAATGAAGAGAAGACAACAACATCAACTAGTTCAATGTTAAAAAAAGACTGCATGATAATGAATAACTTTAAGATGAAAACACCACATAGTCCAATAAACGTATGTCAGGTATCTTTATTTTACTCGTTGGACACACACATGTATAACAAACCAGACTGCAACGTCACACCTGGCAGGTCAGAACAGAAGCTGATAAACATTCTCATTTGGCTGAGAGCCGGAATGTCCTTTTTGCTCGAAATGAAGAAAACATGCTCGTCTATTCTCATCAGTGCCCCAATGAGCTCCCAATATTCTTTTGACTGAGCATCGTCATGGAGACAGACCTGCCAGGAGCCAATGGGTTTCAATGTAAGGGCTATGCAGTCATCATTCCCTAATCAGATTACTCTCATCAGTCAAACCTGTTTGCTTTGTTTGCACCCGAATTGGAAAAGCCAGCAAAACAGGGCAGCATACAAATTGTGTGAGATCTGATCAAACAAATAAAGCAACTCATGTTCTGATATTACAAGAGAGAATTTGTGTACATATTGTCACGGTGTAATTATACAAACACTGTATCATAGTCTTATAACTGCTGCATACATGACATTACGGTTGTGTTGTGAGGGACGAGCTACATCTCAACCATCCTCTGCATCTAAATATGCCAAGAAAGGATTTCTGTGAGCAGTACTGAGACATACGAGGCTTCTCTGTGTGAACAGATCCATAAATAATTCATAACTTAAGACATCTTTGGAAATGTGTTTCTCGTCTTGCTCAGACAAATAAAGTTTCCTTTAAAAACAAAAGGACTTTTATTTTTATCTGTGTTGCAAGGACACACGCATGTATTCTTGTAATTTAAATTTTATTCAAATTAAAAATGCACATTTTAGTGTTATGCATGCTTCTGCCTCTGGGTGCTTGGAGAGAAAATTCTCAGCTGCAAAGGATGATGCGTCTCCCAAATACTTAGCATCCCATCGCATGCTGTGAAAGCTTGAGAATAAACCTCATTGGCTGCTCACATGCTGAAAGATTGATCCACCGCTATGATTTCATCTGAGCAGATCTGCACAGGCAGCCTATAGACCAACAGGCAGCATAACAGATCGCACATGTTATTTAGTAACATAGGGGACGTATAGATTTGTGAATTTTGTGCTTTATTTTAATGCATGCTATTTACATAAATTTGCGCTCTTTTTGTGATTTGATTTTGCTCCTCTTATCGCATTGAACTCTGAATTTAGGGAGCAGTTCATAAACTAAATAAAGTTTTATGTTACTGTTTTCTGTGGTAACTGAAACAGCCCTTTTATGTGATCCATATCCATGACAAATTATGTGATGGGAAAACAGCTCCAAACTGTGTCTGAGTGCTGTGTTTTTGGCTCACAAATACACAAGAGGAAGAACTAAATAGTAAAATCTTTTTCATGGCTATAGCACAATTTATTGTCAAAACAGATATGATTGATATTGATGATTTTTTTTACATCATTTCAAGCTTCCAGATGGGAGTTTGTTTGGAAGTCATGTGTTTGGCTTCTTTACCTGTTGCTACATTGTGGTGTTATGAGACTCAGCTCAGGGTGGCTTTAGTACTGGATATGAGGAGAGATTACGGCTTCAGCCATTTCCTAATGCCATATACTTTATCCCGTTGACTGTAAATGGACAGGTAAGTTGTCTGTTTTAGTAATAGCAATTTAGAAAACAAGAATACAAGATTTTCTATTTCCAACATTCTGTAAAGCCTAGAAAAATAATTGATCAGCTTGTTTATATTTGTTTGATGAGAGCAAGAGCTTATGAGTGGCCCTGAAGGAGGAGGATTCATTTTAGAAGATCTGTTTTAATTTTTGAAGAGAAAAAGGGAGCTATTTATTCATTTTAATTTAAGACATCTGTTGCATCATCACTAATCATCTTCATGACATTAAGGTGCAGTGATAATGTTTTTAATTATCAGTTATTGGTATCATTATTATGATGGTTATCACAGCTGTAGTCTCAGCCTCAGACGTCACGCCCACGGACCGTTGGCTAAACGTCTGATGCATAAGGCAGACTTTTATGGAAACACGTTCGAAGTCGTCATCTGATTGGTAGAATTTCACAGGATTTCCGGGAGACTTGCGTGTCGCGTTCTTTAACAGCCATCTGATCTAAGAAGTAAGCTGGGGTGTTTACAACAGTTGCAATAAGAATTAATCCCGATCGACTTAATGCTTAGTTCTTAAAAGTATGTGAGGTTCACGGCATAAACTTATAATCATTTTGTTGCTGTTAATTTTTGACACGCTCGTGAATGTACACCGGTCTGTTACTGCGGGGACATTTCCACGCCTCTAAACATGACGCGGCACAAAACGAAACGTGATTGGTTGCTTTACCTGTCAGCCATATGGCCTCTAGGACGGGCCTTGGCCAAAGAAAGCGGCGATAACTTCCAGACCTTCAGTATGCGAGACTATCACAGCTGTGACCTGTGACATATTTCACATTTACTTTCATTAAAATAATTGGAGCAGTTTTCAACAAAAAGGCAAAGGCATAGTCACCATACCGCAAGTATAATCAAATATAATGTCTGTGACATTTACCAACTGCTCAACAATCATGTTGTCAATCTTTTAAACACAAAGACACACAAAAAACTAATACACAAACAGCATTGTTTTTCTCTTTGCATTGATTATGTTTAACACCTTTTTGTCACACAAAACCAGAGAGAGGAGGAAGAGAAAGAAGGAAATCAGAGATTCAAACAGGTATCCCCAGTAGACAGCATCTGCAGTGTGTTTATATATATACTGTATTGTGAGAGTTTTAAAGAAGTTCGACTTATACTCTGCATTGTGGTGACTGCATTCATCTTTGAACCAGAGGTTTTTTACTCACCATGCAGCTAAAAATGACTTGTTACATGTGCTCTTCATGGTCTTCAAAATATAAAAAAAAGAATCAAGAAATATACTAATACACAATTATACACATGTTTAAAAGTTTCTAGCTCAAAGAACTCAATTCAAAGTTAAGATATCACGATTTTTATCACTTAAGTAATGAATATAAATAATGATAAAAACACACAATTTCTAAATTTCAAAAGGAAACTTGCAGGTTTATTAAAGCTGGTGGCCTGTGATTGCCTTTTAATGAGAGAATGACTGGAGGAGAGCGATAAGGAAAGTTCAGACTAAGAGGTCCTTGGTGGGATTAGAATAATCATCAAAAATGCCATGTCTTAAAAAAATCCACAATAGGACATGGCAGCCCGGCACACGCTCCCTCTCTGCAGCCAACCCATTTGCATTCTAGAGCAATGGTCCAGTGGACGCTTGCGAATTTAAAATTTTGTTCTTTCTTAAAGAGCCACCAGGCCATAGATTGAGGGAGGGGGAAAAAAGAGATAAATGTGCCTGAAAAAGAGCTAGTGGCAAGAAATAAACTAGATTTAAATGGCGTCACTTGTACTCACATTTAATTCAAATTTGTGAAGCGTTGATTTAATTTACATGTCTAGAATGATGTCCCAAAATACACAAGACTGGCACATTACTGTAAATGACCCCTACATTTAAAAAAAAGATTTTATTTATTTGGCAGAGCAACATCACTTTGTCGCCTCCAATACGACATACTTGATTGAAGGAAAAATGCTTTCAACATTCAACAACACATTTCATACTGAAGTTGTATCATGGCCAATTGAACAACGGTAATACAAAACTACCAAAATGTCCTAGCCTTTCAGTTTAAATGAGAAATGGCAAGTTTTGTCTCTTTTGTCTGCAGATGGGGACAAAAAGCCAATTTTTTGCCAGTTCAGAGCAGGTCTGAATCTGCCGGCCGGGTTTGATCTCATGAGCAGCCGATGGTACTGCAGTATCTTTGCTAAACATCTGCTTGATTCTCTTTCCTTCTCGAATGTTTTTCAGGGATCAAGAAGTGGAAAACCCTGTTCTGCTGTCACTTCGATGTGCTACTCCAAACCTCAAAGGACGTTAGATTGTTGCTCCTTTGCGAAAAGCGTTCCTGTGAGATTTTAATGGAGCCTGTTTTAGCACTCATGCTACAGTAGCTCATTCAGTCACTGCACCACAGTATATTCATATGTACAGACAGTATATTAAACCACAGTCATCTTTTTAGCCCCCGGTCTTCAGAAGAACTTGAGAATCGGAAACAAGTGTTTGATTTGGTTTGAAATGAAACTCTGCAGGACAGGAACGCTTAAAGGCGGGGTGTCCGATTTCCGAATTACGCTTGTTTAGACAAAGTCGGAGTACCAAAACAACCTTGTAGCCAATCAGCAGTAAGGTGTACAGTGCACAGGACGGACATTAGCCGAGCCGAGCGCTGACGAAAGCGAAAGATGGGGGTAGGAGTGTGTCTATTTTGGGGATTTGAACATCAACAACGGCTAAGAGAAATCGGACACCCCGCCTTTAAGGACCCGATCTGAATAGCCCTACTTTAAAAAGGTTCACAAACATATAGACCCCCCTGCGATCGATAGTTCATTTTAAACTAACAGTATAACAATGATCTAATAAAGCATATTTTCTCATTTTTCTTTTCTGCCGAACCACAGGGATTTATCTCAGATCATTGGGAGGTGTTTAGGAGCACGTTTTAGATGACAAGCCCAACCTTCGTGGAGATCCGATTATGTTTCTCTGCTGTAAAGCATTCTGACATTCAGAATAACATTAAACTTCAATGGACTCAGATCAAGGTTCACCCATCATTCGTACAAGCGCTGAATCCATTATTCAAGGTTAGAAATGCTGTTTACTGAAATAAAAGTGGCCCGCATGTATTATACATTCACATTAGTCAACGCACAAAGGATGCTTTCTGTTTGGTAGAAGTAATGGAAGGTTTGAATATACAAAGATGCTAAATTGTATATGAGATACGCCTTTACTACTTGAGACTTCTCCCAAGATAATAATTTAAAAACATTATATGAGTGATCTACAGTGATGTGTCTCTAAAACACAAGCCAACAATTTGAGCCAATGCACTGGATGGAGATCAGGTAGGCTATCAGACATACACACCCTTAACAGTAGAATATGTGAGGTGTTGAATTATTGCAGGATTATGAAAACTTCCAGATTTTAAAGGGCAACTAGAAAGTACACATTAAAATAAGATGTGAACTTTTGCAAACTTGAAAGCAACCATTTTCTAAGTCAAAATATGCAAACAACATTAAGACGGTTAATCAAAACAGTTTAAAACAGAGGCCTCTTTAAAAGTTCCACCACAGAAGAAAACAGACTAACTCCAAACTCCTTGAAAAACCTGCTTTCAAGTGGGAGGCATTTCCAGCTGTTATTTCTCTGTGATGTCCCCAGTCGGGTTTGTAACAGACTGTAGGTCAGGTGGGCCGTCCTGCTCGGCTGTTTCCTGTTTCTCTCTCAACAGTGACAAGCAAGGCTCTGGTGTGACTCTGTAATCCATTCATCCGTCATTCCGTCTCACTCCATGTGCTCCGCCATATATCTCCCAGTTCTCTGCGTTGCTCATTTAACTTCACCATCCATCTTACCCCTGTGACTTTCTACTCTATACACAACACCAATGCTCCGCCTATGGTGGACGCGCATGTAGAGAGAGACGTTTCAACTTTGGGTTCACTGCATATCCGTTTATCCATTCATTTCCCTTAAGAGAGGATATATAGATGAGATCAAAAGCTGTGCTTTAACATGACGGGATAAAACGGTGAAGGGCGCTTTTGTAGGACACAACCGAAATCTTGAGGATGTTAGCGTGGTTCATACGCATCACCCGTGGCGGTGCGGGAGATAACAGGCAGGGGATCCGTCTCTCTGTCATTGAGCTGATGTGCCTGCGTGAGCTTCTCTTCTCCACATAGTCCGCAGAACAGTGGGAGCCGCTGATGAGCCAACATACAATTATACATCCCTCTATCTCTTTCACGTGTGGATGTTAGCACGTGCCCTCTATCAAAGTCAATTCAATTTCAATGTGTGCATTAAAGGTCCAGTGTGTCATTTTTTTGGAAGATTTATTGACAGAATTGCAATATAACACATAACTATGTCTTCAGAGGTGAGTATGTCCCCTAGAGTTAAGAGTTATTTCTATCTACACACACCACGAGTCCACTTATATGGAATTCACCATGTTGTTTCTACAGTAGCCCTAAATGGGCAAACTGCTCTACAGAGTGCGTTTCGTAAATGTTATCTCCTTGTTATCTCGAAAACATGACGACATCTTTGTTCTGTGTCAGCCGTTCGAAAGGGAGGGGTAGAGTGAGAGCCGTTGGTTGCAATTCGCAACCTCACCACTAGATGCCACTAAATTTCATACAGTGGACCTTTAAGAAAAAGAAAGATAAATAGGATAATAAGAAACAGAACAATAAGGTAATACATGAGTAAAAAGCAGCAAATGTAGGATTTTGATGACATCACTGTATGTCATGTTGTGGCAGTTTTCGTGTATTCTCTCTCTCTCTCTCTCTCTCCTCTGGTCAAAAGTTGAAATGAAATGTACAGTCAACTGGATAATACTCAAAAATTTAAGGCAGCAACAGTTTTTTTAAGATGCTGCTGGATAAACTTTCAGTCATTTCCAAAATTCCAGCTTATCCAGTAAGATCACATTTGATTCTTGTAAGATTTTTATTTGATCCCATTAGGATTGGTTCAAAAATACAATTCAATTCCATTAGTCACCCTGTACACGTTCCTTTCACATATCTCCACATAGGGACCTTTTGACATTTTAAGATTTTAATTAAAACATTTCTTCAATCCCTTTATGAAGCACTATAAAGCAGGTGATTTCAGGTTTTTACTGTCATTGTGGGCACATAATGTAACCGTCTTTGAGTAACTTTGCCCATGAGATGTATGATCTAAAGAGAGATGACTAACCATCATGTCTCATATGTTTACTTCTTCAAACCACATTTACATCTGCTGTGTTCCCCCAAGCCATTCCATCCTAATCACACTGTCGGGATGTCAGTGTCAGATCAGACTC
The DNA here is from genome assembly GCF_024868665.1 of Triplophysa rosa. Lineage (NCBI taxonomy): Eukaryota > Metazoa > Chordata > Actinopteri > Cypriniformes > Nemacheilidae > Triplophysa > Triplophysa rosa. Next base: position 13,081,238 of record NC_079902.1, read on the forward strand.
AGGTCAAACATTCCTCCCCCCGGTACACTGTACCACGATTAATATCTGACTGGAAGCTACTGTAAGATGCTCAGGTAAAGGACATCATTTCACTTAAGATATTCTTTGCTTCTATTTCTCATGGTACATAACTGCAGGTAAAATATCTGTAAATGTTGTCGCAAATGATGTCCTGGACAACTCTAAAACAACACCTGAACAAGCTAATAAAAGTGCCAGCAGATACGAAACAGATATGCATACATAGATGCCCCATTCAACCTTTAAAGACACTTTGGAATGCACCATCTTTGAAACAGTCAACATTTTAGTTGATGCTATCACTCAGTAAAAATCAACGAGTCTTCCAAGATGCCACAAAGCTGCACAGCCTCTGGGTTAAATTTTTGAAGAAATGGAATAACCGTTAACAGGCATCTATGTATATAATATCATACCAATAATATGTTATGAAGCTAAACTCTAGGAACAAATGTCAATAGCTATACAGTATACGGCAGTATCTGGGGAACCCACAGAATTGCATATTTTAGGCTTCTTTATTTAATAGAGCTAATTATAATCATCAGCTCAATAACAGAGAGCTCAATGAACTGCGCTGGCTGTGTTAGATAAGAAAGACATATAAAATCCATACAGCCTCCAGGAACGGAATTGAGAATCACACAGATAAAATCAGCCGTGATTGAATGGGCTATATGGCAGGATTGTGAAGCCAAAAGGAAGAACGATAGGTTGATATGAAATAATACAATACACAGGGAGGAGTGTGCAGAATAGCAAAAGAAAGAACGTGGGACCGAGGCACACAGTGGCAGGTGCCACAGATCCTCTTATGCTGTCATACGCCCACACTGTGTCTTCATTATGTATGCTGCTCAGGCCCACACAATCACACACATTACAATGCCATAGTCACGGTGTAAGCAATCACACAGCACGGCCTATTCTGCTCTTTCACATTGCCTTAAAATACAGGCTTGCTTTCTTACTTGGTCAGAAAGACAAGGCAGATGATTCTTAAAGTCCATATGAACCGGAAGTCACAATCGACTTTATTGCAGTATTGTGATGTAATTTCAAGTAAAACTGAGTGTTGAATGAGAAAATTAGAGGGCGTGGCTTGTGTTTTTCAAAGTGAATTGATTATATCTAAATAAAAAAGGTGAGTTGTATCCGCTTCTTAAGCTTGGAAGACCATACTGTTTCCGGGTCCATACGCTCAACAAGATGCTAGGCAAACAACAAAAAATGCTATATACGCTCATGGCGAGCTACAAAACCGTGATCCTAACCTTTATCTTCATAACAAAATCCCACATGGCCAGTCAGCGATTTATTTTTCATAATTTATTCAAATATTGATGTCGGAGATTCCGTGAGCCTGGTGACTGTAGTGTATTCTTTGAGTAATACATGTTTCGCTTAAATATGTGACATGAGTAAACTGTGCTCATAAACAGCTGTTTCAGCTGAAGCCCCGCTTGAAATGAATAGACGCTTGGACCCGAAAAAGGTATTCCCTACGTCACCACTTAACAGCCAAATTCAGATATTTAACTCGGGAAGACTGACATTTGGAGGGGAGGGGTTAACAGATGTTAGCCACAAGACTGATGTCATTGGAGAAATATCACCACTCCAGATCAGAAGTACATAATCACAAAACTGATAGTTAGCTAACAAAGAAACAGGGTCAATTGTAATTTCATGTGAACTTTAATGAAGACGGTTGTTGCTCAGACGAATACTATCTCTGCAAAGATAAGGTGTAGCAGGAAATAACAGAGGAAACAAGTATATCCAGCAGCATTAACAGAACTTCTCTATAAATGTTTTTAGTGGCCTAAAGGAAAAATCCTCAAGAAAGTACTGATGTTCTGCAAGGATCAAGGAAGTTAAAGAGGTTAAACTTTGTCACCCACCGCTGGGGAAATAAGAGACAAACCCAGATTTCATTGCCTGACAGCAGCTTCACATGAACAAATTATTCATTCCCCCCCGTGACACGGTGGATAACAGGACAATGCTTGAAATGCCACATCTGACACTTTACGGAGTACGCCAACAGAGTATTCCAGCTTTTAGACTCAGCTGTCCTACTTGGAAATAGAGCTGAACTGATTATAATTCTCATATGCAAATAAAAAATAACACGTTATGTACAAAGAATATTTGGAGGACAAATCTCACACAAAACCTCTCCAAGTGATGTTGAGTCGTTTCGACATCAAACACTGAGATCATTGAGGTTTCAGCACATGGATGTTTGTGAATGATATTGGATACATCTGTAACTGATACAAAATGTACTTTGTGCCAAATGTTTCATCTGTTGAAAATGCTGTAGTAGAACCACTTAATTTGGCACAGCATCAGAGCAAAAAAACAAACAAACAAGAAAACAAACACCTGTTTCTTGGTTCCACATTGTGTTAACCTCCATAATTACAGCCACAGGGCATCCCAATTACCTCCATCAACTGTTGCTCAAATTGACAGAGATTAAAGCATTAATAATACCTAAAATGAACGCCATTCCAGGCAACATGTGCTGACTCATTAAACGTCAGTGATTATGTGGGGGATGCACCTGTATTAAAATACTCTACAATGAGTCAAACTCTAGAGATCTACTGCTGGAAACACATTAAACACCAGGGCCCGTATTCTTAAAGCTTCTAAGAATCCTCTAAGAAAACTCTTAATTTAGCTTAAAAACTTCTACGTAGGAGTCTTAGTTTAAAAGTGATTCAGGACCAATCTGAGAGCAACTCTGAGCAAGGAAAAGACGAAAACTTTTATCTAAATGAGGAGGCGGGGCTGACCCCGTTGCTATGTCTTTTGAAAACTGTGATTGGTTGGTTGACCAAGCTTTTAAGTATAGGGTCATTAGTTTGAAATTGCACATGTATTTTTTCCTGTTTTACCATACTCACACGCACACACGCACCTGTATATATATATATATATATATATATATAAATATATATATTGTGAAGAGTTTGGTTCCAAAATGAGATAACTCTGCTTTTAAAAAAAAATCAAAAATCATGTTTTTTTTATTGTGCATTCCAATTAATATCATTCAAACTGCAGTTGGTTTGTTTTGATTTAAGCTATAATAACTAAAAAATACAGCTAACTAACACAATAAAAGACGATAAAAACACGATAACTAAATAATTGTAAAAAATGTAATAAAACACACAAATAAAAATAAATACAAAAAAATTAACATATACAGTATTACAAATAAATAAATAAATAGACATAAATAAATAAATAATAAGTTAATAAATAAAATATATTACAAATAAAAACATAAATAAATATTGGTAGGACGTTATTTATTTTCTAATTAAATGTTTAAAAACAAAAGCGTGGCTCTGTATGACTGTGGTTAAAAAAGTTTTATTTCAGTTTGCTTTATTCATTACTGACAATGTATTTTCCAGTAAATTTATTCAACCACATCTCTCTTGTATTCAACGGAAAATAATACGTAAAACAAAGAAACAAAAATGTCCCAATTAAAACAGTCAAGACTGTAAAAGTAGATGAGTACGAATAATACATTTTGCATTAAAATCTCCCAAAAATAAGACATTTTTTTGTTAACATTGTTACAGCAGAAACACAAAGTACCCCAACCAGATTTCTCTCTTAACTGATCGAAATCAACATCTCCAGTGTGAATATCCACGTCAGATGTGTAAAACACCAGTTCGGTCAACTCTTCAAAATCTCGCAGCGGTATAAATGTTAAATGTCTCACTTGAACTTTACAAATCTTTTACAGCGTATAAAATACTGCTCTCATACGAGTCCATAAATGAATGCAGTGTTCTGTGCCTAGTAAAACGTGTGTCAAGAAACCCAAGCCCGAGAAATCTAAGCATTTTGATGGCCACACAGTGTGTTGTGTTTGTGGAACAATGGCAGTGTGCAGAGGGAAGGCTGAATAGGTAGAGCTGTTTGTGTTGAGCTGGAAGCCATGTTCTGAAAGCCCGCGGTGATAAAGTCTAGAGCTCGGAAAGGTCAGCTTGGCCCCGGGAGCCGATCAATGATATCCCAACAAACATCATCTCATGAAGAACTATGTTGCACAGTGTGTATACAGGACAGAACAGCTTCTATTTCACCAGTATTTGTATCCTGCAGCTGTTCTACTCTCTTTTCTTAGTTTTATTTACTGAAACAGAATTTTTAAGACATGTGATGTGAAGTACAGGCTCGCACAGAATCTACACATTTTTTGAAAAGAAAAGCTTTATCAAATTAGACAAATAATAAAAGAATTCCAGAGGCTGAGGATGTGCAAATGAACGTCTGGCATTGTGCAGATTCTGTGTCGGACGAGTCATAAACCATGTAAATAAATCATCCACAAAGTATGTAAAAGGGTTGTTTCATTGCGTGTGCTGTGGAAACGCCATTAGAGAATAACTTGTATTCTCAACGGCTTTACTTCAGATCTGATACTTTGTGCAGGGAATGGCTATATAATTGAAGTATTTAACAGCAGGTGTCTTAACATTTTAACTGAGGTTAAATTTGAGGCGTCCCTCCTGGGAGAGATCCCAAATGGAGCGGTGATCAAACACGTGGTGGTTTTACTCCCAAATCTCTGATCTCGGATGAGGTATGGTGCCTGAGAGCAGGCGTAGCAGCTATGCAGGTCTTTGAGGTGGGAAATCACAGAGCAAGATAATCAAGTTCAGCTATGCTCTACTGATCGACAACAAATCCAATTGATCCCTTACTTTCAGATTTACATCAGAGTATTTACACTATCAACAGGTTGTTAAATGAGCTGATAGGTTTCTTAAAATATTCAATATGCAGAGTGATTGAAAATAAGGGGATGGTGTACCCAAAAATGAAAACTCTATTCACCTTCATGCCAAACTTTTTTAAGAAAAATGAAATGTGGTCTGGTTTCACATAATTCTGTTACTGTATATGGCTTTAGAATAGAAATCTTGAAATAAAATGCACAAATTACAGTATGTAGACCACTCTCGTGTTGCCTTTGTGTTCATTTGGTAATAGCCATCTTTGACTAGAGTGGCTTCAAAAATCACCTTTTGTGTTCCACTGGAGAAAATATATGGGGTTAGAATGACACAGGTGAGTAAATAATAACCAAATTTTAATTTTTGTGTAAACTTTTCCATTAAATGAACAGTTCACCCAAAAATGAACATTCTGTCTTCATTTACTCACCCTCAAGTTGTTCCAAATCTGTATGAATGTCTTTATTCTGATATACACAGAGAAAGATATTTGGAAGAATGCTTGTAACCAAACAGTTCTTAGCCGCCGCTGACTACCATAGTAGGAAAATTTGCTTTATACATTTCTTCGTTCTGTTGAACACAAAAAAAGATATTTAGAATTTGACTAATTTTTTCTACTATAGTTGTCAATGGTGGTTAAGAACTGTTTGGTTACAAGCATCTTTCCCTGCGTTCATCGGAACAAAGAAACGTATACAGATTTGAAACAACTTGAGGGTGAGTAAATTATAACAGATGTTTTATTTTTGGGTAAACTGTCCCTTTAAGGAAAGCGGGGAAAATGTCCAGTGTTGTCTTTCGGTATGGATCCATAATGAATATAATCTTACCCATTAGCAAAAGGCTAAGCTAACTCTTTTCTAGCGGCAAAGGAAAAGCAATTTACAGAAACGATGTATTTGTCTTTTCGTAGAACATATTTGTGCAAAAAACATCTCTGTGATCTAATCCTTAGAAACTCAAGTTAGAGACGACATTGCTGAACACTGATATAAACTAAAATATTGCACACGCAGACAGAAGTAAACAGGTTTATAATATTGGCACAGCGCAAGTGTCAAATCAGACACAAGACTTTTTGTTTGTTTTCTTCTTTTTTAAATTGTGACATAAACGAACAACGTTTCCCACAAAAAAGTCCCACAGGCTTGTTATTGCAGCACATCTTTTTCCTTTTTTTTAACGTTTTGTCTTTTTTAAAAAAGAGTTTTATTGGTGGCTGTCCACTGAGTAGTCTTAAGAGTGCATTTTGGCAGTACGGTGCGTCTGTTGCGGGCAGACAGACACGGGGGCAGACGGCAGGTGAACGGGAGGTCTGTGCGTTAAGTGTGACGTGTGCCGCTCCGTCATGCTGATCACATGCCAGAGGCTCCCAGGCCCATGGTGGCCGCGTGGCTCATGCACGGCAGCGTCTGCACAGCTTTGGGGAAGTCATGTGTGACGATCCGCCCATTCTCCCCCCCGCTGCCGTTCCCGCTCATCCGGGTCAGGGTGGAGCAGCGCATGGCGTCGTTGATGGATTGCTGGGATGGAGACACAACAGTGTTAGACAGCATATGGAAATACGCACAGAAGTGTTTAAAAGATACATCATTTCAGTAGGAGACATTAAAAGATGATTTAAGCATCTGCCTAATGGAGTATGAACATAAAATGTTTTGTTATGTGATGACTGGATAATTAGTCTGACAACATTTCTGAAAAAGCCTTGACAGTTAAATAATCGTCTAGTGTTGTCCTTTGGTTTTGAAAAATCTGTTAGTGTGGTGTGGATCGGCTGGGTAACAACATACACTGTGAAAAATTCATACTTTTCCATCGCAATTCACAAATACAGTAAGCAATTCACACAGTATGGTTTCTTTTTCCAAAAAGTTTAAACATTGACTTTCACCTAATAGTGGTAGTTTAGGCAGGAATATATATTTGACTGACCAATAAAGATGAGGGGTGTTGTCAGTTATTTTTGCTATTCCATTTGATGCAGCATATATCACACTCTTCACTTTTAAAAATATTTTTATAAAAATAATAATGATAAATGAATAAATAAAATAAAGAATGTAGTCATTAAAGGGAATTTTCACCCAAAAATAAACATTCTGTCATCATTTACTCACCCTCGAGTTGGTCCAAATCTGTATAAACGTCTTTGTTCTGATGAACACAGAGAAAGATATTTGGAAGAATGCTTTTAAGAAATCAGTTCTTGCCCCCCCATTGACTACCATAATAGGAAAAATGACAATGGTAGTCAAAAGTGCCCCAGAACTGTTTTCCTACATTCTTCAGAATATCTTCTTTTGTGTTCAACAGAGCAAAGAAATTTGAATAGGTTTGGAACAAATTGAGGGTGAGTAAATGATGACAGAATGTTTATTCTCTCACTATTCTACTCAACCAGTTCCACACTGGGTCACTTCTGTTATACACAACTTGTTATTTAAAGTCTCATTTACATTACAAAGTGTCGTCAACTTTTAATTGCTCTGCTGGTGTTGTTGTGTTGCGCCCCACAGGACCACCATATTAAAGCCCTCAAACCCAAGCTGACACTGTAAAGCATCTCTGACATGTGGGTAGACAATAAACAGCTTTGAAAGGTGTGTAATACGCGCTAATCTGCTACGGTGGTGTGGAACTCCAGTGAGAAATATCATCGTTTCATTGCGTCACAGCCAGTGGGCCTGAAACCATGTCCCTTTAAATCACTTTCTTCCAATCTGGGAACGATTTCATAGCTGTGCACATCAATGCATTGGGAAATGAAGACTATGCATGATGCAGACTAATTAGTCAGCTAGTAGTCTTTCTTGCCTAATATGAGAAATTGACAGCTGTGACTCCTGTCAATAGAATTAACAAAGCAAAATCTATGTGAATCTGTGCTATCATAGAAATTCTGTGTCATAGATATTCAGATGTATCTGTATTTACAGCGGGTGATGCTCACCAGGGGCCTGTTGCAGGTGTCACCGTGTCACTCTATGATTTGTCAGTCTGACCTTTGTTTGTAGATTAGCCTACATGTTATGAGATATATCATCACCTGATACTTTTAATTAAAAACACATTAGCAAAAGTGCATCAGGTACAGCCTGACGCTGGTCTTATTTTATAAAGCAGACGAGCTGACTGATGGTGTATAATCATTGGTCTAGACGGGCTATTTTTGGAGATATGGTGGAAAACAGAGACTTGCAGTGTCTCAAGGGAACACTTGCTCTGCTTTATGAATGAACAGAGACACCATGTGTATAGACAACACTCTAGTCCATGGACAGAGCAGCTAGCGGACAAAGGGAATCTGAGAGGAGTGAGAGAGAATGAGAGAGAGAGAGAGAGAGAGAGAGCGAGCGAGAGCAATTATATATTAGCTATGTAAATAAAAGTGGAACAGATAGAATAAGGGCTTTTCACACTACAGTTCAGTTAACCCTTGGTTAGTCTTTTTAATCCCTGGTTTAAAGCCAGTTCTATTTGTCAAATGAATAGTTCTGGATTATGAAACCACACTCTAGAAAATGTTGTGTTGTTTTCAACCCATTGTTGGGTAAAAAGGGACCATTTTTAGGTTAACCCCTAAATTATGTTTGGGTTAAATTGACCCCAAAGCAACTTTGACATATTCTAAAAAATATCCTGATTTTTAAACCTTGAGTCTTGAAAACAGTCAGCAAGAAAATACGCTTTTATCATAATAATATAAATAAATGAAAATAATAGTTATGTTTTCAGTTACTTGAATTTGAGTTTTGGAGCCCCTTGAGAATCAAGAGCTTCTTGTGGTTTCTGCAGGATCTCAATTAAGCAAACAATAAAAAAAAAAGCAAATAACAATTTATATTTTAGTAATTGGTCAAATATTAAAACATTTGCGGGGTCAATATAACCCCACACAGATTATATTTTGGGTTGAAAATAATCCTGCATTTTAGAATATATGTTATGTGAATTAAAAAAAGTGAGAAACAATCCTAAACATGCCTAAGTGCTTAATTATTCATGTGTTTTGTGTTTAGCTTTAATGTCTGAGTAAAAACGAAACAAAGTAAACAAACAGACTAATGGATACACAGATGGACAAGCAGTTGATCCACCTGTTAAATCTATTAACCATATTAAAACGCAAATAAGAATGTTAACTCGGGGTTTATTAATGTACAATATCAATCTCCATCCCTCCAAAACAAGATTAATTACAAATCCAGGATAAAGCGTGAAACAAAGAGCCGGATAACTCAGGATTACATGTACCAAGGGTTAAAAATGGCCCTGAGCTGCACTGATCATTCCTACACTTCTGGCCCTGCAATGACTTCAAGTGTGAAAAGCCCAAAACACAAGGGGAGGAGGTGTGAGAGAGAGAGAGAGAGAGAGAGAGAGAGAGAGAGAGAGACCAGCAGAAGCTTTGGATCTGGCGACGGTTAGATGGGGTCAGGTTAGGCTTCTACGCGGGCGGGATGTGGCCTAGTTCTCCGCGGTACTCGAGGCTCCTACCCCAGAGAGCTTTATATCTTAACAGTGTCGGCACCGTACAGGCCGTAACTCTGCAGCTCAGTGTAGCTGCTGTCTAAGGCTGGGCAGTGAAAGGCCTGTGTGGCCCGCGCGGACACCTTCATTCTGTGGGACTCTGTTCTCGACTTGTAGCAGAACTCCACCAGGGCCACCAGCATGGCCAGACCCAGACCTCCGATCAGAATGTAGAAGACCCCAGCCACATTGCTGAGGCTAAGAGCACTGGTCTTATCCTATAGGAGGAAAGGGAGCAATGAGGAAATTTCAGTATTATGAGTTTATTGACAGTTAGACAAAGACACAGTTGTGCACATACATAAAAGCTGTCTTGCTCAACATTTTAAAAGCTATAAAGGATAAAAAGTCTAATAATAATTTCACATAATTTACTCATGCCGTTTAAAACTAGTATACAAATATATAGGCTCTAGAAGTAGGTTCTCTAGTAAACAATCCTTAAGTGTTATCAAATGTTATTAAAATGTTATAAAAAATATTTAGACTATTTGGTTGTTAATTTATATTCATAAAGCAACAACTATAATCACTATACTTCAAGTGCCACACATTTCACTTTGATAACTAAACTATGTAAAACATATGTTAAAATATGGCATTAATTATCATTTATCAGTCGTTTAAGGTTAAGAACATGCATTCATGCACTAACACAGACAGTCTCAACTGACCGAGTATTTAACCCATAATTTCTAGTTAATTTAATCTCCATTAAATCACAAGCTGCTAAAACATACAGTGTCAAAGCTGCAGTCAGACATCTACAGTATAGTGGTTGCAGCACTGGACATGAATCTAAAAGAATTTTGGGATTTTTAGTTGTTTGAATGAAACCTATTCATTTTGACATGTTAACATATTTATTTCATAATGACACCAACAACTGATCAAGGGGACATTCCTCTATTTAGTTCAATCAAAATGAAATCATGTCATCATGTATTCATCCTCATTTGGTTTCAAACTTCTAAGACTTTCTTCCATTAAACAAGAAAATGTTGATCATTATCTGCATACATATCCAATTAAGGACTGGCGGTTTTGAGCTTAATAACTGACACAAAAGCATTACTAAAATACAAACGTGGTCAAAATGTTGTGTTCTATATTTCAAGTTTCCCAAAATCATACAGCAGATTTGGCTAAGAATAATCACATTTATACTAAAAAGTATTCTTTTGAGTCTGTTCCACGGAAGTCAAAGATGAAATAAATGATGACAAAACAATTTCTGGGGGGGATAAGATTTTTTGTCATTCTAAATTGATACAAAGAATGACTGACTTGATTAATCGGTTCTCTTTGAAAAGGAAAGTGTGTTGTTGTGTGTGTCATGCAGGTGGGTTTGATATAATGGGGGTGTGGTGGCCAGGGCCTATGATACTACAGTCAGCTGTCCACTGGGTTTGCATCCAAATACATGCGTACTTCAAGAGCAGACAGGAGGGAGAACACAGAGGCTAAGGACCAAGAGAAGGGCTGATCTCTTACTGACGGCCAGAACAATGTGACCAGTCTCTCTCCAGACTTCCATTTGGTCCATCAGGCTATTTTAAACAGAGTGAGTGCGAGTCATCCCATCTAAAAGAGTGTTGTTTCTCTCACGACTCCTGGTGCTGGCCATATTATTATTTACACATGAATTAGTAGTTTAAAAACCATGTATTAATCATACTGCTTTCACAGTTGTAAATGCATACTTTTTTAAAAATCATGCTAAAAGGAAAAAACAGGAACACGTTTAATATGCCAATCCACTTTATTTACACATCTACAAGCACATTAAAGCCGATGTGTGTCTGCACCGCTTGAGGCACCAGCAGCAAAAATTATTTTCATAACTATTTTACGCGGTGGCTAATTCGAATGAATTCGTACGATCTTATAGTTTCGTTTTCGCACTAGTGATGTAAGCTTTAGGAGTGGCTTCAGTATTTCGTTTTTCTACGATTTACATTGCACAAATACAGGAATTAGCCACATCGTAAAATTGTTACAAATTCCCGCTTCCAAGTTTTTCAATTGTCTGACACACGCATGCGGCAGTCAGATTCTTTTTGCCATCTTGCTCAGGACACGTATTTCAATTCTATCTGTCAAGTAGGACATTTGTGACCCTGGACAACAAAACTAGTCTTATGGATCAATTTTTCGAAATTGAGATGTTTACGTAATCTGAAAGATGAATAAATAGACTTTCTATAGATATATGAGTTGTTAGAATAGGACAATATCTGGCTGAGATACAACCGTTTAAATATCTGGAATCTGAGAGTGCAAAAAAATCAAAATATTGAGAAAATTGCCTTTGAAGTTGTTAATCAGGGGCACTGTGGCAGGCCATCCACTCACAAAAATAAAGTTTTTATATATTTAAGGTAGGAAATTTACAAAATATCTTCATGGAACATGATCTTTACTTAATATCCTAATGATTTTTGGCATAAAAGAAAAATCGATAATTTTGACCCACACAATGCATTTTTGTCTTTTACTAAAAACGTTCCCGTGCTACTTAAGACTGGTTTTGTGATCCAGGGTCACATTTGTGTTATTAAAAAGACAAAATGCTTACAGCAGATTTAATTGAGATAAATTATATAAATGATCTCCAAACATCCATTTATTAATTTCATTCAGGTAGATCTATGGCCTTATAATGTGATCTCTACCAGAACATATTGGAAGTTAAAAACGGAGCCCTGGAGAGAGAGTAAGAGCCGCCTGCGTCAGAACTGAACCTACTGAGAGGAAGAGAACAGGACCAAGTGTGTGAACTGACCTTTCTTCCGGAGTCCTTGCTTCCACACTCCCCCTTATCGTACCACCATTTGTTTTTCAGTTTGTCTAAGACGGCTTGCTCATTGAGCTTCAACACCGCTAGGTTAACTGGGATTCTTCAACCAGGGAAATAACATAAATAACATTATCCATGTTATTTTATGTTATTCATGCACATTAAACACATTCCCATCAATAGCAACTCAACTGTTGGGTTTGTCTGTTTTAATTGACTGCACACACATATCAGAAACATGTTGGTTCATTGTAAAAGTGATATGGATTAATACTCCATCTGGCGATGCCGCCTCGCTCCCTGCTGCGAGATGTGTATTATTTTATCACTTTGGGTAACCGGCAGGCCGCAAGCACTCCATTCGGGATAACGTGAACAGGGTTTGCTATTATTGACTGGTTGCCATTGAGAACAGATGTGGCAGCAACCTTTGGGAGATTTACTTTATATAAAACGTTTTTCACAAAATCGGATTATTTCAATTTAGTCTGGAGTGTTTGGTCAGCACCAGTTGCCGGTTACCCCCCGTGGTAGAGATGGTTTTACCCGCTGGGTTTGTCACATTGGGGCTGACCTTGGAATCACCTCCTCCGCTGCCACACTCTCCCTTGTCGTACCACCATTTGTTTTTCAATTTGTCCAACAGGCCTTGTTCATTCAGTTTTAACACTGCCAGGTTTACTGGGTTTCTTGAAACGATAACGAAATAATAGGTTGGTCAGTGTCGGCCCAGATAGACCGTTCGAGAGACAGCGTGATGGGAAAACAGACTCAGACTTGGCTTTGAACACAAAACCCACTGCTCTGGAATGTTAAATGTATGGCACAGTGGTTTCGATCCGAGTCTGTGGCGTTTATTCGGCATGTTAATATGTTTTAATGGAGAGTGATGCTTTTGTTAGTGGCTTTTGTGAAAGACGGGTTTTATAAAGCCAGGAGCGAGATCTCTTCAGACAGAGGAGGAGATAAGAGGAAGATGACCTTAGATGTGCTCGCTGTCTGCCTCATCCCTTTAGGGGAATGGTCACAAGGGTCACTATATAGAACAGGTGCCTTTTGTGTAAACAAAGACTTTAACAATGAAGAGCTGAGATCAACTTATTTGAATGTTTCTTCAATATGAAGATGTCTTTTTTTAAACAAAAATGTAATGCATGGATGAAATGCAAAATGCCAAAGGAATCATTTAAATTCTTAAATCAAATTTTCTATCAATGAAATTAAGTTAAATCTGTGAATCGCCTCATGAGCATGAGGCTTGCAATGTAAAATTTCAACCCTGTTACTTTTTTCAACCCTGTTACTTTTGTAAAAAAAAAAATTTGGTCTCAACATATAAGAAAATGTATTAATTTAGCTTGACAGGAATAATGTAATACACCTGCAGCATTAAAACAGTACAAATATCACCTTTTTAAACCTGTGTTTTAAAGAATGAACTACACATTTCAGACACTCCTCTCTTTTGACTTCATAAATGGATGTTACCAGAATCAAGATACACCTGACATTACAAAGCACATCTCTCTTTCTATCTCCTCCTCATCCTCAGGTCCTGCACACCCCATACAGTTCACAGGCACAAACGCACATTTCCGGTGATGCATGCAATCGACTAGCCAATCGACGTCACGAGCAAATGCCGTCTGATGTTCTGCATGTGTAGAGAGCGTTTCTCTGGCTTGATAAAACTCCCGAATTCTTTCTTATCCCAGAAGTTTCAGACAGAAAGAAATCAGAGAGTGTCTCACAATACATTCAGTTTGATGAGGTTTTCCTTCAGGAGGTGGCAGAGCTTTTGGTAAGATGATTTTATTGACTAAACACAGATGGAAAGAGATAAAAGGGCACACGCATCAATCTTTATGGGCTGTCGCATCTTGACTGCAAAACAAACTGATTTAGGGCATCAGTCTGAGATAAGACAAGGCAAATGTGGAACAGCTGTCGAAATGCACCAAAACAACTCATTATTCTGCAAGTCAGTAAATTAACCTATGCATCACAAAGTGGAGTAAACTGCTAAAATGAGTTCAAAAGCTCAATTAACATCTTTTAGTTCATTAAACTTCATTAAAGCAAAATGAAGCCAGCATGCACACTATATTGAATTCTTGAAGTGAGCTCTAATAAGGGTTTTAATAAGTGTCATTTAGACTACAAATATAGTGATGACAAAGATGTTATGGTACATTTTGACAACTGTACCACGTTTAACAAATCATAACTCAGTCATAACAATCATAACAATTTTGAGAGCAAGGACTCCTCTTGTTCAGCATTGGCAGTACCTCCATATACAGCATTTATATTCAATTCAATTTTATTTATATGGCGCTTTTTACAATTTTGCATTGTTGCAAAACAGCTTTACATACAATTAGGCAGTGGTAACTGTGGTAAAGTGAAATAAACAAAAAAATAAATGACAGATATAGTGTTATAATATATTATTCTTATAATGTACATTGATGAAACTTAACTGAAAGAAATACTATGTTGGCTTGTCAAACAAAAGCTGTCGATGGTTTAAAAGCAGCATTACAGTATGCACAGTACTAACACAATATGACTAATCATCCTTAACATTACGGATACAATAGATATAAATTATGTTATAGATTATGTACTGTATACTATATAGATCATGTTACCGTTACAAATACTCGATTGCAGGGATGTACACTGCAAACTGTATTTTAAGCTATACGTACATTTTTTTAGTTAAATATAAACAAAAAAGTTTTTGGACAAGTAGCCCACATCACAAACTGGTCATTTTTATTAAGGGCTGTCAAACTATTATTCGCATTCAGAATAAAAATTTGTGTTTACACAATATGTGTCTGTGTACAGTGCATAGTAATGTTGTATTCATAAACACAAAAACATACACAAACAAGCATATACATTTAGGAAATATTTAAATGTATTTAATTATATTTATATTTATCAATAATTACAATTATATAAACATTTATTACTTTTTATATTTGATAATTGTCTTAAATATATGCATGTATGTGTATGCGTTTATAAATACAAAATTAATACGCACAGTCCACAGACATTATGTTATCACAAACTTTTATTCTGGACACGATTAATCGCGTCAGTATATTATAATTATCATTTATCATTTGAGCTGTCAGGTACTTTTTTGTCTAAAATATCAGTCTCGCATCATAAAGACACGCAAAAATATACATAGATAAGTGTTCAAAATTAGCAATCAGCAATTTTATGTTTCAAAGAGAGGTGATACTAGAGACGATAGTTCCCTACTAAGCGCACTAAGTTGAATCCACTTAAAAATAACTTACAATTCGTTTTTTAAAGATTATAAGGGTATCACTTCATAATAACTTTCATTGAAATGAATAAAAATGATTTCATTTTAATATACAGTATAATTGTCATGGTCCTACCTTCTTGTTTATGAATTCCTAGCCGTGTGGCAGGATCGGGACAGAGCCCTTAGGTTTTATGTGAGAAAACCATGAGTTGTTTGTTTTTACTTCTCATGTGTTTTCTCGTGTCTTGTCATTGGCCCCGCCCCTCTCGTCTCATGTATTGCTTTCCTCCCGTGTCTAATGTTCCCCACCTGCCCTTGTTAATTATCCTTCGTTTGTCTTCCCTATAAGATGTCCTCATGTTTCACTGTCTTGTGCTCGTGTATTGCGTTCGATATGTTCCATGTCTCCTGAGCTTTCTTGTTGTTTCATGCTCGTGTTCCTGTTTAAAGTCTCCGTCAAGTTTAGTAAGTTTTTAGTTTAGTTTAGTCCAGTGATGTTTAGCGTTGTTTAGTGTAAATCAGTCTTCGTCCTGTTCATTTTTCCTGTTTTGTTAAGTTTACCCCATCGCGGGTTTTTGTTTCGTTTTTAGTTATTTAATAAATATGTTGTGTTAACCCCTCATCTGCCTGCGCTTGGGTTCTTCTGTCCTCGAGATTCGTGACAATAATATACTGATCATTAAAACCAAAGCACTCATACAGTGTCCATCTCTACATTTTCCAGTTTTCAGACACCACAATAATTTCATCTGTATCAAGCGTGGATGCCCAAAGCAGATGTCAAACCTTCATTCCATGTAAACATATGCCAGTAAAGGAGTCGCTCACTCTCAAAATCAGACAAAAATGACAGCTCAACAAAGAGAATATCTGCAACACACTTGGCGACTCAACAGAGAGTGAAACAAATTTGTGAATTCATTTCCAAGTCTCTTTCACTCTGACTGTCACAGTAATGGCTACCTAGTGTGAAATTTAATTTGAGTCCCGCCCTAGGTGGCACGATGGAAGCCAGTCATTTACATCTGTATTCGACGTCTCCCTCCCACACCACCCTGTGTTCGCTTTGCTATAAGGTGACCCAAAAATGACTATACAATTGCTTTGAGGTCGTTCCCCCAAGGAGATGGAGTTATTGAGGTTATTTCAACAGCTCCAAATTGCCCTTGTGAGTCCCTTTGCACTACAATGAATTGAATACCATGTGGGCTGCGGTGTATTAGCCAGATGGGTACGTTCAAGCATGGTAAATGTGACATTAATGATGGTAGCGTACAATTGAAATAACAACCGTTCCCCACACCATATATTGCAGAGATTATAGAAGAAACGGTACATGTCGACATTCATTTCAGAAGTGGCTTGCATGAGAATAACAACTGATTGCCTAATTTCTGATGCATAAGTCACTTGGCGAGAAAGCTTTTGTAATTCACAAGGAAGAAGGAGGTGAAATTAGTACCCGGTAAACGTATATCTTCAAAGAGCACGGAGTGAACGATGTCTGTCTCGATTGGGTTGCGCTTAGCAGCACCGTTGTTTTAATGAAAGGATGGCAACATGAGCTCTAGAGAGCTTCTGAAGAGGGCACGTCATTTTTCTGCTATTTCTTATGCAAGCACTTCTGGTGGAGTGTGCTGCAAACCCCTTCAAGCAACATGAGGTACACAGGATGTTAAGCAACTCCACACACACCACGTACACCCACACACCATCAGGTTCTGTTACAACAGAGGCTGCGCTTGATACACTACGTTTACCCTCGCCCTTTAAATTGAGACTCGCATAATATTAAAAAAAGTGTTTTTTCTTAATTTGCTAAAAATGTTTGCCATGGTTTACGTGCCCTCATTTTGTTGCAAACCCATATGACTCGCTTCCTTGTAGTAATTCATTTTTGGACTAGGGATGCCACAACGTACTGGTATTGGCAATATAAAAACCGTCAATATTGTGATAATTTACACATATCGTAATATCGTAAACTATTCAGCACCTAAGAGTGATCCACTGACCAAATAAAACACAAATTACAAAATGAAGGATAAATTTGACTGATAGAATAATTTTTTATAAAACAAAATAGGTATCATGATAACATCGTACCAAAATTGCATTTGCCCTTGATAACCGTATAGTGAAAATCTGATATTGTGACAGCCCTGGTTTGTAGTATACAAGCGCTGACAGAATAACCCCTTTAACTAACGCCTTTAACTAGTATTGTATAGACCGTTTCATCAGACGCACGCGCGCCTGACCCCCAGTTAACTTCCGGTTTGTGTTTGGTTAGTGTCTAATAATATTAAACTATTTTTATTCTATTTAATTTTTGTTCATATTAATTTGTATTATAATTTTACTGTCTAATACTGTGTATTAAATAAACAATTTGTTGAATTTTGTTGTATGTTCATTTTATTAAATAAAGAATTTGTTGAATGCGTCCTGTAGTTCGGTCGCATTTTAACAAACCGTATGGTACATTGACATCTAGAGGTTGAGCTTGGTATCGCAGTCTAAATCTTGGTTTCTTTTGATTGTTATCAGGAATAATCTACAGGCACTCTATTGTTTGTGAATGTGTAACGGAAGTTCAGTTGGGGTCACAAAAGTGCGCATGCGCAGTAATGTTATGTTATTAAGATGAAACCGTCTATTCAGCCTCTATCACAACTGAACCATCATCAGAACTAAGATGTGCTGGATTCATGCAGATAGCACACAATGGACAGCTGGCTTTACCTGAGCGGGGAACCTTTGGGAGTAGCGATGCCATAGCCCTTGGAGTCCAGGTTTCCTCCGACCTTCATAGTGTCGCAGGGTTTGCGCTGTTCGATGTATTCGTTCATGGTGGACTCTAGCAGGTAGGCATATTTGCCCTTGGACTTCCTCACTCGCATCACCCCCTCATCTGTGGTTTTCACAAACACTGAGGGGTCTGCTGACTTCATGTAGGACCACATCTTCTCAAACACGGCAATCTTTGACCTCTAAAAGGGAGAAGGTATTGAAGCATGTATTTATCATGCATTTAAATATTAACCATGCACTAAATAGATAACACACTAACATATTCTATACTTGAATAGATGATATATTTAAATTGACACCAAAAAAACTGAGACTGTTAGGGACAGTATGCACAATATGTCTTTGAATTCTACAAAATGTAAAAAATACATGTTTTCACAGATACTCAGTGAACATAAAACGGGTTGTGTAGATGAATAAGAACCCTGAAGAAAATATTTACCCAAAAATGCTCTCAAGGATGCAAAACTGAATCTATTGTATAAATTGTATGGACAACTTTTGTGATGCTTTTAAAAAGCCTGAAATTCTCCAGAACCATTCATTGTAAATCAATAGTAATTGTTGAATTGAAAAAAAGTCAATAAAAAGACACGAGTTTGGAAAAACAGCATTTTTAAACATAGATGTAGTTTGTCTCGTACCCTAAAGAACTCTTTGGTGGAACCGGCGTCTAGAGTTCCATAAGCAATCTCAGTCTGTTTGGCCAGATCCTCTGCACTCTCGATGGGTGAAACCATTCTTTCCACTGTCAGAAAAGCTGCTAGATTGGCTGTGTATGAGGAGATGATGATTAAAGTGAAGAACCACCACACACCACCCACAATACGACCCGAGAGAGACCTGTGGAACACATACAAGCAGGTGTAAATGCCCACACACATACTTCATGGCCGTTCTACTCATGTCATTCTAAACCTGTATGACTTTCTTTCGTCTGCAGAACCCAAAAGAGGATATTTTAAAGAATGTTGGTAACCAAACAACACTGGCCCCCACTGACTTCCATTGTACGGACACAAAACATTGATCAAAATATCTTCTTTTGTGTTCCACAGATGAAAGTGTCATAAACAGGTTTTAAACAACATGAGGATGAATACATGATGACAGAATTGTTATTTTTGGGTGATCTATTCTTTTACCTGGCCTACACAAAGCCCAGATCCGGAACACCATTGGGATGAATTAGTATGCCAACCGTGAGCCTGACCCCATCATTGCCTGACCTCACTGATGTTCCTGTGTCTAAATGGGAACAAATCCCTAAATACCCACAGCTATGTTCCAACATCTAGTGGAAAGCCTTCCCAGAAGACAGGAATTTGTAAGGGAAAGCCATTAATGGATTCTAATGGACTCCATTAATTGTATACTATGGATGTGCTTTTTGGTTCATACACACTGTACATTTAACCACGTTATGTTTAGATACACAAAAGAACACTATATACTCAGGATCTGAATGATTTGAATTTATGCTGCTATTCCAGAAAATCATAAAACCAAATGTTCAAATGGAGATCCATATCAATTTAACAAAACACTGTCAGTCTCAGGGCTGGACTGGGACGTTAAATTGGCCCTGGCATTTTTGACCAGCTTCGGCCCTCCACCATTTGTGTCGAGGGGGGGGGGAGGTGCGAGTGGTAGGTTGTGCTGCTGTCATTGCGTTTCCTGCATACATGTCAGATTAGCAATTGCATTCGCGTGCATATGTGCCCGATTCACATTTCTAATCCGTCCATCTCTCCGGCCCATGCATCCGATTTGGCCCAAAAAGTACATCGGCCCACCGGGAAAATGCCCGGTATGCCCGATTACGAATCCAGCCCTGGTCAGTCTCCTTCAGGAGATCACTGAACATTTTCTACATCCAACCACATTATAAATGCTGGACCGCGTTTAGTTTTTCCATGCGCACATTGATGCTCACAGTGGTCTGGTGTGTTTCCATCTCACCCCTAAAACTCCTACAAATGTGGGGAGACAAGATAAGAGCCGTCACAATGTAACTCACCGGTAGTGCATTCATCTCGCTTTTAGAAAGTTGCCAGTATACTTAATGAACATATGCATATGAACTGCAGGGATTAATGGTGATGAGTGCACTCAGCTGCCATTGTAATTGCACTTAAAAAAGGTTCAAAATTTGCCTAAATCCCACAAGGATGCGCAAACCTCAGCAGCCCACAATCCGAAACGATGTTTGCGAAAGGTTCAAGAGATAGTAGCTGTTCAATATGTGTGCTGGAACAGGCAGAGCGCCTCTGATAAAACACATGAATAAAAACAAACGTTAATCGCTTAAGCTGAGAGGGAGTGATGAAAGTACGGCGAGGCGGCAACCAACAGAAGTAAAAAAGGTATGAACTTGCGAAGCCTTTGAATGCGTTAAGATTGTCAAATGGCGAAAATGTATATTTGAGAGAGAGAAAGCATAACAAAGATTGGATTTTATTCCTCAAGGCTTGTAGTGAGATATCTCTGGTCACAAATTCCAATTTCACAAGGTTGAAAAAAGGAAAAACAATTTCACCCCTGGCCAAATCCTGGCATGAAGACACATTTTTTAAACGTCTTTTTCTGCCAGACCTTCTGGGACGGTCTCTAATCCTGTGGCCTAAATGCAGCTCAGACAAGCATATGAGATGAGTTTAAGACCTCGCAGGGGGTCTTACACAGGGTCTACCTGCAGGACTACAAGCATAAACAAAACCAAGGCCGCTCTCCCCTGAGTTCCTGGCAGCCGGGCTGTTTAATCTTCTCTGTCTCACTCTGCTGGTTTAAGGGCCGGGGTTAATTACTGTATGTATCCAACAGGTCTATTCAGATTTAAATGTAAAAATATTTAAACACCTGTTGATAAATAAAAAACAACGCTTTTTTATATAATCTATATTCCATTTTCATTGGGTGAAATGTGTTTCCTGCTAGCCAATGAGCGGTGGATTTATCATGTCTGGTCAAGTGTATGCCCGCTAGCTGTGTGTACAAATCTCTGTGAAAGCTACGTAAGCACCTAATGAAGGATGGGAAACTTATTTGCCGAATGGTTTAATGCACAACGCTATTATAATCTAATGATCCTGGTAAATCAATATCCAGTGTGACCATTGCTACACCATAAAAATGATTCACAATGGGACTTAGAGCTGGGTGTTGAGTTGATGCTAAACTCCTGTTATTAAGATGCTGAAAATGTGTTGTGTCTGCCATTACAGTGCATCATAACAGAGAAGATAATTTCCCTTAAAATACACAACATACACACATATTCAGCCATAAATATGTGCTTATGTGCATCATTAGTCAGTGAAGCCTACTCTGAAATAGTGTGCAATGTTTGTTAAAGAAGGAAGACATATTGTCACGGTACTGCCTTCTTGGTTCTGTATTTCTAGTCGTGTGGCAGGATCGGGACGGAGCCCTTAGGTTTCATGTGAGAAAGCCATGAGTTGTTTACGTTTTGACATCTCATGTGCTTTCTCGTGTCTTGTCATTTGCCCCGCCCCTCTCGTTTCATGTATTGCTTCCCTGCCGTGTCTAATGTTTCTCACCTGCCCTGTGTCGTTATCCTACGTTTGTCTTCCCTATAAAATGCCCTCGTGTTTATTGTCTTGGGCTCGTGCATTGTATTTGATGTAGCACGTGTTTGCTGTGTTCCTTTGAAAACCCCCAGTCAAGTCGAGTTTAGAAAGTCTTTAGTTTAGCTTTTGTCTAGTGTTGTTTATTTTAGTCTAGTCTTAGTTAGTCTACATCCTGTCTGCTTCCTGTTATCTTGTTTTCTTGTTTATATCCCCATCGTGGGTGTTTTGTTTTGTACCTTTGTTTTCTTTGTCATTAAATATATATCTGTTAACCCCTGAACTGCTGCCTGCATTTGGGTTCTTCCCTCACACCCGTGATACATATTGCCATAACATTTTTTACACTTGTTTAGAGTCTGTATTTTCACATCTGTATACCCATAAAACAGGAATATTATTTTTTCTTAAGTCTCATCTGCATCAGAGATGTTTCAAACGAGATCTCACCATGTCACAAAATGAGCCAATAAATCAATATTATTGAAGAATTCAATATCAACTCCAAATCCATATTATTTTATCTATACAATCTATATCTATTTAAAAGCTCCATTCTCCTAATGCATTTGAATAATTATCTCGTTTGTTTCTTTTTTTTACTTCTCCACATCAATTCTAGGAGAAACGCCTATAAGGTGATACGTAAATGAAATATAACTGAGAATTCCATCACATCAACTACGAAAGAGCAACATTTGAGGAACAAAATTTTTCGTCTGGGTATAAAATTATGTCAATGAACAAATCCTTTTTAATAATATCTGTAATGTTTTATGTTAAAACAGCACAAAATAGCATAAAATAAGCATGCATAATATTATTCGTTATGCTTGTTAATAGAGATGCACTGATACTAAATTTCTCCACCGATACCGATAGCCCATTAGTCAGAGGGATATCAGCCGATGCCGATTCTGAAGATTAAATTAATATTTCTGAATATTATTAATTCAATAATGCCTTATAATACTTAACAACAAACTGGTGATGTTTCTTATCATTTTATATATACAGAGTACAAATTCATTGCATGTTCCTGTCTTCTTTTGATTGACAGGATGTATCGGCCCTGATCATCGACTGTTTTTAAACTATCAGCCGATAGTGTGAAAAATCGCTTTTATCGACCAATGCTGATTATTGGCTTATACAGTATATTGGTGCATCTCTAATCTACTTGTTAACATTCTAATTCTAATAGACATAAATGCCACCTCATATAGTGCAGCTTATTGAAGAAAGATATGCTTATATTTTCTTTTTTTAGATGTGCTTTAACACTGAAACATAGCAACACACTGACAAACTACATTGTAGAACATCCAAACAATTGCTCACCAATGCTTCAGTAGCAACCATAAATATAATGGCAAGTTTTACACAGACAAGCTTTTCCCCCAACCTGAAATAAACAAATTTATATAAAGTACCAAAACTGGAAATGAATCTACATAAATTAAACATCAATGAACTTCTGGTTAGTAGCTTGCAGTGTAGTTAAGTTTTACTAAATACTATAGTAACCTGCCTGCCTGAGACCAAAACTGTCACATACCGGTTTACCCGAATAATGAAATCCCTGGCTCTCATACACAGTGAATCAGCCATTACTATAGTACAGTAATAACATCAAGTCAAAATTCAGAAAACTTCATACCATGGGCAAAATGTGTGCAATAAGTGGCTCGGGCGGCAGACAATTTGAAGCTGGCGGAGGAGATTGCCGTTCAGCTCCTCTGATATTGTTTGACAGCTTTTGCTAGGCACCGTTTGAGCAGTGTGAATCTGACACACTGATCCCATTTCTATGGTCACATGTCTGAATCTATCCCTGTATAAATCTGTGCTGCTGTTCTCACTTTCTCAAAAGTCAGTGTTTTTTGCATGTATGGAATAAGACCCTTATGCAGATGCTGTTTACAAACAAGTGCAAATAATGACAGAAATACACTGACAAATGTCACTAATGTCTCTATAATATGTTAATTTCTCAAGCACGGCACTCATATGCAACTGAATGTGTGATGTGTTTAGGGGAAATGGCTGAGATTTATTTGTACCCCTTAAATTTCATAAATCACTCACTTGCACGCACAGTTTCTTATTAAGACTAATGTGTAAGTGTCTCATGAAATCCATTGCTGAAATAGAACCACCATCTTGCGTTATATAAATTATGGGAATAATCTTCTCCACTGCCCTGTTGAAGATACAGTAACTTGCTACTGAAGGTGGCCCAGATATCTGTGGAAACTGGTCTTTACTACACACACACACAGTAAAATATCTAGTGTCTAAAAAACCCGCCTCGATAAATCTTGACAACCAATCACAGTAATTAAATCCATGCATCAATTTGTTTGTTACATAAATTATGAGTTTACAGAGAGCTAGTAAGACACTGGAAACACTATTAAGAGAAATACAGTAAAGAGTGGACACACTCTTTACTGTATGCAAACGCACATACATACACGCGCGGTACTCAGCGGCAGTGCTCTCACACTGTGCGCTGTGCCACTCTAGAGGAAACACCCATGTCTTTCAGCGTTGCCATGGCAGCACATTCTGCTCTCCAAACAGGCGACAGAGATGGGTTTTGTCACCATCAGTTCTCTGTCGACTCTGAACTGACTGAACCCACTCCATGACTGGTATGTTTCTGTTCAGCATTCGTCCACAGTTTTTTCTCTTTTCAGCTGTCTGTCTGATTCGCCCTCTAAACTTCTCCTGAACTGCCTTTACCCATCACTGTCACTCTCATACAGACTTCATTTCCCACATTTCTGGCACAGTCTTTTAACATCACACTACAGATCGATTCTGATCGGATGCATACTTTACTGATGCTGCACAGCATTACTGTACCACTGATGCACATGCCAACTGTTTAAAATGCCAAAGAGCAGCCGACTACAACATGCATCTGGATATTTGCCCTGTTATAACACCCTTCTCCATCATTGGATGAACGGCTGCCGTGTTCCACGATCCTGTCATGATTATGTCACTGCTCCAGGTCTACATCCCCTACCGTCATCTTCGGTCTGAAAATGAGCGACGCCTGGTTGTTTCTTCATAGCGAGGCACCAAATCGCTTGCAAAAACCTTTACTCATTCAGTTCCCCTGTGGTGGAATTAACTGCCAGCCTCCACCCTAACTGCAGCATCCTTCACAACTTTCAAAAAACAGCTCAAAACATACCTGGTCCGCATTTATTTGATTAACCAATAACTGCCTGTCTTGTGTCTAGAAAAAAATAAAATGTCTTGTTCATTCTCTCCTTTGCTTACTCCAGCTTTAATCCTCCTAGTAGCATGGCCTTGTAAACTAACGGTATTGTTTAGCGTGCTGACAAAATGTTTATATGCTCTCCTACTTGTAAGTCGCTTTGGATAAAAGCGTCTGCCAAATGAATAAATGTAAATGTAATATACTGCCTGGGTTCCACATTATAAACATGGCACATTGTTTTCTGTTCAAAGATGTACCATTATTATGTCAATAGGGCTGTACCCTTTAAACTGGCTTGCTCCTAAAGCATATTAGTACACCTTGTTTGTGTTAAAGAGTAGCCTATACGGTGAAGGTTCTCTTTTTATTGACACACTTAAGATACAGATTTTTTGAGATGAAACTCCAAAAAACAATGGTAGTCTATCTGTAAACAGAGTATTGACGATTAGCATTTGAATATCTGGAACAAACAAACAAACAAAGAAAAAGGGACTGTAATGTCTTGTAAAGTGTTTGTTCAGCACACAGAAATGAGCTGATGTGTGCAAGATCCCTAAATATCCAGACACTGGTCATTGACTAAAACAGTTTCTCCAAAAGCGTCAGTGCAGAACTCCTCGGAGAAAACACAGAGAGGATTGCAAAACAAGTGTAAGTGTAAGTCCTCGAGAGACCATTTCACTCAAGATCATTAAAAAGAAAACTGTTGCTGTACACAGTGTTTTTATGCTCATTTTCTCGCTTTAAAGGGCCTGCTGCACAACAAAAAAAGATAAAACAAAAGTAATATTCTATCTTAAAGTATATTTGATAGTGTCCTTTTGTTTATTTCTTTTCATCTGTCTTTGAGGGAGCTGTGCTTTTGTTCAAGGAGACAATGGAATTAAGAAAAAGAGCCGAATGGAATTCGAAAAAAGTATGAATGAACTGAATAGATTTATAGAGAGAAAAAGAATCATGTGATCTGAATGGAAATTATTTAGATTTGAAAGAAACATCAAGAAAACAAAGCAAGTGCCACAGCCTGAACATTACAACTAAAAGTTTGACATGTCAACCCAAATTTGCCAAACATACTGTAATTGTTGGCAAGACAGGTATAATGTAGGAAATATCTGCATTACTAATATAAAAATATAATATAATAATATGTAATATAATACTGCATTTTGATTGTTGATAGTAAATTTTCAAACATAAAATGTTCACATATACTTTGGCTAATAGTGTTTTGTACTGTAGCATGTTGAAGTTTGGTAGAAAACACACAAAACCATCTGAACCTGACAGGTAGAGCAACTTTTATCCTCTATAAAGTTAATCAGTGATGTAGGTGTGCGGTGGGCTGTCAAAGTGTTCGTGTGTGAGTTGAGGTAATGATAGGGGATGACTTCTGATGTGCCATTGTGGGCAGGGCACTGGGAGAAATGGATAAGATTTTTTCCCTGTGAGAGCCATTATCAGTGTAACAGGCATGAGATGAAGAACAGGCACATGTTCCATCAACCACTCAACAACTAGACGGGTTCTGCTTTTATCAAAGATCACCTTAACCCACTCGCTGTGTGACTCAGGCATTTAATGCAGCCTGGGTAGAACTGTCTTTTGCCTATAATGTGGTTTTCAGGGCATGTCAGGCAAGTAATGTCTGAAGGCCTGTTTATACCCGAAATGATATCTATAACTTCTAAGTTTGTTTTAAAAATTCCTCCAAATTTAAAGCAACAACGAGCCGTTTTTCGACCTTAAAATAATCTCTCTAAAATTATTTTAGTGGTGGGACAACTTTTAACTGGACGAATTTTACTGCCGCTGCTATCTAAGCAGCCCTCTATCGGCTGAAATCACACTTGTAACGTTGGTACGTGGGTAGGTTCACAAGCCCCGCCCATCACCTGCTTTACGGCATACGTCACATTTTACTCATAGTCTGGGTGAACTTAGCCAACATCTAACAATAAGACGAGACCATCTAGTTCAACTCAAGTCTCCAAACCATCACCATGGCAGAGCCTGCAAAAAAATCAGGGTTTTGTTGGAGGAAGCGAAGAAAAGAAAGAGAGAGAGTGATCGGACACTAGCCCGATCACGAATCAATATCGGACAGGCTTACACTCGGTGGTGCGAGCTGAAAGAGGCAACTGGTTGCAAAACTGATGGAGACCTAGCGGTCCTGCTACTGGATTTGTAAGTGATATATGTACATTTTTCTTACACTCCTGTACTTTTGAGCTTATTTGTTATTAGGATGTGTTCAGGTTGTTCATTGGTGCACCACCGGTTCACAATTTATAACTGTAAGGTAGTTGAGAGATAATATTTTTTTGCCCCAGTGTCGATAGCTAGCATGTTCTTTCTTGTCACGAATTTGTGTAATGCATGTAAACGAAGACTACCAAACCACAATAAACGTTTTGTGGTAGAAAGGTGCAGATTCCATAGTTCAGACCAGTTATGCATGTAATTGTTGAACAGTTCAGTCGTTGAGTTGGCTAATGTTATCGTTATGTATAATTATATGCTATGCGCTGTTTTCATAGCGAGTTGAGTGTAGTATTACACAAAACACAACGCCTGGTCGCGAGTGTGTTTAGTGACCTCCGAAAAAATAACAACAGAAAATGACTAAAGGTTAATAAACACATTCACGTCCATGCGTTGTGTTTTGTGTAATCACTCAACTTGCTATGAAAACAGCGTGCATAAACGAGAACACGCAAAAAACTGGTCTACTGTTCTTTGTTGTCATTATAGTAGTAAATTATGGAGTAACAATACATAAAACTTTGTAATGATATCTGAAGAACACATGGTAACACGGGCTACTTTACCTGATCAGTAGGGATGTAACGATTCACTCAGCTCACGATGCGAGTCACGATTCTGATCTCACGATGCGATTTATTCACGATTTACTCACGATTTATTTTTACAAAATGAGTTGAAACAAATTAGAAATGAACAACTTCCCTTGCATTATTTCTTAAATGCTTCACGTTTCTTTGTATAATAAAATAATGTTTTATTTCAAATAACAAAACTAAACTGCAATTTTATAACAAATTAATAATAGAAAAAGTCTCTTTAATATAAACAAACTAATACTGTCTGGGCTTTTCTTGGATTTTTTTGCATTTAAGAAATATCAGCATGTCCACGTTTAGATTTGCAGTGAAAATAGCGGCCCCTGCTGTTCAAAAAATGTATTGCGATTCAGTTCAAGACTCAACCGATTTGAATCGTCACTCATTATAACCGATTTTCAACCGGCTCACGGTGAATCGTTACATCCCTACTGATCAGTGGACATAGTTTCAAAACGACGTATCTGGGTACATCAGCTTTGTAAACAAATTCATGTGTATTGAGCTGACAACGGGGAAACTTTGCGACAGTATTAACGACACACATTTCAGACAATTGCGCTTATCAACCACATGGGGTAACCATACACCAAAATGGCTCGTTGTTGCTTTAAGAGAAGAGGGCATCCACAACTATAACAATGAAGATACAGAGGCACAATATCATTGTGATCTCTACAGACAAATATTTTCAGCAAATTAACATTAAAACATTGACACCAGGGCTGGGCGATAGAACTAAAATTTGATATATTATCTCTCCAAATTTTGATGATATCTCTTAGAGGTGTGTGGACATTGCAGACGGAATCACAGAATCCAGGCATAAAAACACATTTCTGACCTATCGTCAAACACACAATAAAATTTAAAGGTGTTTGCAACAACCCGCCAAAATAAAAGTCTGTTTATCTTGAACAAATTATGACAGCCACATTGAAAAAAGTGCAGTTTACTGTATTATTTGCTTTGGTAAACTGTAGTAGCCAAACAAGCTGAAATTGTTAGTACTACGGTGCAATCTATAGTTATTTATACACTTTACAACATTTTTACTAAATTTAATATTTTGATTATTTTATTTGAGAATTATTTTAATAATTGCAGAGCAGAACATTTTATTTTTATATACTTTATTTTTATTAAAACCAAGCAGGCATTTTATTTAAAATTGTGTTCAAAAATGTAAACTGTTGATGTCTACACATCACAAGACAAGCAATTTTATGTTTTGCATCTCTTCTTTCCTCTAACTGTACTGAGATTGAACTGAATCGTTACTTAAAAACCATAAATGTTGTGTCCTGTTACACCCATAATATCTCAATATTTTTGCTCTATAATATTTTTTGCTGTACAATAATTAAAAAAGGTGATTTGAGCATACTGTAGAACATTCAAAATGTTCAAATTATATAATGTATAATAATGTACAAAACACAGTAACACAGCACTAATATTTAATAAATTAACACATGTAAAGGCTGCTTAAGAAAAAAAAATTTGTGCGACCACCCTCATGACAGCAAACGTATCCGTCCTTTTAAAACTCGATAGGCCTATTCATTACATAAAGGATAATTTAAACAAATACCATTTGCGAGACAAAGCAGGATTGGAAGAGTAGATAGTGTATGAGAATTACTGGGCCCACCTGTGTGAGAAGATATACATAATCTTGAGTGACTTGCATAAATTAGGCCTGATGGGAAGGTTTGAGTGACAGCTCTGACATTTGAGCAGGGTTTTTTCCAAAGCACAAACAGCACAAACCACAGTCAGACTATTACCATAGAGCCGAATACCACTCACAATTTAGCCTATTAGTGATCATTGGATATACGTAGGGGCCAAGTGTGTAAATTCATGTTCATAGATGGACGGGAACTACAAATGATTAAAGAATGAGAAAAGTCATTATTACAGCTCTCTATTTCTGAAACTTCTGAACATTTATTGAATTCCACACAGGCAGAATTCTGAACATCCAGTTTGTGATCCATTCAATATAGAAACACGTTTGGTCATACAGCAGTGCGTTTAAGGTGACATGTTCTACACAGCCAAACATGTTCACCCGCAATGCGGACACCCCATCAGCAACCCGGCCTCAATTGTTTATAAAACTTCAGTGACACAAGGAGAAAAGGTGTAATCACTACAAGATTGTCGATTCCGCTCTGCAGAGTCCGAGTCACGGCGAGACATGACAGAGAGAAATGACACAGTCTAATTAAGATACTCTGAAGCCTCTCCACGCCCCATCACAGGAAACCAGTGTGCCGCTCTGCTTCGCACCACTGACATTTCAGCTACCGCTGATGAGACACAACACTCATTGCTAGGGATGCACGATAAATTATCGGCCAATACCGATAATATTAAAAATGACCATTTATCGGCCGATAATTTATCGATAATAAAATTTATGCCGATATATTAAAGCCGATAAATCTTAAATCATTTCCTCTGGTTAAACTACTTCATCTGCACGCTGCTCACAGTTAAAATACATTACAGTACTGTCTTTCTGTCGTGATCATTCACTTACTGCTATTAGCAAAAATATGTAAATTATAGGAACAAAAGCATATTGTTTGACTCAGACTGCTGTCTGAATGCTTTCTGTCTTGAGACCTGTTACACATGTGGCTATTGAAAACATTTTTCTGGAAGAACATCTGTAATTTGTTTATTAAATATACCAGAAAAGTTTGAAGGTTAAAGAATCGTTAACTAGTGTAAAGTAGGCTTTGTACATGATTTTCAGGGGAAAAAAGAGAACTAACGGTTACCTTGTTTTCCGCGGTGAATGTTTTCAAATAAAAGCAGTTGTCCACTTTTTGCCTTTTGTTTCAGTCTTAGGGAATTTTATATTAATATTTAGATACTGTATATTGGCCAATATATCGGTGATCGGCTTCCAATGTTAAAGAACTATCGGTTATCGGTCAAAATGTACATATCGGTGCATCCCTACTCATTTCATATGGGAAAGACACATATACTGCTTGCATTTTCTAATAAACTGGACTACACCTAGAAAATCCTAAAATAAAAGGTGTGAGCGACATGAAACCGAACTTGTGATTTCAAATTCCTAATGACTCCCTGCCAACATGCTCATTTGTAATTACGCTTGTTGTAATTGTGCATTCCAAAAACAGAAAGGGTGCAATTATTGCTATGCTGATATGAATGACGTCACCAGAAAGCTCCGTTTCAAAATCTATTGATGTGCTCTGCTGTCTACATTCTCCATAGACGCTGATTTCTAAGGTAGCATTCTGACAGAATAGGGACCTGATTAGTGACTGATGAGGAACACAACATAGACAGAAACTCTGTGTCATGAAATCAGTGATCGACACAGGAGACCCGATTCCTCTCTGATTTCAACAGAGCTGGACATTACTATGCTGATAAATAACGTTAAAGGAATAGTTCACCCAAAAATAAAAATGCTGCCGTCATTTAATCACCCTTATTTCATAAAAACCCTGTATATGACTCTTTCTTCTGTGGAACATAAAAGAAGATATTTTGAGAAATGTTTCAGAGGTTTTGTGTCATACAATGGAAGTCAATGTTGTTTGGTTACCAACATTCTTCAAAATACCTTCTTTTGTGTTCTGCAGAAGGAAGAAAGTCATACAGGTTTTCTTATAGGCAGCTTGCTATATTTTGGAGCTGAGCAATAACACAAACCACATGCACATTTTCAATTCTTCTCTCCTTATCAAAAGAATCACACATCCATCAGAAGTTTTATTATGCAGCAGAATCAAGAATTCTAGATATCCATCTGGACTGTTGGCTTGAAGCACTTGTTAGACTTAAAAATCCAGTTTGATATAAATCCTATAAATGTACAATGTCCTATAAAAAGACGTTGTAGTTCCCACAGGTGTGGAGCTTGTCATGTGTTGACATTTGTGTGAAACCTACAACATTACCCCTCCCATTGCCCTTGAACCTACAGCTATTCACCTCATGTTGCCATCTACACCCTGCCCCATTAATGAGCTTTTTAATTGGTGACCTTTGAGAGTCCAGCAACAGTGTAGCGAGAGACACTTCATCTCTGCCTCTGCACCAGCGCGGGGTGAAAGCCTCCGATGTAGCATTCAAGGAGCTTTAATCAGATTTCCAAAGAGCTGCACATGAGAAATTACCAAACTAAATCAGTAATCTGCCGAGTGCTACATAACAGCAGCACCTTTGAGAAATCACTAGACCCCAAACATTTAAGAATGATTTGAACATCCTGAGCAAGGCAATCTATGTAATGAATTGCAGCGAAGCGAGTAATTTGTAGTGATGAAGAGAAAATCCTATCTGAAACCGAGGACAAATTCTGGACACTCTGGGACGAAAGCCCAAACGTAATGCTAATTTGGAATAACTGTAAATTTTCCTAATATTCTAAGATTTTAAGTGCCTGAACATTTTTCACTGTCTTCGAAATACTTTCTAGGCTTCAACAACATATACACTCACCTAAAGGATTATTAGGAACACCATACTAATACGGTGTTTGACCCCCTTTCGCCTTCAGAACTGCCTTAATTCTACGTGGCATTGATTCAACAAGGTGCTGAAAGCATTCTTTAGAAATGTTGGCCCATATTGATAGGATAGCATCTTGCAGTTGATGGAGATTTGTGGGATGCACATCCAGGGCACGAAGCTCCCGTTCCACCACATCCCAAAGATGTTCTATCGGGTTGAGATCTGGTGACTGTGGGGGCCATTCTAGTACAGTGAACTCATTGTCATGTTCAAGAAACCAATTTGAAATGATTCGAGCTTTGTGACATGGTGCATTATCCTGCTGGAAGTAGCCATTAGAGGATGGGTACATGGTGGTCATAAAGGGATGGACATGGTCAGAAACAATGCTCAGGTAGGCCGTGGCATTTAAACGATGCCCAATTGGCACTAAGGGGCCTAAAGTGTGCCAAGAAAACATCCCCCACACCATTACACCACCACCACCAGCCTGCACAGTGGTAACAAGGCATGATGGATCCATGTTCTCATTCTGTTTACGCCAAATTCTGACTCTACCATTTGAATGTCTCAACAGAAATCGAGACTCATCAGACCAGGCAACATTTTTCCAGTCTTCAACTGTCCAATTTTGGTGAGCTCGTGCAAATTGTAGCCTCTTTTTCCTATTTGTAGTGGAGATGAGTGGTACCCGGTGGGGTCTTCTGCTGTTGTAGCCCATCTGCCTCAAGGTTGTGCGTGTTGTGGCTTCACAAATGCTTTGCTGCATACCTCGGTTGTAACGAGTGGTTATTTCAGTCAAAGTTGCTCTTCTATCAGCTTGAATCAGTCGGCCCATTCTCCTCTGACCTCTAGCATCAACAAGGCATTTTCGCCCACAGGACTGCCGCATACTGGATGTTTTTCCCTTTTCACACCATTCTTTGTAAACCCTAGAAATGGTTGTGCGTGAAAATCCCAGTAACTGAGCAGATTGTGAAATACTCAGACCGGCCCGTCTGGCACCAACAACCATGCCACGCTCAAAATTGCTTAAATCACCTTTCTTTCCCATTCTGACATTCAGTTTGGAGTTCAGGAGATTGTCTTGACCAGGACCACACCCCTAAATGCATTGAAGCAACTGCCATGTGATTGGTTGATTAGATAATTGCATTAATGAGAAATTGAACAGGTGTTCCTAATAATCCTTTAGGTGAGTGTAGATACAGAGTGAAATTATGCACGTGTCAGTGTTGTTCAATGCAATATGACATTGATTTGCAATTCAAATTCTATTCATTGCAACCGTGTTCCCCCCACACACACCGCACAGTGCATGTCTCATCTGCACATGTCAATCCCATCAAAATATCACCCATCACCAGCCGACATATTACGTAGATATTAAACTGGATCATTTCTTATGAACGTCACTTCTTCTCCAAGTCAATTACACTTACAGGATGTTATGTGTAAAGGACTGGATTCTATACACATTTTATTTTGCTATAATGGTATATAATAGAAAATGTCATAAAAGGTATTTCACAATCTGCTTGGACACCATTAAAGTTTGTTCACATCAAGAACGATCAAAGTTTTAACATGAATGCTAAATTGTAGAGAAATGTGGAGTCCAAACCACTTCTACAACAATACAATCTTTGGGATCTCAGAGCAATTTTATCCAGACAAAACAATCAGAATCTATTCAACTTTACACCCAAACAAATGAATTGTTGATGCTGTTCACTTTACTTAAACAATTCATTTTGATTTAACGCTATTTCTGCGAATTCACACTCCAAACTCCAAACACACTCCTTGAAATGGTTTCAACTTTTTGGCTCAACTCAATGTTTTCATTTTAATTTCATTTGTTTTCATTTTGTTTTCAATGTTTCAATCAAGTAGCTAAAACACCCATAATTTAAACATGCTAATTCAATAGCTTTCCCATTTCCAAACATCTAAAACACAAAGTTCAATCTCACCTGGGGGAGATATCACAGCCCTGCTGCATGAACGCTCCCAATGAGAACCAGAGACTGTTGAAGATGCCAAACTCATTGGTCTGCTCCTGACTCTGCTGATTCTGGTTCTGTTGGCCCTGACCCGGTTGGGCAGATGATGAGGAGGGCTGGTTAGGGTTCTGTTCATCTCCTTCCTCGTAGTCCTCTGCGTGCCACTCGTACGGGCTAAAGCGGCTGACCAGGAAGAGCACCACGCTCACGCCGATGTAGGCAAACACAATACACATCCAAATCTCATAGGCCAGAGGGTCCAGGAAGGAGAACACACCAGGCTTAGACTTCTGAGGCTTCTTGATCATGATGGAGATGCCCAGACTCATGAATGGTTTTGAGAAGTCGATGACTTCCTCCCTGACCAGAGTAATGGTCAACGGTGCCACAGCTACATCAGCTTTCTGCGGGGAAACATCTGATGTTACATGGTAGCAGTAAATACTAAATGTACATACTACGGCCAAAATCTCACTAGATGAATGATTTTTCACGATTCTCCTCACAGGGGAATACCTGTCCATCTGGCGAGATTTTGGCCATAGCTGTATCCCTTCGAGCCCTAACCCCTTAAGTATCCTAAAGCAATGTATAAATACGTAGCACTTACACCATAGACAAGCTCTCCCACCATCCCATTCCACATCTTGGTCTCAGGATCTCTGGCTCCATATTTTCCATCAGCCACTATCTTGAGTTTGTACTGGTATCCCACGTGTTTGGCAATCTCTGCTGCCAGTTCCACACAGTAACCTTCATACTTTTCATTTCCATTAAACTGCTCATGGTTCTTCTTCAGCATGACATATGGGGATTCCTAGATAGGACACACAGGTAGATCACCACATTTATGCATACTTACCCGGTAACAGTCAACAGACAATACTTAACATTACGCTGAAAGCCTTAGACAATAATAAAATGGGTAAAAAAACTGTATTCGCATTTATTGTTAATGCAGATCCATTGATAATAGAATTTACTCCTAATATTTACTCTTAAAAGTTATTTTAATTTCAGTATTTCTACATACTGCACATACTTTTGATTTAAAAACTGTAACGAGGAAGGCGCGACGAGAGCCGTGAGGGAACGGTGCGAGGCCGGTGACGCGAGTGATAATGAGTGTCAGCTGCACGTTGCACCGGTCTCGCATCTCTCACGGAGGAGCGGAAGCATAAAAGGAAGAGCGACAGGAGTGAAGGACGAGAGAGAGGACCAGGCCTGGGCAATGTGTTAAGTTTTATTTATGTTTCGACCGCAGTCGACCGTGAGGTAGCTGTCGGCCCTATACTTTTGGTTTGTTGTTGGTTTATTTTATTAAAAGTTTGAATTAATGTTCGTCGGTTCCCGCCTCCTTCCTTCCTTAGTTTTGAACATTGTAACAAAAACTAAAATAATTACAGTTAATAGAACTAGGATGAGTAACATGCCACCCTGGCTATGATAAATTTATTAAAAACACAATTTATATTAAACATTCATATAATTCATTCAGACAATGCTATTTGCAAATAAAATAGTTTTATTTAAGATGGATGGTGAAACGTAGCAGGCTATTGAATATCGGCACGCCAAAAATAGAAACGTCAACTGGAGATGCAAGGCATCTCCAGACACAACGCAACAGGAGCTTCCAGTGTCGACAGCTTCAATGATTATAATGGGAGCATCACAGTTTTGATGCATTGTGATGCACCGCATGCAATGCATCTAGTGTAGGCACGGCGTGATGATTCAGAAACAATACTTAAATCACATTTCATGACATTGAGAGCAGGGAAAGAAACAGATGAAGCAGAGAGGCAATAGTGGTTTGTTACTTAGAACACGATGAACTTGACAGGTTTATTTTCAGACGGCTTCTTTGCGCATCATCGACAGACAGGCAATCAATTGGGCAGAATGTGTTGGGTGATTCTATTTGTGGATGCTCTGTAATATGAGTTGGATGTTCAATTGTGATATTTCAGAAAGACTGGACGGCCTGAGGAGATTACTGCACACATGGCACCTGAGGCCCTGCTGACAACAGTCAGTGGCAAAACTGTTCTCACATTGAGCTCACGATGACTGAATAACCTGAGAGTGTACACAGAAGGGAAAGAGAAGAAGACAAAAATACCTCTCTCTGTGCAAGTTTAAAATTGATACTTTTGTGTTTCAGTATTATTGTAGTTTTATTAATATTTCAAATGAGCTTTTATTTTGTTGTTTTCATGTAAATTTTTGGCGTTTTTGTTTATTCATTTTTGTTATTTACATTTTTATTTTATTAGTATTCATTAATATCTGTATTATTCATTTTTATATTGCTATGTAAGTTTTATTTTTATTTCAGTTTTAGTTTCAGTTTATTGGCTTTTATTTGTTTATTTTTAGTTATGTTAATTTCAATTTTGATGTCATTTTATTATGATTTATTATTTCATTGGTATTTATCATTTATTGCATTATTCATTTTGTATATTGCTATATAAGTTTTATTTATTTTTATTTTAGTTTCATTTTTAAGTTTATTGGCTTATTATATTTCTTAGTTCTCATGGTAACTTTAGTTTCATTTTTAGTGATTTTGTTACTTCACTTTATTATGTTCGTTATTATTTTAGTATTTCTCATTTATTTTATCATTCAATATTCATTTTTATATATCGCTATATAAGTTTCATTTATTTTTATTTCAGTTTTAGTTTAAGTTTATTGCTGAGGAAACATTTCTAATTATAATTCTTGTTCCTTTAAATAATTTAAATAATACTCAGGCTGATATTTTGGTTTCAATTAACCGAAATGTACTGTGAAAAGGTGTCAAATCTCAAATTGCATTAGTATAGCAAAACTTTTAACAACTTCCTAGAAACAGGCCCATGCTGTTGTACAACATTTCCTGCTGATACAGACCTCCGAGATGGCCGACACGTCTTTCAGGGAAATCATTTTTTAGAGCACCTAAGGTGATGTGACTATTCCCGGCATCTTTGATAAACAGTCTCTGTAGGACAAACAACACAGTTCAGACCATTTCCTGCAATCCATCCCGCTCCCTTGTGAGCACTTAGCCCCTAACCCACACCGTCGATCCATTACAGGCTCTTTTCTATCAACCATTCGCCCCACGTCGCTCCATCAGGAACCCGTCCACTCGCTCTGCCCTTTCTCCAGCGGGGAACGAGAAGGCCATTCCACATATCAAAGGTTAATAAATGCCCTCTGAAGCCTAACTTGCGACAGAATTGCTAAAACGCATGCTAAGCCCAAGGATCTCTGCTGAATGAGGGTAGAGAAAAGGAAAATTAATCTTTTGTCCACTGCTGGCGATTCAATCCCAGGTTCCACTTTAAGGAGAAGATGAAAGCGCAGCAGCTGGAGGAGCAGTTATGTCTCATTTACAGACAGAGCACAGAATAGCTGTTGCGCTTTTATCTGCACGCTATAGGATTACCGTTACCGTGCTGAGGGATGAACACTGGAGGTGATGCATCAGGTGGCAGAATAAATACAAACAAAACAAAACACACAAACAAAAACTGCAGCTCTTTTTGTCTTTTCTGCAGTGAGATGTGAAAAACCGAACTGGGTTGTGTACATATTTCTGTATTTTCATAGTAAATTGTCAAATGTAAAAATGTGCTTTGTGTGTGGTAATATCTAAATTTAAAAAGTTCAGTCAGATCAGGTAGAAATAGCACTTTGAGAGAACTACCACATATTTTCACATATTTACAGTGTATGTAAATATATATTTCATTTAGTGCCGTCAAATCGATGAATCGCAATTATTTTTTATATAATATTTATGTGTGGCATGTAAATTACATGCATATAAAATACATGTGTAAATATACACATATTTACATACATTTATATTTAAATATAATTTACATTATGTATAAATATAAAAATGTATTACTCATATAATATATACATTTATGTTTGTGTATTTATACAGTACACACATATAAATATACACGCCACACACATACAGTATATTACAGTATATAAACACAAACATTTATCTTGGAATCAATTACAATTCATCGATTTGACAGCACTAATTTAATTATAAATATAATTAATTTCCAAGCATATTAAGTTAATATTATTAAGTAACAATAACAGTTGCAATTATTAGGAGCAAACATTGAGACAAACAAATCATTTGATTGAATGATTTTGCATACTGTTTACGCACATTCAGAAGCAAAGAAAAAAACATCGTTACATGTGTTATATGAAGAAGACATACCAGAATAGTGGTAACAATATAAGTGCGGTTCTGCAGTCCGTACGTGTCATTACTGCCGTGTATGTAGGCCGCCGTGCTCACAAATTTCTCATCCTCATTCCAGTAACCCACCTGAGAAAAGATCAAATCAGGGACAACATCAAAAACCCTGAGACATCGCACAGGAGATGTGACAAGAGACAGTGCTCATTTAGTTAGGTCTGCAGAATGAATTGTTCAAATGACCAACTAACTGGATCTTGTAAAGCCTGTAGCTGTTTTATTTAAACTATAAGCAAATAAATCAGTCTTAGAGGTGTGAATCAGTCTGTCATATTGAGAGGCTTGTTAATCCTTTGTCTGACATTTCAGTACTCACTTTCTTAGGTCCCGTCGGTTTGAGTTCCATCACGCTGACAGTGTAGTTCGTCCGTCTTCCTTTCTCATTGAACTGAATGTGTCCGGTTAAGCCATCGATCCGAACCTGAGATGAAAACACCCAAAAGATGTCTTTATTCACAGCGAATGAGTTAAGGAGTCTCTTCAAAATAATCTTTCTTTCTTTGTCTTTCTGCCTTTCGTCTCTGGTCTCTGAAGGGTTTTGTATCTCTCACATCGCCTCTTCTGTGCGTACAGTACTGAATGTCTTCCAGGCCGAATGATGGAGTTAATTGACCGAGTTGAACATCAATCTCTGCAGCCTCCCAGCAGATGGACCGAATTCCCTGAGTCCAGCACACATCAGACTCTCATCAGACGCAGCCCCAAGCAACTGTGAGACAGTCTACCTCTGTGCGACGAAACACAACTTACTGCATCGCCTCGGCTCTCCTCAAACTTATAATTAAGTTTTTTAATGAAATGAAGTGAAATGCACAATCCGGTGGGCGGAAAACACCAGTTTTGTGTAGGATTCCCAAACGGAGTGCATTTCTACAGATTTCCAATAAGTCATATTTAGTTTCCTCAAACAAATCCTGCTCCGACTCACCTGCCAAATTGTCTCGTCTACGCTTATTCGCACACACAGCCTAAGGCAAAGAGGCGTACACCTGCCGAAGGCTAAAACAACAAAGTCAGGTGTTCTTTTCCTCATGAATCTTTTGGTGAATAAAACATGTCATATTCTGTTATTACCAGCATAAATGTTTATTGCCAACTGGCTTGGTTCATTATCACCCGTGTCACATTTGATCGCGACGGTCTCTTTGGTGAATCGATTTGAACTTTAGGAGATATAAAGATGTAATTTGCTTATTGGTCTTTCATTCCGCCCAATCACAACAGATTAGATGCCATGTCAGTCTTGCAAATAAAGTTTATGCTGGAGAAATGTGCGTGTCTGTGTGCGGTCCCTCCAGGGTTGGTTACCTGCTGAAGTGCTCTCTGGATATCAATGCCTTGGCCCCAAGGTGCCGGTGGGTTGGCCAGACATTCTCCAGCATTTCCACGGCGAGAAATGTCTATCCTCTGCCTGCGGAGATTCTGGAAGGCTGTGGACATCACTTTGACCCCATCGTATGTAAGCGCGCCGGTATACTGCATGCAGAGAGATAATCGAGAAGTGCACTTTACTATAAGATATATTTGATATTATCATTTGTGTGTTTTTCTGAATGGAAGCTCATAAGCCGACTAAATAGAGCGTTTCAGACAGAAAATGTACAACAAGCTTTTTGTATATTAGATTCTGAGGTAA
Organism: Triplophysa rosa; assembly: GCF_024868665.1. Lineage (NCBI taxonomy): Eukaryota > Metazoa > Chordata > Actinopteri > Cypriniformes > Nemacheilidae > Triplophysa > Triplophysa rosa. Next base: position 13,121,619 of record NC_079902.1, read on the forward strand.
TTCAATTGCGCAAATCCAAGCAGTGATTTATTGTACAACTACCTACTTGCCTTTAGTTTCAGGCCCTTATTCGGTTCTTTTCAGGTATTTTTCATCTTTTCAGGTACATTAGTTCATTGTGAAGGATTTAATCTGGTGTAGTGAGCATCTCACCTTCAATCCTCGCTTGGGAGATTTGGCGTCTTTGTTATCAAAGTCCATCCACTGCTGCACTATTCTACTGACGTTTGGATGTGCGTAATTCACCAACTGAAACCCTGTTACATTAGCTTCACCCTTCTTGAACTCTGTCAGGTCGATGTCCAGAAATCCCTAAAGGACCACAAAGAACAGGTCAGCAAGTATCATTAACTAATAATTGCATGGATTTGCAACAGCTACATACATGAATCATCTGTGGGCCTGTTCAACGATTAATCGCGATTAATCACTTCCAGAATAAAAGTTTGTGTTTACATACTATATGTCTGTGCACTGTGCATTTTAATTTTGTATTTGCAAACACATACACATAGATGATATCTATATATATATTTATATATATTTAATATATACATTTAAATTATGTATAAATATTAATATATACATGCAAATACTTCCTAAATATATACATGTATGTGTTGAAGAGTTTATTTCCAAAAAGATATAAACCGTTTTTAAAATATTTCAAAAATCATATTTTTATGTTCTCATGTTTTTATTGTGTAAGTTAGCTGTATTTTTAAATATAAAGAAACCAACTGCAGTTTGATTGATATTAATTGGAATGCACAATAAAAAAGTTATCTCTTTTTGGAAATAAACTCTTCATGTGTACCTGTACAGTATCTGTTTATAGACCGTTTCATTGGACGCACGTGCCTGACCCCCAGTTAACTTCCGGTCTGTGTTTGGCTATTGTCTAATAATATAAATATTTATATTTTATTTATCTTAATATTAATTTATATTATTATTTTACTGTATAATTATTGTATTAAATAAACGATTTGTTGAATGGATCCTGTAGTTTTGACGCATTTAAACAAACCGTATGGTACATTGACATCTAGCGGTTGAGCTTGGTATCGCAGTCTAAATTCAAAATATTGGAGAGACAAGTTTAGCCAAGTAACAGTTCTTCCCGGTTTCTTTTGATTGTTATCAGAAATAATCTACAGGCACTCTATTGCTTATGAATGTGTTCAGTTGGGGTCACAAAAGTGCGCATGCGCTGTAATGTTTGTTTATGTTGTTAAGATGAAACTGTCTATAAATACAAATAAATGTGCACAGAAATATATTATGTCAAACACAAACTTTTTGCTTATTCTGGATGCGATTAATCGCGATTAAACCGTTGAACAGCCCCAATCAGCTGTAACAATTATGAAACTGGATTTTTTTCTAAATGGTGCAACATGTCCCTGCAGTTAATATTTAGCACAATACACATCCATTTCTAAAGTTTTAAGTACGTATGTCTGTACACGCAATGAAGGAGACACACATGCTATATAAAAGCACACAGCCATTTTCCATGGTCAAAAAATAAGGCGATAAGAATCCCATTTTAACCATACGTCAATCATTAAAGACACCCTGAAACCACATAAAATATGATAACGAATTCTCAGGCATTGTTAAAAAAATCTCAACGTAAGACCTCAATAGGAAATAGAGGTTAAATCTGCTGCAGAGGGAGTAATTTCCATGCATGGAGCATGAGGCCAGGTCTGTGGAGCGCTGTTAAATGTAATGCAGGGTTTAAAACTTTAACAGAAAGAACACTTGGGTCAATCACTTAATGAAAAGGCTAATCCCTATCATCCACCGAGACTGCTTATCTAAGAAAGCTCGGCTGTTATCCGACGTGAGGACTGAAAAATGAGGCTGTGAATGGGAATCTGCGGCATAAAAACAGAAGCAGATCCTGAGAAGTTGTTGGAGGTCTGTCTTTGATCTGGCAGGCTCTTTTTAGTAATTCTAGCACTTTTCTCACAATCCAATCAACTGAGGAAAGATGCTCTTCGAGTGCAGCCTCCCACCCACTCTGTGCACCTGAGAACAGAGCTAAAGCACTGGCCATGAATATAGCAGCTTGCTTTAGATGTTCGGGAATAGAAAGAACATGGTTTCCTTTCTTCTTCCCTTTCACTGTTTGCATGTATCAGCTGACCAAATACACATGCGACGGTGCGGAAGATTTGTTTGTGATCTACAAAATAGGTGTTTGACTCTGTACTGAGTGTAATAGCCCTTGTCAGGCTGTTAGTGTCTTTGATCTTTTATTCCTAACACGCTCAGTCCCATAGGGACAGTAACGTGTGTCTGTGTTCTTTGGGAACATCTGCTCCACGAGCCAAGAAACAAGTGCTGCTAACATAAGGACTTTGAAAAGTGTATGTAGTAATGGTGATTACTTATACACTTATAAAACATTTTTTTTATTCATGCTGCATTGTTGTGTTTGGAGTGTAAACTGAAGCTCAGCTTTGAGAAGAATTTAGGGAACATTGTCAAAACATTACACACAACACAAGTTTATTCAGACCAAGCCTAGAAGAATGACTACAAAACATTAATATTCTATACTAAAATATTAAATAACAACAACAACATCAATAATAATGATTAAATATTACCAATATTTTATAATAATAATAATAATAAAGTATCGCCAAAATGTACTGCAATCATAAAAATTCAACATTAAAATATTGCCAATATTTATAATAATAATAATAATAATAAATTATTATAATATTTATAATTAATAATAATTAAATATTAAAGCATTGCCAATTTGTAATAACAATTCAATATTAAAATATTTCCAATATAACAATTATTATTCATATAAAATATCAAAAGTAATCAATGTATGTTTTGTTTTTCAATGCATTTTTTATTACAATACATTTTCTCAAATAATTAGTCCAATAAAAACCTTTTGAAAGTTTTTTTGAAAGTGTTTTGTCCATTTTGTATCACACACCTCATATTTTGATTTAATCTAATCTGAGGGGGCATTAAAAGCAAATAGCGTGCAAATATGGTCCCCCCAGGATCACTTTTGGCCAGTACTGTATAATGATGTGATTTTGTTTAATTGCTTTTGTGGTATTATTTTAAATCCGATGAAGGCCAAAGCGTTTAGACCACAACCAGTGCTCTGAGTGAGCAACGCTGCATGAGATCCACTTGCATAAACCCTGGCAGGGTGATCATACTGAAGGGCTTTATTTTGTTTTCCGCCAACTATACATAATCCAGCTCATCACATACTGACTAAATAAGTAAAATGACATGAAATATTGATTTGAGTTGATGTTCTTTTATCTATTGAGAAGAAGGACCTCAGAGAGACAAACAGTGTGAGAGATTGGTTGCCACTGACAACCATCAATATACACTTAAGCAGTCTTTATTGTAACAATATCTGATCGTAGAATGGCATGTTTGGACCAATCAGAATCAAATGTTCCAGAGAGCCATCAGCAAATCTGTTTACAGAAATACAGCTGCAATATCACCTACATAGGGCAATCTTCCTGCACAGACATATCTCCTGTAACTTTGAATGAATGCAGCCGCAAATGTAGAGAAACCCATCACACGACGGGCCTCTAGGCTAAAGTGTCAATTCACAAGCTCATCACTCTCTATGGTGAGAGAGAACAAGGCAGAGACATTCAAGGCCGCACAAAATCCTGAGCGCACAATCCAAGATGCACGTCGTCATATTTGTGCCATGGAAAACTCTGTATCGCACGCTTTTCTTTCACTCCAGATAACTGCCTTTGGAGGCAATCAAGAGCTCATTCACCAAACAAAAGGGCTTTTATATGAAATTAAGAGAAAACAAAGTAGCAGTTTGTAGAATGAAGCTTCAGCTGATTTCAAAAAGCGTAGCGGTTATAAAGGCATATCAGAAAGTCCAATTAACACTAACACTACCATTAACAACATCAAAAACATAAATAGACTATAAACAAACACACATAATTGTAGCCTCTTACAGTTTAACATCTTTAAAGGAACAGTTCACCCAAATATGAAAGTGATCTCATAATTTAGTCATCCTCATGCCATCCCAGATGTAAATGACTTCATTTAAACATAGTTTTATATTAAAATGCTATAGAAAATGCCAACACTGGCTCAAAATGAGGCGGAGGTAATGTCATCCTGATCTTGTACACACATGCAAGTGTAGGCCTACTGTACCTTTAAGTGGCTTAACCAAACACTTTACAAACAAGATCTAAAAAGAGAGTCGTTCTGATCACAATGTGCGTTCAACTCGCTGTGTACAGTATAACGCTGATTCAACAAGCCAACTGCACAGCTTAAATCATAACAATGATGTACCCCGCATAATTTAAGAAACCTTTTCAATAAATTGAAACATTATTCACCTGAACAGCCATGAAATACAACTAATACAGGCAGCTCCTTAGGAGGAAATTAAACGGCAACTCTTCAGCATGTCACCTCCATTGTGTGCCGCTGCACGCAACTGCAGTTACAAATAACGTGCACTCACTCAGTCCATTGAGTGCAAGTAGTGATCACTGCAGCCCGGAGAACTGCAGGTGGGAGGAGTCTACGACACAAACTGCAAGTGGGAGGAGCTTAGGCCGCAAGTAGGCTGGATTTTCACACGGTGATTGAGGATGGCAGGAGGTAGAGACAGTAATGTAAACACTATTAAAAATTACATTTTCTTCGTAGTTTAAAGTTTTGTTTGTCAAAATGCATAAAATTAATATATAATAAAACCAAAACAAATAATAAAGCTTTTTCTGAACAAAGCACGTTTTAGTCGACCGGAAGTTCAGGTTCAACGTGAAGTTACGGCCAGCACGGCATGATAAAAGTTTCAACAAATAAAAACTCAAAAACACAAATGTCTTTACATTGATATAAAAATAATAACTATGCCTATTCTTATATTTGTATTTCAGAAACCACAATTTCTCTAAACCACTGCGAGCACTGCAGTTTCTATTTATGTTACCAATTATTAAAAATGATAATTCACTGCTGTTCCGACATTTTGTGCAACCAACAGATTGTGCTGAACTTTCACCTGAGTTAGGTTTAGGGTTTGGGGAGGGTTTAGTCTTGTATTTTTTTTATACAAAATACACAAAACATTCCGCCACCAACTGTGGATCATGAACCAATACTACAACACACTACATTAAATAGACCAACCAACAGTCCACTTGCGGCTAAAGTTCCACCCACTTACGGCTGACCCGCCCATCTGCAGCTACCTCCGACCTCTGTTGTGACCTAACTCATTGAGTGCACGCAGTGTTTTTTGTGATAACACCTTTTACAAAATTTTGGCAAGATTCAGACGCGGCACGGAATTTGACGGAGGCGGTCGCCTCACATTTTTCTATAAGTGGAAAAACCCTGGGGAAGATCCAAAACACACATATGTCCATTTAAAGTAATTCAAAGGTGGGTTAATTAATGTATTCTGAAGAGAAAATATATATTTGTGAGAAAAAAAACAATTAACATTTTAAGCTTATTTAGCAATAGATATATTACGTATCAATGGAAATATAAAAATGAGCACAGAATGTCGATCTCATTGTTTCTTGCATTTCTCATGACTAGTTCTTCTCATACACATTTCATTCAAATACTTTAATTCATAATTTATGTATTATAAAAAATATTGGGTGAGCTCTGGAAATCCAGATTCAAACTCGTATCCTTCGTATGAGCATCATGGCTCATGTATTCGATCACGGCTCATGTATTCGATCACATTGACTAACCACTAGGTCATGTGTCCATAGTTACCTCATTCCAAAACCTGCTGCCTGGATCCTAGGGTGTTATGGATGTCTAAATGCTTGACTTAGTCACTAATCTGAAATTGAACTTGGGTCTGAGTAGCTGGGAAACGCAGATAAAGTTACACAGTAAGCAGTGCAGCACATGACATGTCAGTCTGATTAAAGAGTGTGTAACCACCAGAGAGAAGACGGAGAAGAAATGGGGCTTGAACAGAAGTCATGTCAGATGTCTCTGATTACAATGGCTGATTTTTGAAGCACTGCTTCGCCTGACGCTCTGTCACGACTGCCTGAATCGTCTTAATTTTTTGGTCAACAGTGCAGTGTCTTGGCATTGCTTCTCATGTAGATTATCTTCTCTCATAGCAACAGTGACTCTGTTTTTGGCTAGGCACAACTGATAATGCCCTTCATTTGTTTGTGCCTTATGGAAATGATGACAGGATTTTGACTGATTTTGTCTGTATTTCGCTAAACGGGAGCCTCCAACGTTTGACTATAAGATTTACACAAATAATTTTGGGTGAAGACATCTGCATTTAAGTTTTAACGTCACATCAAATTGTAGTGGGGGTGTCGCTATATACCGGTATTGACAATAATTGTTATATTAAAATGATTATTGATACGTGTTAAAGCGTTCAGCTAAAAATAAAAATTCTCTCATCATTTTTTCAATCTCATGTTGTTCGGAACCTGTATATGACTCAGATAATGTCTCAGTGGTTCTGTGTCCATACAATGGAAGTCAATGGGGGCCATGTGTTAAGTTACCAACATTCTTCAAAATATCTTCTTTTGTATTCTGCAATAAAAAAGGAAGTCAACCGGTCTGGAATGACATGAGAGTAAGTTAATGATAAAATAATTTTCATTTTAGGGTAAACTATCCTTTTAAATTGATATGCAATTGATATTAAATATACAGTATGCAACCAATGCCAAATTTTTATGTTAAAAACATTTATGGCACATCTCCTCACAGCTTTAGCTTTCAACTGAAGTAGAAAGTATATGGTAGCTCCCACTGGTCATAAAAACTGTATACCACGAGGGAGAAGGGAAGCTTTCCAGTGTATCTGCTGTAGCAGGTGCCTGTATCGCTCGACTGAGTGGATAGAGTTGTATCTTTTTACGCTCTGTGTCCCTGTAAATGTGGTGCAGTGAGCTGGTGATGTTACTATAGAAACTAGCCTTCACCCAAGACTTGGACACAGAGGGGAACGCTTACACGGGCATCCGCTTAGAAATCCGCATTCACACACGCAAACACTGTGTAAATAATATTGAGATCCCAGACACTAAGAGTAATTTCCTCACAGTCCTTAAAATTCAGCCATTATGGAAATATCAGGCAGTTGCAAATCGTTATTGCTTTGCAAGCTTGATCATTTATCATTTACAATTACACCTAACAAACCGGCCAGACTGGTTTTATTTAAAATCCTCAGCAGTGCACCATGCACGAGCACACCTCGAATATTAATGCTGCGATTATCATTGTTTCTGTTTAAATCAATTTGTCTTTCCATTCTCATACACTGAGCGTACGTACAGACCGCAGTAATCATTTGCAGCTCATCAGAATAACAGATCCATTCGCCAGGAAGCATTTATATAACATCTTATCTGTTAGTCATAGCCTGCGAGTAGTTTCTTACTGTTGGTCAGTAGTGAAAATATGCAAATCCTTCAAGCGTAGTTGTGACATTCAAAAGCTTAATTCTTCAAATTATTCATAAGGTCTGTCATACAGTAGTGTTAATATGAGTGGTGTTTGTTTTGGCTTACCAGGTTTGCTAGGATGTAATGGTAACTCTTCACATTCTTCCCCTGCTCAACGATCTGGAACAGACACAAGAAAAGCTACTGTAACAGACCACTGAGGTAAAAACACATTCAAAAGTAATGAATTCCATCACTTGAAATCTTGAAAAAAGGACACTTCTTTAAATTATATTTTATATTTATTAAAACATTTATCCCATTTTCTGAAATAAAGATCTGTTCATGACTTTGATCAATCTTTAAGTGAAGTTTGATATAGTGAGAAGATTTTTGAATAAAAAAATTGGATAAGTTACACTAAATAAATTGCCAATAAATTAGCTAGCAGTCAAATGTTTCTGAATGGAAATTGACCTTTTTATGTTGATTTAGATGACTAAATTGACTAATTTGTAAGACTAGTCTAATCCGTTTATGCAACCGGCCCCCAATTAAGCTAATCTTAGATCGTGATGTGAAAAGATACAATTAAATTTAAAGACATAATTTCATTTCTGATCTTGAAACTGTTATTCTTCTTCAGCCCTGGCAGAGGTGTGCACCCCTGTCACTTTTCATATTTATCAAATTTTCATAAAAATCAAATAGAAAGAAACCCTCCATTTTGGAAAAAAACTGTTGTTGTCTAAAATATTTGACACAATGGTAATGAAAAATTAATAGGGACAGTAATTCTTTAATATAAAACTTGTAAACAGAAAACACAAACGCCAAATAAATGGAATGTATTTTAGAAAGAAAGAAAGTGTTTGTAGGAAACTACTCCAAACCACAGAAATTCTGGCAAATGTAACACTGCATAAACATAAATGAAAAACAAGGAACACAATAAAGAGAAATCACAATAAAAAAACTTAACCCATCTTAAACCACTGTCCATTAAATCTATAATATAAAACTGGTGATCAAATCTTTCTAGGCGACAAAAACGCCCAAAGATTTGCGCTTAGGAATGCTGCAATGCAGTGTTAATATTTCAAAGACATCAAAACATAATTATACATTTACATAATTTGTACTATTAAGGACAAAAACAGTCTAAAGTCTAAAGAAATTCAATATATTGTACAATATTGTACTTCACTCCTGTGTTACCATATTCAGGCAAATAACCCATAACACAGCTCAATAACGATCTGCTTGCTTAACATAAAACATGCTTGAACAAAACATTGATAAGTCAACTCAAAAGTCAAAGACAAATCCCAAAAATGAGCAAATCACAACATATCCAATATTTTCCATATATTCAGACAAAAAGGTGTGTGTTAATATTGTATAATGAGGAGTTCCTGAAAATTCCCACACTTAGATTTTTTCCATAATAGTGCAATCTTTCACAGCAATCATCAATTAAATCAGCAGGCAATTAGTGTGTATCAGCATGTGTGTGTGTGTTTCCCTCTTGCCTCATGTTGGCAAAAAGATGGGTGTGGGAAGGAGGCGAGACACGCTGAGGAGGATGGAGAAAGATTGAAACGCTGTCTCTGGGGAAACCCACTTACACTCTAATGACTGCTGAACCACTGTCATAAAACCAACCAAAGACACAATACCAGCATCATAATGATCACGACACACATTCATCTAAACAAACACACTCGCTTTCTGCAGGTTCTCATTTAGGTGGCATTCCCGAAGCTGTCATATTTACATTCACATCATCGGTCAGTCTGAATTACAATCAAGATGCCTATGTATGTTTTTCCAGCAAGACAGAGGTGGAGAATGAAGATCTATGATGTAGGTTTTCTTTGTGTGTGTGTATATAGAGATAACAAAGCTTCTTCAGCCACCGAGAGGACAACAGTGGTGAAAAACAATGAGTCATATGCTGACGGGGAGGAACACTTTAGCACTCTCCTCAGTTCTGTTTGGTATACTACATCGACCGAGGGTGAGTACTTTAACCCGTGTGGATGAATGCGAGCGAGCTTATGTGTATGTGATGTCAATGGGTGCCTAAGAGTCTGACACTATCAAACTGTTATGTTTTCATTTGTTTAATTTTAAAAATAGTGTTTGTCCACACTTTTTCACACTTTTCTTCAAGTTGTGCAAGCACACTTTAGCTTGTGGGCATGACAGTCAGTAGCATTAGTTATTAATGGAGGCACCAGAAGGGTTCTCTCCTCGGGCAGGCCAGCCCAGGGCAAAAAGCACTTGTGACCTTCTTTTGTATCTCAAATGTCATGATCAACACTAATGCAGACTGCAAAAATCTAACTTAAAGTTTCTGTGAAATAAAAAAAGAAATCTTCTTTTAGCTCGGAGACCATTTGTATGCTAATGTGCTTCTAGCTGACAAAAAAAAACTTCTCACACATACAGTATATGCATTTAACTTTTCCAGGGAAATACCGGTTCAGGGCTAAATGCTAGTTTTTGAGAATTCACTAAAAACTGGCAAAAATCTGCCTTTTATTCACTAACCACCTTCAGGATCTAGTTTAACTAGATAATGAAAAGCGCTATGATGCCATTAAACTAAGCGCTGTAATGCTTTTCAGTGCAAATGTGCCTCCTTTCTATGTAAATCAGGCATATTTTAGGATCCGTAGTTCCTAAACTATTTTAGGATTGTTCCGTAGTTCCTAAACTATTTTTATGCTGTTTGCCTCACGCACAATCATTCCCACCCGTGGAAAACAAGCGGTAGATGAGATTTTGTTTAAAAGAGCTTTTTGTGTACTTTTTCAGCAATCAAAACAGCAATAATTCATCAAATGATGGAGAAGATATACATCCAGACACACAGTGTAGACGATCACACATTCTGCATTTTAAAGAGCTGTCTGGATCACAGTGGTGCTGATGCTGTACAGCCTCTTTAAACTATGCCAGATCGCAGTAGTCGCCTGCATCACAACCTAGCGCTAAAGATGACAATTTGCATTGAGAAAAATGCATTTAGCACTAATTTTGTGGCCTATATTGCTACCTAATTCAACAATTTCTTTAGTATTACGGACACAAAACAATGCAGACAGCGCACGCAAAGGAAGGCTGCTATTAGCAGACACTCTTCTTAGTGAAGACATCTCTTTTCTTCATGTGCATGGCCATTTGTGTTAGAATAAATGTTTCCTATAGGAAAATTCCAGCAATGTTCTTTTCCGTCACAATTGGTGTACGCATGGTGATGAATGATTGCTTTCAGAGAGGAAAACTTTGTGTAGATGTGCTGTGCAAATTGCCGCAAAACGATGCAACAGCTTTAACTGTGGGCGCCATGCTATCAATAACACAACGCGTCCTGTTGAGGGTCTTCCATTTAAGCCATGAAATAGATAAAAGGGAGGCAAAAAGAGAAATGGCACACTATCATTAATTACAGTTGCGAAATGATGCCTACTCCTGCAGGCAGAGGGGAAAGGTGACAGAAAATCGGCGCGTCATCACGGCGCTGCTGCCAAGCCCAAATGTCAACCCAGTGTTATTTATCTGCTCTGTCCTTGGAGCTGTGTGCGTGAGATAGCCGTACTGGACCTCTGTTGCACTGGCCGCTCCATCTGATAAGAGTGGCCGAAGGCTGCGTCTGGACGCTTGCGATCTGAATTGCATTTTAAGTTGAGGCGTCTCGGCCTGCTGGTGTTTACCAAAACATTTTCATAACGGCATGGATATTAGCAGAATTAAAGATGACTAACATAGTAGCTGTTTGCCTTGAGTGGACGACATATTTTGGGCATTTTAAGGCAAGAATATGCAAAATTTGAAATACAATAATATGGAGCGTTCGACAGCTCGCAGGACTATAATAAGAAGGGCGAGAGGCAATTACCTTTTTCAGTATGGAGGTGAGCCTCTCAAGCTCACAGTCGATGATGATTTGGCCCTCCTTCCTTTTGTCCAGATCCTGGAACACTTTGACGAAAGATGCTTCTGTCATTGTCTCCACATTCACAGAGGTCACCAGCCAGTTACGCTCGGCTGATGTGTCCAATACCTTCTGCAGAACCGACAGTCCTAGAATACAAATGTGAAAAATGCAAAAGCATTCAGTTAGAGGAACATTCTAGGACACGTGAGATGCTTGTATGAAAGCAGCGAGGCACTGAAATGAAAATTCTATATATCTGTAAATAATAAGCCTGTTTGAGAATATCTAAAAATCTTAAGATATTTTGTATACTTTTTATTTTCCTGTTTAGCTCTGGGACATTTTTTGGATTTCCGCCTGAATTTGGCATACCCAATTTTAAATGCACACCATATCCACATATAGTGGTGTAATTACAAAAATTTGGTGGCATATTCCAGGAAACCCCTCCAAATTTCATAAAACACTGCTGAAAGTGATAAACATTGTTGTATGTGTTGTCAGTCCTACGAAAAAGACGCAAAAAGAAAGGTGCTTTTTTTCTAAAGTCTGTTTTTGAAAGTGTATTACTCTGAATCTGAGGGGCCCAGGAACCTGCAGACAGTTGTTCTTGATTCCAACAGGTCTCAACAAATAGAGGGAATTTGATTTTTTTCTCTATCATCATGTGGTATTCATTTATTATTCTAAAGCAACTCAAGTGTCCTTTTTTCGTAATTTCTGCCTGAATTTGGCATACCCAATTTTAAACAGACCCCATAACCACATACAATGAAATAAATGGAATATTTTTGTGTAATTTCATGGTAAACCTCTCAAAATTGCATGTAACACAGCTGAAAGTGCATGTAACAAGCAAAACTTGGTGTTGAGTTTGCTCATGGTGTTTTGGTCCGCCTCCCCTGTTGCGCATTGCCATATCTCAGCCTCTGATTCGCCTATTTGGACAAATGAGGGTCTACATAGAGGTCATATTCTGAGCTTCCGTCTAATATGTATATCATGTGGATAGACAGAGGTTCAGATATTTTACAGCATTTTAACTATCCAAGCTTTTATGAAACGTTGCAGACGCAGCACGTTGATGGGAGACATTGAAAGCGGATATTTAACTTTTAAAACCACGAAAAGAGGTAGGAATGGACTTATTTTGTAGAAAACAACCTAATGAAAAAGATTATGTAGCATTTGTGGCTTAGTGTAATGATGGGATGCAGTTATTAGCTTAGATGTTCTATGGATGTGTTGTTTGTTTACAAATATCAAATTCTGTCATGGTTCTGCCCCATCTTGTCTTGCTTTTCTTGATCTTGTGGCAGAGCCATGACAGAACCTCTTGTTATGTGTGGAGAGAGTCATTTTGACCTTTTCGGCCTTCAATACTCTCTCCGGTCCTTGTCTGTGTTCCCGCCCTTTTGTATCTCCTCGTTATTGATTGTTATTAGTTCATGCCCCACACCTGTTCCCTCTTGATTTGTTCCCTTTTTAAGGTCCCTGTGTTTTCTATCCTGTGCTGGTTCATTGTCATTTGTATGGTGAGTGTCTGTTCCGTGTAAGTCTAGTCTAGTCTAGTCTAGTCTAGTCTAGTGTAGTCTTTTGTAGTTATGTCATATGTTAATCTTAGTCTTGTTAGGTGTAATTAGTCTTAGTCCTGTCCTGTTGTAGTTTCCCCTTGTTTGTTATGTTACCCTCACGTGGGTCTTTGTTTTGAATTATTTATTAAATGTCCTGTTAACCCCTTACCCACTGTCTGCGTGTGGGTCCTCTGTTCCTTGTATCTTTGTGTCTCACCCCGAAGCGTGACAAATTCATCATAATTCATTCGACTTGCATTTGATATGTGGTAAAATATCAATGAATCCAACTGGAGATTTATATTCTGTAGAATAAGAGCTTTCATTTGATATATAACTTGAACATGTTGGACTATTCTAGCGTTATGAAAAATGTTCGTGATCATAAACAATCATGATTTTAAAGGGGCTATGACATGGGGAAGTTATGAATTTCAGCCTAAATAAGTTATTTTATGTACCATAAATGCCAAAAAGGTGCACTTCTCCAGAAACTAGAGACTCTAAGCTTTCAAATGATACCACATAAGAAAGTTAGAGTTACAGAAATACATGTAAACATTAAGGGAATACTTTTATGACGTAATTTTAGAGTTTAACAGGTTAAATTAGTAAGTAGAATTTATTTATATTGTATTAAAGGACCATTGTGTATTTTTAGCAGCATCTAGCAGTGAGGTTGCAAACTGCAACCAACCGCTGACTCCACCCCTTCCCCTCGAATCACTACGGAGACTGAGAGAGGATTAAGATGTCGTCACGTTTTCACTTCTTTCCGGAATGAGGTAACATATTTATGAAATGCGTTCTGCAGAGTAGATTGTATGTTTAGGGATACTGTAGAAACAACATAGTGACATGGCAACAACATTCCATGCAAGCAGACCCACTGTGTACGTAGATAGAAATAGCTCATTCATTCTAAGGTAAGAAAAACATAGTTTCATCATGTGAGGTCTGAACACATAGTTATGTATATTATATTGCTTTTCCGTCAATAGATCCCCCAAAAATTACACACTGGACCTTTAAACAGCAAAGCTGCCCAATGTGCTAAATATTAATAACAACAGCAAAATAAATACGATAAATCTTATAAAGAACATAAAAATGAGACTCAAAACAAAATGTACAAAAATAAATTTAGCCTAGATTTATTTTGCTACAACAACTGTGTAGACCACTTAAAAATGAACACTGAGTTTTGCTTGTATGGCCTTTGTCGATTTTTTTTAGTTTTCATGGCTAAAATTTTAGTGAACCCCTATGTGAATGTACCGTGTTACAATGAAAGCATTAGAAAGAACAAATGCTTGTATGCAGAAGCAAGTTCATTAAAGAGCAAAACCAAACTAAAACAATCAAGCAGTGTTCAGGACTGTAGTATTGCCACTCTGTTATCTGCATCCACCTCTGACCTTCTAAATGTCACTTTACTGGCTGTGAATTCGTAAAAACCTGTCTGGAAGATACAGAAGAGTAGAGAGAAAGAGTGAGATTCAGCAACATTGCTCACAAACAGTAATGGGGTTCGATTAGTGAAGACATTGATCTCAGCATCAGATTTACAGATGGCAGATGTATATGCACAACCCTGAGAGACCAATCAGTGAACGCAAATCTCTCCGGATAGAAAAACAGTGCTCTTATCATCCAACACAAAAGCATCAATACCTTAACACCACACAAGTCTACTGATATGCTTTACTGTTTGCTGCATACATAGGCAGCATCCTAACTAATGAAATGACCTACATAAGCAGCAACTTTGCAATTCGAGTCTTATTTTTTAATTAAATTAAATTAAAACTATTTGATACATTTAAGTATAATTGAGTATATTTCAAATCTATGTTTCCACCATTTATTCTATTCACTGAGCTTGTTGCAATGCATTCTGGGATTGCCAGGTCTGGTCTGCTTAAATGACCAAAAATGATTATACTGCCTACCATTCAAAGCAGTCTTCACATACACATGCCTATGATGCCTTGAAATGCTCCCTATAAAGACAGCTCACTAGATTCTAAAACAGAGACAGTGTCCATAGCGATAACACCAAATTCAACTTTACTTTCACATAAGAGGCAGCCATTCTGAAGGATCCCATGACACAAGCGTGTATATGTTTGCACTTATTATACTGCCAGTGAGAGTATCTTATGCTTCTTGTGTTCTTGTTGCATCAGCACAATGACCAGCACCTTCAAATTCATCCAAACCCCTCTATCTCTGCTTTCTGCTGTGTGAGAGTGCTTTACTGAATATTTCAGGCCAAGTTCATTCAGTAACTTCACAAACCTAAAACTCTTTTTACAGTATGTGCACAGTCAACACACCGTCAAAAACTAACAGTGGGAGTCAATTGCCTCCTGCAATCGGATCCAACGCATGCTCGACAGCTCTACAAAAATACATAGATAACTACCATGGGAGCATTTATGTTGGGAATTGTTAATGAAGTGTTTAATGGACTTATTCGGGTTAGTTTTATGCATCCAAAATAAAAAAGTGCTCTTGGATTTTACGGCGTTTCTTCAACGCAACACCGTACAGCTTTTGCATGAGCCGTAATTAAAAAGAGAAAAACAAGGATACGTGCTTTATAATTTATGGACCCAATGAATCTAACAGAAATATTTCATTCATGGGGTGGGATAAACCGTAAAATAGATCACTAAGAGTTGGACCTGTGCCATTCTGTGAAAATGGACTACACAAAGTGAGTTTAATTGAGAACTCCAACTGGATATCAAAAATGGAAATCAGCCACGAATTCCACTCTGTGTATGTGTGTTTCTTCAACTACAGGCAATTTGCAATTTAATATACGTAACTATGTTTTTAGAGATGTG
The DNA here is from genome assembly GCF_024868665.1 of Triplophysa rosa. Classification (NCBI taxonomy): domain Eukaryota; kingdom Metazoa; phylum Chordata; class Actinopteri; order Cypriniformes; family Nemacheilidae; genus Triplophysa; species Triplophysa rosa. The sequence goes on from NC_079902.1 coordinate 13,137,463, forward strand.
TATAAAGACCTTACATAATGAACCGTTATATTTTAATTACCTTAGAATGAGATTCTATCTACATACACCGCAGGTCCCCTCGCATTGAATTCACCATGTTGTTTCTACAGTAGCGTTTTGTGAATATGTTATCTCCTTCAGCAGAAAAACAAAAACGTGATGACATCTTAGTTCTATGTCAGCCACCGTAGTGCTTCAAAAGGGAGGGTGAGGGGTGGAGTGAGCCGTTGGTTGCAATTCGCAAACCTCACCGCTAGATGCCGCTAAATTTCATACACTGGACCTTAAAAGCAATGATAAAATAATCATAAAGATGACTATATGTAAACTTTTATCATTTAAGATTGATAGCCTGAGTTTGGGACAAAGTTAAAACAATCAAATCTACACACAAAGGGCATTTCAAAAAAATGACAAAAATAAATCACAAAGACACTTTTAACGTGACCTTCTGATAACAAAACCAAATCTGAAATCTGCTAGTTTGAATAAAAAAACGACCCCTGGGACAAAAGAAAGACCAAAAGTTTCAGAAACACCTACATATAGTTAAGTACGGGGGAATCATTTAAAAATAGCTGGATTCCGAAGTAAAGGAGGCACACATTGATGGCAGGGGAGAGGAGGAATATTGATTTCCTCTTCTGCTTCAGACCGCCTCTGTTTTGAGCACTTGCACTTTGACCCCTCTGCATCTGAGCCAGTTTTGCTTTCTGTTTGACTCAGTGTGAGTGCAGCTGGACCGCTTTAAGACTGCAGGGTGATTTGACATTAAGGGGCTCACGCTCTCAGCAGGCAGAACAAATGACTCACGATGCACACCAAGAACAGGGCCAGCGGGGAAAGATGCCTCTTCTTAGCCTCATTCTTGCTCATCTGGGGTGGTATGATGCCAACAGAGTACTACGCTAACATGAAACCCAGCGAGCTGCTGTGAAATTAAAGTCACAAGGTATCTGTGTATCTGCATAGGGAGCTTATGGCCAGCTGTCGGTGTGGACGGGTTCACATACAGGCTACATACAGTCTCATACGTATGCCCTTAAAAGGCTTAAAATAACCCGGTAAACAGTGCGGCGCTGTATCTAGGCAACAAGAGGCTGGTGATATGGATTCCTGCAGTTTGGTTCCTCTCAGTCACAGAGTTAATGATCCCACAATCTTAACCCAGAGCCCTCAGCACTTTCACAAGATAAAACCATCACCGAGACATTCGTGGCACTCATATAGGTGTACATCAAACCTGTTGTGCGCCGACCAATGACAGAACAGACAGCCGCAATAAAAAAGGAGAGACGGGAAAAAAAAGGAGATGGGAAAGCTGATGGTAAAAGAGATTCAGTGCCCAAAGCATTGTGGGTCACTATTTCTCCACCTCTGTCCTAAATAACCTGCAATATTCAGATGGCATCATGGCTGAGATGAATGTCTGTGACAGATGGTGACACATTACGGGGATATTGCTGCCGATTGGCTGTAGGGGGGATGGGAAGAATAGCACACCTGGTGCAGACAGGTGTGCCAGACATGGGAAGTGGCACAATTTGCTCATGACTTTTCTAGAGCAGATCTGGGACTTTCAGGAATTTGCAATGACAGTATAGCCCTGTTTGGGACTTGGAGTTTCTTGACTTTAGCTGGATAGATTTTATTCTGACAAAAACACTAGCATGGATCATATCTGTGTTATTATCACATATTGGTTTTAATTATATCATTTGCCTATCTAGAGTGATCTACACTATGGACAATTCCAGCGTTATGGATGTGACATTTTCAAAACTTTTCGTTTAAATTCTCAGAGACTGTATTACCAAAATATTGAATCATGTGTTTATATTTTCCAGTCCAGACATCAGAAAAATATCAGTCAATACATGAGTTTTCTGTTTTAAAAGAGAGCAAAATTCGTTTGTTATGGATGTGACAAAAAAATGTTTTAGAGCCTTTTTAGGATTTCTGTGAATTAAAAAGTACAAACCAGAAGCAATAATATCCAACTAATGGAGAAGGGATGGCTCTTCATAGAACATAAAATAGTTATTTTATTTAAATTTTTATGTGCCCAATAGATGAGGAATATTGACCATCATGGATGTGACAATTTGGTTGTGGATGTGACAATTCACTTATGCCGTGGTCAGACTAGACTTTGAGCATGCAAAATTCGCCGACGGTGCTACAAAAATGGGCAGGAGCGATTCCTCCATATTTTACATTTCTGTACCGAGATCTTCTATTGGTCTCACGCATTCAGGTGATGCGAATTCGCAGGTCAGAGTTCACCAAACTTGAACTTTGCTACGTAGCGAAATGCGAAATATCTTCGGATGGGCTTGTGTTTCAGGTCTGTCGCATTTGCATGCGTATGATTGGAAGTCAATGGAGTAAAAAGGCAAGTGTGACCGGGGCCTTACCCGACTATGAAAAACTATGCTTTAAAAACATTTTCTTAAGGTTGACATTTGCATGGAATTGCCCATATAGGACACATTAATGCACCAAATTTGGGTCTTTACACAGACTTGATGCATGTTGCACAGTATTTACGAAGAAAATTATGTTTAACAGTCAAATATGGATTATATGGATAAATATGGATTAATTAGGACAGAAAATAACATGTAACAAAAGTAGTAAAGATGCTGCACGAGCCTCAACCAGTCCAACTGCTTTCTTGTTATGTGATGCAAAGTTGTTTAGCCCCATAACAATATCACTTCAATCTAATTTATATTATGGTCAAATGTGGCTTAAAACCTAATACTCCATTTCTATAGGCTTGATTGACATAGCGAACAAGATTTACACTTTCTAAATGGCAACTGTCATGGCTCTGCTTCCTTAGTCATGTTTTTCTTGGTCCTGTAGCAGAGCCATGACAAAGTCTTTGGTTATGTGTGGAGAGAAACATATTGTTGTCCGTTTGACAATAATATACGTTCTCTCCAGTGTCTTGTCATTGGCCCCATTCCTCTCGTTCCCTCGTTATTGCTTGTTGATTAGTTAATGTCTCACACCTGCCCCATGTCGTTATCCCTCGTTTGTCTTCCCTATATATACCCTTTTGTTTCTTTGTCCTGTGCTTGTGTATTACGTTGTGTTTGCGTTGCATATGGTGTCTTTCGTGTCTACCCGTGGTTCCTGTTCCTTGCCTTGTCTTGTCTGTGGATTGGTCGTGTTGTGAGTTACCCTGCCCCTGCCTTTGTTACCCTGCTGTGTTTTTTGTAAGACGTTGTGTCATGCTTATTAGTTAGGTTATTTGCTGTTCTTGTTTTATGTTTTGCCCCCACGTGGGAAGTCTTTGTTTTCTTTATATCTCTTAGTTTCGTTTTCCCCCATTGAGGGTGTTTGTTTTGTGTTTTATTAGTTATTAAAGTCTTGTTGAGTTAACCCCTTCACTGCCTGCCTGCGCTTGGGTTCTTCTGCCAGTCCTTGACAGGATACACGAGCCCCAATGAACCCAGCAGGCAGCACCTCGGCCTCTACGAGGTGGGAGTTGGCCGATTGGTGGCAGACAACGTCAACCCTGATCCAGAAGGGTGACGGCCCGATTCCACCCCAGGGCAATCAACCTCTGGCGGAGTATGCCCGGACATCTGCGTCTCGGAGGGGTTTTCTGCCAGAGGCGCTCTTCAATGCATACTTCCTGGCGGGTCTCGTCGAACCTCCTCCTCGGGCCATTCGCGAGAGGATGATCCGAGGATCCTTCCAGGAGCTGCTGAGTGGCCTCCCTGTCAGCTCCTCTCCTGACGCTCCACGCTCCTGCCTAGCGTCCATCCCGGAAGGTTGCGTCATGGGTGTCGTGGCCCTGGGGAGTTCAACGGCAGCCTCTCCATCGTCCACCAGCCTCGTTGGCAAGCGGGGGAGAAGTGAGTCCTGGGGTACCACCTCCGAGGAGTCCCAGCCGGAGCCAGCCGTTCCGTATACCTCCTTCCATCACCCGACCACCAGCCGGGTGGCTAGGTGGAAGAAGAAGAGGCAACGGCGGGCAGCGTGGTCTCCAACCAGTCCGGTGGTCCAGCCGGCGTCCTGTCCGGCATCCAGTCCGGTGCAGCCGGCAAATTTGGTGGCATATTCCAGGAAACCCCTCCAAATTTCATAAAACACTGCTGAAAGTGATAAACATTGTTGTATGTGTTGTCAGTCCTACGAAAAAGACGCAAAAAGAAAGGTGCTTTTTTTCTAAAGTCTGTTTTTGAAAGTGTATTACTCTGAATCTGAGGGGCCCAGGAACCTGCAGACAGTTGTTCTTGATTCCAACAGGTCTCAACAAATAGAGGGAATTTGATTTTTTTCTCTATCATCATGTGGTATTCATTTATTATTCTAAAGCAACTCAAGTGTCCTTTTTTCGTAATTTCTGCCTGAATTTGGCATACCCAATTTTAAACAGACCCCATAACCACATACAATGAAATAAATGGAATATTTTTGTGTAATTTCATGGTAAACCTCTCAAAATTGCATGTAACACAGCTGAAAGTGCATGTAACAAGCAAAACTTGGTGTTGAGTTTGCTCATGGTGTTTTGGTCCGCCTCCCCTGTTGCGCATTGCCATATCTCAGCCTCTGATTCGCCTATTTGGACAAATGAGGGTCTACATAGAGGTCATATTCTGAGCTTCCGTCTAATATGTATATCATGTGGATAGACAGAGGTTCAGATATTTTACAGCATTTTAACTATCCAAGCTTTTATGAAACGTTGCAGACGCAGCACGTTGATGGGAGACATTGAAAGCGGATATTTAACTTTTAAAACCACGAAAAGAGGTAGGAATGGACTTATTTTGTAGAAAACAACCTAATGAAAAAGATTATGTAGCATTTGTGGCTTAGTGTAATGATGGGATGCAGTTATTAGCTTAGATGTTCTATGGATGTGTTGTTTGTTTACAAATATCAAATTCTGTCATGGTTCTGCCCCATCTTGTCTTGCTTTTCTTGATCTTGTGGCAGAGCCATGACAGAACCTCTTGTTATGTGTGGAGAGAGTCATTTTGACCTTTTCGGCCTTCAATACTCTCTCCGGTCCTTGTCTGTGTTCCCGCCCTTTTGTATCTCCTCGTTATTGATTGTTATTAGTTCATGCCCCACACCTGTTCCCTCTTGATTTGTTCCCTTTTTAAGGTCCCTGTGTTTTCTATCCTGTGCTGGTTCATTGTCATTTGTATGGTGAGTGTCTGTTCCGTGTAAGTCTAGTCTAGTCTAGTCTAGTCTAGTCTAGTGTAGTCTTTTGTAGTTATGTCATATGTTAATCTTAGTCTTGTTAGGTGTAATTAGTCTTAGTCCTGTCCTGTTGTAGTTTCCCCTTGTTTGTTATGTTACCCTCACGTGGGTCTTTGTTTTGAATTATTTATTAAATGTCCTGTTAACCCCTTACCCACTGTCTGCGTGTGGGTCCTCTGTTCCTTGTATCTTTGTGTCTCACCCCGAAGCGTGACAAATTCATCATAATTCATTCGACTTGCATTTGATATGTGGTAAAATATCAATGAATCCAACTGGAGATTTATATTCTGTAGAATAAGAGCTTTCATTTGATATATAACTTGAACATGTTGGACTATTCTAGCGTTATGAAAAATGTTCGTGATCATAAACAATCATGATTTTAAAGGGGCTATGACATGGGGAAGTTATGAATTTCAGCCTAAATAAGTTATTTTATGTACCATAAATGCCAAAAAGGTGCACTTCTCCAGAAACTAGAGACTCTAAGCTTTCAAATGATACCACATAAGAAAGTTAGAGTTACAGAAATACATGTAAACATTAAGGGAATACTTTTATGACGTAATTTTAGAGTTTAACAGGTTAAATTAGTAAGTAGAATTTATTTATATTGTATTAAAGGACCATTGTGTATTTTTAGCAGCATCTAGCAGTGAGGTTGCAAACTGCAACCAACCGCTGACTCCACCCCTTCCCCTCGAATCACTACGGAGACTGAGAGAGGATTAAGATGTCGTCACGTTTTCACTTCTTTCCGGAATGAGGTAACATATTTATGAAATGCGTTCTGCAGAGTAGATTGTATGTTTAGGGATACTGTAGAAACAACATAGTGACATGGCAACAACATTCCATGCAAGCAGACCCACTGTGTACGTAGATAGAAATAGCTCATTCATTCTAAGGTAAGAAAAACATAGTTTCATCATGTGAGGTCTGAACACATAGTTATGTATATTATATTGCTTTTCCGTCAATAGATCCCCCAAAAATTACACACTGGACCTTTAAACAGCAAAGCTGCCCAATGTGCTAAATATTAATAACAACAGCAAAATAAATACGATAAATCTTATAAAGAACATAAAAATGAGACTCAAAACAAAATGTACAAAAATAAATTTAGCCTAGATTTATTTTGCTACAACAACTGTGTAGACCACTTAAAAATGAACACTGAGTTTTGCTTGTATGGCCTTTGTCGATTTTTTTTAGTTTTCATGGCTAAAATTTTAGTGAACCCCTATGTGAATGTACCGTGTTACAATGAAAGCATTAGAAAGAACAAATGCTTGTATGCAGAAGCAAGTTCATTAAAGAGCAAAACCAAACTAAAACAATCAAGCAGTGTTCAGGACTGTAGTATTGCCACTCTGTTATCTGCATCCACCTCTGACCTTCTAAATGTCACTTTACTGGCTGTGAATTCGTAAAAACCTGTCTGGAAGATACAGAAGAGTAGAGAGAAAGAGTGAGATTCAGCAACATTGCTCACAAACAGTAATGGGGTTCGATTAGTGAAGACATTGATCTCAGCATCAGATTTACAGATGGCAGATGTATATGCACAACCCTGAGAGACCAATCAGTGAACGCAAATCTCTCCGGATAGAAAAACAGTGCTCTTATCATCCAACACAAAAGCATCAATACCTTAACACCACACAAGTCTACTGATATGCTTTACTGTTTGCTGCATACATAGGCAGCATCCTAACTAATGAAATGACCTACATAAGCAGCAACTTTGCAATTCGAGTCTTATTTTTTAATTAAATTAAATTAAAACTATTTGATACATTTAAGTATAATTGAGTATATTTCAAATCTATGTTTCCACCATTTATTCTATTCACTGAGCTTGTTGCAATGCATTCTGGGATTGCCAGGTCTGGTCTGCTTAAATGACCAAAAATGATTATACTGCCTACCATTCAAAGCAGTCTTCACATACACATGCCTATGATGCCTTGAAATGCTCCCTATAAAGACAGCTCACTAGATTCTAAAACAGAGACAGTGTCCATAGCGATAACACCAAATTCAACTTTACTTTCACATAAGAGGCAGCCATTCTGAAGGATCCCATGACACAAGCGTGTATATGTTTGCACTTATTATACTGCCAGTGAGAGTATCTTATGCTTCTTGTGTTCTTGTTGCATCAGCACAATGACCAGCACCTTCAAATTCATCCAAACCCCTCTATCTCTGCTTTCTGCTGTGTGAGAGTGCTTTACTGAATATTTCAGGCCAAGTTCATTCAGTAACTTCACAAACCTAAAACTCTTTTTACAGTATGTGCACAGTCAACACACCGTCAAAAACTAACAGTGGGAGTCAATTGCCTCCTGCAATCGGATCCAACGCATGCTCGACAGCTCTACAAAAATACATAGATAACTACCATGGGAGCATTTATGTTGGGAATTGTTAATGAAGTGTTTAATGGACTTATTCGGGTTAGTTTTATGCATCCAAAATAAAAAAGTGCTCTTGGATTTTACGGCGTTTCTTCAACGCAACACCGTACAGCTTTTGCATGAGCCGTAATTAAAAAGAGAAAAACAAGGATACGTGCTTTATAATTTATGGACCCAATGAATCTAACAGAAATATTTCATTCATGGGGTGGGATAAACCGTAAAATAGATCACTAAGAGTTGGACCTGTGCCATTCTGTGAAAATGGACTACACAAAGTGAGTTTAATTGAGAACTCCAACTGGATATCAAAAATGGAAATCAGCCACGAATTCCACTCTGTGTATGTGTGTTTCTTCAACTACAGGCAATTTGCAATTTAATATACGTAACTATGTTTTTAGAGATGTGTATAAAGACCTTACATAATGAACCGTTATATTTTAATTACCTTAGAATGAGATTCTATCTACATACACCGCAGGTCCCCTCGCATTGAATTCACCATGTTGTTTCTACAGTAGCGTTTTGTGAATATGTTATCTCCTTCAGCAGAAAAACAAAAACGTGATGACATCTTAGTTCTATGTCAGCCACCGTAGTGCTTCAAAAGGGAGGGTGAGGGGTGGAGTGAGCCGTTGGTTGCAATTCGCAAACCTCACCGCTAGATGCCGCTAAATTTCATACACTGGACCTTAAAAGCAATGATAAAATAATCATAAAGATGACTATATGTAAACTTTTATCATTTAAGATTGATAGCCTGAGTTTGGGACAAAGTTAAAACAATCAAATCTACACACAAAGGGCATTTCAAAAAAATGACAAAAATAAATCACAAAGACACTTTTAACGTGACCTTCTGATAACAAAACCAAATCTGAAATCTGCTAGTTTGAATAAAAAAACGACCCCTGGGACAAAAGAAAGACCAAAAGTTTCAGAAACACCTACATATAGTTAAGTACGGGGGAATCATTTAAAAATAGCTGGATTCCGAAGTAAAGGAGGCACACATTGATGGCAGGGGAGAGGAGGAATATTGATTTCCTCTTCTGCTTCAGACCGCCTCTGTTTTGAGCACTTGCACTTTGACCCCTCTGCATCTGAGCCAGTTTTGCTTTCTGTTTGACTCAGTGTGAGTGCAGCTGGACCGCTTTAAGACTGCAGGGTGATTTGACATTAAGGGGCTCACGCTCTCAGCAGGCAGAACAAATGACTCACGATGCACACCAAGAACAGGGCCAGCGGGGAAAGATGCCTCTTCTTAGCCTCATTCTTGCTCATCTGGGGTGGTATGATGCCAACAGAGTACTACGCTAACATGAAACCCAGCGAGCTGCTGTGAAATTAAAGTCACAAGGTATCTGTGTATCTGCATAGGGAGCTTATGGCCAGCTGTCGGTGTGGACGGGTTCACATACAGGCTACATACAGTCTCATACGTATGCCCTTAAAAGGCTTAAAATAACCCGGTAAACAGTGCGGCGCTGTATCTAGGCAACAAGAGGCTGGTGATATGGATTCCTGCAGTTTGGTTCCTCTCAGTCACAGAGTTAATGATCCCACAATCTTAACCCAGAGCCCTCAGCACTTTCACAAGATAAAACCATCACCGAGACATTCGTGGCACTCATATAGGTGTACATCAAACCTGTTGTGCGCCGACCAATGACAGAACAGACAGCCGCAATAAAAAAGGAGAGACGGGAAAAAAAAGGAGATGGGAAAGCTGATGGTAAAAGAGATTCAGTGCCCAAAGCATTGTGGGTCACTATTTCTCCACCTCTGTCCTAAATAACCTGCAATATTCAGATGGCATCATGGCTGAGATGAATGTCTGTGACAGATGGTGACACATTACGGGGATATTGCTGCCGATTGGCTGTAGGGGGGATGGGAAGAATAGCACACCTGGTGCAGACAGGTGTGCCAGACATGGGAAGTGGCACAATTTGCTCATGACTTTTCTAGAGCAGATCTGGGACTTTCAGGAATTTGCAATGACAGTATAGCCCTGTTTGGGACTTGGAGTTTCTTGACTTTAGCTGGATAGATTTTATTCTGACAAAAACACTAGCATGGATCATATCTGTGTTATTATCACATATTGGTTTTAATTATATCATTTGCCTATCTAGAGTGATCTACACTATGGACAATTCCAGCGTTATGGATGTGACATTTTCAAAACTTTTCGTTTAAATTCTCAGAGACTGTATTACCAAAATATTGAATCATGTGTTTATATTTTCCAGTCCAGACATCAGAAAAATATCAGTCAATACATGAGTTTTCTGTTTTAAAAGAGAGCAAAATTCGTTTGTTATGGATGTGACAAAAAAATGTTTTAGAGCCTTTTTAGGATTTCTGTGAATTAAAAAGTACAAACCAGAAGCAATAATATCCAACTAATGGAGAAGGGATGGCTCTTCATAGAACATAAAATAGTTATTTTATTTAAATTTTTATGTGCCCAATAGATGAGGAATATTGACCATCATGGATGTGACAATTTGGTTGTGGATGTGACAATTCACTTATGCCGTGGTCAGACTAGACTTTGAGCATGCAAAATTCGCCGACGGTGCTACAAAAATGGGCAGGAGCGATTCCTCCATATTTTACATTTCTGTACCGAGATCTTCTATTGGTCTCACGCATTCAGGTGATGCGAATTCGCAGGTCAGAGTTCACCAAACTTGAACTTTGCTACGTAGCGAAATGCGAAATATCTTCGGATGGGCTTGTGTTTCAGGTCTGTCGCATTTGCATGCGTATGATTGGAAGTCAATGGAGTAAAAAGGCAAGTGTGACCGGGGCCTTACCCGACTATGAAAAACTATGCTTTAAAAACATTTTCTTAAGGTTGACATTTGCATGGAATTGCCCATATAGGACACATTAATGCACCAAATTTGGGTCTTTACACAGACTTGATGCATGTTGCACAGTATTTACGAAGAAAATTATGTTTAACAGTCAAATATGGATTATATGGATAAATATGGATTAATTAGGACAGAAAATAACATGTAACAAAAGTAGTAAAGATGCTGCACGAGCCTCAACCAGTCCAACTGCTTTCTTGTTATGTGATGCAAAGTTGTTTAGCCCCATAACAATATCACTTCAATCTAATTTATATTATGGTCAAATGTGGCTTAAAACCTAATACTCCATTTCTATAGGCTTGATTGACATAGCGAACAAGATTTACACTTTCTAAATGGCAACTGTCATGGCTCTGCTTCCTTAGTCATGTTTTTCTTGGTCCTGTAGCAGAGCCATGACAAAGTCTTTGGTTATGTGTGGAGAGAAACATATTGTTGTCCGTTTGACAATAATATACGTTCTCTCCAGTGTCTTGTCATTGGCCCCATTCCTCTCGTTCCCTCGTTATTGCTTGTTGATTAGTTAATGTCTCACACCTGCCCCATGTCGTTATCCCTCGTTTGTCTTCCCTATATATACCCTTTTGTTTCTTTGTCGTGTGCTCGTGTATTACGTTGTGTTTGCGTTGTATATGGTGTCTTTCGTGTATACCCGTGGTTCCTGTTCCTTGCCTTGTCTGTGGATTGGTCGTGTTGTGAGTTACCGTGCCCCTGCCTTTGTTACCCTGCTGTGTTTTTTGTAAGACGTTGTGTCATGCTTATTAGTTAGGTTATTTGCTGTTCTTGTTTTATGTTTTGCCCCCACGTGGGAAGTCTTTGTTTTCTTTATATCTCTTAGTTTCATTTTCCCCCATTGAGGGTGTTTGTTTTGTGTTTTATTAGTTATTAAAGTCTTGTTGAGTTAACCCCTTCCCTGCCTGCCTGCGCTTGGGTTCTTCTGCCAGTCCTTGACAGGCAACATTACAAAACACATTCATGGTACGCACTGGGTACAACCGCCTCATTTTGGCAGATATCCATGGAGAAAGACGAACAAATGAGTGCAAACCGAAATGCATCCACTCAGATCAGAACACCACAGAAAAGCGACACACAACCAGGCAGCTCTCTCATGAGTCACATCTATATCTGTCACTGCACACCAACAAGTTCACAAACAAAGCGAGAAGAAAACAAAAGCCGACTCATTCCGCACACCAGCAACGTGGGGGTAAATATTGAGACTCCAAAACCAAGCAGCCATAATCAAAATGGAATTATAAGAGCTCTCCGCTATAGATCATGAAAAGTAGGTCTCACCAGAGTCTGAGCTGTACATGTAGACGAACTTGGTCCACTTGTAGTGTTCAATAACGCCCACCAGGGCATCTTGCAGTTCGGGTCTCAGCTGGATGACGAACTGGTTGGAGTTTTCCATGGGGAAGCTGGGCGTCACAAAGCAGACGTGCAGTGCGCCGCAGAACGACATCAGCATGTTCACCGTCTTCCTGTCATATATGCCAATGATGGCATAGACTCCTTTAGCGAACTGCGAACAGACTGCAGAAGACAACAGAATGTGATTATTTAAAATATAGACATAGAAATACAGACACATTTACATGTGTTTGCATGTATCTGGGTGTAAAATCGGAGTGCAAATGTTTTCACGATAAATTTTAAGTTTGCACTTGGAATAAAATTGACTAATGACTCCCGGGCATTAGATGTTTTGTGTTATAATGACATAGTCTATGCACAGCAAAATCGGCAGTGTTAAAAAGGGTCAAATTAACTCTCACAGTGTTTATATAATCCACACTTTGAGAGTGTGGATTATTTATACACTGTGAGTGTTAATTTGACATTTTTTAACAATGGAGATTTTACTGTGTGTGAATAATATGCTAAGCAAACACAATCCCACAGGAATTCATAACAATTTTATGAGGTGGCTAATTTGTATAAATTCGTGCAATCTTGTTTGTACGCTTTTTTCTAATGATCGTATGTTTTTGTACGATTCACATCGTACAAATCAGCCACTTTGTAAAATAGTTATGAATTCCTGTGAGATCAGGTTGGCAAACCACATACTGTACACTCCTGTATTTAAAATAATCCAGACTAACATGAAAAACATTAAAACAAAACATTTTTCTGAAAGGAGCGTTTCTGTATGCATAAGAAAAAAACACATTTACGCAATTACACGTGAACGAGACCCATGTTTAGCACCTCGCTGATTTTCTCACTTGTTGCCAGGCTATTAATAATAATTTCAATACCTTTCAATGGACTGAAAAGTGTCCCGAACACAATGTGAAGGGACAGATAATCAATGCACTAAAGAGTCTCATACAAAGAGTCTCCCTGACATTTACCAAACAGCGGGGCACTTCTCTAATTTCGGCTGCCTTGAACGTTGAATATCTTTTCCTCTCTCCGTCCCTGTTGGTGGTAAAATTTCCTCCATCTGTTTTGAAGCGCCTTTCAAAAGCAGGTTTCCCTGTTTATTCATTGAAACGCTGCATCACGCTCTGTTGTTGCTGTCTTTGCCCTGGCCGGGTTATTTTTCACTTGAGCTCAGGGATTTACGTTTCAATGCTGCAACTAAACAGATTGAAGTTGCAGTCTGTTCGCTGCCCGAGGCCCAAATCCCAGCGGGAGCAGCCCGAGGGGCGCAGGGGGAGCAGAAGCGATAGGCATGGCCATCACCCAAACTGCCTGCCCCACCACGCAATAGCCAACAAGTAGCAGAGTGCCAGCACCTTGAGCGTGTGTGTTTGCGACCGCTGGCCTGTCCATGGTCTGTGACTCATTTCAATGTTCAGCCACTACAGATTACTTGATAAAGGGTTTATGTAAACACTGTATTATGTCTCAAACGTGATGACACTGGAAGTAGCCAGTGGAGAATGCCGCTTGCAATGCCAAAGCCATGTGATTCCCAAAAAATAAACAAACTTGGGACATTAAAGGGATAGTTCACCCAAAAATGAAAATTCTGACATCATTTAATCACCCTCTTGTTATTGCGAACCTGTATGACTTTCTTTCCTTTGCAGAACACAAGAGAGGATATTTTGAAGAAAGTTGGTAACTGAACTACAGCGCTACCCATTTACTTCTATTGTACAGACACAAAACCATTGAAGTCAATGGGTAGAGCAGTTGTTTGGTTACCAACATTCTTCAAAATGTCTTCATTTGTGTTCTGCAGAAGAAAGAAAGTCTTACAGGTTTGGGATGACATGAGGGTGAGTAAACAATGACAGCATTTTCATTTTTTGGGTGAACTATCATTTTAAGTGTCAAATGTAAAAAGTAAACACAAAGCTACCCATAAATATGAAAGAATCAACCGGTTTCCATCTCATTACTCAATATAACAAGAACATTGTGTAATATTCCACACCGACACGCTAATTTAAAGTGTTCTTTCTACACTTTATATGAAAAAAAATGCACACGCTCTGTGCTAAGCAATAATGAATATGACACTTCTAACAGGCGCTGTGGTAAGCTCTGAGGTAATATTGGGGATGTTCTTATCACACTGCTCTGCTTCCTGTGTGACTGATGACTTGCACATTAATTCTGTCTGGGCTGAGTGTTGTGGACCCAGTGAGAAAGAGAGAGAGACAGAGAGAAAGAGAACGCAATGTGAGGGACAGCGTCCCTCTGTGTTAGCCTTTATAGAAGACATATGGCGCATTGAATCAAGCTCCTACAAGTACCATATGCGCTTGTCTTAAATGGTTTCACATTGTTTACTTTTTTGGCGATTTGTGCCATGTTAATAAAGTGTGCTTGTTCAGCTACGACACATTATTGAATAAAGCTCAATTTTTGGCAACAGACATTAATAGAACATATTAATTAAATTTTATTTGATATGGTTTGGCATATGCCTTCATGCCTTGGAGGTTTATATTTATCTTTATATTAGCTCAGGAACTGAACATAGCTTTATTGCTTTGCTCAATGGAAAAAATAACACTGTTAACCAGATGTTAAGTGATTAATGCAGCAAATGATAAAATTATCCTTTTTATGCTAATCCGAGTGTTTTCCTAACCAGCCATGAGCAATGAGTGGTGGCTTTTTGTTGAATGCTATTTTCACTGTATTGTGCTGCCAAGTAGCCCCGTCCATATTAGACACATCTCATTGGTCGAAAATTCGGTTGCATATGAAACTGATTGACATGCAGCATTTTCACACTCAGGGCCCTATTGTACACCCGGCGCAATGCGGCGCAAGTGTTTTTGCTAGTTTCTACCTGACGCAGTTCTCATTTTCCAGTCCTGCGACGCGTAGTTTAAATAGCAAATGCATTTGCGCTCATTTGTGCGTGTTGGTCTACAAAAGAGGTGTGCTCAGGCACATTGTTGGCGCGTTGCTATTTTGAGGAACTGAAAATAGACTGCGCCATAGACCAACTCAAACCTGGTCCAAAGTCTAAAGTCAATGGCGCAATATTTTTGTGTTTAAAAAAAGAGCGCATTAGTAGAAAATGCGCATCTGGGCTAGGGCTGTCACCATTATTAAATAATCGATTATAAATCGATTATAAATAGTCTCATCGCGATTGGTTGACCTCATCGCGATGGTTTCAGATCATCGCAATTATTGCACATCTCTATAGAAGACACTAGGGGGAGCTGTGTCATGGCTCTGCTTCATTTAGTCATGTTTTTCTTGGTCCTGTAGCAGAGCCATGACAAAGTCTTTGGTTATGTGTGGAGAGAAACATATTGTTGTCCTTTTGACAATAATATACGATCTCTCCAGTGTCTTGTCATTGGCCCCGCTCCTCTCGTTTCCTTGTTAACTTTCCCTGAGTGTCTAATGTCCCACACCTGCCCTGTGTAATTATCCCTCGTTTGTCTCTGCCTATATATATATACCCTCTTGTTTCTTTGTCCTGAGCTCGTGTATTGCGTGTTTATGGTGATTGTACTACGTCTGTTCTGTGAATGAGTTCTTCGTGTTCCTGCCTGTATCATTTAATCAGTAAGTTTAGTCAGTTTTTCCTTGTCTAGTGTTGTCTTAGTTTAGTTTATTTCGTGAGTGTTCCTGTTTAGTTTGTATTATTGTATTCCCCTGTCGTTGTGTTTTACCCCCTCGTGGGTTTTTGTTTTGTCTTTTGTTTATTTAATAAAATAAGCCTTGTTGTGTTAACCCCTTCACTGCCTGCCTGCGCTTGGGTTCTTCCACGCCGTATTCCCTGACAGAANTTAACCCCTTCACTGCCTGCCTGCGCTTGGGTTCTTCCACGCCGTATTCCCTGACAGAATACACGAGCCACCACCGAACCCAGCAGGCATGGAGTCGAATGAGGCGTACAGGAGCCGCCAGGCTCACGTCCTGTTCGGCTTCCGCCAGAGGGGGACCCCTGTGAAGGACTTCGCCATGGACTTCCTGTACACCGCGTGCTACTCGGGGTTCACCGAGGCAGAGTTGAAGGTAATTTTCAACAGCTGCCTCGATGAACCCTTCGAGCCAGCTGAGATGCGCCGGTTGAGACACCTGGGCTTCGCGGACCAGGTCGAACTCGCGATGAATCGTGAGGAGCCCAGGGGAGTGTCCATGGCGGAGCGTCTCACGGGGCTGGCGGCTATCCCAGAGGACGGTCCCTTGCGGATCGGAGTTGTGGGCGTCGCCACACCGTCCTCTCAGCCGCCAGCTAGCCTCGGCGGGAAGCGGGGGAGACGTGAGTCCTGGGGCTCCACGTCTGAGGAGTCCCAGCCTGAGCCAGCCGCACCCTTTGCCTCTTTCCTTCAGCCGACCTCCAGGCGGGTGGCTCGGCTGAAGAGAAAGAGGCAGTGGCGGGCAGCGCGGACTTCCCTCCCTGCCGGTGCAGAAGCCGGAGTCCAGTCCGGTAATCCAGTCGGCGTCCAGCCGACGTCCAGTCCGGTGTCCAGTCTTGTGTTCAGCCCTGTGTCCAGTCCGGTGCAGCCGGTATCCAGTCCGGTGCAGCCGGAATCCAGTCCGGTGTTCCACCCGGCGTCCAGTCCGGTGTTCCAGCCGGCGTCCAGTCCGGTGATCCAGCCGGCGTCCAGTCCGGTGATCCAGCTGGCGTCCAGTCCGGTGATCCAGCCGGCGTCCAGTCCGGCGTCCAGTCCGGCGTCCAGTCCGGCGTCCAGTCTGATGTCCAGTCCGGCGCCCCAGCCGGCCTCCCAGCCGGCGTCAAGCCCTGTCCAGCCGGCCTTCCAGCCGGCGTCAAGCCCTGTCCAGCCGGCCTTCCAGCCGGCGTCAAGCCCTGTCCAGCCGGCCTTCCAGCCGGCGTCAAGCCCTGTCCAGCCGGCCTTCCAGCCGGCGTCAAGCCCTGTCCAGCCGGCCTTCCAGCCGGCGTCAAGCCCTGTCCAGCCGGCCTTCCAGCCGGCGTCAAGCCCTGTCCAGCCGGCCTTCCAGCCGGCGTCAAGCCCTGTCCAGCCGGCCTTCCAGCCGGCGTCAAGCCCTGTCCAGCCGGCCTTCCAGCCGGCGTCAAGCCCTGTCCAGCCGGCCTTCCAGCCGGCGTCAAGCCCTGTCCAGCCGGCCTTCCAGCCGGCGTCAAGCCCTGTCCAGCCGGCCTTCCAGCCGGCGTCAAGCCCTGTCCAGCCGGCCTTCCAGCCGGCGTCAAGCCCTGTCCAGCCGGCCTTCCAGCCGGCGTCAAGCCCTGTCCAGCCGGCCTTCCAGCCGGCGTCAAGCCCTGTCCAGCCGGCCTTCCAGCCGGCGTCAAGCCCTGTCCAGCCGGCCTTCCAGCCGGCGTCAAGCCCTGTCCAGCCGGCCTTCCAGCCGGCGTCAAGCCCTGTCCAGCCGGCCTTCCAGCCGGCGTCAAGCCCTGTCCAGCCGGCCTTCCAGCCGGCGTCAAGCCCTGTCCAGCCGGCCTTCCAGCCGGCGTCAAGCCCTGTCCAGCCGGCCTTCCAGCCGGCGTCAAGCCCTGTCCAGCCGGCCTTCCAGCCGGCGTCAAGCCCTGTCCAGCCGGCCTTCCAGCCGGCGTCAAGCCCTGTCCAGCCGGCCTTCCAGCCGGCGTCAAGCCCTGTCCAGCCGGCCTTCCAGCCGGCGTCAAGCCCTGTCCAGCCGGCCTTCCAGCCGGCGTCAAGCCCTGTCCAGCCGGCCTTCCAGCCGGCGTCAAGCCCTGTCCAGCCGGCCTTCCAGCCGGCGTCAAGCCCTGTCCAGCCGGCCTTCCAGCCGGCGTCAAGTTGTCTTTTGTTTATTTAATAAAATAAGCCTTGTTGTGTTAACCCCTTCACTGCCTGCCTGCGCTTGGGTTCTTCCACGCCGTATTCCCTGACAGAGCTGTAGTGCATCTGGATATTGCATATTTTATTGTATATATTGTAACTAAACCATGGTAATACTTGTCAAATGTCCCGCCACAACACAATCACTTAAAACAAAACTAAAGCATATACCATAAAAATAACCTGCAGTACAATTTAATATTATTTCAGTGTGAAAACCAGTCTACCAAAATCTCATTAACATAGAAGTAAACTTTTATTGTAGTCTTGCAAGTGAGAAAAAAAACAGACTAGAAGATTTCCTATGACTGATAGCATTTTAATGGCGGCTTCAATTCACTCCTGATCAATTTACTTAATTTACAAGTATTTGGCGGATGTATTATTGGCAGGTAAAAGCTTAAACCTTAAGTATGATGACCCAATTTTTTCCTATGTATTTCCAAGAAAAAGAACATAGTCTTTATATTCAGAACAATATGGTCGTTTCAAAGCTGAATAAAAAATGTATGAGAATTAAAAGTCAAAGCTCTAAAACAGACAATTAATCGTCATAATCGCAATGATTTATTAGACAATTAATCGTCAGCCAAATTTCATAATCGTGACAGCCCTAATCTGGGCGGGTCCACATACAACGCGCTTTCACTTTACTTATTACACAGAGGGAAGCGCAGCAGCACACAAACATGCCAAATATAAAAAATAAATGGAGTACAGTGTAAAAGATTATTATTGTGTACATAAAGATAAAAATCCAGCTTGTCATGTAGATGATCTGCTCGCGCCCTTTAACCTCACGCATGAGCAGATGCCTTTCCTCTCTAGAGAATTGTCCAGTCTTTGCTCTTGCAAATTCTGCCGTTTAAATAGCGAATCCGCCATGGCGCGAGCGCAACTGGCTCTTAAAGGGAATGAGAGATGACACTCTGATTGGTTTACTGCACGTTATGCCCAAAAAACACTCATTACTCATTAAGAGAATCTGGACAACCCGTTTAGACCATGCGCCCGGGCACACCGACTGTTTTCCCGTCGTTAAATTAGCAAAAGTGGATTCGGACACGCCCTGAGTGCACCTGCGCCATGCGCTTTAAACCATACGCTTAGATCGTGAAAATAGGGCCCTCAGTGTGTGAACAAACAAACTGCGTATTGCTGGATTTGCATCTTCACAATATTGTTTTTTTCTCTGTGTGTTAAGATTATCAGTTTAAATATTTATATGGTCATATTTTAAAAATGAATGTATGTTTAAATAGAAATCAAATGTAATAACATCTTAATGCGACACAGAAATCAGCATGAGTACATCTCATGATCCATCTCAGAAACACTTCACCTTGACTAATACCAGCAAAGCAGTAGTCAAAACAGTAAAATGACATACAAATTGAATCAGTTTAACTCATTTGCAAAACATTTTCATAGAAATTATTTGCCACACGGCTGCCACTACTTTCCATGGGTGTAATGATGTGGCAGCAGACTGGACTGTGTGACTCTCTCTCTCTCCATCTCTCGCTCACATCTGCTTCCCTGTTCTGAGGAGTTCCTCCTGACAGGGAGCACATGCTCTTGTCATCCGGCCCTCTAATGACAGGAACACACCGGTCGCCTGCAGTGGTTTGTGTTAGTCTGAGTGGAGCGGTTAAAGCGATCCGGCAACCTCTGGCCAACCTGTGCTCCAAAGACCTTGCCAGCATCTGTCCTTCCTGGCACAATCTAACAAACCGATCTCAATGGGCATTACTAGAACGGGTTATTAATATGGGGACGACTGATGAACTTGTTGTGCTGATTGTTCAGTTTGTGCCTTGGCGGTGTGTGAAAAGCTAAATCCGATGTAATTAAATGCTGTGGAAGAGATTTGACAAAATAAAGGATTTTTGAGGCTACTGGTGCCTTTGTAATAAAACTGAATCTGTCCATTTGGATTGTGCGTACTTTTACTGGGAATAACGTCTTATGCACTTTCTTGATATGCCACACATCTCGTACAATCCCTATTGTCATTTAATTTGCTCTTTGTGAATATCTCACAGAAAAATTACATTTCAACTTGATCCAAGAGGAATATATCAGATTGACTTGTAGTATAACCGTGAAGGAACTGCTTTGAACCTGGTTTCCTGGACTGCATTTCCAGCATCTGTGTTTGTCCTCGGCCCGAATTACATCAGTTCCCCCTAATATGTGTGAGGCCAGTCTATTTAAATGGCGGCGTGTCTGAGAGATTTCTCAGCAGGCAGTGCTACGGAGTAAGCCCGCTTTAAACTGCAGTCTGAGAACAGTCTCCCTCAGGAGGATTGTGCCGACTAAATAGCCATTTCCTTCTCAATCTGTTTCACTTCCTCTCCCTCTCTTCCCCCTTCTAAAATCATGAGCAGGCAACCTGAGGATTATCTATAGCCATGTGCTCTAGCTTGTGCTGGTGCTAAAAGCATGTCTGACTATGGAGAATATCTAAATAGCCGTGCAATGGAGTGGATTTAAAAAAAAAGCACGGCTCCACCTCTACCATCTACAGCCTCTGTTTTAATGAGGTGCTCTGCTCTCTCCTTTGGCCTGTAGACCTCTGTTCAAACACACACATCATCATCCTCAGGCACACTCCATGAACACACAAGCTCCATGCCTCAGAGTAACCGTAGAATACAAAACGCACACCGTCTCTCTCTCTCCCTCCCTCTCTTTCTTTGTCTGATACACAAATTTGTCCATACTCAATGATGGGAGTCACACATCAACTTATGCTTTAGGGGAGATGCTGTAACAATCACCTCTGTATCCTGCTATATCTGTGCCTTAAGAGGACAGTTCCAGGTCAGCTATACATAATGCGTTAGTTCCAAGAAATGCAACCTTTATATAAACACAGTACAGTAGGCGGGATGAGAGCTTTCAACAAGTGTATGTTAATAGGTTCCCAGAGTTTATTCATGTCTTGTAATGCTGTCTGACAGCTTACATGTATTCAATTGCTCTAACAAGGAATATACACTGTTTCAGACCCAATGCAAAAATACAAAATAATTCAGAAGCAGAAATGTCACAACAGTCAAACTAGTCGATTAGTAAGGTTGACTAGTTTATCCAGATTTTCTTTTATGTCTTTATTCATTTCTGATATTTTAGTAGTGGTTCTTGAGGGTGATTAAATGATGACAGAATTTATTTGTTGGGTGGAGTATCCCTTTAAAAAACGCTGGCGTGGAAATTAAATAAATGCCGTTAAAAGCACCACTGCTACAGACATGCATATTCAAGCAGACATCTCGAGGCACGTGCAGGCTGCTCTATTTCACTGCACTCCGTCTAGCTATTTAAGAACGCAAGAATGCATCTTAAGTAAACAACCTTTAAGAAAAGTGCCCAATTGGGGTCAGATGAACCCGAATCCAGTCTAATTATAAGGCTTACAGTTAAGACCAATTAGTCCACTCCATTAATGGTTAAAGCAACCCACCAACTACTCGATTTTTGTTTTTCACTTCCCTAGTAAAGGCAACAAAATAATTATTAAGAGTAAAATTATAATTAAGCAATAAGGACTACAGCGCTGTGTTTTATTTAAATATAGCCAAGGGCAATGTTAATACCAAGCACACAAATGTTTACTGCAATGTATTTTTTAAATAAAATGATTAATTGTGATTCTTTCATTAGATGACATGTAAACAGAAAATAACTGTGAGCTGCACAGTCATACACAAAGGTTTGCTACTCTACGGTCATTTATCATGCGCTGCTTTTCATTTTAAAATGACAAATATTTACATAATTCAAAACTGATGTGTATTTGTCTTTAATACCTAATAATACTTTCCACTCTACTTGGCCTGTGCGAACCAGGATCCTGAAAAATCTTTTCATTGTGTATAACAGTAGTCATGTTCTAAGCCTGTCTGCTGACAAGCCTCTCAGGGCAGAAATGACTGTTATCATTCCTACACCAGAAGAACAAACCAATTTAGTGAAAGCCAGAGGCTACCTTTGAAAAAATGTTCCTTTTTCTATTACCCAAACATAACAAATAGCCAGAGTACCGTATCTCATTTTGCCCATCATGTTTGCCACAGTAAAAGCTTATAACATATGGACAGTTTAAGCTCCTGTGTGATGTTTGTGTCACTTTATGGAAACAACTAAATTGTCCTGCCCGGTGGTTGACATTAAGAGTTACCGCTGTGGCCATGAAGCATTATTTAAAAGCTGGACGGACACATTTTGAACCGCTGAATTTCTAAGCTGTCTGTAACAGCCATCTCCTTGCTGGTCTATGAATCAAACTTTGGTCAGTACATAACCGTTTAGATTTAGCTGTGTTTAATACGGTGTGACGGCACCTCGAGCCATGCCGCTCGCTGTGTCTGATTGCCTTTAATGTTAATGATATAAAGAGCTATGGGTACTTGATACTGAAGGCCATAAATATCTCTCACTGCAGTAGAAGAGATCCAGTGTTGGGTGGGCAGAGACCCCCAGGTGCACGGAGTGCTGCTATGTCCAAATGAGGGTTCAATCCTCCTGAATGAGTCATTCTCGCAACCTGAGCATAAGAGAATGGATGGATGGATGGATGGATGAATAAATAAGAATGGATAAATAAAGAAGAATAAAAACCACCTCAATGGCCCATGTGCTCACACCCACACATATCCAACCACACGCATCAACACACACAGGCAAACTTAAACCCATTCACGTGTGTGCTTAAAGAGTTCACCGCAAAATATTTTTTATCATGTCATTTCAAACCCGTATGACTTTCTAGAACACAGAAGAAGATATGTTGAAGAATGTTGGTAACCAAACAACGTTAGACCCCATTGACGTCCATCGTATGGACACTAGACCACTGAGACATTTTTGAAAATATATTCTTTTGTGTTTCACAGACGAAAGAGTCAGATCCTTAGGTAGGCCAACTAAAAGGGCAGGTGACCCAGAAAACGTGATGCTCAGGTTGTAGTGTATAGGGACTGAACTATGGGGTCACACTGCAAAACAGTGCTAATAGTGCTGTGAGGTTGTCGCCGCTGAGCTCGGCGTGTGTCCTCAGCTAGACAGAGAAAGGACAAAGCCTCGTCCTCAGACAGACATCAGTAGCCCACATCTTTTGCTTAAGTTATATTGCTAAGGAAAATAAAAGCAGATGTACCGGGAAGCAGCCGGTCTCTTGCATTCGCTCTCACTCTTTGTTTCAATAGTGTATCGAAACTATCGCGATTTAATGCCTAATTAAGCTGGTAATTGAGAACCTCAGACCCTGTCCACTCCATTCACAAGCCATCTGAGGAAACAGCATGTGCACCCTGTTGTCTACCCAGAATGTGAAACCCTCCCCCTCTCTTTTGCACACACAGATGATTAGAGATGGAAATTGGCATTTAAAGATACAGATTTCAGAGTCAGATTTCACGTAACATTTTTATATCTTTAATGAATATGTTGTCTTTTTATTATCTTTGTGTTTCTCTCATCATACAATTTTCAACTCTCATACAATTCACACTGCAAGGTCAAAACATTTCATTTTGCAGTAGCCTGGGACCAAATTAATCCTCAGCCAACAGTCAAATGTACCTGAAATGTAATGAAAATCATTTCTTCCTAGTATTTTTCACACCTTACACGTTTATCAGAACTGTATCGTTCGTACACTACTACAGTAGACTGTATTTCCTTAAAGTGAAAATGAAAATTCTGTCAACATTTATTCACCATCTTGTCATTTCAAACATGAGTTTCATTCTTCTGCACAACACAAAAGGAGATATTTTGAAGAATGTTAATAACCGACGGCGGTACCCATTCACTTCTAATGCATGGACACAAAACTAATGTAAGTGAATGGGTACCATAGTTACCAACAGTTTTCAAAATATCTTCTTTTGTGTTCTGCAGAAGAAAGAAGGTCATATAAGTTTGAAATGACAAGAGGGCGATTAAATGATGACAGAACTTTCATTTTTGGGTGAACTAGCCCTTTATTGTAGTTCATGATTACAGTATGTCTCTAGATGCAGGAAGATCTAAGGGGATTCGAGTAAAAAAACCTCCTTAAACTCTCTATGGTGATGTCAGCCACGACAGCCGCATGTGTCCTCATTAAGACAGGAAGCTCAGTCTATATTGGGCATAAGCCTAATGAAACATAATTGAACTTTTCCCACAGTTTACCATGGTACTATATGTTGTACATTTCATACTGTCTTTCACTGATACTGATCCTTGTACTTGTCATTTCCACTGCAAAAATAAAAAAATTCCCTAAGCGTGTTACCACCTTCACATTCTTTGTTCTAGTTTCACGACCACCGACTGTAACACAGTTGTCATGTTTTTGAGATCGAACAGACGAGAGCAGATGAGATGCTGTCTTTGTCTCTCATTAACGTAAAGTACCGTGCGAGATGAGAGAGTTTCTGTTCGTCTCTCAGACTGAACATGACAGCTTCTCTCTTATCCTCCATTCAGCAGAAGTACAGCCCTCACTGGATCCTTCCTCTCAACCCGTAGCAACACCAGCAGCTACAACACACCAGAGATCCAAAGCCACCTTTGACAAGCCACCATATCCAACTATCAGACTGATGTTGTGTGTGCAGCGATTTAGAGCTAACATGGGATGTTACAGACCGGGTCTGTGTTTTTTATGGACGAGGTCATCAATTAGACCGTGGCGTGAACATCTTTGTTGATTATAATGTGTCAGGTGTTGACATGATGTAATTCTAGGTTGTTAATGGTTGCTAGGCAACTAACGTGCATATATTCAATATGACATACTGTATAACCTTTTAACATATAACATCTGTAACATAGACAGGACCTCCTGGAACTTTAACCGAATATCCGCTTTAGGCGACCCCATTCTGATCATCATCTTCTTGTTACGATTACTGCGTGGAGACCCTCTCTAAAACAAGCCGTTCTGGGCGAAGTGTAAAGCCGAGGGTTATCCCTTCCCCCTCAGTCTCCCGTTACACAATAACACAACGCCATGAAGCCAACTCCCCCCACACACAATCCAAACACTACCGGCGTGCTGCCTGTACGCATTTCACTGTGACTGCGAGATGTGCAGGAAGACATGGTACAGAGGGTTATTATTTCCTTCTCGGTGCGAAGCTCTGAAAGACATCTCTGGCTTATGACAGAAACGGCTGCTGTTTTCCAAGAGACTCTCTAATGCGTGTTTACAGCTTTTCTCCCAAAAGCAAAATCAGATGCGAAGGTGCAAACTACGTATTGTAAAACACCGAATACAGGAGAAGATGGGATACGCGTGACTCTTCAGCAGTAGCACAGCGATAAAAAACAGACGTTTCATTTACAATACCATATTATGAAAATTTACTCTGTGTAAATCGCTGTAAATACACTTGAATTTTTTCTTTAGATTTATGTGTGCTGATATTCTCCTGGCCTGGAAGGTGTCTTGCTAGGGTTTCTGAGAACACACTCGCCTCTAGATCTTTAAGTAGGCTCTTGAGTTTTTCCACGAAGGAATCGGTGAGCCTCTCATATTGATTATATCTCAAATTGACCATGTGGTCCAGCTATTGATCAGCTCTAATTCTGCTCAGGGATCAAATAAAGGAATCCACCATTAGCTGCGAGGACTTCAAATGTCAGCAAGACGGTTGGGGGTCACTGAATAAATTGCAGTCCTACATACAAGCCCTTCATATGGGCATTCTTTCGAAATTGAAAGTGAAAATGTGACAATTTCTGATAAGAGAGAGAGAGAAAGAAAACGCACGATATGTTGGTATTATTTATTACTTTATGACGCATTAATTGTAATTAATTGTTTACAATTACCAGACATACAGGATATCCAAACTGACTTTTAACAGAATTCTTATACTACAGTTACAAACACTAAAGCATCAATTCAATCAAACATAGCTTTGGAAAATCAATAGACTTATTGGGGCGTATCCAGTAAACAATTGTGCCACTTAAGCATGCAAAACTGCTTTGCAAACCTGCATTTTCACCTACTAGCCTCCCAGAGTCCATCTTAACCAGGTTTCCATGTGCAGTTTTAGCCATTCCATTTCCATTCTGCATTATAAATAGCTAAATCTGCTGGATTCCAGTGGCGGAGAGATGTTGTACAGTCCCAGTAAACTAAATCTCAGTGTAGCAAAAGCAACCTAGCAAATCTGGCTTGAAAGATGGAATTGTTGCATGCAATTTACTTCAGTAAATGTTTTTGACGTATTTGAGGAGTTATCAGACATGCATTTCTTTAGTAAATCGAAAACAATGTCAAAACGTTGCTACCAGCTACCAGCAGGTGCAATTTATTCTTAGTAAATTTCTGCATGTTTCATATAATTGTCAACAACAGCAGCACATGCAATATGCCTTTGTGTTCCAATTAAAAAAAAATGCTTTCTTAGGTGACACCACTACTTATTTATTTAACCTTTGCCCCAGAACACATACCCCACTGGTATACCCTAGCAGGTGCTGATGTGGATGATTTGCTTTAAGGATTGAGCCCACACAGAGGGAGAACAGCTGAGGGTAAGTTTCCTCAGGCGTCTCCGGACGCACATTCAGTTTCTGGCACAAGAGGCCATTCAGCATCAGACAGAGTCAGGGCCCTCACAGCACTCCTCTCACAGCTCACTGCGCAAGGGCCACCCATTCACCACACAACAAATCAGGAGGGCAGAGCAATACAAGGGACTTTCGATTATCCAGGACACTCTGCTGCCGCATTTAAATATGACTGAGCTTCACAATGGGTCAGCGAATAAGAAATGTCGAATCTATAGAAAAATAAAAAGCGAGTAGAAAAGTGCCTTCATGGCATAATGAGCATGTTGAGTTTCCACCTGAGTTAACACCAGAAGATGCAATAGAGAAACTAATAGCGTGCCGTCTCTTCTCTCCAAAGTCCCACAGCCCTATTAGAATCAGTAGATGTGGTTTAATTATACTATTGGGAGACCTCCAATTTAATGTTTGGATCTGCATCATAATATCCATTAATAAGGCCATTATTCAATGGTTTTCATTTTGTTAGACTGATCTGCCTCAGGGCGGGAGAGAGGGTACAGCGTGGCACTGATGGTCCTGACAAACAATCCCGGAATATTTGAGCTAGATGAAATGGGTCTATGCATAGCACAAAATTTGCAGCGAAAGTAATGTTAGGATTTAATGTGCATTTCTTTGATGTGCTCTCAGTGGTATTAAAAAACACCCAAAAATGCTGCCACAGGACGCTTTGCGCTTCTAACCTGCGCGCTCAAATCATTGGTTTTTCAGAATAAAACACAAATGTCTCGCATGTCTTTAAAAAGAGAAACCTGTACACCAAAATCGAAAATACGAACATCTCGCCGACAATTTCGATATTAATTAATAACAATGAACATAGTGATCATATAGTGGTACGGAACCGTTTCATGAATAGCGCGCATTCATTGTGACAGAAAACCGAGAGCAACTGTAAACATTATTGTGAAACGAATTTCACTGAAATAAAACGACGTAGGCTACGAGATAAAGTTGTTAGGGAGGTGATTTCCCTCACATCAGGCGACATTCAAGAATATTCCTGGCGTAACGCGCGCGTCGAGATTTAGATCTGAGGGAGATGCTGTTTAAATGGTCAGACTAACGAAGATTCGCCTGGTAAACCTAACCTTCAGTGAAACATTTCACTAATTAACTTAATGTAAGCCCATTAGTCGTTTAAAATAAGACAAGAGACAATTCAATTAAAATTAAATCGATTTTCCAGCCGAGGTATGCGCAACAGGGAGAAACTTTCACATCTAGACTTTTTACTCGTTTTCCTTATATGAAAGCAACAGCTATCAAGAGCAATTCGAATGCCTTTATATCTACAACACACATTTTCTACACTGTTAAACGGATTGTACTTACAAGCATATGTCATGGAGAAGCTATTCCCCATTTTGACCATATCCACTTGAGGAACCAGTTTAGGGATATCCTGGTGATGTGAGAGCGCAAACCGAAACACCTCATATTCGTGCGATTCGGTTGGGAATAACCCTCCTGTGGGAAAAGAAAAAACCCACAATCCATTAATGATTTCACTTGTTTTCTAGTAAAACAAGTAAAAATCTATAAAAAAAGACAACAATTATTCAGAAAGCTGGATCGCCACTCTTTCTCCGTCGTTTTTCCCCTAACGCACCATCGTGGAGATCTTCCTTTACTTTTGTCATTCACTCACCTATGTTGATATTACTTGGGAAACTGGAAGCAAAGCACAATCCCAGAAAACTGGTGCAGAGCAGTGTGAGGCTTCGCTGCATATTTCCTTTTGCATTAGCGAAGAACAAGAACACCGAATCCCAAGCATGGGTATGCGCTAGTTTATAATGTCTTCTTTCTTCTGTTGGATGATCTCACACTATCGGTACATCGGCGAGTGAGCGGTGTGGATTACAGGTGCGCGTCTCAGCGCGTACTGTCCTCGCGCGCGCTGCGTGCTTGTGTGTGGCGTTCTGCGCGAGCTCCGCTTCCTCTACGATCCGCGGGAGGGGAGTGAGGGACTCCATTAGAACACTCACTCAGCATACAGTAACAACGTGTTCGTGTCATCGTGTGCACGTTCCAGTAGTATTTTTTCATGCTATAACAGTGCGCAAATTGATCAAAACCGTAACAGACCCATAAACTGTTTAATCACTTGCCTTATATAAAGAATCCTATGTGGAACGTCAGGAACCTCTTTGAGTTGGCTATACTTTAGTTTAACAGAGGGACCTGTATAAACTGTAGGCCTATATCTTCAAAATATTTTTCAGCAAAAAAGAACACTTAGGCTACAAACCTGTTTTAAAGCCTGTATTAAAATCTAAATCATATGCTCAGAATATAGCCCTATTTGACAAACTATTATGTGCTACATCAGAATACAGGTAGTTAACTTTTAGTTTTAGACCAAGAAGAAACAACCATTTAAAGCTGCATATATCCATTGTTTACTATGAATGGGCTTGTCTGTATGACAAATTCCAATGCCAAAACCTGAACATACTGCAATAAAATTGGCAAACAATACACTAGACAGGGCTGCCTTTTAATAGTACATGATATATTTGCTTCAGTTGACAAAAGTATTCAAACTAGGACTTGAAATTATGTTAGTTTGTCAGATGTCATGTCAAAGCGAAACAATATTTTAAGATGTTGCAAGGCAATCTCTAGCACTTAGAGCTACGCAGCCAGCTTCACAGACACTTTGAGCTGGAGAAAGCAATGACAAGATTAGTGCTCTGGGCTGATTCAGAACAACAGTGGGTTATTTATATCCACTACACTTTTAGTGTGATAAAGATTACCTGCTTCTGCAGGAAACAACATGCCAGTCACTGTCTCATAGTCATAGAAAATGAGTCATTGAGGTGCTCATGTTTGAGAATTACTGTATTCCATGCATCTGGTTCCAGATTTAAATATGAAATATCTGGTTCAGTAAAAAGTCAAATGGCTATATGCATTTCATTATAGAATTATGCTAAACACTTTGTCCCAATATTGTGTTTGTAATGATAATAAATTAAAACGTTGACTTTCTTACTGATAAGCGGCAGTAAATTACAAAATCAGGTTTTTTGCAGCAAACCTCTCACTGAATCAGGAATTTGACATGGCTCAGTACATCTCTCATTTGTGATAACATTGTAAAGTCTCTTTGGGATGTTACATACTTGTTTATAAAAAGGGTAAAGTAAATCCTGACACAATTAGGATTAAGTATAAGATCATTTATCAGACCCAGGCAATTTCTTTCCACTGGATAATGGGAAAATTGCTTTTTTTTGCATTTTCTCCTCGAACACAGGACTCCATTAGCATATTTTCACTGACAATAACATTTAGGCGATTAAATGGGTGAGAAAACAAGAGCGTTTTTCTCCGGTCTTTAATTTAACACGCACGGTTCACGGATTATAAAATGATAGATATCTACTGGATTTGGCACCTTTGTGAGGACAGAAATGTGGCGAGACCATCAACAGCGCAGCAAAAAATTAAAGAGAATGTTGGAGAACCTACCATCATCTACAAAGTGTGAATGAGAGGGGATCATTTATTATGAACTGAGTTCAAGAGGAAAGCCCACATATAAATGAGTCGAGATGAAACATATGGGCTGCAATCAGCCCCGCGAGCTTCTTACCATGAAGCTGAATTACTCATTTGAAAGCGAGAAGGTGAGAAGGCCTTTCTCATTAAGCGTGTATCATATTCAACCCAAAAGACCTCTATTAGACATCAAAGCGAAAGGAGCAAGTATAGTTAGAGGCTCGGAAAATGAGTTGCACGCATTACGTAAGATGTTTTGATTATTGCGCACACTGCTAGTTCTGTGTAAATAATGTCCTGTGCACTTTTCACCATTGCCCACACAATTAACCATTCGCATTACAATGTGTGCTGTCAAAGACCTCAAACCGTTTATTCCAGCAATATGTTTCTTCCATATGCATCAGGCAGGATACTCATTACATATTTTCCTCCGGTCTGTAATACTGCATTCAGTTTCACAGGAAAATTATGAGAGAATAAGCAGCATGCCCATGTTACTAATCACATAATACCTCCCAGGTGGCCAGTCTTATTTACAGCAGTTAAACTCAATGTGGCTCAGGAGTGTATATTTGTGAATAAACAGTAAGTACAGTACCAGAAAGACAGAAAGTTAATAATTGAATGCTTGAAGCTTTCCAGCTATGCCTTTACAAGTTCAACTGGAAGAGGTCAAGTTTCTAATTAGCACATTTGGTTATTTCAGTAACAAACGTATAATACTGAAGGGTACATCAAATCAAAAAAGGTCTTACCTCCTCTGCCTTAACATGACAGTGCCCCCATGCACGAAACAAGGTCCATAAATACACGGTCGACTGACTCCAGTGTGAAAGAACTAGGATGGCCTACACAAAGCCTACATGCAATATAAATGCAACAAAAGGGATTGAAATAGAGATGCACCGATATGTTGACTAATAATCGTATTGGTCGATAAAAGCAAATTTTCATGACCAGTAGTTTAAAAACAGTCGAAGATCAGGGCCGATTAACCTGATACAGCCTGAAAATGCAATGAATTTGTGCTCTGTATGTAAAAAATGTTAAGAAACATCGCCAGTTTGATATTCAATATTATTAGTCATTATATGAATTAATAACATTCATAAAGTTAAAAAAATATTAATTTAATCTTCAGAAGTGTCAGATATCACTATAATCGGCAGTCGTATCGGTGCATTTACATTTACGCATTTGGCAGACGCTTTATCCAAAGCGACTTACATTGCATTATACTATACATTGTATCTGAGTATGTGCAATCCGCTGGGATTGAGCCCATGACCTTGGCATTGCTAGCGCCATGCTCTAACTACTGAGCCACAGGAAAGCTGTTCGAAAGCATTTTGTTTGAAAGACAAATATTTTACTTTTGATGACTTCTAATGTCCAGTATACTGATCTGGAAAGGAAAAATCAAAGGTAACGGTGTCAACATTCAAGGAGGTATTTTTGAAATTAGATCTAGTCACAAATTTGTGTCTGTCACTTGAATTTCATACCACTTCTTAAAGGGGTCAAAATCGCGTGAATACGTGTCTTTGGTGTGTTATAGTTGCCCATGCATGTATTAGACACGTAAAATTGCAAAAATTAAAGTGTCGGAACAAAAGATGCATTCTATCTAAAAGCAAATGCTCACCCAGACCTGCCTGAAACACCTCATGTAACCACACCCCCACAAATCTACATCAGTTCGTGGTATGAGTTGACTAAGACCGCCCAAATGTACCTGTCAGTACAATTGCTTTGGAACCTGATGTTCCAAATATGGTAAGAGACGTTACATTTCCGTCACACGCTTGCAGTATTCGACCAATCACTACGCACTGGTTAACTGGCCAATCATAGCACAACTCGCTTTTCAGAGCGATGAGCTTTGTAAAAAATCTGCACGTTTCAGAGAGGCGGGGCAAAGAGGAGATACAATCATGCACGGTATGTGGATATCGTATCATATATATAATCGTGTATACACATTGCAGTACATCTAAAACAAACGATAATATTCATTTTAGCCCTGTCATATGACCCCTTTTTACAAACGTGGACTAATGTCTTGATGCTAAAGATCAATTTGAACCATGGAAGCATGCTTAACTTCAACTCTATGTTTTAATTGTGATTATTGATGTGCAATTCATTAGTCTATGTGATTGATTGGTCCTTTGTGTTTTTAAGCAAGAGAGAGGACTCTAATGTATATTTCAGTAACATGTAGATACACTGTATGCATATAGACCAAACGTTTTTGCTTTCAGTTTTAATATATATATTTTTTTCCTTTTAATCTTATATACTGTAAAAAATAACATTAAAAAAAGTTTAACATTTTGATTCGGTTATAAATGTTCTGTTGGTCGTATTTTGTTTAAACGTTTGTTTAATGTTAAATAAAACTAAAACAAGTTATTCTTGACCATCGCTGGTTACATCTTCCGAAGTGGTCCATAGCAAGGTTACATGAATTATGATAATGGTGTTTTGACTGTATCACATGCATGATACAGTTGTAAATTTATTCATCACACAAAGTGATTTTTTCTAAGAATATGCAGCATATACATCAAATCACTGCCCAGTGTTATCATATTTGTTTGGCTGAAGTCAACTGCTTTCATGCATTTAATTAAAATTAGACAATAAAAAACTACCATTGACCCCAACTGATACAAATGCAGAAAACAAGTGAGTAAAGCCACGTGTGCTTGGTATTTTTTAAAGACCTAAGTCCTTCATCTCTCTCTCTCTTTCCATACTCCCAGTATAATTGTCTTTCCATTCCGCTGCCTGCTGCTGGATGCATGACTTTCAGAATGATACAACGGTAATACTGATTGATGGAGTCGATGCCTCGCCAGGTTCCAGAACATCGAGCACCCCCGCACAAAGACATGACAAATTTCTGGGAACAAATTATAACTATATCGCTCAACTCATGATAAATTCCTTAAGGGAAAACAGAAATACTGTGAATGCTTTTGAACTTTGCTTCCCACACGGCCATTCATTCGGCTCATGTAGGTATCAAAGTGCAGGAGGAAATAAAGACAAGGTAAAGGGGCGGAAACTATTCATGATGAGAAAGGATTGTCAACCATGCTTTGAATAAGAGAGAGTTGGAAGAGATAATTTACCGACCGTGGTATTGAACTAGGGTGGATACAGTATACCAATCTCTATATCGCTATACCTCTTACTGTAGTGCCAGTAAAATGCAGCGAAACAGTTACGTACACAAACACTCTTCATCACTAACAGAAGGAGCCCGAAACAATGACATGAATGTGATCTAATATAGAGATGTGTGGGTTAACGGAAGACAGTGAGAAACGCTGGGGATGCATCAGTCCAAATGTGACCAGTAGACAAGCATTAAAAATCAATCAAAAAATTAACGGCTGACAGTAATAGCTGGGTTCTGTTGAATGGGATTGGACTTGGTTGCAAGGCAGTCACAAGATTATAATGAGTGCCAATCACCACAACTGCCAATCACTCGCTCTTGCTGTCACCGGTGTTGACCTCAGAGACATAATTGATGGAACCTATCAGAAGACAAATACTGGACACCTGTGGCATTTCAATGTAAAAAATGTGTTACATTGATGAAAGATAGCATGTATTGGAGAGGTGCCACATGCCATACGTATGATTGCCACAGTCCCCAATGAGTGTAAAAGTAATTGAAAATGGCTTTGGTTGGGTTTCAGAAAAAACAAGCAGAAAACAAGCAGACACTCTTGAGACTAAACATGCCTTACAATTTGATCCAATAGTTTTAAAAATAGCACATATCTGCTTTGACATAAACCTAACGATTAATAGAATGTTCTAAAACATTTACCAATAATGTAACATTTCATTTGTTCCTTATAGGTAAAATTGCTTTATAAGTGTTGTTGTTCTGTGAAACACAAAAGAAGATATTTTGAAGATTGTAGGAAAGCAAACAGTTCTACTGCACTTTTGACTACTATTGTACATTTTCCTACTATGGTAGTCAATGGCGACCAAGAACTGTGCGGTTACACGTATTCTTCCAAATATCTTTCTCTGTTCAGTAGAAAAAAGCACTGTTATACAACATAGCATCCGCTTCATTCAACCACTTTTGAGAATTTTATTATCCCTACCACTGACGCAGAAAGAAATACCATCACTTAAACCCTGACTGTGATGTAGGCCTAAGAGTCTCCGTGGCAACAGAGAATGCTGGGAGGCCATACGAGGTAAACAAAGACGCTCTCTCTTAGCGTTGATGGATTTCTGTACCGTGTCTCGTGTGCTGTTTATGCTGTGCTAGCACCACCGCGGCCACCTGAGCTGACAGTTCGCGTTGTGGAGGTGTTGGGACCTCATATATTTATCCAGGGAAATCACTGACTGAGAAATCAATTAGTGCCTGTCTGTGCGAGTGTCTCACGCCTGCCACGGCCAGCAGGACAGTTCCTGTTCATTAAATCAGTTCTTCTAATGATCTCGATCGTCCGCCTGTCTGATGCAATCGCCTCATCGCCATTCGAAGAGTGAGTGACAGGATGAAAGAATGAGGGAAATGATAGCACAAGATTGAAAGGCCACCACGTCTGATCTGTTGGTTGGATCTTTTCTGGCCTGCCATCACAATGCAACAGTGGTATCTATCTGTGCAAACACACATTTAAATGTGATAGAAGTGATATTTTTGGGAACACCAAAAGATATCACTGAAATGAGCATCTACAAATGGATAATGGTTAGCAGCTGTCGACAGCAAGAGTGAGGTGGGCATCACGTTTTATCACATTATTTTAGCCAATTTGAAAAGCTCTCTTTTTATGAATGGATAGGGGAGGTTATATCTAGCAGCTTTGCCTGTCAGGCGATCGCCAAATGGCTGAAATCCCTTACAGCGCTTTAAAGTATAGTTTCTGTGTAGGTGTTTTCCGGGAACCTAGATTATGTAGGTGTGTGCTGGAATTGCCCACAAAATTTCCTGAAGTGGTTAATTTTCCTCCCCCCTGAGACCCTAAAGATGCCTGGCACAGTTCATAAAGTATCCAAACCGAGGTAGTGTTTCTTACATATAGTGTGAACCTCTAAACAGGGTTTTCTCTGATCACAAACACCTCCATTAACATAATTATATCCTACAAAAAAGAAACCATGCCAAAGCTTGTGCAAAGCAAATCTCTAGCATTAAAACAAAAGTATCTTTATCAGCATGGATCCATTCAGTACTCCTCACATCCTGAAACAGGAGTATGGCCTACATTCTTGATGAGGTTGGGATGTAAAAAACGAGTCACCAGAGGGTCCTGAAATAGTTTACAGCGCACGTTACAGCACATTTTAGCTCAGAATGTATTATAATAATTAACCATGAACATGGACGTATATAGAAGAGATAAAGAGGCTCTTTGGTTTGTTTGGTAGTTGAGTGTATAATGCGAGTTACAATATACCTATGTATAACGACCTGGGAAAATCAAATTATTACATACTTTTTAGCACCGATATCATCAGCATGATATTAAAAATGTTCTATGTTTTCAGTTTGTAGCTGCCTTGACCTGAGCCTTTTCCTTATAATGGACTTTTATGGAGAAAACGCTTAACTTCATCGAATCGCTTGTTTTTTTGACAGCAGCTAGCATTTATTACAAGTAATGTTTGACAGAAATGGGGTTTCCCCCAAGTTTTGTTTAGCTCCATTAAGCCGTGTTAAGCTATTCCTTATAATGAACTTCAATGGAGGAGAAAATGCTGAAGTGACACGAAGGGGTTAAACTAGTTTAAATAATAAACTAATAAAGTCAGTTAGCAACACACCAAAATCACCGTACAGGTCACAAAATAAAATAAACCCTGAATGACCTGAATAAATGAGGTCTAAATTGATTTAAATTGGTTAAGTCAAAACTTTGTGTTTACGACCTTTGTGACACCTGAAATGTCAACCAAGAATTTGTTCACTCACGATTGAAAAATGAGACTATTAATAGAACAGTTGAACAACAGTTATATCAACACCTGCTTGAACTTTATTATTACACCATGTCCACCAGACGCGGCGCGATGTGACACGATAAAAGACAATAGATCGCATTAGAACCCATTTTAATTGTAAATTTTGTCCACACTGGATGTGGCGCGACGCGACAAGAGACAATCCCATTAAGAACAAGCTGTTTTCATGTTGAGTCGGCCGCGTCTGGTGTAGACACGGTGTTACAGTTGGTCGGTTTTGGTAAAGCACTGTACTGTACCTATAGGGATTCTTTACCCAAAAATGAAACTTTTGTGTTTCTCTCATCATTTACTCACCCTCAAGTTGTTCCAAACATGTACAAACTTCTTTGTTCTTTTGAGCACAAAGAAAGATTTTTGGAAGAATGTTAGCGACTGAGATTCTGGGACACCATTGAGTAATTTATGACAGAATTTTGATTTGTGGGTTGAGTATCCTTTTAAGGCAATGTGAAATTGTTTTTATTCATAACCCTTAAACTAATACTTTGATGCAGCTTGATTTTAATAAATAGCATGTTAATCAAAACATACAAATATTATTGGCAACTTGTTAGAAAAGAATTTTCTTCCTCATTTCAGAAATCCACCAAACTGCCACTAACCTGAATTAAAGCAAATTCAGCATGAACATTTTAAAATGCCTTTCTGACAGCCAGTGAACTACATTACGCTGGGAGCATTTGAAAGCTGGCTTTGTAAATTTCTCAGCCTTTAAGTGTGCCATATACTCTCTGTAACAGCTTTAAAACAAGAGCGCTGTGTCTGTGTATTGCCAAAGGTCAACATAAAAAAAAACACTCTCCTCTCCTCACAGGCCTACTGTATCATGGTTCAAATATTACAACAAAATAGACATTTCCCCAGGCTCAAAACATCTTTTATGACCTGCATAGTTTGTGTCAGTGAACCTATTACCCGACAACGCATCTGTGTTCCGTACAGCGTAAAATGCAATGGTGTCAGTGGCGTTGATGGAGAGCGACCTGCGCAGCTTTGTCAACACGGCAGACAGCAAGTGTATGAATGAATGAGAGGAAGGGGCCACCTCAGAGGAGTGTCAAAAGAGAGAGTCGTCAGTGTGTCACTCCTCAGAGAGAGAAAGACATGCATCCCTGGCACACGCTCAGATCCCTGCTGAATAAATACTGAAAGAAACAAAGAACTCCCCTCGTTGTACACATATCATTGACCCGAGAGTGTGTCACCAGCCATCTATTCAAATTACAGTGTGTGCAAGATTCTATTGTAGCTGGTCTCCCAGCCTGCACGCTAGGGTTGTTTCCTCATTTGTGAAGACAAAAATAAAACAAATGAACTCGTCTAAAACCAATAAACAGAGAGAAATGTATCAATGGAAAATGTCCTGATTTCTGCTGGTTTTCAAGACATTTCCTGTTTCTAAATGAAGTGACATTTCATTATGCGGATATCTTGTTTGCCCATTTGTGACTTTCTGTCAGTTTCGATTGTATTTTATGATTATACATGTTTTCTTTGGACACAGTAGCCTGGCCAGAAGTTAACTTCCGGTCTGTGTCTGGTTATTTTTATGTAATTTATATATATTATATATATTGTATTGTATATTGTTTAAATTAAATTAAAACTACTCAACAGTTATTGATTCTTTGCGGAGGTCTACCGGAAGTTACATTTGGGCCATATAACGTTTGTTTATGTTGTTGAATCCATTTATAAATAGGCCTAATTTTTAATAATATTTTTAAAGTAAATCGCATTGCACGTTAATGCTAAAACACAACACAATGCAGTGCAAAATTCAGGTAAAAATTATACAGAAAATTCCTTCCGTATTAAAACTATATTCATGACCGAATTTACATTCATGGGTGAAGTATCCCTTTAACTGTGTAGATAACAATTGCTATGAAAGCTCTATTTTCAGCACAGCAGAGCCTCTGGGTTCCTATTATTTGCCCTTGTTTTGTTTGACCAAATGTCTAACAATGTTTGTCCAGATATAAAATGATGTCTGGGTTATACTATTTATAACATGTTTTGGGATTGTATGTGTACGGCATCAAAAAACATTTTCTCCTGGCCGCAGCGTTGTGGTGCGCAAAAGCCAGCCGCAGCGTTTCACAGCTGACAAAAAAGAAACATGCGTCTGTCTCCCCACAGATTAACCCATCTCTTCATCTCTCTCCTTCCATAGTAGTCCTTAAAATCATACTGCTTTCTTCTTCTGCCTTCTGCCTTTTAAATTAGACGGATTGTGCTGCCCAGGCCTGGATGAGAGTGGAGATGCAACTATGGCAACAGAGATGTGGAAAGAGTCCCATTCAAAAGGCTTTTCTGTCTCAACTGTCAGCAGAGGGTAAAGGCAGCTGTCGGACTGGGGAAACAAACCCCTCTCAGTTTATGCCACAAATATGGCATTCCGTCAGAAAGCAACAAGCCAGTCCCACCGGGGGGCTCTAGTCTTTTGTTGCTGGCCCAATTAGCGAGGTTCCCAGTAGCTCTTGCTCCCAGGTGACCGACGAGAAAAAAAATCTTGCCTCTGATGACCTGGGGAAGGTTGCATAAACTGCTTAGACTAGTCTTACAAGTTAGTCACCAAATTGTTTTCTTCAAGACATGGTCATAACTTCTTCAAGTCAGGTAAATAAAAAGGTAGATTGGTCTTATTGAAATATGAAAAGTAATTCTGTGAGAATAGCTGTTAAGACAGTCTTAACTTAGCGGCTATGTTTATGCAACTGGCCCCTGGTAATGGCTGAGCTCGATCTTAGTGCCTAGTGTGCGGACATTAGGAGAGGAAGACACAAAGCAGGGCCGTGGGAGTAGCCGAGAGGCGGAGACTGCTGATGGCACTTCAATTGGGATTGAAAACGCTAATAAATGTCAGGAACCCTTTGAAGGCTGTCTTCAGCATCTGCAGACAAAGAAAGGAATAGTAAGAAGTAAGGCATTTGAATCAAACATGATAGAATAAACGTAAAAATGCTTTTATGTTGCACTGTTAGATTAAAACACAATGCTTTTAAGGTTTTTTATTTGTCAATGCCACCATATGTACAGACATACAGAGGAACCGTTCTCTACTCTCTCCCTCTCAAGTGTTTAGCAGTTAGTGCAATATAAAACAGGTTTTTGTATGAATGTACCAGCAATGTATTTGTAATAACGAGATAAACCGAGTGAATGAATATACCTTGTACAACTGAATGAATATACATCTGAGAAATGTAAACAGTGAATTTGTTTATATGCAAATATAGGTCCAGATATGTATATAAACAATGTGCACATATATATTTATTTATTGTTTTCTTGTGGAAAGCGAGAAAAATGTGTTTTACTCTTCATGCGCTTGATATACACTCACCTAAAGGATTATTAGGAACACCATACTAATACGGTGTTTGACCCCCTTTCGCCTTCAGAACTGCCTTAATTCTACGTGGCATTGATTCAACAAGGTGCTGAAAGCATTCTTTAGAAATGTTGGCCCATATTGATAGGATAGCATCTTGCAGTTGATGGAGATTTGTGGGATGCACATCCAGGGCACGAAGCTCCCGTTCCACCACATCCCAAAGATGTTCTATCGGGTTGAGATCTGGTGACTGTGGGGGCCATTCTAGTACAGTGAACTCATTGTCATGTTCAAGAAACAATTTGAAATGATTCGAGCTTTGTGACATGGTGCATTATCCTGCTGGAAGTAGCCATTAGAGGATGGGTACATGGTGGTCATAAAGGGATGGACATGGTCAGAAACAATGCTCAGGTAGGCCGTGGCATTTAAACGATGCCCAATTGGCACTAAGGGGCCTAAAGTGTGCCAAGAAAACATCCCCCACACCATTACACCACCACCACCAGCCTGCACAGTGGTAACAAGGCATGATGGATCCATGTTCTCATTCTGTTTACGCCAAATTCTGACTCTACCATTTGAATGTCTCAACAGAAATCGAGACTCATCAGACCAGGCAACATTTTTCCAGTCTTCAACTGTCCAATTTTGGTGAGCTCGTGCAAATTGTAGCCTCTTTTTCCTATTTGTAGTGGAGATGAGTGGTACCCGGTGGGGTCTTCTGCTGTTGTAGCCCATCTGCCTCAAGGTTGTGCGTGTTGTGGCTTCACAAATGCTTTGCTGCATACCTCGGTTGTAACGAGTGGTTATTTCAGTCAAAGTTGCTCTTCTATCAGCTTGAATCAGTCGGCCCATTCTCCTCTGACCTCTAGCATCAACAAGGCATTTTCGCCCACAGGACTGCCGCATACTGGATGTTTTTCCCTTTTCACACCATTCTTTGTAAACCCTAGAAATGGTTGTGCGTGAAAATCCCAGTAACTGAGCAGATTGTGAAATACTCAGACCGGCCCGTCTGGCACCAACAACCATGCCACGCTCAAAATTGCTTAAATCACCTTTCTTTCCCATTCTGACATTCAGTTTGGAGTTCAGGAGATTGTCTTGACCAGGACCACACCCCTAAATGCATTGAAGCAACTGCCATGTGATTGGTTGATTAGATAATTGCATTAATGAGAAATTGAACAGGTGTTCCTAATAATCCTTTAGGTGAGTGTAAATGTGTGCTCTTGACATGCATACAGTATTCAAACTTGACATGTATATTCACTTTTAACTAATAAACAAATAAATTGAGGTAAAAGAAAATGTTTTAAAAAATACCAAGCCAATTGAGTTCATGCGTAACAGTCATTTTACCATGGATGTAAAGTATCTCCACAAGCTCTGCTTCACAAGAAGTCAGATGCAGTGAAGCAAAGGCTCTCCAGCATGTGCACAGCGGTCTTCAAAAAAGATGCTTTCCAAGTCTTTTTCATGAAAATAATTTGCATTCGTTTATATATCAGCTAGCCTTTTAAAATGAGATTCACGCATGAGGGTTAAGACGTTTTAATTCTATGCCGCACACTGTGATTTTTTAAATGCTGATTATGCACAGATTTCTTATGCAACTCTACTGAACTCATTTTTCCCATTTGTCAGCATACCGTCAACACCATGACCTCTACTCACTCTTCATGTTGTAGGTTATGGTCTTTACTTGAGGAGGCTCCTCTGTGTTTCCAGCTTACGGAGAGCCTACTAATTGCTACAAAATACATTCATCCTTTGATCAGGCGCAGGTAGCAAACGCAGAACAATGCTGTGATCTGTCAGAGAGCTGCCTTCACGTGCTGCTGTTTGCCCTCTGTGAGACTGAGTGGGAGAGAAACATTCAACAAACGCCAAAAGACAAGCACTGGAAGATATTGATCGTTATACCTTTTTTTGACTCAAAACATCTATGCTGCACAATATACACACAAATTCCTACTGACGATTTTCTCACTTTATCCACCGATGGGACAATTCAACCTAAAGTCAAGATGTGCAGTTTTACAAAGAGACTATCCAGAGACGGGCAGTTCTGTGAATGTTTGAGAGATGGGAGGAAAAAAGGAGATGCATGCTCTTTACGGCTCACTGGAGACATGTTTTGACTAACCTTTCACGCTTACACAATCGCTTATTCATCCTGTAGAGAGCTAATATGTGGATTTTGTTGACACAGGCATGGTACTGGATCTAACGGAGATGGACCTGTAAATGAGCAGCTTCAAAGCTGCGGAAGATACACCTGACCCGACCTTCTAATGTTTGGCTAGCTTTATCCATTACTAACACGTGCATGATATCGAAAACATAAGTGCTCATAGACAAGTGTTGGGCATTTTAAACAGCTCAGTGACTTAAAAAGAACTGTCATATGTCAAATGGTTTACTAAGTCTGGCATGGAGGGAAACTGACTCTCCTGCATAAAAAGCCTAGACCCGAGTCACCCGACCCCACTGAACAACCTTGGGACAAATTGAAACTCCAGCCGAGAGCCAGACCTCATCACCCAACATCAATGTCTGACCTCACTGATGCTTGTGTCTAAGTGGAATAAAATCTGGAAAGCCTTACCCAGGACATGTAAGACCAATGCTCTTGGTTTTGAAATTTAAAGGGATAGCTGACGCAAAAATGAGAATTCTTTCATCATTTATGTCCAAACCTGTATATTTTTTTCCTTCTGCAGAACACAAAAGAAGATATTTTGGAAAATGTTGGTAACCAAACAACACTGGACACCATTGACTTCCATTGTATTGATAGAAAACCACCAGACATTTCTCAAAATATCTTCTTTAGTGTTCCACAGAAGATTGAGTCATAATCAGGTTTTGAATGACATGAGGATTTGACCTATCTAGTGGCAGTCGTGGCCTAATGGTTAGCGAGTCGGACTCGTGACCAGCGTTGCCGGTTCGATTCCCAGGGCCGGCGGGTAACGACTGAGGTGCCCTTGAGCAAGGCACCTTACCCCTACTTGCTCCCCGGGAGCTGCAGTGATAGCTGCCCAGTGCTCCGGGTGTACGTGTGTTCACCACTTGCTGTGCGTGTGTTCACTACTCTCTGGATGGGTTAAATGCAGAGGTCACATTTCGGGTATGGGTCACCATATCTGACTAATAGGTCACTTTCACTTTTTTAGTGTATTCGATGAGGACATGGAAGTTATGGATGTCCAGATAAAAAGCATCTAACTGACATGTGGGATCTGCACTAGTGTTCCACACTAGAAAGGTGTGGAACATGAGCGTCAATGCAGGATCAGACACACAAGATCCTCCCTACAGCATTTCTGCTAGGCCCTAATAAGGCCTGAAGACATTATGCAAATAGGCGCTAATGTGCCACGCATCAGAGATGAGCGCTGCTCTCTGCCGCCCTCCCCCTGATGCCACAGATACGCTGATGGGAAAACTGCAGAACGAAATCAAACGTGTGAAGCACCTGAACATTTGAGATCTTCAGGCAGAGAGTGAAAGAGAGAGGGAGCAAAGACTCTGATGGTATTTCAAGGGCCATCTGAAACGATGGCTCTTTGTACTGTTTTTCTCACATCACATTTAATTGCTTTTATTGCTGTTGCTATGGCGACGGCAGCACACTTTGAAGCCGTTATACAAATTTTTCCTGCAGCTCTCGGGGTGGAGGTGGAATGATATTATGGCATTGAGGTTAATAAACTATAAACGCCGCATGCGTATAAACATACAGACCCTTGGATACTAAACCTTGAAGGACTCTTAAAGCAATAGAGAGAGGAGAATAACGGCGAAAATGGCGACAACAGAAGGTGGTTTACGCAAAAAACTCTGTGTGCTCATATGCATATTCACATTGAGAAGTGAAGCACGCAGAGAGGTCACTGAACTTACAGGCATTGTTACACAGGAGAGACGTTACGAATACAAAACACTTGATGTAGATCTGGAAACTGCGAAATTAAATAAACCATTTTGTTCATTATGCT
This sequence comes from Triplophysa rosa, assembly GCF_024868665.1. Lineage (NCBI taxonomy): Eukaryota > Metazoa > Chordata > Actinopteri > Cypriniformes > Nemacheilidae > Triplophysa > Triplophysa rosa. The sequence continues at coordinate 13,180,699 of NC_079902.1, forward strand.
TGGGGTCTCAAACCACTATACTGATAAATACTTTAACAAAAAAAGTTTTATAAAATTCCATGCAAATGTCAACCTTTCCATGAAAAACAAGCTTTTACCAAAGGTTTTCACCATAACTAATAGCTTAGATGACAATATTTGGTGGCTTGAATACTTAAGCGAGGATTTTAAAAAAGTCAGGTTAGTGCCAAATTCAGAACAGTCACATCCATAACGGTCCATATTCCTCATAAGCACATGAAAATGTTTATATACTAACTGTTGTTCTACTGTATATAATGTAGATTATATCCATTCTCCATTTGTTGGGTATTATTGCTTCTGCACTGTGCATTTTAATTCACAGAATTCTATAAAGTATGTGGTTTCTCAAAAATGTGTGTCCTTTTGAGTCACATCCATAATGCAGGTTTATTTCCCTTTTTAAAATAGAAACCTTGAGCATAGACTGATATTTTTCTAATGTTTGAACTCTGTCATCGGGGGGTTTTGAAAATATAAACAGATGGTTTTTATATTGGTAATAAATACATTCTCTGAAAGTTTATATTTTTCAAGATTTGACAGCAAATGTCACATTCGTAATGCTGGAATTGCTTAAACGTTTAGTAACATTTGTTGAGCAATTAAGACGAACTTGGGCTCTTCAGAACCCAAACAGAACCAACGATCTTACCAGTTTAACAGCCAAAGATTTTAGAGTTTCACAAACTACCCCTTTCTCCCCAATTCTCTAATTCAGTCAATATTCTGCCTAATCCCAAACAACAAAATCTAGTCGATGCAGATGGGATTATTCTCAGACATCTCATTTCACACTGGCACACTCCATTCTTATTACTTTCCTTCTTACGCACCAGAAGCATTTTATTGTTATTGTCTAAAATCTTGGCATCCTCTGATTCCCCTCTCAGTCACAGAGTGGAGAAGAATAAAAGTGAAAGATGGCTATTCAGGAGGACATATCGGAGACGATGTTGAGAGAAGAATTGGAAGAAATGGAAGCACCCACCGAGAGTACAGTCAATCTTGAATTCCCATGGTAATGGAACCCAACAGAAGCGAGGTGATTGTTCCTTCAATTACCCCCTGAAGCCCCGAGCAATTCCATCTCCATCTTTTTCTTAGCTCGGTTGGTTTAATAGGAGCATTACGCAGCAACTGAAAGAACAATACAATGGTAATGAGATCCAGAAGCATGTGCATTAAACCCACCATTTTCAAGCTCTATTAATTAACCAGCGGCTTGATTGAAGTGATGGAGATTATGAAATACACCACCTGCCTAACAGTGAGACCCACATAGCAGAAGGTAACAATAGTTTCCCGTTTTCCCCGGTGAATATAGGGTAGATTAACCAGCAGTCAGAGACGTTGGCAATCTGCAGGCAGCCTCTAAAGATTCATACTGATGCATTATGCATGGCACGCTGAATCATTTGAGATATGACAGTGAGTAATGTGGTGGGGATCGTCTGATGGAGGCCATGCTTAAGATGTGCTTTTAATATCATTTATTCCAGGTGATTTTTCTAATGGCCTTGCGTTGAGATGATCAGCCTAAAACGCGGCTTTAGACGAAAAACAGCTAACTGCAGACAAAATGCCATTATCGTCTCTGTGTGGCACTGGTGTAGGCAGGATTTTGCTTTTGGCTGGGCATGGAAAAAAGTGAGTGGGCACTTTCGTTCAGTCTTTTATCATGTTCAATAGAGTTTTGCATATTTGCACATCCAATTTTTTAATATAGCTGCTGGCCAAAAAGCAGATTTTATAACAATTGCACAAATGAACACACAAAAACTCCCAGGCTAAGAATGCCAGGATAAACTGCTATAAGTGCTTCACCACAGATGTCAATCAAACTCATCAAGCATTATCCAAATACATATTTTGTTTTAGAATTTAAAGGAACAGTTCACCCACAAAGATCTGTCATCATTTATTACCTTTGAGTTGTTCCAAATCTCTCTGTTCTGATGAACACAGAGAAAGATATTTGGAAGAATGCTTGTAACCAGACAGCTTCTGGCCATCTTTGACTAGCAGGAAAAAATAACTTGAAAATTTCTTGAAGAAATTTTGAAGAATGTAGGAGAGCAAAACAGTTCTAAGGCACTTTGACTACCATTGTCATTTTTCCTATTCCTACTATGGTAGTCAATGGTGGCCAAGAACTGTTTGGTTTCAAGCATTCTTCCACATATCTTTCTCTGTGTTCTTCCCTTTAAGATGTTATTATAAAGTTTGTAACTATATATTGTAACTCTATTAAAAAATAAAACAAGAATACTTATAATAAATAAACATTTGTATTATAACTGGATGGGACTCTTCATTTAAGTGGGTGGGTCTATGCCTGTCAGGCCGGGCCATTGGCTACACCGCTGCTGCTTAAAGCACAAATCAAACTTCAGACAGGTGTATTTTGAAAGAAAATGATGCAAAATGACCAAGTTATCTGACATTAAGGAAAGATGACAGTAAGCATTGCTCTGCATACCAAAGCTCTGCTATGCTGATGTGAACTACTGTATCAATGCATAAAAACAAATAGTTAATTAATCAAATTATTGCAATTAAATATCATATGTGCCAACTGTTTCTGTTTTTATTGTAAATAATGTATTCTAATTATGACCAGTCGTGAGACCAATGACTATTCACACCCCTATTACATATATAGCCACATAAAAACAGGTATGTCAAGAGGTTTTTAGTTAAATCCCAAAATCTAATGTTCACATAAAAAGAGTGGAGGTTTGACTTGTGATCCGATAAGGTTCTATACAAACACCTCACCTCAAAAAGGATCTGCATTATAAAAACACAACCCTATGCTGCCAGCACCAGAACACATCTGAGCTTTATGCTAATGAGAGCTGTCACAACTGTTCATGTGTTAGTTAAAGTGTAAAGTTAGTCAATGCACCTCACCTGGCGCCTCCGGTGTGACTGACCTTCTGTAACCTATGTATCACTTCTTGCCATCTGTTGGAATGCACCCTGCCACCCAGAGCCCAGTATCGAACACCTCTGCTTTTGAAAAGTGTTATATATCTAAAATAGCCACCAGTGTTTCTTTATCTATAAATATTGTAATTATATCAGGCCATGCAAATTATGCAGTGTGACTTCTGTGTTCTTAGGGAAGCTTTGTAGACTGCATTGCATTCTGCTTCCGAAGTTAAAATTGCAAGATTTACAAAGGAAACAATTATGTGCTATTACCTGATCTTTGGAGGACTCCAAAAAGCGTGAAATGGACTGCCGTGCCATATTTTATGTTACATGTCAGGATAGTCAATAGTCAAGTGCTTATTACTCAGCTAGTGTCGTTTTATTGTGTCATTTTCCTGTAGCTTTAGATCGATTTGTCACAATGGTATTTATGACATAGGACAATGGAGAAAAACACATACAATACTTATGCACTAACCAAGCTTCTGCAATTCCCTTGTAGTCGTGACATAAGGAATACGATTTCCAGGTCTAAGCTTCCTCTTGTTTCAAGTGAGGTTATAAATAGCACTATTTATTCATATCACACATTTAAGCTAAACTCTTATAAATTCACATTTAAGCTAAACTCTTAAAAATTCACAGAGTACGAATCTTAAGACTTCAATATTTTAACAATTTATTTTAAAAAATGAATCGCTGTCCGGTCTTTTCTCAATGGAGATTATTATCGTTTTTTTTCTGGTTTTACAGCACGCCATGAGCGTATATTAGCATTGTTTCTAGTTTGCCTTTGGCACCTGAGAAAGAGTGTTTGTACATGAAAGCGGTGGTGCATGACACCAGACTTAACAATTAAGTGAATGGGGATCAATGAGAATGCGAAAAGAAAAAAATACACTTATGAAAGTTGTATTTTTAGGGGGGGGTTGCCACTTCAATTCATGAAAAAAGCAACATCAAAAATTTTGGAAAGGAGAGAGGAAAATTGTGTCTTGACAGGCTGGATTTGATCCCAAGTCACCCAAATGTACACCATGGCACAATGTACCACAGCACAGATGCAGACAGCGAGACACTTTCTCCTGCTCAGTAACGTCTGTCTATAACAACACTCAGCCAGTTTCAGATAAGAGCCTGTTTGAATTTCCCATCCAGCGGCTGCAGCTCGGCAGCCAGGAGCAATGGCTTATCAAGGTCAGGAGTGCGTGGGGCAGCACTTACAAGCTTTCATCAGTGTTTTATTATACACACAACAGCTGAAAACAGCAGGTATGTTGACTCGCTTACAAATAAACACTTGCTGCTGCAGAGTTCTTTTGATAAAGCAATGAGTGAATCATAGTCACAATTCCTTCACTGTTCCCTCGCTGGCATTTCAATAACAAAATGAACAAACAAACAAACACCTTGCTCATCTATAAAGAAAACATTATTTTTGTAAGAAAATGTTTCAGAGAGAAACTCAAACATACTGTTTAATATAAGAATATAAGAAAAATATTAATATAAGAAAAAGCTGACAAAAGTGCTTACCAAAACATGATATCAATATGTTCATTTTGTTCATTAGGTATTCTACACTGGATGTGAAAAATCATTGTCAGCGTCTCAGTTGTCCCCTCACTTCATTTAGTTCTGGCTGACCCTGTTAATGCCTCACAGACTGCAGGATAAGATCTTTTGTAGGTAAACATCATGTAGTGTCAGGTCATTACCAAGACTGCATCTTAATGAGGTCTGGGATACATCGAACACAAGATAAGTGAAGGGTGATATAGCAAATTTTAGCACTTTTACGAACGCCACGATGAAACAATTTAGTAAAAAATTCTCAATTTCTCAATTTTTTCCTCTGTCAACAACAATAGTTCACAAAGAATCCAAAGCATCACTTTCAGTAAGTAGCATAATGCTCAGAATACATTACAAAAGATCTGATTACAATCTAAACAAAATAAAAATATAGGCATCATACAATTGTCAACTTTGTAAACAGTTAAAGGAAAACTTGGGCATCAAATACTGAATGACTGAGAATCACACACAGATTTTCAAATTGATCCAAACACAACAAACTCACACGGACTCACAAGCTTCATTAGCAATGTACACAATGTAAAGTTTCCAAACTACTGTACAACTGCATTTAAAGGTCCAGTGTGTAATTTTTGGGAGGATCTTTTGACAGAAATGCAATATAATATACAGTACATAACTTCAGAGGTGTATAAAGACCTTACATAATAAAGCGTTATGTTTTTATTACCTTAGAATGAGCTATTTCTATCATACCACGGGTCCTCTTTCATGGAATTCACCATGTTGTTTCTACAGTAGCCCTAAACGGGCAAACTGCTCTACAGAGCGCGTTCTATAAATACGTCATCTCCTTTGGCAAAGAAGCGAAAACGTGACAACACGTTTGAGCCACCGTAGTGCTTCAAAAGGGAGTGGTAGAGCGAGTTGTTGGTTGTAATTCGCAACCTCACCACTAGATGCCACTAAAATCTCCACATTGCTCCTTTAATGTGCAACTTGTGAATCCCCTAAATTGTTGCTCTGTGGGAAATTGTAATGATAGACACAGAGTTCAACGTTCTGCCGCCTCACATGTTTAGCATCCACTATTTTGACCAAAGCAATATTACAGCGACAAAAGACTCATTTCAATTCCATGTCTGTACCCTGCTCTAAGCTATTTGGTGAATTAATGGCTTTTAAAGTGATAGTTTACCCAAAAATGAAAATTCTGTCATCATTTACTCATCCTCTTGTCATTTCAAACCTGTATGGCTTTCTTGTGAAGAACACAAAAGAAGATATTTTGAAAAATACTGGTAACAACAATGGCGGTACCCATTCACTTTTATTGTATATAGACACGGTGTTCTGCAGAAGAAAGAGAAAGTCGTACAGGTTTGAAAAGCAAAGAGGGTTAGTAAATGATGACAGAGTTTTCATATTTGGGAGAACTATCCCTTTAAATAATTGTTTTCTTAAACATATGCATGTATTTACACATTTGCACACTGCGCTGTACCCCAAGCACCAAGTCCGAATGTTCCAAGAACTGCAATAAAACCTCCGTCCTGAGTGGCTAGTTTACAGTAAGCTGTTGTATAACCAAGCGCTGACAGCTGTCAGGACAGCACTGTGTAAAACAAGAGGGCGGCTGATGACGAGGCTTTAAAAGCTCCAATAAATCAAGTCGGTACGTGACGTCTCGTCTGGTCCTGTGCTGCTGGGGGGACAGGTAATGGATGTGTCTCCTCTAGAAGGCCTAAACCTCAAAGTCTCCACAGCCTAAAGCTTTTCCAGAGTTGATGAATAATCACAGATGCACACAAGCTAGACAATAAAAGAAAGAAAGGTCCAGAGGACACCTGCTGCCACTATCTATTTCCCTTTGCTATTCTCCAAGGTTGTAAAAAAAATCAATAAGATAGAAGCAGAAACACACAAAACAGAAAGAAGCAAAAAAAGAAAAGCAACTCGGCAGTTAAGTGTTTTATTGTCGATTTCTGTGATAAAGGACAAATGTGTAGGTTTTAATCTCTCCGGCTTTGAAGATTAGTGATTCTGTTAACTCTAGTGCCGGTTATAGTAATAATCATCATGCTGGCAGGGTTTGCACGACAAATTTTGTTGTTATGATTAACCAAATGCTTAGACTGTTGACCCAGCGCAGTAATGCAGTAATGAGAAGAGGCCAGTGATGATTTGGGATGTTTCTTTTAATTAGACACTAAATTGCTTTTTACGACGCTGTACAGATGATGCCACTGTCCCCGAGCAGCCAAACACTCCACGCTTCTCAACGCTGAGGTAATAAAGCCGAGAAATTTTTCAGGAAATCTGTTGCGACCATGTAAAATACTGCAAATCAAGGAAACCACGATGCCGTGCTTTTTTTAAACACACCGGCAAGTACGGCTACGATACTGATTTGCGACGCTAGCGTGCATTTGCTTTTTGTTCGGCTGGTTAGAGTCAATTCTACACGACACAAGGTTTCTTTTTTGGAGACATTGTGATATTGCGGAGACGTAAGAATTATCAATTAGCCCAGCGTTACAATCTTCCAGTGCTCTGCGGAGTGAGAACGAAGCACAGACAGTGAGGCGTTTAAAGGCCCGTGCTCTGTAGTTTGATGGATTCTGGAGGGTTCACAAGTTCAGTGGAATGGGTCTTATCGCAGACTGCCAGCTGGATGAGGAAGAAATGACTCAATTTAATATCCATCTCAGCTGCGTGATAATAGGCTCTCTCCTGTCATGGGCACGCCGTCCTCCGCTCATTAACCCCTTGAGGTCTTTGTCTTCTAAAAGAGTTTGGGTTCTTTATATTCTTAGAAAGCTCTGGTACCTCCCATCACTCCTATTTCCATTCATGTGCTGACAGATGATAGTTGTTACGGTCGGGAAGAAAGAAGCAGGGACAGAGAAAAGCATTTGGCACGCCTTGTTTTTGTTGTTTTCCAACTGTGGAACAAATATGCTAATGCTTTAACAATTTTGTTCCCTTTGTTGACCAAAATGCACTTATGTAAATATATCACAAAAAAATTATTAGACTAACATTCTATTTTATTTATAAGTTTGTGAATATCTTTATTTATTTTTATTTTATATAATGTGACGGAGGAAGGCAGGGTCAAAGTTACAGCTTTTCAACAATCACTGTCTCTGAACAGGCTTACAAAATAAAGGCTTTATTTTACAGACCAAATGAAATCTTTGAGATCCAATCCACAGTGTAAGTGTGCTGGTGCAATCTGAAAATCAAAACACAATTAACGTGGTGAATAATTTGGGGGAAATATCAATGAGACCATCATTGACTTTCTCTTATGAGTATTTGTCTTTGGACAGCACCCCCATTAATCACAGGCTGATTTCCATCTGCTCTTTGTATCTGCAGTTCCTGTTTGAGCAACTGATTAAAAATTATTAAAAGTTTGTCATAAACTTTAGATTATATAACAGGTTATAAATGAATCAACAAATCCCCTCTCTCCTATCCTACATGTTTGCCCTTTAAAGATTTAGGGGTTTGATCAAAGCTGGGAGGGTTAAAGCTCTTCATTCGCAAATTGACACATCCTTTTAAATTCTCAAATATGTTGTTGTTCACTCGGTCTAAATTAAGCGTTATAACAGTTCAACCCACATTTACACATATTACAAATAACATATACACAGAATCTAATAACTGTGGCACATAACAGTATGAACTAAGCTATTTGAGTTGATTCTAGTTCACAAGTAAGAGTACAGAAAAAGAACAAAACAGTGGAATATCAAACTTTAAAAATGTCCCCTGGTTAGTGTATAGCACCCAAGGACATCATGGATAAATGGCAATAGAAAATAATGAATCCAATCTGCCTATATGAGTACTGAAATTATTTAACTTTCTCCCCAATTTACATCTAATTTATACAGTTGCCAATTTTATCCACAACTGAGCTACAGGAACCCAGTAATAATGTTTTCTTTAACAAATTTTCCAATATATTAAAGCATATATGATGGACACAAATGTACAGCTTAGTGCGAACAAGTCTAGCAAACAACACTTATGCTGGGTTCACACCAAACGCGAACAATCTAGTGACACGCCAAATAATGCCTTGCAGGAATTAGGGCTGCTCATTTCGGTTAATTTCCCTAACCGAGAACCGACACTCGTTATCCGAGCATTAAACGTTAAGATTTTAATAATAAATTGGAATTAAAAAATACATGCTGCCTGCGTCTCATTTCGAAGGTTGCGTCCTCCGGAGGTCGCGTTTGTCCGCCACATACGCCTTCGCATGCGACATCTGGAGGACGCAGACTTCGAAATGAGACACAGCTACAGTTGACGACGGACCGTGACACGTTTTTACTTATTCATATTTCATATTTTTTTTAAATAGACTTAAATTCACACTTGACACACATTTCACAGAGCAAGTACGTAGAGAAGAAAACATACAGCATTCTTCAGTCCTTCTATTAAATATGCTGTTGTATGCATTGCATACTTAGATATATTTCAGCATGACAGTGTGTCAAAGGTGCAACGAATGAATGAGGCCAGTTCACATGATGGATAGTTGGTGAAATCAAAATACCGCAGGGCTGTTTTTCCTGACAGGCCAATTCCATGCCACATGTTATTTCTCCAGCCATCTGCCTATTACTTCCCATTACACAATGACAACCGGGCTTACATGCAGCAAACATTTTCCTCAAAGATGTTTGATTTAGCTGTGTGGAGGAGTGGGGAGTACGCTGCAGAATGTTAGGTAATTCAATGTGTAATTTCAAGTTGCTTTACCATGGGTGGTTCAACTACACACAACACAATCTATGTACTGTATGTGTTCTGCCTGGTAGATGAACGCAATGAAATGTCACAATACCACAGGCAATATATACTTACTCATCCGGTTAATTGTATTTTGGTTTATAGACACGTTTAAAGGAGCATGCATACTCAACCTCTGTGTCTACTGCATGTGATCCCTTTCAGGGAAGTCTGCGGCTATTGGCATGTTTTACCACAGAGAATATTCCTCTGAATATTTTTGGCTACTGCAAAAGTGTTTCCCCTAAGTTTACTCTATATTTTCTTTGCGGCGGAGGTCCAGACAATAGTTTTATTAATTAATAATATTTAATCAATTGAGCCCAGTCGAATATGTATATAAAAGTGTAATGTTTTATCAGGCCATTTATTTTATATTATGATACCCACAGTATATGGGTTCCATGGCTTTCCATGCCATTCATACTAGAACTGATTCTAAATATTCTTTCTGATTAGAACATGGTCCATTATGGAACGCTCTTAACATGCTGATTAATAATGCTATTAATATTATCCATATAATTGATGCTAAATGTAGATACAAGACGTTATGGTTTATAATCTGTCACAAACCTATATAGCAAGTAAACAGCAGTAAACTGACTGACAGCTAAACATACTTTATTAGACTACTGCTGCATCTATGTTACAGTAAAAGTGTCCATTTATTTACCTGCGACGCGTCTTTGGAGGAGAAGCAGCGCTCACAAAGCAAAATATAATCAACATAAATGTCCCTGAGTGCGCGTGGTGTGTACAGCTCAGTTATGTACGCACTGCTCAATTTAAACTACAGAAATAGTCTGATGTTTTGAATGGTTATTATAACTTGCGCTGCGGATAGAACGAAGCCAAGCTGGGCGAAAACTGGAAACCGGTCATCCGGTGGTCACTGAACTGTTGCTGCTTGTCAGGGCAGGGCGTGCATCTTTTCTGTACTAAGACTCGGAGCAGGAGAGCAAATGTTGGCATTTTCCCCACCCTGGGAGCGTTTAAAAACGCAAATATTTTATCTGCTTTTAAGGTGGTTGACACAACACGCGCTCTCTGCCCCCTGGTGGGAGTGTGCTACCCTGTGCATGTGTGCGCACGTGTCTGTGTGTAACCCAATTAGGGCTGCAGCTATCGATTATTTTAGTAATCGAGAATTCTACTGATTTTCCATCGATTAATCGGGTATTCGGATAATAAATACTTTTTCATTATTAAAGAGCAATACTAAATATACAAGAGAAAATAAGACAGGTCTCTTAAAATGAACAACTAATTTGTTTCCTTTTTAGAAAAATTAACATATTTATTGCTGAAATTGCATACATTAATATCTGTGAAAACTAAACCCATTCAGTACATTCCATTGCCATATTACATTCAAAATGCAATATAATACAAATGTATAAATAAGAAACATGAATAAAAATAGAAAGAATAATTTCAAAGGTAAACAACTAACTTCAGCTTATGCATGATGAATTTAGTTTATCTAAATTAGTTTTAGTTTCTTTTTTCACTATTAAATAGTCATATATTTGTCCACATAAATTACAGAGTTAACCGGACTTCTCAGGCAGGTCGTCGGAAGACGCTTATTTTTTAGTGTGTTAGCTTCACTCAGTAAAATGTTCTCAGAGCAACTCTGGAGAGGAAGTTCATGTGATCATGTCCTCATAAAGCGCAGACGCAGACAAATTCATGAGCATCACGCGTGTAGCACGTTAAACTGTGCAGTTCATTCACTCAGACACGCAGAACAGCCAGATGACATGTGTAAATAACAGGATTCGGCATCAACTAGTCCGAATCTAGTTTTCTGGACTCAATGCAGCCGGAAAACAAGTTTCACTCGCAAAATAGACTAAAACTAAGTAAAATAGCAGTTCACCATTTCAATAAGCTATCAGTTATTTATCAGCATGAGAAATGCGTGTGAGCGTGTGAACAGACTAAAGTGCGTTGGTCTCACGGTGAATGCGTGAGAGCCCTGTAACATGTATAGAGTTTAGCGGGCGTTAGTAATAATGGTCTGTGGGGAAACACAGCACTCCGTGTGCTGTAGTTAAGTGGATTAAACGAGGCTTTGATTTTTGATTTTTTGTATTCGAATTACTCGAGGAATCGTTTAAGCCCTAAACCCAATACAGAGAGCAGAGGAGAGTTGTAAACGCGCGACCATGTAGAGACAGAAATGACAAGCCGCCGTGTAAATAAGATAAATAATGCCATTTCATTTGTTTAATAAAAAACAAGGTACAGACATGTTCTGTGATCTGGCGCTATATAGAAAATAAAATTAACTTGACCTTCAAGGGGGGCGGGGCACCACCATAAGGTAATGGTAGGGGAAACACAGCAGTTGAACATTTCCCCTATTGTTGCAAATCTACTGTGATTATACAGCTGACCCCTGGCTAAATGCAGGTCATTATGGTTTTATTGGGTTCACTTGTAAGTTGTTTATCAAAAAGCTGTTAGAAAAATATGATGATGTGTGCCAACAAACACCAGTTTCTTCATAACATGAAACATAAAATGCTAAAGCAACAATGAAATTTGCAGTCACTTCACATTTACATTTACATTTAGTCATTTAGCAGACGCTTTTATCCAACGCGACATACAAAGTAGGGGAAAAACAGTAGAAGCAATTTGTGCAACAAAAGTACAATGCATAGGTGCAGTACAACTGGTCTCAGTCAGCCTATCACAGTATACGAAGCTAAGATTTTTATTTTTTTTCTTTGGGGGGGATAGGAAAGTAAAAAAGAAGTAGAAGACTGTACTAATGGGTCAGATGTTGACGGAAGAGATGTGTTTTTAGCCAATTCTTAAAGACCGCTACAGAATCCGCTGATCTTGTGGCAAGAGGGAGATCGTTCCAGAGTCGTGGAACACATCCGGAGAAAGTGCGTGAGAGTGATTTTTTCCCTTTGTGGGACGGCACCACAAGACGTTGTTCGATTGCAGAGCGCAGGGATCGGGCGGGTACATAAGTCTGAATTAGCGAGTGAAGATATGGGGGTGCTGAACCAGTGTTGGTTTTGTAGGCCAAGAGCAGAGATTTGAATTGGATGCGAGCGACTATAGGGAGCATCAATACATACTGTATACTGTATAATCGTATACAGAGTCAATATTTTACAGTAACAATAATATGCAGAACGAATCCTGCACCATACAAACAAATACTGCACAAGTCTGGCTCTTTGCATTTGTCTTTCATCCATATTACCAATTTCAAGGTACTTTACTTTACTTTATTACCATCTAAAACTCTTGGACACCCAAGCACTTAAAAGCCCTGCAATGTCGTTCATTCCCATCAAACCTCTCAGCTTTACTCCATCTACAAAACTAAAGTACACAGCTGTTTGTTCACTATAGCTCACCATCTAAATTGAGGCTCACTGCAGACGCAGATGTAAGATGCACTTTGCTGCATATGTCTGGTGTGATTTATGGGCATCACTTTCAGAATCACTCTGAGAGCTGCCCTCGCCACGCCTGATATCAGCTCCCTGCCTTCTTTACCTCACAATCTGATTTGCTATTTACAGCTATGAAAAAGTAATGAGATGGATTTGACAGAGCCCTGGTAGTGTGGTGTGTAAACACATTACATGCCTGAGTTTGTCAATACTTTTTTGTCTGTGGTATTGTGGGATTCAGGATGCTAATAATGGAGTATGTGAGAGTTTGACTGTGTGTTTTAGGAGTTCAACAACATTTTGCTTCATGCCTTATGTCTGAGAGAAGCAGAGACCTTGTGGATTGAACCATAGACTGTATAAAACATAGTGTGCGTGACGTCACCCGTAGGTTTGAGAAGAGCGATTTTGAAGCCTAAAGTGGGCGGAGCAGGTCGTCGACGTCTTGGCAGCGCGTCACTCTCGGATAATCTAATATGGGCAAAGAGGAGGAACATCGGTGGAACGGAGGTGCCTGGTTGCTGAAACCACCTGTCACTCAAGTGGCCATGTCCTTAAATTATGCAGAATTTTAAGGCTTAAAATAATTTAAACAGACGAGTTATAAAAAAATTCACCCCTCACAGTTGTCCACAGTCATGAAGGACAAAATTAGCTTTATAGACCAAAATATTTTTTTGTACCTTGCTGTAAACATGTTTTTTCTGCTATAAAGTTTTTAACATGGGGCTCAGTGAGATTCTGCTCTGTTTTGGAGCCAGGGTAGGGTTGCACGGTGTACCGGTGCTACGGTAGCATCGCGATGCTAAAGCTTCAAAATACCTGCGATCCCTCTCTATTTTTGAAACTGTAGTATCGTAGTACCGTAGGTAATGTTGCATATGCGCATTAATATTCACTTGAACACTTACATCTGCCTTTTTGCGGTGTTTATCTCCTAAATGAATGTGTGTTTTGCATGACTCGGACGAATGATTCTAATTAGCGTTTTGAACGAGTTGGTTAAATGATTCACCAACTCAGTGTAAAATTGACGCCACCTACTGGCCGTTTTAGTTCTGCATTTAAAGTAAGCCTAATATTTCCCTTCATAAAGACTGCTGTATCAATGAAATTTGTTACACATTTTAATTAGTTCCCACGTGAAAAATGATCTAGTGTACTTTAATATTTACTACAGTAAACTACTAAAACTCATAGACACTAGTGTTTTTGAGTCTTACCATAGTAAAAATAAGTAAACGACAGTATTTGCTACAATTTAACCAATTAGCACAAGTAATACAACAAAATATTAGAGTGCAAAGTATAATACAGTTTACTATAGTAAATACAAAATGTTTCATCTAAATCTGTGTTTTTTTGTATAGATTTGAATTATGAACAGGGCACAGCATTGTGATGGTATCGAGATACTTCAGCTGGTATAGTATCGTAAGACATGTTTATGGTACCGTGACAACCCTAGTCTCTAGCGGCCAGTCAATGAATAGCAGTTTAAGTCACTTCCGTGTTGGTTTCACGAGAGAGAACAGAAGGATGCCGCTCGGATTGAACCTGAACAGTGTTTTAGGGAAACGTAAAACATTTGGGGTACTTTTTTTTTTTTTTTACCAGAAATGCATTTGTGATTTCCAGTCACCCTAAGAAACAACATCACAACTCCCTGTCTACAGAACAGAACATCCAGCCTGATGATTAATTTGAACAGAAAACGTTGTGCTCTTCTTTATGGTTCTAGCCAGTTCATTTAAGGATAAGTGAAGTCCTGAAATGTTTACTAATGGACTGGAAAGCTTCTGCTGCTGTAAAGACTTTGTACTAATGGATGCTTTCATTCATTTAGCATCAAGCATTCTTTGAATAGTTAGATAGGGTTCTCTCTCTCTGTTGTTAATGCACAGTGGAAATAAATAACAGCAAAGAATAGAATGAAACTAATGGATTCATGAAAGAGGTATAGTGTAGCCATACTGCATTTCATCCTGCTTATGGGAGTCGATGATATAAAAATACAATCACGTTGCCTTATGAAGAACAACACCTCCACCTCTTTCCTTTCCCTTGAATTCCCAAAATCAATATTTTATGACCAACGACGTTTTAAAGTACGGTGGCATCAGCAGAGAGGGAGAACTCTCTGGGCTAAACAAAGGAATACGAATGTGCTTTGACAATCAGACAAATCACAAGTGACATTTGACTTCTGAGGTTCATAAAAGCTGCAGTTTTCTCTTACCAATCCATAAATTTGTGGAGACAACAAACAATTCATCATGTTTTAATCTTCTCGGCACAAAACACATACGGAATATTGTTAATGTTTACATGGCAGAAAATAGAGCTGGATGTTTCAAATCATTTTCTAAACCACTGCTACCAACCAAATTCCGCCTTACTGTTACGAATGTGTGCGCACAGAATACTGGTGTGTCAACACCTGTCCCCAACCTCGATAAGAAGGTTATAGCATAATGCAAGAATGGGAGTTCAACGACAGCTTTAGTTCAAAGTCTCTTATTTTTTCCAGTAAATTTACTTGCAGCTTGGTTTCAGTCATTGAACCATGGTTCTCAGTAGAGGTACATTATTATTGTAGGTTCAGAGAGCATGTGTGTGTGTGTGTGGTTTAGTCTCAAGGATGCACACATAGAACAAACAGCAAGAGCTGCCTCGTATGCAGCGCCAGCGACACCGCATTGTAAAACTATACTGAACCTGTACGTACGTTTTGTAACTCCGCCCACATGACGTCACCAGTTAACCAGCAGGGGGGTTTATACATTACTATTTCCAATACAGTACAATGTAATGTACACTTATAAATAAACAATCTTGCACTGCTTTAATATGGACTTAAGCCTTGTTCAGCAACATCATCATTTTGTAAATTACTCTTATTCTCCCTTGTGTGTGACCTCATATAAAACCCAACACATCTAGTAACAGGGACTGAATTAATATTTAATAAATGAAATAAGAAAAGACTATACTATAAACATCATATTAGTAATATCAACAAATGATAATTTAAGGAATAACATTAAGTATTATATACCATATTATTTACTATGGTAAAATGTAGTACAATTCGTGAATATAGTGTTTTATAATACGCCCTTTTCACATGACGTCACGCATCTTCTGTTCTGCCGCGAAGCAGTGTATCATTACTTCCGCTAGCACTCCAGTTCATAAGGTAGCGGTAATGCACCTACAAGCTGGTTTGCCATCCGCCAGTAAAACTCAAGAAGAAGTTACTTCCGCTAGCGCCCCAGAATGGAGTTTACCAAGTCCCTTGCACATCTGCCACAAATACGACTAGATGATGTACAACGTCTTGCAGACAAATTTTCGCTTTTACGACAAGATCAAAGCTAGATAAAGGATACAAATTCTTCGTTGAACAGTACCTGTTTGATTATGAAGGTAAGCGTTTTGTTTTCTTTTTTTGTTAGCAAAGGTGCTAGGATAAGTACTTGAATACGTGTTCTGTCAGTTTTTTTTTCACTGTTTTTAAATTCCAGCGCGACGGCAAAACGGAAGTTCTTCTTGTTGTTTGTTGCAAGACGGATGTTATGATACACTGCTTTGCGAAAAGGCGGAAGTTAAGTGACGTCATTGTGAAACGGGCCTATTGTACTATAGTAAATAGTACTGTACAGTACACTATATTTACTGTAATTATACTGTTTTTATGTGGGGACTGGTGAGTCTTCTGTGTGCTAAAAGTGTTACCAAAAAAACGTGACAAATATTAATTTACACATTAAAATGAAAATCATACCTGTATTTTCATGCAACAAACGTAGGCCTATTCCAACTACTCCGGAATAGTCGTCGACCATCAAGGCGTTAAGTCCACAAATGTGCACATTTGAAGAAATATTGATGGATTCTTTTCTATTTACATCACATTCATTTAAAAACGAGTAGTATATGTGTACTTTCCTGCGAAATTATCGTTACACTCATCCTCAAAGCCAGAGGGCGACGTCGGGTTGTGAGTGACCAACAGTAGAAGAAGCCACCGCACCGCCATTTGGGTATGTCCAAACAATCCGTTGAATTAATAGAAAATAATATAATTTTAATTCGGAAACAATACATAACTAATATATCGTTTGATATTTAAAATCTTTTTGCACGTTATTAAAGCCCAAAGTCATTTATTTAGACTCCGTAGTTTTCCGTGCTTTTGAAACAAAAGTGAGTTATATTCATCCTCATTAGCTATTATTATGTTCTACAATTGTTTTTATTCATAACTTGCATTAACTTCATACAACATTGATTTCGGTAGCGGCATGTATTATAGGGATTTTTATTTTACGATAACAACTTAAATGTTGATTATATTAACATTTTCTTTCAAACTGCCGGTAAAAGACCTGGGGCCTCATTCATAAAACTGTGCGTAGAAACCTTCCTAAAAGTGAACGTACGCCAGACTGCTGAAAAGGGCGTACGCAAACAAAAATTTAGATTTATAAAACCTTGTGCAGGCACACCTGCACGTAATTTTACCTTTATAAATCACAGATGGCCTGCAAGTGTGCATACGTGAATCAGCCTCATATCCCGCCCTGTACACGCCCATTTTTACCCATAAATAGTCAATGCAAAGCACCTTATGAATGCTTATTCGTATATTGATAAGCCTGATATCCAATCCGCTTGTTAAACCAGACGTCACGCACCATTATGGACGTATACCGTTTCCGGGTTCAACCGCTATCAGATGCCATAGAAAATAACAAAAAATTATGTAAAACCCCCGATTCCATCCTTTATCTCAGTAACGAAATCACAAATGGCCACACATGAGATTCACTGAGATTTCTATGTTAATAATTGTTATAATTATAAGACAAAGAAGGTCTCTCTAGCATTTATGTTTACAGCATTTTGATCATTAACACCTCATTAAAATCACATCATTAATTAGTTGTGTCCTTCACTTGAGATAAAATTTGAAGACATAATTGTTAAAGACGAATGTTTCTTCATTCCGGTTTTCTTATGAACTTAGTTAGAAGAACCGATAACGAGGACATTTAGAGAAACAATTGTGCGAGAGTTTAATGGCTGTATTTCCAGACTTTGACATTCGATGATTATACACAGTAAGGAAAATATATTTAGCTATTTATTTACACTGTGTTATTTGCGCCAAACTGCTCTGTCTCCAAAATGTCCGTACGCATGGGTCAGAGTTTGCGTGCAGGTGCGCACATTTTTCCGTCGAGTTTGTTTTTATAAATCCCATCATTTGCGTGAGAAGTGGCGTACGCCTCTTTTATGGCCATACTCTTTCAGGGCATGTTTTGTGCGTACGCAACAGTTAGTGAACTCAAGTTAGATTGAAAAAGGTAAGTGTGATAAAAACGATTATAAGCATTAATCCCTCACACACATTTAATGTGACCTTAAATATCCTCATTATCACGAAGATTAAATCTGCAGAGTTATTTGCGCTTGTATTGAGTGATACTTGTTTCATGCAGCTCTTGTAAAATCAAACTCAAATCTTAAACAAAAATTAAATCTAAATATTTAATCAGCGCTGTCTCACCATCACACTATGAGCGCATGAGGAGGATATGATCAGACTGCATAGAATATAGGACAGCATCAAATAACACAGTGTAAATAAATAGCTAAATATATTTTCCTTACTGTGCATAATCATCGAATGTCAAAGTCTGGAAATACAGCCATTAAACTCTCGCACAATCGTTTCTCTAAATGTCCTCGTTATCGGTTCTAACCAAGTTCATAACAAAACAGGAATGAAGAAACATTCGTCTTTAACAATTATGTCTTCAAATTTTATCTCAGGTGAAGGACACCAGTAATTAATGAGGTGTTAATGATCAGTCTAAATGCTGTAAAAATATAAATGCTGCAGAGAACTTCTTTGGCTTTAATATAATTATAATAATAATTATAACAATTATTAGTATGGAAATCTCAGTGAATCGGCCATTTGTGATTTCGTTACGGAGATAAAGGATCAGGGGTTTTACATAAGTTTTTGTTATTTTTCTATGGCATCTGATAGCGGTCGAACCCAAAACGGTATATGTCCATTATGGTGCGTGACGTCAGGCTTAACAAGCGGATTGGATGTCAGGCTTATTAATATATAAATAAGCATTCATGAGGTGCTTTGCATTGACTATTTATGGATAAAAATGGGCGTGTACAGGGCGGGATATGAGGCTGATTCACCTACACACACTTGCTAATCTGTGATTTATAAAGGGAAAATAGCGTGCAGGTGTGCGTGCGCAAGGTTTTATAAATCTCAATTTTTGTTTGCGTACGCCCTTTTCAGCATTCTGGCGTAAGTTCACTTTTAGTAAGGATCCTACGCACAGTTTTATGAATGAGGCCCCAGGTCTGCAGACTCCCAATATAGGAGAGTGGTTGAGAGACGGACAAGCAAGTTAGTGTGATCATTCTCCGGGGGAATGTCCATTGTACAGTTCACACTTTGATTGATGTCCTGGGGCACTATCTATGTGAGAAACTAGAAACACGACATTTGTTGCCTCTGGTGGGAACATTATTACTGATGTAATAGGACTTATGTTGTCTTTTTCACGTTGCGCGCGTGTTTGCATTTGCAGATCACAAACACACGACAAACTCAACTCGCGTTAGTCCATAACAAAGTATTTTACAATAAAAATATACTTACAGGTTGGGAATCTGAAGCGCCAGCGAAGTTTTAATGGTTGGAATGGCCCCACTTTTTAACCAAAGCTTTCGTGCACTGCCGGCCTTGATCTCTCCCAGGTTCATGAAGAAATCATCTGTGAAATTTTAGTTTTCTGTATCACTGTGCTTTAATGTCTCTGTGAAATAAGCCATATGGGCGGTGCAAATTGCATTCAGCTTAAGTTTTGTGGGCCGATTTGCGCTATTACCTGATTTGCATAATTTCTTTAGTGTATCGATACAATACAACAATACAAAAACTATGGGCAGAGCAGTTTATTTTTATGAATCCCTCACTGAAATGACTGAAATGTGAATGGCCATATGTGTTTGAATGAGATGGACCTGGCTGTGCTTGTCTCACACATGTTGATCTGCTCCAACAGGCTTTCTAAAACCAGATCAGTACAGCTTTCAGCCTGATTCCTGTTTGCTGTATGATTATCAAAGCTGGATTCCCCTGCAGTGCTTCACCAGCGAACGGACCAAAGCTTTAACTGTCTTAAGACACACATGACGACTTTACATCTGAAGCTTCAGTCATGGGAAGTGAGGTAAGGTTTTCCCTTATAGGAAGATCTGTCTCAACCAACATGCAGGCATTCCTGTTTTGCGCTTTTTCTAAGTTCACATCGTGTACTTTTCCTATTTGTGATACAGTGAGAACCTAGAAATCAGGCAAATTAGGAACTGTTGCTTTTACAGCCTGACCTTGTAAAGAGCTCTTGCTTTTGCAGAAGTGGGTCATCTTGCTCGTTCTTTGTTTTGGGCTTGTGTAAGGTTTCTGTGACACTGAATAATATGTCTTCATGTGAGAATGAAGACTTTGTGGGTAAATTTTCCTTTGGAGCCTGAAATTGATTTCCTGGGGCACTATCTATGTGAGAAACCAAATTCTAGCAAGGTATTATGAATTTATTGAAATGTGAATGGAACATTACATTATATTTGCCCATTCCATTTCCCCTCAAATAGTGCCAGGCAAACAGAATAAAATCTAAACATTTCAGAAGCGCAGGATTATGAGTATTTCCACATCCTGTAAAATCTGAAAGATCCGTCTTCACAGTTCGTCACAGCTAGATTTTTTATATTCATATACATTTTTTTGTATGGATATAGATTCTTAACTATTTAAATTGCTTTGAATATGCTCAACCAATAAGAATGCAGAACTTTGAACTTTTAGTTTTAAGAAGTGTATAACATTTTGCCATATTCTGCTTGTTTTTAATCAACATCACATCAACGAAAGAAAAGCACCCTTTGTTGCATCAAATTATGATTTACTATAGTAAATTGAATAAAATAATACGATTTTATAGGAGGCAAAGCAAAACAACGCAAAAGTACACATAGTTTAGGGGCAATGGTTGACCAGTGCTTGTGCAGCTGGTGTAAGAAAGCAGGGGTGAGACTGGTCAGGATAAAGGCTGGATTGATGAGGCTGCCACAGTTTGTCAGCACTGACAAATTGACATCCCAGGCATGAAGCAAGTGAGATATTAGAGAACAGTGATTCACCAAGACCCTGTCCATACATGGCCATCATGACTCAGAACCTCCAAGAAGGGCACCAGTAGTCTCTTTCAATGAATCATGGAAAATTTATTTAGGGTTTTTTTGGACAGGCGATTCATCTTAATATGGCAAATGGAAAAAAATATGAAATTGACAATGAGAGAAAACATACAAATATAAATAAGAGGGAAATATGTGTATTTTACCTTGATATTGTCTTCATACTGTACATTCCTTAGATGTTTATTTAAATGTTCATTTTAAAACTGAAAAAAAAGTGTTATATATATATATCATTGATGTTATATCATGTAAATCAATCATTACACTATTTAGCATTTAAAGTCAAACAAACAAATAGCAGTGCAGCATGTAAGATTGCATTGTATTCCTCTTTCCACCCAAATGTAGCTTCATCCAACTTGATGAAGCTTCACTGCACATGGTAAGCTCTCTGTCTGCATATCAGGACCTTCACAAGATCGGAAATACCGGTCTGCCTTAGCATTAGGAAATAGAGAAAACTGAAGATTTCTCATTTTATATTGTCTTTACACTAGAAATTTGACCAATTGTTGCGTTCTCTTGATAGAGGAATTGGATTCCCCATTCTCTCTCTTTCACTTATTTGGTGCCAAAACCCAGGCATCTTTATTTTCCCGATTTATTAAGACACCTCTTGTAGTTAAAGCCAAACTCTCAGGCAGCATTGCATCCATCCTTTGTGGTAGAAAGCAATTCTCGAATACACTGTGACAAGTGCAGTGAAACAATTATCTTCAAGATGGTACACAAGGTGTCACAAGAGATGTGGTTACTTTAGCTAATGTAAGACAATATTGAAAACAATTGGAAACCCAGTCCTGTGTTTGTAGAGCTATTTGTGTGGCGTACAGAGTTGCTGCATATGTGGAAGATTATGATGCTGCTTTAGAAGGCAACTACCTCTGTAGGCAATGAGGCAGCTCATCAGGCTTTGAAACACAGATAATATATTCTTTCTCTGATTGACAGGGTGTGAGAATGAAAGTGAGTAAGTGTCTATGTTAAGAGAAGCATTGAGGCCACTGGAGTAGATTATTTAGGGACTTGCCATGTGATATAGTGGAGTTCAGGTACGATTTACTCATTAGTTCTTAATGTTTTTAACTTCAAGGCCCCCCAATTGTACGCAACAAGATTGATGGATATCTTGATTTTTTTAGTTGTTGTTTTATCTTATTTAGTGCTTGTTTTAACTTACAGTTTTAAGACATCAACCCTTGTGGGCTCTGCCCCTGGTTTAGAAATGCTGAATTTACAGATATAATATGTACTTAAATTTTTTTTTTAAATATTGAATAAGCACTTTTGTGTACTGAAGCACAATCTTGGATCTTTTGCAGCCAGATCATGTATGGTAGTCTTGCTTGTTTTTTACCACTAAAGTATCTTTCAGAGCTGCGTCACAGCATGGTACAAAAATGTAATGGTCCAAGACAAGACCACTCCATCTCCTTAAATCGGCAGGAAAAATAATAAGACTACCAGCGGAGAGAGGCTCCAGCAGTGAGAACATTAAAAGCCTGAGCCAGCTGGTTTAGAAAACCTTTACAAACCCTGACAAGCCTCTCTTCTACCCCCTCACTCACTGTAGTTATGCTGTGTTATTTGCTGCCCAGTTTGTGTTTCTGTTGTGTTTGTTGTCTTTTTATTAAAGGATGCTAAAATGTAAAAACAAAATCTAAAGGGTAAAGCACATGGATGGAAATTTTCTTAAAGGGACAGTTCACCCAAAAATGAAAATTCATTGTCATTTCAAACCCGTATGATTTTCTTTCTTTCGCAGAACACAAAATACGCAATTTGGTAAAAGAAAGTTGGTAACTGAACAGCGGCGGCATCTATTTCTATTGTATGGGCACAAAACCAATGCAAGTGAATGGGTAACAGTTAACAACATTCTTCAATATACACTCACCTAAAGGATTATTAGGAACACCATACTAATACGGTGTTTGACCCCCTTTCGCCTTCAGAACTGCCTTAATTCTACGTGGCATTGATTCAACAAGGTGCTGAAAGCATTCTTTAGAAATGTTGGCCCATATTGATAGGATAGCATCTTGCAGTTGATGGAGATTTGTGGGATGCACATCCAGGGCACGAAGCTCCCGTTCCACCACATCCCAAAGATGTTCTATCGGGTTGAGATCTGGTGACTGTGGGGGCCATTCTAGTACAGTGAACTCATTGTCATGTTCAAGAAACCAATTTGAAATGATTCGAGCTTTGTGACATGGTGCATTATCCTGCTGGAAGTAGCCATTAGAGGATGGGTACATGGTGGTCATAAAGGGATGGACATGGTCAGAAACAATGCTCAGGTAGGCCGTGGCATTTAAACGATGCCCAATTGGCACTAAGGGGCCTAAAGTGTGCCAAGAAAACATCCCCCACACCATTACACCACCACCACCAGCCTGCACAGTGGTAACAAGGCATGATGGATCCATGTTCTCATTCTGTTTACGCCAAATTCTGACTCTACCATTTGAATGTCTCAACAGAAATCGAGACTCATCAGACCAGGCAACATTTTTCCAGTCTTCAACTGTCCAATTTTGGTGAGCTCGTGCAAATTGTAGCCTCTTTTTCCTATTTGTAGTGGAGATGAGTGGTACCCGGTGGGGTCTTCTGCTGTTGTAGCCCATCTGCCTCAAGGTTGTGCGTGTTGTGGCTTCACAAATGCTTTGCTGCATACCTCGGTTGTAACGAGTGGTTATTTCAGTCAAAGTTGCTCTTCTATCAGCTTGAATCAGTCGGCCCATTCTCCTCTGACCTCTAGCATCAACAAGGCATTTTCGCCCACAGGACTGCCGCATACTGGATGTTTTTCCCTTTTCACACCATTCTTTGTAAACCCTAGAAATGGTTGTGCGTGAAAATCCCAGTAACTGAGCAGATTGTGAAATACTCAGACCGGCCCGTCTGGCACCAACAACCATGCCACGCTCAAAATTGCTTAAATCACCTTTCTTTCCCATTCTGACATTCAGTTTGGAGTTCAGGAGATTGTCTTGACCAGGACCACACCCCTAAATGCATTGAAGCAACTGCCATGTGATTGGTTGATTAGATAATTGCATTAATGAGAAATTGAACAGGTGTTCCTAATAATCCTTTAGGTGAGTGTATCTTCTTTTGTGTTCTGCGAAAGAAAGGAATTCATACAGATTTGAAATAAAACGAAGGTGATTAAAAGATGACAGAATTGTAATTTTTGGTGAACTATCACTAATTGTCCAGAGAAAAACTGCATTGTTGAGAGGTTGCTCATACATTGATCCTGAGACATAATGCATGTGAATCGCATTGGACTTAATTGATAATACTATCATGAGGGTATTTAACATAATTAATTGCATATAGCCTAGCTCTTCTAATTGGGTAAAATTGTGTGTTTGTGTATAGATGGCTATAAGTTCACTTACCTGGATGCTGACCTGAAGCTATGCTTGGTGATATATGTACAGTTAAGCCCTCACCACCATCATCATTATTATCGCCAACCAGTGAACTTGGCTGACTTGCTGCCATGAACTCAAGCTAACCTCACAGCAATCTTTCCAAGCATTCCTTCTGAAATACCTGAGTGAGTGTTTGCAGTCATATGCAGTGCATTGCTTCAGACGGTAGACTGAGAAACTCTGTCATGTCACTCCAGATCACTCTTGTGAGGTGTGTTGACATCATTTTCCCCCAGCGGTAGGGCTTATGTAAATTGCATTCAGATTCCAAAAACTAGTCACAATTGTTCCAGAAACAAAGCCTATTTACATATTTTCTGAAAGATTTGTTTTTCGACAACAATCAGACTACTGATCTAGCATTTAACCCTCTGGAGTATCAGTTTGCCAGCAAGAGTAGTTTTGCTTTGTCCTGCCCCTTTATTTTTAGGCTCTAACTTGCTGTGAGGAGCCATTGGAGTGTGAAGGAGAGAGTGGAAACAACACGACTAGAGAAAATGAGAGTATTTGTTATGATAATCACATAAGCATGATGGATCATGTTCCATTGCTTTTGGCTGGGAGGCGAGAGCAGGGGCCTGGTGTCATCATCTGCCTGGGGCACTGCATCTGGGAACCACTGCTGTGTGTTCCAGGGACTGCCTTGCGTGGGTCAGCCGCTCTGTTAAATTCAAAGCCAAATCTAAAAGCCTTAGCTCAGTATATATGTGTCAGTATGGAAATGATGCTGGGACTCTTGTTCATATTGTATGTTACCAATATCAAGTGATGTATTTATAAATTACAATGATAGATTAGAAATGTATATTGCTTATTAAAAATCCAGGATTAGAGATAGATTTTCTAGTGGTCTGTCAGCCTCAAGTGGGCAGTGAAGCTAAACCGGGCCATAACCTGGATGGGAGACCTCCTGGGAGAGATTGCTGGTAGTCAGGCAGTACAGTGTCTATCATATGATAGAGATAGATGTTAAATCGAGGTCTTGACTCTGGAGATATTAAGATGAAAGTACTGACTCTTTGTGACCACTAAAAATCACAAGATGTCTTTTTTTAAAGAGCAACGATTTCTCAATTGATCTCAATCATGCTAATATCCCACACTCTAATTAATGCAACATTTTTAAGGAACAATTTAATATCATATTTGCATTACCATGCTTACCGTAAAGTTTTTCACACTTATGCTTGTCCATCTAGCTGTGTCTATGTCACTATGTCACAACACAGATTGAGTACATTGTCATTGGGCCGAAACATTCGTAAATATATGAGTAAATGGCGAGTAATTTATGCATAAAACTGACCTTCCCGAATACTTTTCTCCGGATTCACAAATACTTTGTAAACGTCAGATTTGGTAGTAAAATGAGTGTATGGTAATTAGGGCTTTCAACATTAACGCATTAACGCATGCGATTAGTTTTTTTCAGGTTAACGCGTTAAAATATTTAACGCAATTATTGCAGCATCCGTTTATTTTGTCATCCTCTGTCTAGCGTTACATTATATAATCATGCTCTTATTCATGTAAAGGTCTTTAAACCATTTAAGCACGATTTGAAACAGTTTTGTGCTTTGGCGCGTTCAGTATAGATAGACATCTTCTAGCTGTGGGATGCGGCACAACGCAACGCGATAGCGGTCCTGTCTGGTGTATACAATCACGGACTAAAGGCTGCATCAGTGAATCTCTGTCAGACAGCACAGCATCAGTATTAAGTTCTATTTCATGCTTGAATGAACAAAACCACACAAGATTATGTCAGAAAGCCCATTTTGTCTAGCATTTTCGTAAGCACAGATTTCAATGTGTTAAATAAAATCCTAAATGAATGCAAATAGTTGTGAAAATGGGAAAGGGCATCAGAAATGCGTATGAGCGGCAGCTCTTAAAGGGGTCGCATTCTTAAACCTGCTGCTGTGACTCCTGTCATTAATGTTAATCAAAGAACAAAAGAAAAGAGGAATTCAATGTGTTTTGTTGCTTTAATTCTGTGTTTAATTTAGAATTTAGTATTAAAGACTGTACAACGTTTGAGAACTTGATTCAATTTCTTACATTACATTTCCTACCTGTTAGACATGATAGCTCTCAATTATACTATACTTCAATGTTGAACGGCTATAATTAATGTTAAAATAAAGAAAAAAATCATCAATTTAATGGAGACATCAGTTGCAGTACTAATATCAGAATGTTGCCTTTCATTCATAAAATGATGTTGTTAAAGAAATCTGTTGTTTCTACATTTTATTATCAAATTATTAGAATGTAAAAGTACATTTAAAAACATTAATGTTATGTACGATTAATCATGATTAATCACAGAAAAAATGTGTGATTAATCAGATTTTTTTAATTGATTGACAGCACTAATGTTAATGAATTACAATCATACACAGGGCGCAGGCTCATTCACAATTAGCATAATCCCGCCTATGAATTACAGCTACTAAAATAATCTATCCAGCAATGCTGTAATCCTCTGGACTTCATTCTATGATTTGGCTACATTATATTGCATAATTGCATAGACTAATAGACTATATACCTACCAATAAATTAATAAATTAAACCGTGGCACCAAAGCCTTTTTGCCATCTGAAATAATACCTAGTGCTCTTCTGAAAGTGACCAACTGGTGGTGTGTGAGAACGCTTTGGAGGCACTGCGAGTTATTCCGGAGACACCTTGTTTGCTGTGATTTGGAATATCTGAAACAGTTACTTGTTACTAGTATCTTATTTTGAAAAACATTACTGAATATGAAAATGCAGGAACCATTCATATGAACTTCTCCATTGTTGTGTTGTATACAGTACAGTAAGTATGATGGTTGGCCAATGTAATGTTTGTCCCGCCTCTTCTCCACTGTGATTGGACGGCTGTGTAAAAAAGGACAGTGACGAGTTCTGCGTTTTACCCAAAGTTAAAAAGTAAAAAATGATAAAAGACAGGGTAAAGGAACTGGTGAAATGTCATTATGAAACACAGTGCATGAAAATTGAAATTTTTGTCTAATTTGTCTAAAAGAATAAAGAACGTTTAATTGTTTTACGCCATTTACACGTGGTAGGGAGCAGGTGTACATTTCGTTCGTACCAACTAACATTTTGAAAATACAAACATTTTCACGAACCCAAAAATTTCTGTCAGAACGACTTTACGAACGATTTACACAAAAAATTGTTCTGCTCGTGTTTCATAATGAGGCCCATTTTGTGTATGTTTGTGTTTTTAGCTGTGCCCATTTTATCTCCAGAGTGAGCGATGAGACTGAGTCATATACAGTATTCTTGCCAGCCCGGTTGTCTGAGGATTCGGTAATGATGTCTGATGCCATTTTTATAACGTCTTTTTCATTCTTTCTCTTAGTCTTTCTTTTCCTTTCACAGAGTTATTTTCCTATAGGACTTATAATGTCAATACAAACTGACCTTTGACCTCCCACAGTAATATTTGTCTCCTCTTCCATTTCCAAAATGATGGAAGAAAATGAAAGATTTAAAAGAATTGGAAAGTTTAAAAGTATATATTAAGAGTTCAGATGCAAAGCCCTCTAAATCTAAAACTTTTAAATGAGCATTTTTTATCAGGCTCCTGCATTTACTTTCAGCAAAACCAGATATAGATAAACTTGTTTAGAAAAAAAAAACTTAATGTATCCATTGGACATAAGTATTTATTTGTTTATATTTAGTTTTCTTTTCACATCATATATCTCAAATAAATTAAATATGACCTTCATATAACGAAAAGGATTGTAAGAAAATTAAAACCTAGAACATACAAGTGTCCATGGTTAAAGACCTTGTTATTAGAAGCATAATTAGACAAATAGTTTAGATAGTTTTCTGCTTAAAAATAATGGTTAGTCACTGATATTTATTAAACAAGTAATATACAGAGCTCTTTTTAATTGGGGCAGCCTCTTAATTATGTAAGGAATAATTGACGACGGGCCGTTCAATTATCGAAAGTTAATGCACACCCCGAGGTGGTAATGCGGCCACGACGCGAAGCGGAGTGGCCGTTACACCTCGGGTGTAACTTTCGTAACTTTGTAACTTTCGATAATTGAACGGACCGGAGTCAATTATTCCGCTTATACCACGGTCACAACACCACAAGACATTGTTCCGATACCACAAGACGTTGTTACGATGTTTTATCTCAAGACATTTGTATGGTATTTGTCCCGGAATGCACTTGCTGGTAGGACTAATTTCTTACGCATCTCATCTGAAGGCGTTGCTTGAGCTGCATATGCAGTTTTCCGAGAGCGAGAGGAAGACAGACAGCGCACATGCACACGCGTTTGCTTCACTGAGAGTGAAAAGACAAGTATCTATATTTGATTTGTTTTCGTCGTATTTAACACCCCTGTCGTATAAGAAAAGTATTAAGAGAAAAAAGTGACATGGAGGTTTCTGCGCCAGCTGCGGTTCTCTCAGTGGCATAGAAAGCTTCCTGCTGTGTGTTTTAAGTCCCGTTTGCCCATTCCACAGACGAATTTAACATGTTGTTGTTGTTATTTTTGTGCTTCGTGTTTTATCTTTAACCCGCTGATTGTGTCATGTAGTTTGCCGTTACCTTTGATATATGCTTTAGTTTTTCATCTGAACAGTCCTGTACAGTGCTCTCGCCATTGTTGTTCAAATGTTCATGCTGTCCATAAATATTAATAGTTATTTCTTCTCAGACAATGGAATTTGCCTGTCACTTTGTCTGTTGTTAAATACATATTCACTGGAAGACAGAAGGATAAACTTGGCAAAGTGATATGGAACTGTAATGCGGTCAGCAGACCTGGAACACCTTCATAGGTGTGCGTTTAACTGAAAAATAATGCACACCCGTCGAACGTTCGTCAGCCAATCAGAATGAAGCATTCAACAGCCCCGTGGTATAAGGCAGGACTAATCACTCTGTCACGGTCCTGCCCTCTTGTTTCTGAATTTCTAGTCGTGTGGCAGGATCGGGACAGAGCCCTTAGGTTTTATGTGAGAAAGCCATGAGTTGTTTATGTTTTGACATCTCTCGTTTCATGTATTGCTTCCCTGCCGTGTCTAATGTTTCCCACCTGCCCGGTGTAATTATCCCTCATTTGTCTCTCATATAAATGCCCTCATGTTTCTTTGTCCTGTGCTCGTGTATTGTATATGGTGTCTTGCTGCATTCCATGTTCTGTGCCTTCCTGCTTCCCATGCCAGTGTCCTTTGTGAATTCCTCCGTCCTGTCTAGTAAGTGTTCTGTTTAGTTTTTGTCTAGTGTTTGGTTAGTCTAGTGTTTAGTCAGTCTTCGTTTCTATTTACCTGTGTT
This sequence comes from Triplophysa rosa, assembly GCF_024868665.1. Lineage (NCBI taxonomy): Eukaryota > Metazoa > Chordata > Actinopteri > Cypriniformes > Nemacheilidae > Triplophysa > Triplophysa rosa. The sequence continues at coordinate 13,210,526 of NC_079902.1, forward strand.
TTTGCTTTACCCCCTCGTGGGTTCTTGTTTTGTGTTTATTGTTTAAATAAAGTATTTTGTGTTAACCCCTTCACCTCTGCCTGCCTGTATTTGGGTTCTCTCCCTTGTCAAACCCTGACATCACTCTGTTATTATCCCAATGAGCATTCAACAAGACCCATGAAATCTGGTCAGCTAATTGACTTGTCTGAAATGTTCTCGCAAATTAAAAGTGTTTAAAGGGTGTTTGCTGTGTATTGAAGTTGGTTCCGAAACCTTTGAATAGCCCACAGCACGACATCAGTAACGAAGCATGGAAGTGCCAATGAAATGACGTACAAGCTGTGGACTCATAGTCACCGTGCTGTGTTGTGAAAAAAGTGACCTTTTAACCAAGTCAGTGACCAAGTCAACACCAGGTCTGACTATGATGCCAACAAGAGAATAAGCAATAAAATTGTGGCGTTGTAGAATTACACCTGACCTTGAACTTGTCTTGAACAATATCTGCAAAATTAGAACAAATTAAAAAAATGAAAGATGTTGCACATGACAAATCTAGGCTTGTGTCATCTGGTCTGAGATAAATGCACTAAACACTGCGTGTAATTAGAAATACCAACAGAAACTAAATTATTTACATAAGGCTTGCCAGCTGTATTGATTTGGGATAAAAGCGTGTGCAGGGGAACGGACAGTTTGCTCATTAAAATGCTCCACATTGCCATAATTCCCTTAATTTATGAAGAGATGCACACATGCACAGGCGTTGATCTCCAAAGAGACCTGGTCTTCATTCCAGCATTAGCAGAGGTCTCTGATTGGAGCTTGATTGCATAATTACAGTATGTACTCCGCCATCCCCATTAAACACGAGACATATTAAAAGCATACAGCGAGTTAAGCCAAAATCGGTAACAGGTAGAAATACCTATTAACATACTTTTGATCATGCCAGGTTTGAAATGCATAAATATTCAAGAGGGAAAAGTACAGAGCCTAATAAAACACAAGCAAAATGGTGTTACAAATTGATCACAAACAAGACCGAAAACTTTATCAAGCCTGTATCAGTACTGTGAATACGAGAGACCATCCAAATTCAAACCTGCTTCAACCATATGAGTGCTAGCATGTGTGAGTTTAATTTTACACTATGTATTTAAATAACATTTATGAAAGAGTAAGAAACGAGTACAGACTTATGGCAGGGCTTGATGATAAGCATTGTCATGTGGTTGTCCTTCGGACAAGTAAATTTGTCATTCACTTGACGTTATTCCGAAGATAAAAAATGATATTTCATTTGAAGTGTAAATATAATTGTTTCAGATCCTGATTGGTCAAGTTTTAGCGTTTTACCTATAGTGTCCGCTGCGGCCACCTTAATTTGTTAATACTCTCCATGATTGCTATAGAACAAAGGCAAGCAGTAATTATTATTAGTGTCCAGGGCTGTACGTTAACTTTTTTTGCACATAGCACTGGTGCCACAGAGGTTTAAAGTTTTGTAGCACAGGCCAAACAGTTGTAGCACAAATATAAAACGTCTGTTGTCATCATTAACATTTTTTGCAAGTGCAGGTCAATAGGCAGGTAACTGACAAATGACATTAATGTTACATACAGATGGACAAATTAAGGCAATACCATTTTTAGTTGACCTAAATTAGTTTTATATCATTGTTTTCTATACAATAGTGGTATATTTGTCCACATAAATTACTGTAGTATACTATACTACAGTGTTTACTACAGTTTATCAATTAACTACAAGGGTACTACAATTTTCTTTAGCAAATAATACAGTATTTTTTTGGTCTGAGTGTTCAAGTTAATGGGTATTTTATTTTGACGGGTTGTCGGGAAGACGCGAGAGTTATAGTGTGTTTGACGATAGCTTCACTCAAACAGTAGAACGCTCGTAAAGTAAACTCTCAGAGCAACTCTGATTAAGTTTACATTTACATTTAGATTGGGTTGCACTAACAAGGATTAGGTTTAAATCGAGATTAAATCAAGGTTTATTTAATAATTCTGTTGCACCAAACTGCAAACCTTGTTTAAAAATAATCAGGTTTATAGTTAAGCTATCATTTGATCTGGGTTTTAATTTTATAGTAAATCTAGATTAACTTTAATTCTGTTGCTCCATTATTTTAAACTCTGATTTATCTCTCAGTTAGGGGTTAACTTTAAGCTTGCTACTGAGGAGGTTTAAATAAGAAAAAACACATATCTATAATAAAATGTGCGGAAAAATGATCTGAAACAGACACATAAGCCAGGGCCGTTCGCGGCAGCGTTGACGGAAGAGGTTCACCCGCTCGTGTTTCCCATACTGCGCTCTTCTCTCTTATTGTCTGCTCCAGTCGTGAGCTGCAGGATAATGATGCGGTTCAACTGTCATATCCGTACGCTGTCATGGCGCTCGAGGCTTGTGAAATGTGTTTATGGATGATCAGACTGATCAACGAATTATCCAGAGAGAGGTTTTAAATAGCAAAATTACGTTTCTTTTACATGCACGAGCTGTTTATTTCCTTTTTACATGACAGTGCAACACTGTTGCTGTTTAGTTACACCGGCAAATCCATCATGGCGGACAAAATTAATCGCATATGATGGTTTAAATACAGGTTAAATTTTTAATCCACGATTTATTAATCTCTGTTTAAAATTCACTGGTGCAACGCAATTTGAATTAAAATAAAACCAGGATCAACAAACCCTAGATTAGCTCTACACTCTGTTTACTTTAATCCTTGTTGGTGCAACCCACCCTGAGTCATTTAGCAGACGCAGACGCTTTTATCCAAAGCGACTTACAAAGTAGGGGGAAAAAAATAGAAGCAGTTTGTGCAACAAAAGAACAACAATGCATAGGTGCAGTAAAACTGCTCTCAATTAGCCTACCACAGTATACAAAGCTAAGAATTTGGGGGGTAGGAAAGTAGAAAAGAAGTAGATGACTGTACTAATGGGTCAGATGCTGACGGAAGAGATGTGTTTTTAGCCGATTCTTAAGACAACTACAGAATCCGCTGATCTTGTGGCAAGAGGGAGATCATTCAAGAATCGTGGAACACATCTGGAGAATGTTTCTGTGTTTATGTCCTCATACAGTGCAGACACGGACAGATCCTCGACCATCACTCGTGTAGTATGTTAATCAGTGCACCTCATTCACTCAGACACGCAGAACAGCCAGATGACATTTAAATAACAGGATTCCGCGTCCGCATCTAGTTATATGGAGTCAGTGCGGTGCGCGATTGATTATTGTCACATACAAACAAGCACAATGACAAACGCACTTCACACAAACTCACAGCTCTGTCTAATGCACCTATTCTTATTATTCTTAGCACAGACTGATTTTTTGAAGCACTGTTTTTTTCCGAGTTAAAATTCTCTCTCACTTGCCCATACAAAACATTCACTTGTCCCAGACAAGCGGACGAGCGAAAATGTCGAGCCCTGCTTATGGGATATTTTGAAGGCATTTGGTTTGTCTGCCCCACAGGTATACATCCAACTCACTCTGAATGTAAATCTCACAGGTAAATATTTCATGAAAGGTGGTGTAGGATTCCTCCTGCCTTGGTAGGGCTAATGGAATAGGGTGCATGCTGTTCTTCTGACATGAATGTAATTACATCAGGGGATAATAATTCTGGAGTTTAGCACACCATCAGCGCTGGAATTTTACATGTAACACAGTTGCACAGTTTTTGTCCTTTTTTAATGAGATGCAGAGGGATGCTGAAAAGATAGTTTTTTTTAATTAAGCAAAATGTATTATAATGGCTTTTCAGGACTCGCATAATAAAATTGTCCAAACATACTTGACTTTAGAGATTAGAATGCTTACAGAGTGATTCATAGAATAGCAGCAAAAGAGGCCAAAAGCTCCACAAAAAGGAAAGAGGAATGATGGTTATTACCTATGTATTTACAGTATTACCAAACAATTTAGGATTAGACATTTAACAAGGCATAAGCGATAATAAAAAGGTAAGGAAAATGAGTTATGAAACTGTGGTTGTTTTTGGAATAATCATTCTCCCTTTTTCTTTCAAAAACCTATCACTGGAATAATCTAAGAGAGATGGTTTTAATTTCGTTATGCCCCAGAGCTACGACCCAAAATTAATTGTCCTTTTACATCGGAGAGAGCGTTCTCCTGAGACAGCCTCAAGAACCGAGGACAAATGAGATCATAATGAAAACTTAGAGAAGGTATTCCCACTGTACGCTCCACAGTTGCTCTGAATTATACAGAATTAACAGTGCATGTACAGTATGTGCATTGAAAGAACACTTGATGCGCTTTCCCTTTTCATGTGTTGAATGATGAGACAAGATGAGACATTTCAAAATGACCATTTTTCCTTATAGGCCGTAGTCAAATCACAACACCACGGTTTGCTATTCGGCTAATGGTAATAGATAGGGTTAGGGATAATAGGCATTCTAGAGCTTATTTGGTTGGTTAAAACACTGCAGGATGTGTTAATACTATTTCTGGTTCAAAAGCAGGTTCATTTCATCAATCCGATTTTGGCCTCAGAGCTGAAAGATAGACGTAGACTGAGAAGTAACAGATAAAATCCATCAAGTCCTTGGCCAAAGCAGTTTATAAAGTTAAACCTTTAAGACGAATGAAAAGTAAAGCTCATTTGATTGATTTTCTCTCCCCTCAAAGTTCTTCTTGATTTCAAGAGAGATTAAATTGAGAGTCCAGCTGCTGGGTTATTCACAAAGGGATTCACATACCTCTGTTTCCCTGCGTCATAGACATTTTTTTTGCGCTGTGGTAATTAACTAATGATTACTAGTAGTTTTGCTAAATCTGTGGGTCATGAGTTCACAGTCAGTGAGATGACGTCTCTGATAGTGCTTCAGAGCTTTTGTGTAGATTAAGTCAAACTGAGTTGTAACAAGTGCACATTAGCACTTTCTGTCTACCTGATCTAATACTTAAAATACATTTTTACAACCAGTTAATTTAAACGTTACCTCATCTGGTAATATTAAGGTTATCTGTAAAATAGGGCTATTTATATCATGTTATTGCTTGAAATTGTAAGAGCTGGAGGCAAAATGTATGATGAAATGATCAGACACGTATTTTAAATATTGAATGCAAACTCATGAAGGTGCATCAACTTTATCATTATTCACAATTTTACTGTTATAATTACAATGAATAGGCTAATACATAATCGAAGTAAATACTGTAGAGTTCTCACTAAAACAAAGAAGTGAAACAAGTGAGATACAGAAAAGCTTGGTTTTACAAACTCTCTTTGTAAGACATTTCATGACAAAGTGAATTTGTAATTTTCAATAGGCTGAAAAAAGTGCTTGTTATGTGAATGCAAAATCCCATTAGTCACCTGTATTTCAAGTGCTGCTAAGCAAAAGAACTCTCATGTCACATCATATATCCTGCAAATACCAGTTTGCGTACAAAATAGGGCTGCAGCTATCGATTATTTTAGTAATCGAGTGTTCTACTGATTTTCCATCGATTAATCGGGTATTCGGATAAGAAGTACTTTTTCATTATTAGAGAGCAATACATACAAGAGGATATAAGACAGGTCTCTTAAAATGAGCAACTAATTTGTTTCCTTTTTAGGAAAATTAACATATTTATTGCTGAAATTGCATACATTAATATCTGAGAAAACTAAACCCAATTAGTACATTCTATTGACATATTACATTCAAAATGCTAATACAAATGTATAAATAAGAAACATTAATAAAAATAGAAGGAATAATTTCAAAGGTAAACAACTAACTTCAGCTTATGCATGATGCATTTAGTTTATCTAAATTAGTTTTAGTTTCTTTTTTTTTACTATTAAATAGTAATATATTTGTCCACATAAAAATACAGAGTTAACCGGACTTTTATTTTGGCAGGTCGTCGGAAGACGCTTATTTTTTAGGATGTCTGTTTCTTCACTCAAACAATAAAATGTTCATGAAATAAACTCTCAGAGCAACTCTGGAGATGAAGTTCATGTGTTCATGTCCTCATAAAGCGCATAACGCATGTAGCACGTTAAACTATGCGGTTCATTCACTCAGACACGCAGAACAGCCAGATGACGTGTAAATAACAGGATTCGGCATCAACTAGTCCGAATCTAGTTTTATGGACTCAATGCAGCCGGAAAACAAGTTTCACTCGCAAAATAGACTAAAACAGTAAAATAGCAGTTCACCATTTCAATAAGCTATCTCTTATTTATCAGCATGAGAAATACGTGTGAGCGTGTGAACAGACTAAAATGCGTGTGTCTCACGGTGAATGCGTGAGACTTGAGAGCCCTGTAACATGAACAGAGTTTAGTGGGCTGTGCGTTAGTAATAACGGTCCGTGGGGAAACGCAGTGCTCCGTGTGTACTGTAGTTAAATGGATTAAATGAAGCTTCGAGCAACAAAAATTGCCTCGATGAATTTTTGTATTCGAATTACTCGAGTTACTCAAGGAATCGTTTCAGCCCTAGTACAAAACCACCAACAAACTGTTGTGTTGTGTAGTATCTGAGCTCAGTGGATCCGAGATCTGTTTTCACTAAATGTGAAGACATAGCCCTTTCGTGTGTAGCATGATACAGCGGAATATCTGGTCACTGAGTATATCTGGCCACTATCTTCTCATCTCCATGGCTGTAGTGTTCCCATCAGTCCCGTAATGGATCACCTCCAGACTTCATCTGATTGAGAAGGTGGTGCTGGTGAGACTCCAGGCTGGTTTTGTCTGACCATTGCTTTTCTTCAGGAAGATACCTCAGGGGTTTAATGCACTATTGATTTGTTTTGCTAATATATTTTTCTCTCTCTACAATGGAAAGTTCATATTCTTTCAGGCTTTGATATGTCAGGGTAGTGTTGATGAAAGGACAAAAAATTATTTTTGTAGTGTAAAAATAAACAGCATTACAGCATTATGTGGAGGCATATGTATTGATGCATACATCGATCCATAAGTATCAAGTTTGCCTTTGAAAATCGCTGGGATTTGGAATTAACAGCTTTCTTTCTTTTGAAAATGGTTCTGTATTTTCTCTTTCCTGGGATGACCTGTTAGAAAATGGAAACCGCTTTGAAAAAGTAATCAAATCACAGGGGCAGTAGATCCACTAAGTTTTCCCTTAAGAGCTTGGCTCACTTTGTTCTCGTCTAAAAATTTTTAGAAATAAAAAGATACTTGGAGATAACTACACTTATTTCGTACAGACCTTCTGGTCTTTTTCTCATGTCAAAATGTTCTGACATCCACGGAGATGGAAAAGGTCAAACAAATGTTAATAGGAAATCGAATTTTGACTGAACCGCTAAATGTGAATGGAAAACATCCTGTAGACAGGCTGTTCCGGAGCGCTCGGCACGGTAATAATATGTCATTACTGAAACAAAGCCTAATTAGCATTGTTAATCAGCATCTTCATCTGTAGTACAACAATTAATGGAACTGGAAGGCTATGGCACATCTTCACCATGAAGAATTCATTATTAGCAATCAGATTACATTAGACCAGGGAAAGCGGTGGAAACATGCTGTGAAGGAGAGCCTTTAATGAGGTGACGGAGCAATGTGAGGAGCTTCCTTGCAGAAGATCTAAAATAAACTTCAGCGGTTATAAATATATGGAAATAGAGTTCGTACACTTTCATAGGGAATTTCAAAAGAGCGAGCCAGAGATGTACAGTAGATGCAGAAGCCGGCTGAGTTATTTTGATAAAATCCTGATGTCATCATGAGGAAACCATTTTGTGGATAATCTTAACAGTATTGTAGATGCATTTTATTTACATCTAATCAGAATAAATTACATTTATGGTTAAACAGCCATCATCTACATACAGTTTTATTTTTCACACTTCTTTGACTTACTTGTTTTGAAACCTGCATTGGCACCTGAGGACGCCTTGACATTTGCGTAATTCTTGGGATAAATTGGTGAAGTTTCCGAGTGCAGAGGCAGTCTGCTGGAGCAGATAGAGGTTAAGTTGTTTTGCTCAAAGCGCTGTGGCTGTGGTCAGGGGAAGTGGCCTTTAAGGAATATGTACTGGTAGACCGAATTTTCCTGTTCATTGAACCGCCTGACCCTAACTACCACTATTTGGCTTACAAAGGGGCAACAGAAACATTACAAATGATGACACATTTCAGTAACTAAAAAGCTAATGGTCTGACCTCCAGCTCTTATGTGGAATGAGCAAAATGACAAAAGCTTTGCTGCTAAGGGAGACTTTTAACCATGATCACAGACTATGTGGCTTTTTATGTTATTTAGAAGATCTTTCCATGCCTTGCATGCTAATGTGTGTATAAGCTTGTATCACAATAACACATCTTTAGTTTTTTATTCGCTTTTGATTTGATCTATTAGTAAATGTCGAAATGAACATTAAAGGGATAGTTACCAAAAAATGAAAATTCCCTCATTATTTACTCACTGTCATGTCCTTTCAAACCTGAATGATTTCTTTCTTCTGCAGAACACAAAATAAGATCTTAAGAATGTTGGCAGGCAAACAACATTGACTTTCATTGTATGGACACAAAACCACTGACCTTTCTCAAAATATCGTCTTTTGTGTTCCACAGAAGAAAGAGTCATACCCAGTATTTGAACAACATGAAGGTGAAAAACTGATGACATAATTTTTATTTTTGGGTGCACTATCCCTTTAAGATCTGCCTCAATATATCTGTTTGAAACATAAAATTGCAGGTTACATACCTTATATCCTTGGTGCAATGATTCCAAACTAAGTTTCCCTGCAAAAACGTACCAGACAGCTCAAAGGTATGGAAACAGTTTTAAAAAACAGATTTTTATGCATTTTCTCAATATAGTGATTACTATATTGAGAAAATTAGAGATTACTATACTAAAAACAAATGAAAAAAAGGTAGCTTGACTTAATAATCATTGTTAGTTTATGTAAGCTCATACATTTACTCACCCTGATGTCATTCCAAACATGTGTGATATTCCTTCTCATGCAGAACACACAAGAAGAAATGTATGGACACTAAACCACTGAGACATTTCTCAGAATGTCTTATTTTGTGTTCCACAGAAGAATCATATGTAGGTTATGAATGACATGAGGGTAAATAAAGATGACAGAATTTTTATGTTTGGGTAAACTATCCCTTTGAGCCCTTCTAGCACTTTAATATTAAATACGCTTTTCAACATTTCCAGTGATATACACTTTAGGCAAATGGAACAAGTGACTCAGACAAAAGGAATAAAACTCAGAAAGTCATGTCAGCTTTGATTACCATCATCTTAGATGTTATATTTTAATATCCTGGTGCTGGAATTAAGGGGAAATAAGAATGAGAGGAAGAGTTCTGCTCCCCGATTAGACCGGGAGTGACTGGTGGGGAACTGTGGTCTTGTGTGAATTAGCTGAAGGAGAAGCAGAGTCTGGCCCCCTAACCTTCATTAGCCACTGTCAGTTGACTGTGTCAAATTGGACAAAGCTTGTCGCCAGATAGTGAACGAGCTCCTGCAGGGAAAGGGACGAAGACAAATTGCCGCCACAAAGAGATAAGGCCGTTATTAGAATCCTTCCTATCTCCAACAAATGAGCAGAGAGAACCCCATTAAAAAGTAGCCTGAAGAGTACATGACATGTCCGCTCCTTACATTGCTGTCATAATGGAGAGTCTCCGCTTCTCTCTGGGTGGACCGCGGTTTGGCTCCGGATGTGATAACCATTACTGCCCCACAATGCACCGGGTGTGTTGTGGAAGTTACACAACTACAGCGTAATGACATTTAACACTGTGGGGTGAAACACCTTGTGTTCAATGACAGTGATAGATATGGGAATAGGGGAGAGGGAATAGAAGGTCACCTATGGCTCTTGAAAATGACACCGTGCTTATTTAGATGAGGGTCAGAGTGACATTTCATGATCACAGATGGACGGTTTCCAAGAGAGACGGCATGCTTGGACAGAGAATGAACATATGGCGGGGGAAACTGTTTTAGGGAAACAGTCCAGGTTTTTGGGTATGGAGAAAAAGTGTGCAGACCTCACACCACAGCTGGCTTTATATGACTACACTGACATTTATGGTCCATTTGACAAAATTGGACTGAATTCTTACTGACTACCTACTGTAGACTTCGTTATATTCTGTGATCCAGACAACCAAATCTGGCAGTTTTCACAACGGCGTTCTATCAGTCAATAGTTTTGCTGCAATTTGCTTGTGCGAGTGAGATTGTTTGTTGGATACATGTGTTTATGAGGCTAGAAATAAGCCAGATGGTGTCGCAGACCCACAGAGCTGATGTAAAGCACTGGTGTTTAGAAAGCTGAGGCGAATGATATTGAAAAAAAAAACGGTTGAAGAATGTGAGGACATTTTTGCAGTCCAGCTTTCCTTTATATTTATTTTCACCCCATCATTTACAATAAAGAATCAAATAGTTCATTTAGAGATAAGTGACAGCTTGCTCTGTCCCTCCCCTGGGATAGACAGATGTTTTCAGTGGACCTATTCAGCAAAAGCAAACACACACATGCACACACACACACACACAGTGAATACCCAAGTTTTAGTCCAACAAATTGCAGGACTTCTGGGAAATAAAGCAGTTTTATGCACCTCCATGCTTTTCCTTTATTGTAAGTGCACTGAATAGTTGGAATAAAAAAAATCTCAAATTGATTTTCCTGCTCAGCTGCGCAGACAAACACCATCTTTTTTGAGGTGCATTATCATAATAGTCCATAATAGTGAGAGGTAATTACCACTCGGAAAAACATATAGATCTGTTCTGTGATTCATAGTCTCATTTACACTCACTGTCAGCTCTTCTTTTAGAACAAAGCATGAACACACTTTATGGCTCATATTTTAGGCAGTGTTAGATAATTTTGACATTTTTGTGTTGATGTAACTTCAAAACCACAACCAGAAGAGTCGACAATTCAGCCAAAGGTTCTTTGAAGAACCATCTCTTTCTTACTTTTTTATCATTCAGATGTTAAAGGTTCTGATATATAAAGGTATGGAACCAAAAGGTTCTTCTATGGCAGTGGTTCTCAACCTTTTTTAGGCCAGAGCCCCCCTATCCATTTTCCAGGTCCCTTACCGCCCCCTCAAAAATAATGGGTTAAATGTCTTCATAATAATAACAATAATAAATGATTTGTTACTATAATTTAATTTAAAACGCATGTCACTGAATTGATTAAATGTATATTTGTTTTGTCTTGTGAAATACCAATAAAAATAAATAAAAAGCATGTCACTGAAAGTCAAATAACAGATTTGATTGGCCAGTTGGAATATTACCATACTTTCCCAAAGAGCAAAAACGATGTGAAGTAGAATGTTTGAACTTAGTTTCAACACTCTCCTTAATGCATAATGAAAACCTAGAAAGCTGCTTAGATTCACCTTACTTAAAAAAATGTAAATGTGTAATTGTGTGTAAGTTTATAGGCCTAAATGTGTGTACCAGTGTGTGCTTCCATCAGAGGTAAAATACAAGGTTTGTCATAAATAATTTGTGTTCATAATTAGGCAAATGAAAACAACACAATCTTCTTACAAGAATAAACACGTATTACAATGTAGAAATTATTGGATGTATTTTTTTTATTATCTTGAAACAGTCCAAGCAGAGTACATTTTGGGCTCAGATATGACGATGATTAGATAAGTAGAGAATTAATATCCTACCCAAAGATGATGACAATATATTAGACTGAGTTTATGCCTAACATAACATTTCTACATCATAAATGGTTAAATGTAATTCATTTTAAATGCTGTCATTAGAGTGGAAGTGAATATAATTTATTGAAAATATTTTCCAAGGCTTACAAATAAGTATTTCATGCAAAATTCTGTTCATGCAAACTCAACTGTCATATAATGTGCAATGAAAGGTACAGATGTTACCCACAGCAAATGGATACATTTGTAGGTAGCCTATTAGTTTTTACATTTTTTCACTCTCACTATTAAGTTAAATCTCCCCCTACAGTCAGCTGACGTCAAAGTTAAATGATGGCGCTCTCACGAGACAGAGGCGCCGATCCCGAATTTTATATGATACTACATCAGTGTATTTTGGTGTGTTTGCCGCACTGCGCATATCTATTGGCATATGACATCAAAGCACCGCGAGAATGATTCAAAAGCTCATGGAGCAGTTTGATCCTCAAGCTCTCTCGCGTTGAATGCCGATCGGTCTGTGCAACTCAAGATGTCAAATGGACATTTTTTGTTCACAGATGAGTATGTTAGTGGTAAAGTTCTATAACACATTACTTTTAAAAACTTGCTCGCATTGCTCTGGGAAAATTAAGCCCTCCAACATCCTACATGAGGTTGTCGAACTTGTCAGTTTGAGGACCCAGCAGGAACATAAATCGGCGCAATGCTTGTACAAACACATACATAGCAGCACATTTATATGCATCTCTAACCTGAATGTAGCCTATACAGGATAGTGATGGGAATTATGATTCATTTGAGTGATTCGTTCTTTTTCAGTTCGTTCACCAAAATGATTCGTTCAGATTCGTTCACTGATTCGTTCAGTGACCATTTCTATAATACGCCAGCAGGTGGCAAAAAGAGTTGTGTTATGTCAACGAATATATTAATGGACGTATAAACTGATTACAGGCTTTATTAAAATGTGTGTCTCTGATCTACTCATTAAATAAATAGTCTAAATAAGTGGTTCAGATGACCAACGCACAAGGTTTTTCTGCATAATTAAAAAGTTAATTGTTTGTTCATTTACACATTCATAAATCTGGGATTATGTTAAACGTGAAGTTTATGTATTTTAAATAAACAAGCGTGCAAAGTAGTTACTACCTGTAACTGCGCTTTGCATCCGCTTTCTGCTGATTGCTGAACGAGACTCGGTATCGGCGAATATCACTCTGAATAGTCAGCTACTGTATATGGTTATCGGTGGAGAAATTGAATATCGGTGCATTTTTAGTAAATATCCATTTGTATATACTGTACTTGTATATGTATATTTAAACATTTTAAACATTCAAAAAATACATTGGTTTGAAACAAATGGGCTCATATGCAAATAGGCTCCTTGCAGGGTGTTGGTGTGTAGTGCTCATTTCAAAGTTCTGTCCAATCTAAAATAATGTAATGGTTAATTATTTTGCTTCAATATGTTTCCAAGAAAACTCTGGCTAATGACATACTGCATTATGAACAAAACAGGTTGTGGCTTCTGGATGAGACGAAGCAACTGCAGAAATCCAATGTAATTTTTGTCATTCAGAGTTGCAGAACTTTAAAAAATGCATAAAACAACTTGGTATTCAACATGGTCTAAGGCCAAATATTTTATATTCTTATTGAAAAGCAAAGGGTGTGCCTTTGCAAAATTCTTATTCTGGGGATTTAAAAAACTTATTTAAACACGGATTCCAAAACCTTACCAAACACATACGCGCGCACACACACTGTGCTTAGAGCTAATGTAAGGGAGTGGGAAAGATGAAGGAGAGAAATGGGGGAGGTATAGTGAAAGACGATTAGGGTTCCCAGCAGTCGCCATGGTGCAGAGGATGATTGATGTGATTAATAAAGTTGTCATGATCATTGCTCCTGATGCCGATCTGAGAGGCAGTGGCGCAGTGACTGTTGTCTCACACTGGCACTCTGGAGTTTACGTACCTGCTGTATATCAATATCCCTTTAAGGTAGGGCACTTCAATTACTCTCTTTCGGGGACCATTTAATCGAAGGGGGTGCAACATGTTTCAGAGTAATTATTATATGTTGACACTTTCATTGTAAGTAGCTTGTTAACATGAAATACAAAACTGATACTGCGTGTTTGTTTTCATTAGACAAACAGACCGTTTTTTTAGTTACGTTGTGCCATGGTGTGCCATATTGCAACAAATGGCTTGATTCTCAGCAACTCACTGTCTGATATAAGTACAATTTTGTCCCCAAGTGTAAATATTAGGGATACACTGATACCATTTTTTAAAGACCGAGTACGAGTACCGATATTATTTTCTGGTACTCGCCGATTCCGATGCCTGTACCTTTTCAAAACACAGTGAGACTAATACAAATATAATAGCTTCACAGTACAGTACGAGTACATGAGCTTAGGATCGGGCCTGATACTGATACTGGTACAGGGTTCCAGACTAACCTTATTTATTAGGAGCGCTGTAGCCCCTGACTGAAATTTTTAGGAGCGCAAGCGAAAATGTAGGGGCACAACTTAAATCAGCCTGCAATGCAATTATTGACATTTTCCCCCAAAATAGCTGTATTACTGACAAATGCATTTATAATAAATAGACTCAACTCACAGAAATTAAAATGTGCAGTTTTATTTTCATTTCAGAGGAATATGACATTACTCAATACCAGGGACATACGGAATCTGCAGACTTTTTGTTAATTCTGTGCTAAAATTTTGGAAAAATCTGCAAAATTCTGTGGAACATTTTTAAATGCGTTTGCTGTTTAGATTTGTACAAAAATGAAAATGTGTGTAAATGTGTTAAAATAGTTTTAAAATACTACCTGTCTATGCATTTAACTGCAGGTGACAGTGGTTTGGTTCTGCTCATCATTTAAAAAGAGGCAGAGCTTACAGAGAAGCTTTAAGTGCTAAGTAAAGAAGAGACTGTTTAAAATCTGAATACACCAGACCAAATTAGTACTCTGAATTATTTTGAGTCAACAAAAATGTCATTTTGTATGAAAAAGTATAATAGTTTTAAAGCAAAACGAAAGGGTTCGTCTTAATACGTTATTATGATGATTTTATTGTGTTTTAAGGACACTTTTCATCATGTTCACAACACAATGTAAAGATAACTTCACATAAACTTAACAAGAGCATTCGCCTGTCGTTCATTCTTGTTGTGAACGGATTGGAAATGATTCAGCGCTGTCTCAAGTAATCAATGGCTTATTCTAAACTCATCCGTGGTTAGTTTCATTTTAAACGTCTCAAATATCAAATTGTTCATCCTTAGGCTCAAAAAATCCATCACAGCAAACAGCGAATCGTAGTAATGCGCTCACGTTGTGTCTGTAAACTTGTCAATGATGAGCTGAACTGTGACCGACGTGACGACAGCGAGAAACATCAGTCACCCAGCCACGCACGTCAAGCAGCTCCGGACTCTCCTTTTCTCACACACACAGGCCTACACTGGTGGGCTCGCGATCTACTCGTCTTTTCACATGAAATATAAAAACTAGAAAAAATCCAAATTGGCAGGTCGCACATGCACGAGTACTTGTAAAAAAAAAAAAAAGTGGATGCGAAATGCGAAAAAAAAGTCACAGTCTGGAGCCCTGTGGTATCGGTGCATCCTTAGTAAATATTATACAGTATGTGCATGGAGCAGAAAGTTACTGCTTTCTTTTCTTCTGTTATTACCTGTGAAGCCTTCGGCCAAATAAGAGTTTCAGTCAAATGGAACATGTGACATGAGGGTCTGAACATTGAAAAACAAATAGGAGGTTGTACTTCATTGAGCAGCCTAATGGGTATGTGAATTGAAAGCTGAGTTCAATTTTGTTTTCTTGACATTTAAAAGACAAAAAATCTGGCAAACACTTTTTAGGCTCTGAAAGATTATCATGGCGATTTATACCAAAACCGCACACCTTGAAAATTATTTTTTTCTGTTTGTTTTAAAAATCAATTGTAATCTCAGAAGGCGAGGACTCTTTTTTTTATAGGTTTTCCAATGTGCTGGCTCATTATGTATTCTGAATTGGCCAGTGTCTCGGATGAGCTTTTGTGCTGAATGTGTTGAAGTAATCAGTTGTATTGTTTTATGCGGTCTGGCCAAGCACAGCATCCAGGAAGGCTTGATCAATGGTGATATGCGGTGTAATTAATCCTGAGTTCGCCTTCAGGTCAGCAGCTACCTGCAGGCAATTGAATAGAGTGGCTAAATATGCAATTAGAGTCTTTTGTAATTGCATATGACCTCAGCTGTCAGTTCCGTTTTGGGCATGTCTAGTTTCGGAGCACTTGAAAGGGAATTACCGAATGGACAACAGTCAAACGGGTTCTCAGATTTGTTATGTCAAATTTATAATTGTATTAGAGGAGACCCACATGACAATGTTGTCAAAAGTGCTAACTTTATGATTTTGAGCAGAAGTCTACTTTGTGGGTTTTTATCTAGGGATTTGAAACTGTTACACTAGTAAATTTTATTCTCCAAACTTAATTTTAATGCCTTAATTTTTGCTATAATGGAAAAATAATAGTAGTGGATGAATAGGAACAAATACGTCTCAACAAGGCAAGGGTCAACTATATACTGTCATCAAGGTATATAAAAACAAAATATTTAATTTTATTTATATGTCAGACTAGTAATGTCTTTACTACAGTAAGATTGACTAGATTAATGCGAAACGGTAGAAAGCGCTATATAAACAGAATTGAATTTTTATATATTAATGTGTATTTATTTGTTTACCTGTTTAAGTACGGTATAATACTGAAATTGATTTAAAGGTCCAGTTTATAAAATTTAGCAGCATCTAATGGTGAGGTTGCGAATTGCAACCAACAGCTCACTCCATCACACCCTTTTGAAGCACTTGTCATCACGTTTTCACTTGTTTGTTGAAGGAGATAAAATATTTACGAAACACGCTCTGTAGAGCAGTTTTTACATTTAGGGATACTATAGTAACAAAATGGTGTAATACATCCTGCAGCGTAGATAGAAATAGCCCATTTTAAGGTAAGAAAAACATAACGCTTCATCATGTAAGGTCTTTATACACCTCTGAAGACAAAGTTATGTATATTGTATTGCATTTCTGTCAATAGATCCTCCAAAAAATTACACACAACACCTTTAAAGCTAACCCAAAGAATATTTACTGAAGTAAAAGCCCCACTTTATCTAATTTAAATTATATCGGTAACCGTAGAACTTCTGGTGATGCTGGCGCATCTTTTCATGGAAAATAGAGAGCTGATTCTTTGCCAACAGAGATGTTCTGCTCCATTACAAAAGAGAACAATTTAAGTCTTGAAATATGCTGTTTAGTTACAAATTCAGTCATTATGCTTAGAAAATGTGCACAACTAAGCTGTTCAAAGATATAAATGTTGTTGCTAACAGCATGTTGTCACAGCCTGAGGGAAAACCTTATCCAGCCACTTCATATCCATGCAGAAATGAATAATAAACAAACAAACATTAACAAATGTGTGAACTGAAGAATGATGATAAATGCATGAGGCTATCCGATTCATTGTGACACCGTGTACGGTTTAATTTTTCACCAAATAAAGCATGCATTCTATTAAAGGGATGTAAAAGTTATTAAAGTTAAGTCTTTATTTATTCACCCTCATGTCGAAGGAAGAAGATGGTTTTGTGTCCAATGCAAGTCAATTGGGTCCAATGTTGTTTGGTTATCAGCGTTCTTCAAAATATTTTCTTATGTGTTCTGCTGAAAAAAAAGATAGTCATACAGGTTTTAAATGGTAGTTCGATGTGACAACTCCAAAGGCTTTGGGTAGAGCACGGTTTTTCTCTTTTCTCCATCTTTTTTTCTCCTCCTAGGTTGGATGATTCTTTAGACTTTAAATAACTGCCCTCATTATCCAAATGTAATGTAATGTGTAAGAACACCATGTATCACATAACTAATGTGATTAGTGTATTTATCTCAAACCTCTTTTGTTTCTGCACAGATACACACTGGACATCTGACGACACATCTGCCCCTCAGCGCAGCTGTTTCAGATTTTGTGCTGTAAAACCTTTTCTGAGGTTTGTCGTGCCATCCTCTGGAGGCCAAGTGTTGCCCAGGAGAATCGGTTGGATGGGAAGAGTGGCAGAACAGATTTATGGGGGCAGAACACAGCATCATGGGCCACTGACTGAGTGGTAAGCGAGAAAATTTTATAAATTGCTTTAAAAACCGGTAACCTTCCACATCATACCACATTATTATGGCCTTCACATAGGCCGGCTAAATCTCCCAGGACAATTTAAAATAATTTTGCTTTTGGAGGCTAGAAATGAACGAATAAAATGATTTCATTGACAAAATTGTTGGTGTTCAAAAGCAATCATTATTAGATCAGGTTGATCCAAAGTCTCTGCCTGTATAATTGTCCAATGCTCCGGTACTCAAAACTCTCTCCCGTGGCAGAGGGGTTTAGGATAGTTAAGATGATGTGGGTCTCTGCTACTCACAGCATGTTTAGAACATGGAAACCCCCCCATACCGCCTGTCAGCTTAGTGTCTGTTGCCGACTGCAGCTTTCTCTCTCTCACTCACCCACCTTCCCAATCCAGTGCAAATCCCTCTCTCCCGACTGACTCAAAGCTTCAAATTCGGAGCTCTGTGTAGATTAAAAATTGTACCCAGTGGAACATAAAAACGCAATATATGCATGCAGACACATTCAAACACTCGTATACGCTTGCTTACAAACAAACAGGGTCTGTATTTCTTGATAAAATTTGGAGCAGACGAGTTCTATCTGGACGTTTTCTCAGGCTTCAGATAGAAGTGTACTGACAAAGAGGAATGAACTAATAAATATGCATATAAATAATAATGAATAATAATGATATGGTATAATTGAAGCTCCTGTAAAGAAATAATCTCTGTTTGCAAAAATATTGGCATTAAAGGTGCACTCAGTAATATTTTTTGTTTATGGGTTGTTTTATTTTTTTTATGCTGACCAACGTGGCAGTCATATTGGACCTATATACAGCCACCCTGGGGAAATTCAGTGCTGATTTGACATGTTTCTCTTTAAAAACCTATTTAGATTTTGACTTAGACACCTAGGTTGGGTTGCACCAACAAGGATTAGGTTTAAATCGAGATTAAATCAAGGTTTATTTAATAATTTGGTTGCACCAAACTGTAAACCTTGTTTAAAAATAATAAGGTTTATAGTTAAGCTATCATTTTGATCCAGGTTTAATTTAGCAGTAAATCTAGATTAACTTGAATTCTTTTGCTCCATTATTTTAAACTCTGATTTATCTCTCAGTTAGGGGTTTACTTTAAACTTGCTACTGAGGAGGTTTACATAAATAAAAAACACATATCTATAATAAAATGTGCGGGACAATGATCAGAAACAGACACATAATGTCATGTCATGCTTCAGTGATGTGTTTATTGTAAATAAAAATGGAAATAAATAAAACACCTCAGCAGGAGTGAGGGCACGATGGTTTGATAAACTGGGTGGCCGGCTGTGAAGCATCAAGTTCAAGATGCCCTGCTTTCTTATGCAATACATACAAGCACAACGTCTGTGATTAAACGGAAAAGGCCGACATCCTGAGAAGAGTTGTTATTTTAGGTCCCGAACAGGCGCACCTCAGCCGGCAGTGGTGCAGAACACGACTGAGGATGACCCCCGGAAACACAATCGCCTACTGGGGCTGTTCGCTGCAGCGTTGACGGAAGAGGTTCACCCGCTCGTGTTTCCCGTACTGCGCTCTTCTCTCTTATTGTCTGCTCCAGTCGCGAGCTGCAGGATAATGATGCGGCTCAACTGTCATATCCGTACACTGTCATGGCCCTCGAGGCTTGTGAAATGTGTTTATGGATGATCAGACTGATCAACGAATTATCCAGAGAGAGGTTTTAAATAGCAAAATTACGTTTATTTTACATGCACGAGCTGTTTATTTCCTTTTTACATGACACACTGCAAAAAATGACTTTCTTACTTAGTCTTTTTTTCTTGTTTTCCAGTGAAAATGTCTACAAATTCTTGAATCAAGATGCATTTTCTTGATGAGCAAAATGACCTAAGAAAATAAGTCTTGTTTTTAGTAAAAAAAATGAAATTTCAGTGAATTTGTGCTTAAAACAAGCAAAAAAATCTGCCAATGGGGTAAGAAAAATAATCTTGAATTAAGGTTGACCTTTTTCTTAGTCACTCAATTCAAGTTTATTTTTCTTACCCCATTGGCAGATTTTTTTGCTTGTTTTAAGCACAAATTCACTGAAATTTCATTTTTTTTACTAAAAACAAGACTTATTTTCTTAGGTCATTTTGCTCATCAAGAAAATGCATCTTGATTCAAGAATTTGTAGACATTTTCACTGGAAAACAAGAAAAAAAGACTAAGTAAGAAAGTCATTTTTTGCAGTGCAGTGACACTGTTGCTGTTTAGTTACACCGGCAAATCATCATGGCGGACAAAATTAATTGCATATGATGGTTTAAATACAGGTTAAATTTTTAATCCACGATTTATTAATCTCTGTTTAAAATTCACTGGTGCAACGCAATTTGAATTAAAATAAAACTAGGATCAACAAACCCTAGATTAGCTCTAAACTCTGTTTACTTTAATCCTTGTTGGTGCAACCCACCTCTAGTGGCCTGGATGCAGCATCACACAAATGCAAACATTCCAAAATACTATTGTAGAAATGCTTTATTTACTGTACAATGAGTCAGCTTTTATTGAGCATCTGCAATTTCTATATTTTTATTACAGTTTGCATTATTTTTAACTAGTGCTGTCTAATCGATTAATCATGAATGATTTGTTTGTGTTTATATAATATGTGTGTGTGGTGTTTATATTTATATACAGCCATTCTTTTTCTGTTTTTGAAGTTTTGATTGTTTTTTGGGTGATTAACAGTGGATGTTCATGTTTGTAGTTTCAAAAAATGCTTTATACAGTATTTCACATATTTCAAGTCTATTGTTCACCGCTGTCCCTCTTCTAACAAAACGACTGGATTTCTTCCGGTCTATATAAAATCCCTCCTTCCGAAACGCTCTGATTGGGAAAGCTGACCAGGTCTGTCGTGATTGGTTCCCCGCTTAGTTCCCTGTGTGTCTGAAGATGTCCCACCCACCACCTATACCATATCAGCAAGTCTACGCTTCTCAGGCTGTTGTGATTGGTCAGTCCCCCTCTCAGTGCACGTGTAGTGATAAACTTTGGCTTTTAGCAATAAACCGTAACAATGGTGTCAACTTCACTTCATCAGTTAAACACATGCGGATCGATGGAAGTGTAACGGAGGTCTGCTAGTGCATGTGCAAACGTCAATCTTTGTTAGAGATCACAATTTTTCTTCTACTATGGCGAGGGAAATGACACCAGACCGATTGGGTCAGACCGGTTTTATTAATTAACGCTAATAACAGAAGCGTTAGTTTTGCCTTTTTATATTGGGCCTAAGTTGGATAATAAAACAAGCTGATTGACTAGGAGACATTTGCAAGCAGGACTTCAAAGGACGTTTCATAGAAGTGTTTTAGAGGTATGCGCACACAATATCAGTGTGTTACACAGAACAGCTTTCACAGCTGATGTTAAAGTCATGGAAGCTGTTATTTGACCGTTGGTCATCTTAGAATGTGTGTAGCGGAATAGACTCGATGCATGCTCACTTCCGCGTTTACGCTCAGGGTGCAAGAAAACATCCGCTGCCCCACCGGAAGCCATTCATCTCTACCTAGAGCTGTGAACATGACAGAGGAGAAGATTCATATTTGTACTCGCTGTTTACATAAAGTTCGCCGGATTACAATAAACAATGTTTGTCAGCATTGTGAGACTGTCAGCTGCCCCCTGTCTAGTAAAATGGAGAAGTACTTTAAACTATACGTTTAAAATTACATGGACAGCTTGGATGCTATTGCTATTAGCATCTAGCACGTAACGTGAAGGCTGGATAACACTGAATGACATCATCTTTACACCGAGTTTACCAAGATTTTCACCACTTAAATACCTTTACCTTTAAGCAACAAATTAGTATGAATCTGACCAGATATCATGTTTCAGAATTATTATGAAGTCAGAGAAGCCACAAAGTTTAGGAGCAGGACACACCAAAGGATAGCTGTGACCTTAAGCTTCAAATGTAGTTTAAATTTTGTGTAGTTTTCCAACGATCACAGACAAAGTCTAGAAATATGAGAAATGGTTAAGAGGGATAACATAAGAAGAACAGGGACATCTTTTGAAATAGTAGTGAGCATTTATACTGTGTATTGTGAGAATTTCATATAGACCATTAATTTTAATCATTTTAAATATTAAAATGTTTTACTTTACAATATTCCAATATAAACCCTTATTTAAATCAAAAGCATTTGTTTGATGTATTTAATAGTTTTGTATTTGCATTTTACCTGACAATTTCTCTGTATCAGTTATTATATACAAGCTTACATTAATGGATCACATTTTGATAACAGAAAATCTTTATTGTCATGTCACAGCTGCATACAACGAAATTGTATCTCTCTCTTCCAAAGTACACACTAAGAACAAAGATATTAGTGAGTGCACATATAGTGCATATTACTTACAGAAACAAATATGTACAGTACAGAAATGTCTAAGTATATATTTATATAATTGTTATTTTTGTTTACATTACAATCTGTACAAATAAAACCAAATTAATGTATCCACAGTGTTACGTTTATTCTTTAGCATTTCACCAATAGACCATTTGATCTTCAGTAGCTGACGTGCTGTGGCTCGATCAACAACAAACTGTAGTACCAGTTAATGTTTAAATCCTTACGTGTAATAAAGTAAATCCATGCTCGGAACATGATTAAATCTCTGTGAAGCTTTATAAAACAGGACACAGCCATGACTGAAGGACCCACAGTCACGTGTGTATTTAAACGCTGCATGTCATGACTACACTAAAGTTTTGTATTATAGCACCCGTTACATGTTTAATATATAGTATTTTAACAATACGATGTATTCACTAATCTATATTACACATTAATACCCCCAAAAACGAGCGTTTGTTCCGCCCCCTGAGATTTTACCGGAAATACGTAGGCAGCATTGCGTGCATTCAGTCTATTCTTATTACCAGCTGTAGGACTGTGATGAAAGTGAAAGTAATTAATTGCGCAGCACAGTCAAATGTTTACAATCTCTGATAACCAAACACTACTCCAGCGGCTCTTCCTCTTCTCTAAGGAAGGCCTCGCCCCCCTTTTTTGGCGTATTCCTTTGGGTGGAGGTTTTTCAAAAACTCGGAAATAGTGACATCATTTACCCGAGAAGTAAAGGGCTGTAGTCCGATTCCAGCCGTTCTCTGTAGTCCTTGAAAAGCGAATTCTGTTAAAGACAATATCTCGCTTGGCATTGAACTTTGAGCTTTATCATCATTTATCATTTATTGTTTATGCTCTAACAGCAACATTACACACTAACTAAAGTTTGAAAATTGGCATCACAGGGAATGGCTGCTTTAAATGACATTTCAAATGATAAGGATTCAATTTATAAACATTAATTAGCCAGTCTGTATGTATGTGTATGCATTTATTTACGTGATATATATTATATACATATAAATATACAACACACACACACACACGTATTGTAGAAACACAAACATTTATTTTGGAATCGCGATTTATCTTCTCTGCAAGTTGCTTTGGATAAAAGTGTCTGCTAAATGCCTAAATTGATTTGACAGCATTTTTTAAAACATTCAAAATGAAGAAAATATTATCTTTAACTTCTTGATCTTATGAAAATTCATCATGTTGCTATGCCAATTTAAAAGCATTTGTTTAGGACATTGACAATACTGCTGCTGCAACAATCCAACTTCCACTGGCAACAGTAACCATAGCAACTGGCATTCTCTGCACACAGTCAGATCCGAGATGTATAAAATATCAAAACGTTATAATTCTTCTAGCTCTGCACAGCGCTGCAGTGACTTACTTTTGTATAAGTCAGAGATATAGGAACACGGCACTCATATTTCTCGGCTAAAGACACTTGTGATCAAGAGCGTATCAGTAATACCTTAGAGAGCACGTCATGCCAATAACACCGTAGAATAATGAAACGAGCCACAGGGCCAGATCTCCCAGGAACAGAAAAAGAAAATCACTCACTGCCGTCAATGATTAGATAAATGTGCACGTGACAACCCAGAATGCACCTGCCAATGCATTGATTCATCAATGAGAGGCTTGAAAACAGTAGGGTTCTGCTGAAAGAAAACCTTGTGCAGATGAACACAGATGCACAGGGGAGGATAAGGATTTCTGCTTCCTTTTATTATTGACATAGGCATTTTCCATATTAATTCTGTCTCCTTGATACGAAGATATTCTCATTCTGCTGGAGGTGAATATAACTTGGGTTTAAGCAGATATGCAAAACAATATTTCTTTCTGTCTATATGGCCAAATTATTCATTGTTGGATGGAAACTTAAATGGACAGATACTTTTACACTACTGGACAATGTGTCCCATTGAGAAAGTAAAGAGCCTATTTACAGGTTACCCCTCCCCACATAATGATGAATTCTGCATGAACGTCCAGACAATATCTCTGCTATAGAATTTGCTATCTCTTAAAGGTCCAGTGTGTAGTTTTTTGGAGGATCTAGTGACAGAAATGCAATGTCTTCAGACATGTATCACGATTAATCGCACATAACATTAATGTTTTTAAATATACTTTTACATTCTAATAATGTCACATTTAATCATCAAATTAATGTAGAAACAACATATTTATTTAACAACATCATTTTATGAATGAAAGCCAACATTCTGATATTCGTACTGCAACTGATGTCTCCATTAAATTGATCTTTTTTTTTCTTTATTTTAACATTAATTATAGCCGTTCAACATTGAAGTATAGTATAATTGAGAGCTATCATGTCTAACAGGTAGGAAATATACAAAAATTCAATCAAGTTCTCAAACGTTGTACAGTCTTTAATGCTAAATTCTAAATTAAACACAGAATTAAAGCTACAAAACACATTGAATTCCTCTTTTCTTTTGTTCTTTGATTAACATTAATGACAGGAGTCACAGCAGCAGGTTTAAGAATGCGACCCCTTTAAGAGCTGCCGCTCATACGCATTTCTGACGCCCTTTCCTATTACTGTTTGCATTCATTTAGGATTTTATTTAACACTATGCTATATATACTATATATATATAGACAAAATGGGCTTTCTGACATAAGTTTTTGTTCATTCAAGCATGAAATAGAACTTAATACTGATGCTGTGCTGTCTGACAGAGATTCACTGATGCAGCCTTTAGTCCGCGATTGTATACACCAGACGGGACTGCTGTTCCGTTGCGTTGTGCTGCGTCCCACTGAACGTGTCAAAGCAACTGTTTCAAATCACGCTTAAATGGTTTAAAGGCCTTTACATGAATAAGAGCATGATTATATAATGTAGCTCAATTCAATCAATTCAATTCAATTTTATTTATATAGAGCTTTTCACAATGTGCATTGTTCCAAAGCAGCTTTACAGGAGAAAATAAGAAAAACTGAAAAACACAAAAAAGGTAAAACACAGCACAGTGCATGGTGTTTATAGAACAAGCAAGATTATTCTAGTAAATAATATCTAATAAATGCATTCTCCCAGTGGTTTATTTAGCATATTATGCATTATGTGAATGCGTGGCTGAAAATATGTGTCTTTAATCTAGACTTAAATTGGGAGAGTGTGTCTGACCCCCGAATAGTATCGGGAAGGCTATTCCAGAGTTTAGGTGCTACGTATGAGAAAGCTCTACCCCCTTTGGTGGATTTAGTTATTCTAGGTGTTATCAAAAGTCCGGAGTTTTGAGATCTAAGAGAGCATGATGGGTTGTAGTGTGGTAGAAGCTCTGTTATGTAGGTAGGGGCTAAACCGTTTAAGGCTTTATAAGTAATTAAAAGAACTTTAAAGTCAGTACGATACTTAATGGGTAACCAGTGAAGGGTTGATAACATTGGGGTTATGTGATGGTATTTTCTGGACCTGGTTAGAACTCTGGCAGCTGCATTTTGAACTAACTGTAGTTTGTTTATTGATGATGCAGGACAACCAGTGAGTGCATTACAGTAGTCAAGTCTTGAGGTCACAAATGCATGAATTAGTTTTTCAGCATCAGCAACACATAGAATATTTCGTAGTTTGGCAACATGTCTAAGGTGGAAGAAGGCTGTTTTTGTGACATTTGAGATGTGGTTTCTAAATGACAGGTTCTATATTAGACAGGTGACTGTCTAATATAACACCTAGGTCTTTAACTGTATTTGTTGGAGTGACACTGCAGCCTTCAATTTGCAGGTTATAATCCGAAATATTCTGCTCACGTGTCTTTGGTCCGATAAGTAATATTTCTGTTTTATTAGAATTTAAAAGAAGGAAATTACAAGTCATCCAATGTTTTATATCTTCGATGCACTCTGCTGCCAATTTGGATAGCTGGAAGGAATCATCTGGTCTTGAGGTAACGCTAGACAAAGGATGACATTTAGATGCGTTAATTGCGTTAAATATTTTAACGCGTTAATCTGAAAAAATGTATCGCATGCGTTAACGTGTTAACTAACGTTAAACTAAACATAACCACAGAATTATTGTTAATTACTTCAAGTGTTAATTATAATAACATAAATAAGATGATTGCTTCAGTAATAGACCGTGCTAATGATTGTTGTTTTCTTGTGCATTCAAGTGCATGTTTAAGGTCAGTGCAGACAGCATGCCGGACCCTCAGGAGCGGCGGTTTCCGGTCACAATATCAATCAGCTAAATGAGATCGCTCCATTAAACAGCTTTGATTACCTAATCACTGAGGCAGGACAGACTCGTAGAATCAATTAAAAAAGATAATGTAATGTATGACTTGTTTTCAAGAGCAATATTTCCAAAGTGGCGCTCATAAACATGACTGACAGGGGCGCTTATGAAGTCATGGTGGGTTCTGTTTGGGGACGATTCTGTGATTTAAACCAGATTTATTCTTTTAAATGACAAGATATCAAGTCCACAGAATATACAGATTTATTTAGGGAAAGTTATGACCTTGTTTGATAGTTGGCTGCTAATTGCATGTCACGATCAATGCCAATGCTTTCTTTTAGACATACTGTGTTCTCCTGTAGTGACCGCTGCTCTGTAATGACCTCACTGTGTGATTAAAACCACCCCTAACAATTATTGCTTATGATCTCCTTGACACACTGGGTGAGCCGGGTTGAGGTAATTGCTATCACAATGGTGCAAACGGGACACAAATGAACTGGCAATGATGAGTTTTAAGAGCCCATGGTTCTGATCCAAGACGTAATAAATGCCGGTAGAGTAATAATAGCTTGTGAACGCTGACCTCCTCACATCATGTTGAATATGCATCTGAGCTGGGTGTCTGAGCGGATTGAGCATGTATCCACAGCATTATAAACGCTTTGAGACATGATTTTAACTGAATAATGACATCAATAGAGCTTTCCATTTTAGCAGGTTTTCACACTACACAGATTACAGCTAATCTGGACCTGCGGGCATAAACACAAACACGCTCAGGCACACATTTTTTGGGGAGCTACCATAACACACATTTCAGCAAGATAGATATGCACACGTCTCTGTTCATAGAGTTTATTATTGCCAGCCAGCCCTGGTGGGAGAACGTTATGCTTTTACACGGAGAATTATGGATAAAATAATCCACCTCAGGCCAGAGAAGATACAAACTTTATACCAAAGGTTAGATTGAAATGCAGGAGTTGTTTTATATTCTGAAAAGATCACCTGGCTAACAGAATCAGCCTTCCTCGTGCAGGGGGTTAGACGGTATAAGAAAATCAGTGAACAATAGAAGCCTCTTAATATTTCATGGACGTGGTGTGGATACCCTCATGAATTTTTCAGTTTAGAGACGGATTGGACAGGTGGGAAGGGAATTTTGTAGGTTGTAGGTAGGGAAGACTGTAATGTCATCCATGTCAGGTCTGCTCATTTCATTTCTGTGTGTTGGGAATGATGTTGTACTGTAAATGTTTGAGGAGCAATCTTTTATAAGGGATTGGAATGTTGGAATTCAGTAAGTTAAGTTTTTGTTGACTGATACTGTGTTCTGCATCGACAATTTGTTGTTTCCTCTTTTGTCCAAATTTAAAACTAAAACAAATTCATTGCCTTTAGTTCAGTACTTTATGTATTAGGGTTGTCGCAGTATATTGGTATTGGCGATAACCATGATATTAAAAGAGGGTATGCATTGACATCACTTTCCCACGTGACCACCACGTGAACATGACTGAACACGCCCCTTTGAGTGGTAAAACCCTTAGAAAAATGGCTGCTTTCAATAGGAGAAACCAGGACTAAAACATGCAATTATTTGCTGAAATTAAAAGCAGTTGGGCTCCACAGTGATCTTTACGACTAACATAGGAACCATGTGTCCTTGTACACTAAAATATTGTGCGGAATTGCAATTTCCTATTTATTTTGCACCCGATTACAACGTGGGGGGAAATACACAAAGCAAAGATTTAAAGAGTACATAACTAGGGATTTTTAAGGTCCTACTTTGGTTTATGGAGTGTCCAACAACAAGTTTATGTACATAGAAGGTGTAAAAACACTATTATTTCGTAATAAAAGGCAGTTATTCTTACCTTACTTCTTGACTGACTCTCAAATGATTCGTTCCGCGATTCATCTGTCTAATCCCCTCCTTTCCGCTAGCCTAGTCTGATGTGATTGGTCAGATGGTCTAGTCTGCTGTGATTGGTCTACCGCGAATGAGGCTCACGAGCTAGTGTTTGGGGGAGAAGAGTGAAGTTTTCATGGGCCTAGCAAAACGTAGGCGGGGACTATATGTAGTGACGTAAATCCACGGCGGTTCGCGAATCGGACAAGGGACGACTCGTTTGCGTAATTCAGAGTCGACTCCCTTTTTTCCAAGCCAATAACTCTGTTATTCATTCACCTTCGGATTTACAACTTGGCAGACTGCTTACTTTCAAACACGGCAACATTACACATGGCATGAAATGTAATTTTCATGATCTCATGTTATGTACTCTTTAAGTAAAGATTTTCTAAACACGTTTGGTGTTTAATAAACCGAATCTTACAAGATTTGCAAGATTTGCATGTTGTTGACAATACGTTAATCTTTAAGTTTGTATGAATTGCATCTGCTTTGCTCAAAGAAACACATTTACGCAACATGTAAAGGTGTAGAAAGTAGGTAGGTAAGGCTATTATGGTATGGTTCAGCAAAAACAACTTACCTAAACTGAGTCTGATATGAAGTGGCTAGCAAACATCCACGTTTCGGTATTCCATTTGTTTCAGCAAATTGCAGCAATTCATTCGTTTTTTTTCTATCCTTCGGCAATCTTTAAATAGAAATCTCTGATTTTGTGCTCAATCTGTTTGTACAATCAGTCGCACAACAACTTTATCCCGTTCTAAATAGAGTACAGATAATGGAAAACACTACTGCATTCAGTCTTTCTGCCACTCACAGGGCGCGACTTGCTTGATTTCACGTGCATACCCTCTATAACGGTGATTATTGATTTCGTAATTGTAAATAATCCAGCGCCGGTATCTGATTGACATTTCAACATGTAGATTCTGCATCTGTTTAACATTTTTCCTTAAGGGTTGCAATGGTTACACACTCTGTCTGCCTCCCTATTCTCATATTTTGAGTATGATTTATTGGTCAAAAAACTCAAAATAAACTAAATTAAAAACTACTTTCAGTGATTGCATTATTTATTTATTTATTTTTAAATCAGTGGATATCATGATAATATTGTTATTAAGAATTCTTTGCTCCATGATAATCATGTAGTAAAAATTTGGGTCACACTTTTTATTTTAAGGTCCAGTTCTCGGTTTTAGTAAACTATTAACTACGACTTTTGCTTAGTTAACTCTTAATTTGTTGCTTATTAATAGTTAGTAAGGTAGTTGTTAGTTTAGGTATTGGGTAGGATTAGGGATGTAGAATATGGTCCTGCAGAATATATGCTTTATAAGTGTTTATAAACAACCAATATTCTAATAATAGGCATGCTAATAAGCAACTAGTTAATAGTGAGAATTGGTCCTTATACTAAAGTGTTACCAAAATTTGTTATTGTGACAGCCCTAGTGTATACTCCAGAAGGTTTATAAGGGGGTTCTGTGTTGTACTTCGAATGGTTTTGATATTGTCTTATTAAACCTGTGAAACCGACATGTAGATATGTGAGAGGATTGAAATAACAAAATGATGTTTTTGGTAGCAACAGATTTAGTTAAGAAAAGAAAAACTGTGCAAGTATGAATTTATGTGGAAGACACAAATATATATGCATACATACAGGATAAATGTTCCAGACAGAGGTATATTTCTGCACCAGTGGATTTCTGCATCCATTAAATGTCGCAGTCAATCAACATCCAACTAAGTGCAGTTATTAAGGAAGTTGAATATTTTTTTTCTCAAACTGCTTTAATATGAGAGGAAGTTCCCCTCTTAATGTTTTTTTACCACAGTGCCATATAATACTGCCCGAAACAGCCTGTTTGTGTGCTTTAAAACCTTGTGCGAGTATGAAATTTATTCAATTTCAGCATGAAATGATACTTTTCTGCATTTAAAAATATCACATTCATAAAGCATCAGCAGTATTATGACCACTAAAGATATAGTCATGATATATTATCCACAAAAAAGTCTTGTAAAGCTTATCTAATCAAAGCCGGTGAGCTGTGCAAATGTCATTTCCAGTTTTAGCATCCAGCAACTTCCTTCAGAAACCCTATTGTGAGAAGCAGCATGATACATGCAGGAAAAAAATCCTAGAACTAAAAATAATGAATGAAACAACCTTTCCTGCAGGGTATATTTGTGTTTGTCAGAGCGAGGGAGAGAATATATGCACGTGTTGTGCTTAGAAAGAGACTCAGAAGGGCATCTATATGCTCTTTTAACAATGTACCCTAAGCCAAATAAAAATACACCTACTTCATTGTGAAACTGCATCAAAGAGTGCCGTTTTGCACATTCTCTTGGGAACAGACAGAATAAGGAGGGAACTAATGGGAAATAATGCTTTGTTGTTGGTTTTTGACCAAGGGGGTCAGTAATACCTGGAGCTCTCTTCAGGTGTGTGGAAATCGTAATTCGTTATTCGCGTTTATCTTAATGGCAGCTGCTGGTGCGTGTCTCGCTGGAATGATGCGATTTGAATTGTGCCATCTGTGCAAATAGGTATTCAGTTCCGGATGCATGTTGTTTAGAGCCAATCACCTGAGCTCTAAATGCCATATGAATAATCGCTCTGGAGCCACAGGGATATGTTGTCATAACAACACTGTGCACACTTCCAAACCTTTCACTAGAGACCATCTTGATCTAAAGTCCCTGTCCCACGTTTATAAGAGGTCACTTTGGCGTAAAATTTAGGTGTAAGACTGGGTTGACTCTGGATTGTTCCATTTTTTATGATGCTGAAGGGATTTAGAAATGTTCTTCCTGCGAGAAAACCCTAGTAATCCCACCAGCAAAATGCCCACCGTCATGGATAAGATCTTAGATAATACTTTCAGGAAGGCTGTTGGCATCCATCTTTTAAACACTAGAGGGATTTTCACAGTTCACTGCCTGAGTCCTTTTTATAGGTTTTATTTCTTTATGGCGTTCAGACGCATGATTGAACTGAGTGATTATTAGGGGATTTTGTACTGTGCCGGTAAGTCTGTTAAATTGACCTCTTCCTCGCTCTTCCTCTTGCGTGCACTGACAGGTTGAAGGTAATAAGGCTCATTTGTAATCAATGGGGAGACTTTACCTAAAAGAAAAATAGGGCAAATTTTAAATGAAATCTTTATGGTTTGGTTTAAGAGAGACACTCTCTAAATTAACATCAATCAAGTAAAGTCAATGAAAAGTTATAGAAGCATATTTAAGCTCAGTGAAGATTTATATTTATCATCCAAAACAGAACGAAACGGCAAGAGAAGGAGAGAAAGGGAGGGAAATGGCAATATAGAGTGTGGCTGTACAATGGGCTGTGGCATAACACAATCAATCAGTGCTCATATTGATGTTTTGCTATATTTGTTGGCTGGGAGTCTGTCATGTTGTCAACTGAACTGCCTTTTAAATGGTTGCTACCGCTGGTGGCTCTGAATCGATAAGCAGCATTGATGGGATGTTTAAGAGGCCTGTTCTTCTGAACGAATGCATTTCGGGTGGCATTACAGCACATTTAACTATCGTGAAACTAAGACAGCTGTCTGATTTTGTAAATGCAGTTACACATTTTGTTTTTCCAAATTCCTAAATACACATTTTAAAAAATAGACTGTATTCAGGACATAACACATACCTTATTGCATATAATACTGTATATTCTGTATGTAAAAAAGCTACACATTTACATTTACGCATTTGGCAGACGCTTTTATCCAAAGCGACTTACATTGTATTATACTATACAATTGTTTCTAAGTATGTGCAATCCCTGGATTTGAACCCATGACCTTGGCGTTGCTAACGCCATGCTCTAACCACTGAGCTACAGGACATTTTATATATATTAAAATTAAAATGTGTCCAGCATCTGGTAACGTACTAGTGTCTTTAAGGGAGAGAAAAACTGCTTGTTACAGTACGTCACCAAACATACAGAAATATGCAATTGATGGCATGTAAAATGTTCATGTTTGTATTGGAAAAGATGGTGGAAAGCAGTTTGCTTGTTTTCTATGGATTCTCAAACTTGCAAATGTTTGCAACAATATTTAAAGGTCCAGTGTGTATTTATTTGGAGGACCTATTGACAGAAATGCAATATAATATACATAACTATGTCATCAGAGGTGTATAAAGACCGTACATAATGAAGTGTTACGTTTTTATTACCTTAGACCTATTTCTATCCACACACACTGCAGGTCCTCTTTCATGGAATTCACCATGTTGTTTCTACAGTAGCCCTAAAGGGACAAACTGCTCTACAGAGCGCGTTTCGTAAATACGTTATCTCTTTCAGCAAAGAAGTGAAAACGTGACGACATCTTAAAGCTGGAATACACTACAAGACTTTAAAAAGCTGAACTGATTTTTTAAAAACTAGACATCATACACTTGCAGACTTTTTGAATATTTGCATACTCTATAAAACAATACATGATAAAATCTGCAGACTGGCGCAGGCTTTCTGCAACAACTTCAGACTGTAAATCTGGGCAAAAAAATCTGAGCAAAAGTCTTGTAGTGTATTCAAGCCTTCAGTTCTGTGTCAGCCACCAGAGTGCTTCAAAAGGGAGGGGGGAAGGGTGACGTGAGCTGTTGGTTGCAATTCACAAGCTCACTGCTAGATGGCGCTACTTTTCATACACTGGTCAAATACACTGCCCGTCCAAAAAAAGTCACCCCCTGGATTTAATTTAGCAAATAGGTAAGAGCCTCCCATTGGATTGGAGGTCTAGGTTCAGCAATGTTATGTGCCCAAAGAATGAGGTCAGCTGACTACCTGAATATACTGAATGACCAGGTTAATTCATCAATGGGTTCTTTCTTCCCTGATGGCACGGGCATATTCTAAGATGACAATGCCAGGATTCATCAGGTTCAAATTGTGAAAGAGTGGTTAAGGGAGCATGAGACATCATTTTCACACATGGATTGGCCACCACAGAGTCCAGACCTTAACCCCATTGAGAATCTTTGGGATGTGCTGGAGAAGAATTTGAGCAGCGGTCCGACTCTCCCATCATCACTACAAGATCTTGGCGAAAAATTAATGCAACTCTGGACGGGAAAAAATGGACATTCTGGACATTGCAGAAGCTTATCGAAACGATGCCACAGCGAATGCGTGCCGTAATCAAAGCTAAAGTGGTCCAACGAAATATTAGAGTGTGTGACTTTTTTTGGAATGGGCAGTGTATAAAAACAGTTTTTGTAGTAGGTATAAACACAAGAAATATAATAATCATCATGTGAGAGCAAATGTGTTACAACACCAGTTTTCAAAGGACAAGTCTGCTGGATTTAAGTGTTTTTTGGAGAAGGGATGGTGGTTTAACTGATTCAGGAATAGTTTGTTAGGCTTTCATAAGACCAGTGGAGCTTAGAGTTCAACCTAAACATCCGGATGTGGTTCATTTCTTCCCTCAGAACACATTTAGTGTAAATAAAACCCTTTTCCGCTCTTCTCTCCATAACACTGAACCTGCTCACCGTATGGGAAATGGCTCTTATCTAGACATCCCAGCCCTGACAAGAGCAGTGGACCTGCAAAAAAGGGCTTTGCTTTGGGCAGTGGAGTGATGCTCTGACAGAGAAAAACAGAACCCAGGCTTCCATTTTGTCTTCCAGTATTTGACTGCAATAGCCTTCGACGAGCACTCAGTGAGAGCCTGTGTGTGTGTGTGTGTGTGTGTGTGCGTGTGCGTGTGTGTGTGTGTGTGTGTGTGCGTGCGTGTGTGTGTGTGTGTTTGAAGAAGAGAGGCAGCATGCGAGTGGGCGTTTTTGAGTGGGCTTTATACATGTGTGTGTGCTGGATTGCGAGTTATGTTCGTGTAAAAAACATTTTTTTAATTTTCTCTCCTGGCTCTTGAATCTTTTCTAATTCGTAGTTAGTCATATACATTTTGGGTAGTTGACCAATAAAACCGCATGTGTGTCTTGTGGTGTGAAAGCAAAAATGTAGAACAAAAACTAAGAATAGGCAACACTTTACTTGAAGGGGTGTTCATAAGACTGACATGACACCTTCATAATCATGACATGACACATGTCATGAATATAAAGGAGATTTTATGCATGTTTATGACAACTGTCATTAAGTGTCATTCGCTGATTTATGTCATTTTTAATGCAAAGATGACATTGTTTGAGTTGTCTTTGTTATGACAACTTGACATAAAGCAATACATCATAACCTGTCATAAATCTGTCATAAACATGTTAATTCATACCACTGTAGTTGAGGTCAAGAAAAGTATTCATGACACTGTTATAAAACCATTTGACAGCGTATTAACACTTAATGACATTTTAATGCAACATCCTCCATCCCATATGACATACGTATGTCGTTTGTCCCTTCCTCAAATACGACAAACATTGACTAAACTAGCGCCATTCCCGGCAGTTTGCAAGACTATCGCCTACCGTCATTAAAAATGTACATTTTTGGGTATTATTTTGCAATAATAGCATGTGTTGTGGTTTTTAATTTCAAAATGTTGTGATAACTATATTTACATTACACATACACAGATGTTCAGGCCTTTTGAACAAGTAACACAACATATTATTAAATAACAGCACGATACAGATACAAAGCAGTTAAAATGTTTAAAACGTACAAATATTCCAAGTGTACCGAGGTGAAACCATTGATTTATATGAGGAACAGACGCGAATAGACTGTCTTCCGGTTTCTGCTGTGTTTCCAAATTTTCAAATCTGGCACCAAGTTACGTTAGCCTTAATAGTTAAATATCATTGGCTTTCGTCTGTCTCATGACAGACAGCGCCATTACGTCAGTGTTGAGTGTGAAATGCTATTGGCTCTCGTTACTGATTACATCATTAATGTTCCGGCTTCTTTACAGGTGTGTTGATGTTCGTAAAATAATAATAAAATTAAAAACGATGCGTTGATGTCCGTTCCTGGAGTTCCTTGAACTAAGTTATTGTATGGCTTCATTCAGAAGGTTTGCAAAGCGACTTGTTTGTAATACGTTTATACTGTTTTGTTCATTTTATGGAATAAATACATGTGACTGTAATTTTACTTGTGTGTTGTGTTTAATGGTTGACAAGTGGTTAGGTTTAGGCTAAGGGGTGGGATAGGGGTTAGGTGCTCTTAAAATATCTTTGAAATATCTTTTTGTCATGACAAAGACACTGACAGGATATTGTGTATTGCTTTATGTCAAGTTGTCATAACAAACAATGTCATCTTTGCATTAAAAATGACACAAATCAGCGAATGACACTTAATGACAGTTGTCATAAACATGCATAAAATCTTCTTCATATTCATGACATGTGTCATGTCATGATTATGAAGGTGTCATGTCAGTCTTATGAACACCCCTTCAAGTAAAGTGTTACCCAATAAAGTTAAAATTACTCTTGCTATTTTAAAGATGAATATTAATAATATATATTAATTACAGTTTGTTTTCTACATTTTTGCACTCACACCATAGGTCACATAGTATGGTTTATTTTTCAACTACCTATTTATAGTTATTATTATAAAAACAGTTTTTAATATTTTAATAACAAAAATGATTGATATCTACTGCCATTCTTTCAGTAAATAACTTCTCAAACCCTTTAAAGAGGAATCTTTACACCCCTTGAAGATGGGGTAAAAATGGTGTGCAAATAACACAAAGGTCTGAGGCTCATGGTAAATAGTGCGACATGCTCAGCTACAGACAGATCAGTCTTATGTAGGACTGAACCCGAATGTCCTTCATTATTGTCTTCAAAGAAATCAACTAACTGACAGCTTTCCTACCCTGCGCCTCTCGTCTTGCTCGCTTAATTCCTGCCTTAAAGGGACTTTGTTCTCCCGATCCCTGTGTCAGCGGCCTTTGTTGAGCAGAGCCACTTGACTCTGAATAAAAAGTTACATGAAACACCAGAAAAAGGACTTGGTAATTAATGAAACATTTCATATAATTAGGCTTTAAGAGAACTGACATTAAAATGAACTCTTCACATTTCAATGAGATTGCTGATCTCAGATGAGCAGTAACTCTGTCCCACTACAGTCTCTGTCTCTCTCTACACTATTTTGAGTGTAATTCATTGGCCAAAAAAAGCACATAATTAACTAAATTAGAGATGAGTTTTACTAATAGAAATTATTTTAAAAAATAAATATTTTATTATATTGCAATATCATCGCTTTCGTGGGTTCTTTTGACCATATGTAGTGAAAATGTACTATTGTGAAAGAACTAGTAACATTTTTTTCATTTTATCTCTGTGCTGTCTTGAAGAATATTAAAGATATCCCATCTGTAATTTGTCTTTTTTGTGTCTCTATAGAATTAAAGGGATAGTTCACCCAAAAATGAAACATCATCAATTACTCACCCTCAGGTTGTTTCATACCTGTATAAAGTTCTTTGTTCTGTTGAACACAAAGATTGTTAGCAATGTTCAGTTCTGGGACATCATAATGAGATATTTTGAAGATTTTAGGTAAACAAACAGTTCTGGGGCACCTTTGACTACCATTCAATGTATCCTACTAGTGATGTCCCAGAAGTAAAAATTTATACAGGTATGAAATTTCATGAGGGTCAGTAAATGATGATATAATTTTCATTTTTGGGTGAACTGTCCCTTTAAGTTTGGATTCCATCAAGAAAGATTATCACAGGAAATCATTCTTCAAGCTCAGCCTGTGTATAAACATAAAATTGCTCATGGGAGACTGGGAACAGCTCAATCTTATATCCATTCCACCCATCACACGCTGAGGTAAGGGTGAAATTAGCATCACTTCTGTCATCTAATAACAATGATGAATGTGAGACCACTTTGCTCAGGGCAACGGTACAACTTTTAAGTCTTCCACAAGCCATTAATTCCACGTATCAAAATTCAGGCTTTACAATAATCCCCATAGTTTCAAAGGCACATGAGCGCAGAATAATTCAGAAGTAATTCCAGGTCACAAGAGGGACAGACATTCAAAGCATTACAACTGAGTAGGGGGTGAACAAACCCCCGCAGGGCCCTCTGGGGAACAGCGCAGTGTGGATTTCCTAAAACATCGCCCTCCACAGACAACTTTCCCTCTTTATCTTATATTCCACTCTTTCTCTCTCGCCCCTCGTCTTGCATTTCATTAATTCCACAGCCTGTTTGAATAACCCCAGAGGTGGTTGCGGAAAAAAACGGGAGATGAAAACAAAAATAAACAGAGGCTGAATAGAGCCTTCATTTCACAGCAACAGCGCTCTGTAGTCTACATCTGATCAGCCATTACTCTGGATCCCTTGCTAGTGGAGATCCACATTAGACTGGGGCTTTGATGTGACTGCTTTACAGTTCTTGAGAGTCATCCTCGTAGCAACATATAAGAGGAGAGAAGTACACAGAAGTTGGAGAGGTTTATTACGGGCACTGCCACAACATCTGTCCTCATTTCCTCTCAGTCCTTTGAAATGGTTCTGTTAGTTGGTCCTCTTGTGTTCCTTTCTTGTCGTTTCCTGCTGTTTCCCTTCAGTAACCTTTCATTAAGAATGTTTTTACATAAGAAATAGTAAAGGAATAATAGGAATAAAAAAACGCAACTGTGTGCATCAAGGATAAACGGGGTCGCACACCGGACGCGGAAGCGCAGAGCTGCGCAGCATAGCACCATTGTTTGTAAAAATGAACATATTGTTTTCTATGAGTGTACACACACCGCCGCCGCCATTTCGCACCTGTGGGTTGTGCTCCGCTACAACTCAGGACGCTGTTCTGAGTCCTGCAGCGACACAACGCGCCACTCACATAATTTAATTTGTAAATAAAATGTAATCATTTTACATGATTACGTTTTTAGTTGTCTCATCTTTTGGAAGAGCAAACAAAGAGGCTTTCTTTTCGCAACGAAACACACAGTGTCTCTACGACATGGCTGTGGCAGCGACAATACAATGATATTTACTTTACTTGCGTATAGATTTGGGCGGTCTTAGTCAAGTCATACCACAAAATGACGTAGACTCGTGGGGGTGTGGTCACACGAGGCGTTTCAGGCAGGTCTGGGTGAGCATTCGCTATTAGATAGAATGCATCTTTTGTTCCGACACTTTAATTTTCCCAATTTTGCGTGTCTAATACATGTATGGGCAACTTATAACACACCAAAGACACAGAAAAACATGTGTTCGCGCCATATGACCCCTTTAAGATAAAAAACAAGTGTACTCGACTGTGCTATTTTCAGACACCATAAATAGACGTCCAAAAAAACGATATTTTTAAGTTAATGTGTGACAATAGAGCACTTCAAGTATGATGGAAGTGTATTTAAAGGGACAGTTCACCCAAAAAAATAAATCATTTACTCACCCTTGAATTTTTCCAAATTCCAAATATCTTTGTTCTGATTGGCCCCCATTGACTACCATAGAAGGAAAAATTACAATGGTAGTCAAAAGTGCCCAGAACTGTTTGCCTACATTCTGCAAAATATCTTCTTTTTATAAAGCAATTTGTCCTACTCTGGTAGTCAATGGTGAGCAAGAACTGTTTGTTTTCAAGCATTCTTCCAAATATCTTTCTCTGTTTTCATCAGAACAAAGAAATTTAGAGTGATTAGGAACAACTTGAGGGTGAGTAAATGAAGACATAATTTTCATTTTTGGGTGAACTGTTCCTTTAAATAAAGTGTACTTAGCACATTTTTAAACGTGGAATATTATGAGTCAATATGAATTCAGCAAAGGGTTTGATTGTGACCATACAGTAACTGATGGAAGGGTAATCAATAACAACAGTACTCTCTACACCTGACTGTAATGCAGATGTGATGGGTTTGGCTGGAGGCTTCGTTTTTATGCAGTGATATCTCTTTCTTTGTTTCTCTCTCATTCTCTTCTGCTTTCTCTCCCTCTCTTACTCTCTGTGAAACTGAGATGAAAGCTTGTGTACTCTTGAACGTCTTCTCCTCTGCTCGCTGTGCTGGAGGAACACGCTCAGGCGTGGAAACAAAGGCTCTGCCACAGATAACTTCATCACAGCGAAATCTGTAAGACTGAGTCACGCGCTTCACAGGTGCCAGCTTCCTCTTCAACGACCCAGAAGAGCAGAAAAGTGACGCGAGATTTGATTGACAGAACTGTGGCACTTTAATTGGGTTTCATTTTGTCACCATTGAGTTGGCACAAGTGCATTACAAGTCCCCAAACTTAGTATTTTTGTCTTGTTTTTCAATAAAAATATCTAAACATACTTAAAACGAGACATATTTCCATATGAGCAATAAGATTTGGTTTTCAGAAAAATCACAATTTGTGCTTTAACAAGAAAAAATGTTCTTGTTTTCTTTTGTACAACAATCATTGCTCAGTTTGAGTACCACCTATTTTCAGGAAATTTGACTTGATAATCCAGCCTTGCCATCTTTCTAACACCTTCCAAAGTGCTCAGACGAAAACTAAAGTTCAAATATGACTGGAGCACAGGATGACATCATTAGCATGGTCCCTTCTCACGCTGAGGAAACGCATGCCACGAACAAACAACACAAATGAGAATGATACAGACCTCAAATGGTCTTCACATGCACATAAGGGGAAGAAGTGAATCACATCAGTATGTCTTATAATGACCCTCGCCTTGAGAGATTTGCCCTTAAATGGCACAAAACTTTACGAGGTAATGAAGCATGAGCCGCAAGATGTTACGAGATTCACAACAGTCACATCATCATGACCATCCTTCGCTAGCATCCAGTACCAGTGTGAGGGAAAATCAGTTTCTACAATAGTTGTTCAAGGCTTTGAACTTGTTCTGTAGCAGTGGCGTAAATTTGAACAATCATGAAGGAATACGAAATATGCTTCACTGTGTGAACTAATGACTTAACAGAAGTACTACCAAGCCGATTTACTCTGTATATAGCATAGCCGCGGCATGCTACGGGTGCTGCAGCACCCCCTGACGTCAAGCGAAAGAAAAACGGAAACAGTGTCAAAAATAAAAAAATAATGGCAGATACTATTTGCAGTAGGTCCGCCCACCAATATGTGATTGGAATAGACAATATGTGTAAAAACGACGCCAATTCAAACAACTATTCAACTATTGTAAAGTCTGTATTGCGTGGCACAGGAGACCCGGGTTCTACTCTTGCTGAATACGCTCTTTTACCTTTTTCTATCACATTACAGATCACAAAGGCATTTGTTTTCAATAAATTTGATTTAAGACTTAAAATTCATTTGTATTCATAAAGTTTATAGGTTTAGGGTAAGATAAGGGGTGTAGGGCTTTAATATCTCAGCAGGTTGCCATCATTTTAATAATTTTTATAAGTATAATGATTTACACTGTTATTATTGCATAGTGTTTAATGCACAACAATAGTGAGGTGCAGATAGTAGCATTATCTGCCACTATTTAGAAGTATCAATAGCATCTAACTACTATTTCTACTTAATACAAAGAAAATACAGCTATTTTCGGTTAGTGTAAAAAGCATTGCTGCCTTGGGCGGGCTATTTGTACTCAGTGTAAATAGACACCCCGTAAATGAAAATGTTTTATCAAAAATAAATATAATACATTTCCTCAATGTGTCTATTCACCAATATCCATTAGAAACATTAATAACGTTAATGTTTTAATAACGTTACTGTAACAAACACAAGTGTCTCATGACGTCACGGCGTTAGTGAAGGTCAAGTGCAGGGCTGGATTGGCCATCGGGCATACCGGGCATTTTCCCGGTGGGCCGATGTACTTTTTGGGCCGAAACGGACGCATGGGCCAGAGAGACGGACGGATTAGAAGCGTGAATCGGGCACGTATGCACGGAACGCGAATTCAATTGCGAATCAGACATGTATCCTTTCTTGTTGCTCAGTGGTAAGAGCATTGCTTTAACAATGCAAGGTTGTGGGTTCGAACCCAGGGGATTGCACATACCTATGTATAAATGTATAGGATAATGCAATGTAAGTCGCTTTGGATAAAAGCGTCTGCCAAATGCATAAATGTAAATGTAAGTTTAAAAACAAATGGAAGCAGATCTGATATGAAAATTTAGAATAGGGAGTTCAGCGGATTCGAACATGCTTCACGGCAGTGTCAATATTATTTGTCATGCGTCTTTCGCACTAATGTTACACCACTGAAGCCATCGATAAAGTGGCGCAGTTTTTATACTGTTTTCTAGAGGAGTTACCACCTACATTTTTCACGCTTGTGATGCCCATGAATATTCCCAACGAGTTATTACAGAAAAAAAATATTAAAGTATTGTTTGTGTCGTCTTTGTCCCCACCACTTTTCAAAACAAAGTTACGCCACTGCTCCCTGCACACAGGAAATCGGCTGAAGTTTACTTAAGAACATGAATTTGCGCAACATGACTGCCTGCAGCGTCCTCACACACAGAAAACTTACTACGGAAGTTTGCAGGGTTATTTAATCATAATACGCCCATTTCGAACTGGAATTATGGCAGAATATCTAGTGATGTTTACTTTGCAGGGCTCTTAAGGGGGTATTGAACAAACCTCCGAAGTGATAAGAAAAGCATACAAAATATGCAGAGCAGGGGGTCGCGAGGACCGCTGGTATAGAGTATACAGAGATGATGTATTTTTGTATGCAAAACCCGGACGCGAGTTAGCATTTTAGCACTTCCAGTTCCATCACACCAAAGTCAATGTATTTTTAATGGGTTTTTGGTTAAATGCCTGAAATAAGGTTTGTGGTTAACAAAACCTCTAAATATTTTCACGTTTTATTCTATGACATAAAATAACCCAGTTATAACCCGCTCTTAATTTTCAAAGCTTTATCATGTCTCAAAAATGGCGGTTGCTAAGAAGTTGCTAAAAGCGACTACATCCTTTGTTTTTCCTCACAAATAATTCAACATGGACACAAATCATGAAGATTAAATTTGCAGAGTTATTTGTGCTTGTATTGAGTGATACTTGTTTCATCCTCCTTGTAAAATCCAACTCAAATCTTAAATAAAAATTCAATCAAAATATTTTTATCACGCTGTCTCTCCATCACACTATGAGCGCATGATGAGGAGATGATCCGACTGCATGGATTACAGGAAATACGATAACTGCAGAACACAGTGTAAATAAATACTAAATATATTTTCCTTAAATACTGCGCATAATCATCAAATGTCAATGTCTGGAAATACAGCCATTAAGCTCTCGCACAATCGTTTCTCTTTATGTCCTTGTTATCAGTCCTAACTATGTTCATAACAAAACCGAAATGAAGAAGCATTCGTCTATTACAATTATGTCTTCAAATTTGATATCAGATGAAGGACACCGCAAATTAATGATGTGATTTTAATGAGGTGTTAATGATCAGTCTAAATGCTGTAAACATTTAAATGCGGCAGAGAACTTCTTTGGCTTTAATATAATTATAATAATATTAATTATTAATAATTACAACAATTATTCATTAGTGAATCTCATGTGTGGTCATATGTGATTTCGTTACGGAGATGAAGGATGGGATCGGGGTTTTTTGCAGTTTTACATCTTTTTTTTAATTTTTCTATGGCATCTGATAGCGGTTGGACCCGGAAACGGTATACGTCCATTATGGTGCGTGACGTAAGGCTTAACAAGCGGATTGGATGCCAGGCTTATTAATATACGAATCAGCATTCATGAGAAGCTTTGCATTGACTATTTATGGGTAAAATGGGTGTGTACAGGGTGGGATATGAGGCTGATTCAGGTACGCACACTCGCAGGTGATCTATGATTTATAAAGCCAATATTGCTTACAGGTGTGCGTATGCACGGTTTTATAAGTCTGAATATTTTTTGGCGTACGCTATTTAGGGCTTTCGGGCGCACGTACACTTTTAGTAAGGATCCTACGCACAGTTTTATAAATGAGACCCTTGCTGAGTAATGATTAAAAGTTAAAAGTGACTTGAATGCAATTTTTAGAAATTATATAGTGACAGCTAAATCCAAACTACATTCATTTCAACCCTCATAAGAAAACATGTGAAAGAAATCTACGGCTATAGCCTATAGAAGTGAACTACTAACTAAAACCTGTGGCAGAAAACTAGTCTCCAGACTAGGTAGATTGCAATAAAAAAGTCGTGCGAAACA
Source organism: Triplophysa rosa (assembly GCF_024868665.1). Taxonomy (NCBI): domain Eukaryota; kingdom Metazoa; phylum Chordata; class Actinopteri; order Cypriniformes; family Nemacheilidae; genus Triplophysa; species Triplophysa rosa. The sequence goes on from NC_079902.1 coordinate 13,254,234, forward strand.
GCTCAGTGGCAGTAATAACTTTAAATTACCTCCAACACAAAAGTTGGCATTTCAATTCGCTGCAAAACATTACAAAGCCAATTCATTACGCCTCAAAATGCCAAAGGTTATTATTATTAGAATTATTATTATTATGCTATGAATGCAGGTGCTTGTATTATCTGGATATGAAAGTGAAGATTCATTGGTGCGTACAGTTTCCATTTAGAGACGGCGCTTAACAGGCTTACAAAGACAGAGACCCATGCATAATAATTTTCATTAAAGCCCATTATTTTTACTAAATGGGCCATGGTGCCAGTATATCTGAGGTTTTGGAGCATGTGCTCTCATTTCTGTGGCATAACCTCACAAGGACTATCCCAGTCCTCGTGAGTGCCGTGAGAGAATGATGCTGATGCAATGATAGGGTCGAAACGATGAAAGGAAATCGAGGGAAATTGCCCTCATCCATGACACAACAGAGGAGAAAGCAATAACTCCCTCCCTCTTCAACTTTAAGTGCTGCGGCAAGATTTGACTCACTGAAGCCTTGAACGCTCTCCTGTCTTCAGCGGTTGACACATTTCAGCGCTTGAAGTGGTAAATCACAGAACTTTACTCCGCACGGCACGGGCCTTTGCACACGGTTCCGCTGGCCCGCTTTTACACACTCCACTGATCAAGAATGAGAGGCGGATGGTGTATTGCTGACTAGCAGAGGAAAATGGCTTTTTGAGTCAAGAGAGCAGCTAAATCCTGTGAGGTTGGAGTGTTTGGAGTGTTTTTTGTTATATACGGAGTTGTTAGCAGTGCTCATGATAAAAGGGAGATAATTCTCTTCGGCTAGGTGGGTGTGATTCACAAGTCCTGGTGTTCATTTTTCCTTTGATGGTAAGAGAGTGTTTTAGTTGTTTGAATCAAGGTTTTTGATACTTGAAGAAAGTTCTCTGTTGGTTCTTTTCTTTTCTTATGGCAGTTATTTAACTGGTGCAAGGCTCATATAACCATGGATCGCATGTCGCCTCACTTCGATCACAATCGATATTAGTTTGTCAATGTTTTATGCTATTTTGTTATTTGTTTACATCGTTTGAATTATCGTAGTAAAAAAGGCAGAACTGAAGCAAAAGTGGCATAAAATGCATAAACAGAAAAAAGTGACATTATTTTTTGTTCTACGTTTTTGTTCTTTATTTTTAGTTCTAACATTATTTTTATAGTTATATAAAAATAAACCTCTTAAAACAGTGACATTGAGTGAGTGACATGCACAAAATAAACGGATATCTATCAAAAATCAGCTTATAAAAGAAACCTGTTTTCAAGTGTTTAAATGCATATTAATAAACCGTCTACGCGGAAAACTGCGTTTACATGCAAGTTTGAGACTTGCCAGGTGTCTTGCGTGCAGTGATCAGTGATCCCATCGCTAAAAGATGCCGGACATGAACCGCATGCGGTGAGTGAAACTAATGTCTGAAAACAAAGGAGCGCGTGAACAAGACGCTCTAATCTTTAAATACGGAGGTAACGAAAACACCAACACAACTGATTAAAACAAAAGCAGCATTTGGAGCTCGAGAGAGAGGTCTTACAGACAGTTAAAGGGGTCATATGACACGGCTAAAACAAATATTATCGTTTGTTTTAGATGTAATGCAATCAGGGGCGTCGCACCCGTGGGGGAACACCCACACTTTTCCCGGTGAGAGGGTTCAAGACCCGGACTTTTTCTGCAGTTTTTCCGCAGTTTTGCACAAACGTCTTACAGCAGTCGCTCCTCCGTTTCTCTGGCCGCTCTGTGTCTGCGCTCGCTGCGGCTGCCTCCTCTCCCCTCCCTCTCAAACATGACACCGGCTTTGAGTGTGACCGGCTGATGATTGGCTGTTCTGCCTTAAGTCCCGCCTCTCTTGGTGTGTTAGATTTATCGGTCAGCTCGTGCTGAGGAGGCGGGAACTTATGGTTATGGTTATTTACATCTCCCTTTTCCAGGTACTTTGAATGAGTGTTTATGCTTTCGAGGTTTTTAAATAAGCTTGATATGTGTTTGGGAAGATGTTCTGTTTATGTTTTGTTGACATCTCGAGTGTTTTCTGTATTATATTTCGTTTTTTAGACTAATGCTAATTGCTAATTGGGATATTGTTGAGCAGCTAGCTAAGCTCGGTTATGTATGTGGCATGCAATGTGTAAAGTAACTGTGATGAAGAAGGCAGGGAATTGACGAGGAGGAGGGACACATTGTCATTGTTAAGCAGTGTATTTACAGGTTTATTGCCAGTGCAATTGATTTTGATATTTTGAGCATTGTTTGTTGATTAGCTGAATACTTTTGTGGATACTTACCTGTTGTGTTTGATTGTACCTGTTGAGGAGAAAAAAGTGAGAAATGATGTTATTGTTTGCATACCTGTTGAAGAACTATGAAAGAAAAGTGTATATTATTTTAATGTTTAAAAACTGTAAATTGTTACATTATTTATACCACCAGAGAAAAAGCTTTGTGTGGGAGTTTTTTTATATATCTCCCCTTTTCAAGGCGCAAGTAAGCAAAATTTAGCAGTAACACTCCTGTCAGACCCATGTCACTATCAAGCTTACCACCGAGTGTGTTTTTATACTTTTCTAATATCACTCATTTAAATGGGAAGCTTTTATATCTTGTATGTTATAACTTTTGTACCCTTCTGTCATTGTATTCATTGTTTTTATTGTTAACAAACAAACCACATCCATCCCCCACACTTTTGAAAAGCTTGCTACGGTGTCTGTTTTATTTATTTTAAATATTTACACTCCAGTTATTATTTACATTCCAATTTCAATGTCTAAACATTGTATTAAAAGGCTTTTGTTCTTTTAAAGGGTGTACTTGCAATATTATATTATTATTACTTAATCGGTGGAATAAAATATTTATAAAATGACAATAATATCAACTGTCGCAATTATTTCTGATGCAATTAATCGCCAAACAAAAAGTTGCTATCGCGACAAGCCTATGTAAATGATGACAGAATTTTCATTTTTGGGTGAAGTATCACTTTAACCAGTTCATTTAGCATTTTATAATATTCTGTGAAACTAATGCATATGTCTATCAGAAAAAAAGGGTTTGCAAAACACAAACCTACACAGAAGTCAGGCTCTTACACAAAACAATCCAGACAGTCATCAAAGCTATTTCTGAGCTACAGTATATGCTTTGTGCAAGATAATTGAAGGTTTGAGCTCCAGGCAACTAACTGTACAACCACAACGTCCCCTTTACAAAGGACTCATCTGCCATCTGAAGTCTTCTCTCTGTGTACTGCAATCAGGTGACCAGACTGAACTCTAACAATCCACTCTTCCTCATCTGTTTTCTCAGAACTTCCCAGGTGGGTTTCATGTATTTTTCCTCTTCGTCCATTCAAGGCAGAGTGGCCACTTTTGTTGTTCTCATGCGCTCTTCTTTTTAGGCAGTTCTATATAATAAACTCTTTATCTTGGAAGGTCAGAGATCAAGCAGTGATGTATAATTTAATTCAGTGCATGTTTTCAGAAGTGGTTGTAACATTTTAATGTAATGATCACCTTTCGCTCTGTTTCATCCAGCTACTGTAATATACAACTTCACATAACACTAGACGACCCCAAATGAGTTTTCAATAGTCATTTAATAATTCCAAATTGAAAACTCACACTGTCCAACTATTAATCTGAATATTGGGGTAGTGCATCTTGCGTTTATATTGGTTATCGCTCTAAATTTTATGTATAATCTATAAAAATAGCTCCAGTTTTCGCTCTTCAGTTTACGAGAGAGCAGATATCAAATAAAAGAAAAGTGATTAGATGTCAACAGTGCGAGAACTACACTCAATAAATGTACTTGAATGTCACAACAGCATTTATAGCAAGTCCGGTTTACTGACACAACCTGAGGGAACTACTTCCTTTTGCACCTTGACATGCCTCAATCTCAGGGGTTAATTCTTCTTCATCACCAGCTCTGCCTGTCTGTCTCTCTCTCTCTCTGACTCTCACTGTTTACAGCAGTCAAGGGACTTGAGCTTCACAGTTTCAAAGCACAGTGTTGCTGGCTTACAGTCAGTTGGGAATGTGAGCAAGTCATTATCCTCCATTACTGCTTTGCTTTTATCTGACAGAATGCTATAGTCGCTGCTGCATAATGAGCAACTTTAGAATCACAGAAAAGGGGGGATCACATCTGCCACACAGGTGCTGTGCAAAAAACAAAATTCTCTCTCTGGGTTTTTGTTCTCTTGCCAGTCAGTTCCTGAGAAAAGCAATGACACCGCATGTGCTGGTTAAAAACTAGAGATGAAAAATCGCATGTCTGATAATGAGCTAGTCACCGCATTGGCGTACCTTTTTGGTGTTTTGGAATAAAAAGAGCCTTTGAAGATTCATTTATAAAACATAAAAGCCGCCTTATTTGGAAAGTCAAGAATCAAAAAAAGATTAAGATTTATTTAAATTTCCAGAAGCATGAGCGGGCAGTTTAATTTTGAGCCAAATGATTGTGATTAAATACAAATATTTCAAAAAATATATCATTTAAAATTTTAAGTTATTATTCGCATCTTCGGTTATACAATTGTACATTAATTACTGAAAACGGATTTTTTAAATACTGTATATAAATAAAAGCAGTTTAAAGTGACCATTATATGTTTTTTGTCTTTTCTTCTTAACTTATCTCAATTAATTTCTTTCAAATGAAAGATATTTAGTCTTGTTTTATGAATGCAATCAACATCTTTTCTTTTTGCTTCTTGTCATTTCAAACCTGTATAACCTTATTTCTTCTGCAGAACACAGAAGATATTTAGAAGAATATTGTTAATTTCTCCTTCACAACTCCTTCCTGGTGGAACATTCTTCCTAACTCAGTCCGGTCAACCACATCTCTCACAACATTCAAAAAACGACTTAAAACCCATCTCTTCTGTGAATACTTGACGAATGAAAAAAAAACACTAACCCTCTCTCTTTCTCTCAACAGGTATTGTTCTGGCTTTTGTTGAGACTAGTAACTTGGTATTAGCACCTATTGTATTATTGCTCCTGTATGACATATCGCTTATTGCTCCCTGAACTCTCTGTAAGTCGCTTTGGATAAAATTGTCTGCTAAATGACTAAATGTAAATGTTAACCAAACAACTGCAGTACCCATTCACTTCTGTTGTACAGATACAAAACCAGTGCAAGTCAATGGGTATTGCCGTTGTTCGGTTTCCAACATTCTTCAGAATATCTTCTTCTGTGTTTTGCAGAAGAAAGAAAGCAGGTTTGGAATGACATGAGGGTTTTCATTTTTGGGTGAACAATCCCTTTAATTCTTATATTTTCTTTCGCAAAACAAGACTAAATATCTTAGGTCACTTTCTTTTACAAGTTAATGTATCTCGATTTAAGAATTTGAGGTATTTGTACTAGGTGGTTGAGGAGATTCCCCCTTCCATGTAAAAGCGAGTGTCCAGAAAAGTGCTATATAAATGTAACGAATTATAATTATTATTATTAGAAAACAAGACAAAAATACTTAGTAAGAAGTTCATGTATTGCAGTGTAGACACCAAGGGCCCTATTTTCAAGATCTAAGCGCATGGTCTAAAGCGCAGGGCGCAGGTGCACTCAGGGCGTGTCCGAATCCACTTTTGCTAGTTTAACGACGGGAAAACGGTCGGCACGCCCGGGCGCATGGTCTAAACGGGTTGTCCCGATTCTCTTAATGAGTAATGGGTGTTTTTTGGGCGTAACGTGCAGTAAACCAATCAGAGTCTCATCTCTCATTCCCTTTTAGAGCAAGTTGCGCTCGCGCCATGGCGGATTCGCTATTTACACGGCGGACTTTGCAAGAGCAATAGTCCTCTTTTGCATTGTAGTCCATTTATTTTTATATTTGGCATGTTTGTGTGCTGCTGCGCTTCCCTCTGTATAATAAATAAAGTGAAAGCGCGTTGTGGACCCGCCCATGCACATTTTCTACTAACGCGCTCTTTAAATAACAAAAAAATATTGCGCCATTTTCTATTTTCAGTTCCTCAAAATAGCAATGTGCCAACAATGCGCCTGAGCACACCTCTTTTGTAGACCAACACGCCCATGGGTGCAAATGCATTTGCTATTTAAACAACGCAGCGCAGGACGGGAAAATGAGAACTGCGTCGGGCTGAAACTAGCAAAAACACTTACACTGCGCCTTGCGCCGGGTGTACAATAGGGCCCCAAGACATGGGGTGCATATGAAGCCTTTGGAATTACCTTGAAAAAAGAGATCAGCTGTTAGTTATTGCTTTGCACACACCGTTGCAGTAGATTCTGTAGAAATGTATAGAGTGCCAAGTGGAATTTTCCTAGCTCAATATGTACATTTCTGTGGGACAAACGTCTGTTTCAGCTTGATTTTCATTCATCATGGTTGACAGTAATTGCGCACATCCACATAGCATTCATTCATCATTTCCTAATCACCGCCTCTTGTCTCTTTAAACAATACATGTTTGCAAGTCAGATACAATCAACCTGTTAAGCGTAGTTGTTATGGCATCTTTCTTTTTATTGTGGCCTGTTCTTCTCTTGTTCCTCTTTGTGATTTGATTCTTCCATGTTCCGCTGTTATCTCTCTCTCCTGCTCTCTCTCTGCACTCTCTCCACTTTCTAGCCTCTCTGAAATTGGTCCCTCGGGCCATTTTGATCTTTCCTGGCCAATTAGTTTGCCGTGATGTGCTTTTCATCTAAAGGTTTATTTTCAGGAGGCCATGGGTTGACTAGATCGAAAGAACAACCCCTCCAGTAAAAGCGCTATGTTTCTCTCTGTCATTCGCACTCTGTTCTCTCTCTAGGCCTGCTGCCACACACACAAACACATAGCCTTCGGTTCATGACCAGGATTGGTCATAATTCACATTATGCCTTTTATAATCAAATATTCTGTTTGATTATAGACGGTTTCATCGGACACACGCTCCTGGGCTGAAGTTAACTTCCGGTCTATGTTTGGTTGTATAATAAAAATGAATTTTGTATTTAATTTATATTAATATTTATTTAGATTAATATTTCATTGTATATTAATTGTATTAAATTAAATTAAAACTACTCGCCATTATTGATTCTTTGCGGAGGTCTACCAGAAGTAAAGTTTGGGTCACATAACTTTTATGTTGTTGCCGTTGAAACCGTCTATAATAAGATTTATTTTTCAAGTAATATTTAAAGAAATGTGTTAAAAGTTAAAAACTAAATCTGAACATTTTTCATATTCTGTACACTCTTAAAAAACACTTGATATTTTTAAACTATTGTTGGGTCAAAAAGGGACAAACCCAACCTATGCCGTGTTGTTTCAACCTATGGTTTTCAGTTGTTAATTTAAACCAGTGGGTTGGGTTCATCCATTTTTAGAGTATAAGCAATCCATGTAACTTGTCACTTATTTTTTATTTGTTTACTGACAATATAAGACATTTTGCTCAATTGGAACTTTCTTTTTCAGTGTCATGGGTGAATCAGATGCAATATCAGCCATGATTTTTCACATAAAATGCAAAGTAAACAGTGTATACTCTGCAGTATTCAGAAAGCAGTTTGCTTCTTTCCAATTCTGAACACAGCCTGACATTAAAGGAAAAGTTAATCTCAAAATCAAAATTGAGTTATTTTTTACTCACCCACATGACGCTCAACATGTTTTAAGACCTCTCGGCATCTTCGGAACAAAAATAAATATATTTAGGTGACATCCGAGAGATTTCCAGGCCTCCTCATAGACATCATGGTTATAGTTGTTGTCAAGGTCCAGAAAAGTACAAAAGACATCGTTAAATTGGTCCATCCGCTCATAGTGGCTCATCTGAATTTTTGAGGCGACGAGAATACTTTATGTGCAAAAAATAAAAATAAATAATGACTTTAATCGATACAGTATATGCTCCTCTGTCTTGTCAGTGTATGGTGCGCATTCACGAGAGCACTTCGAAGCATGCACATCGGTGGGGGCAGATTAATTAATTAATTTATCATTATTTTGGTTTGTTTTTCGCACATAAGGTATTGCCGTTGCGTCAAAAAAATTAAATTGAGCCATTATGAGCAGGTAGACCAATTTAACAATGTCTTTAGTAATACCAAATACGCCGGGAGATCTTAAAACATGTTGAACGTCATGTGGGTGAGTAAAAAATCACGCAATTTTGATTTTGAGAAGAACTTTTTCTTTAATACTTTTCCAAGTTTTCTTTTAACCAACTCAAAGTTTTCAAACGTAAAATACTGCTGGAAACAAATACACAAATATGAATGAAAAATATTTATGAGCGTCTGTGTAATCTTTTAGAAGAGTTACTTTTTAAAGTATTCCCAAACACTGTGTCACAGAAAGCGGGAAAGCAAAAATCTGCAAGCCAAATTCTAAAAAAGAGGCAGATATCTGTGCTGCAGCTATACGTATACTTGCCCAGATAAACACGAAAAGCTTTTTGATTTTCGACATGATGAAATTTTTTTCTGGGCTGTAAAAATGTTGCTGTAAATCACAGAGCTGTGGAGCATCATAAAGCGACGATTAGCGTCAATCAGTCGCCTTCATATCTTTAACTGGCCAGCATGAACAAAAGCACATTGTGGATGTGGAGGAAAGAAAATCAAACAGGCTGATGAATTGTGATGGAAAGCCCAGACGTAAGAGGCGTTTATGCTTTGATCAGAAGACTTCAGTTCTACTGATGGTGTTCAGGTCCACTGTGTGTATGCACGTGTGTGTGTGTGTGCGTGCGTGTGCACAACAACTGTAAGCTCAGCAAGCTTTTGAGTTCAGGCGTCTAAACCACACAAATGAGCCACGGTATGGCAACAGACCCACGGGGGAAATAAAACAGCGAGACAATCGGATTTCAGCACTGGGGCACTTGAGCAAAGGAAATGGAAGAGGAGAGATCATTTAGGCAGTCACGAGTTCTTTTCTCATGTGCCCTGTACAGAACCGATGGTCACTTGTATTAAAGAAAGTCTCTATGTGATAATTAAATGTAATGGCTGAATAACAGCTTTGAGGATGGGGAAAAGGGCCCAAATGGGGCATTAAGAAAACCTAATGTGCTTTTACACATAAAACCATCCTACCCCAGAGTGAAAAAGATCAGTCAGGGTCACAATACTCGACCTGTGGCTCGCTTTCTAGTCCTATTCGGATGGTAATTGTTTCTCATAAGGACGTCTGTAAAAATAAATCTGCATGGCTCCTGAGCCCTTGGTTATAAAACTCATGCATTCGGACAAACATAAATTCACGGTGTAGGTGTGAGTTTGTAATCCTGCGAACCAGGAAAATGCACTTCTCACGTGCTCGGTCACATGACAATTTGAACGTATTTAATAATTATAATGGAATAAAATCGATATTTTACAATGCCAATATCGAATGTTTTCATGTTTTTTTCTTGTCGTCTTTCTGTTCTTATCGTCTCCCTCTATGTGTAGTGAAGCAGCGATCCTGATCTATCGGTCAAGTTTGCTAAAACTTGTGTGAACTTGTGTGTGTGTATTTGATGTTTGTGCTCGCGTGAAGCATCTATGCGATCACGTTAACAGCCGAAACGTATTCAACTCTGTATCATCTGGTCATCATACAGACACGTATGATATCATTCGAAGCTGTAAAGGGTTTACATTTATTTGGGTAGATCGACGATAACCACAAAACATTGTGCTTTTGTAAAATAAAGAAAGCCAAAAGGATGCGCTTTCTGCCATCTGTGAATCGTTTCTTTCCATTCACAGAAGCGCTTCAGGTGCGCATGTGATGAGACGTTATAGTCATGTTGTGCTGTTTATTCGGCCATTTACGGTATTTTCAATGCATCAGACACTGTAATCCCTGAACCTCCTAAAGAGCAACACACTGCGGTGCTTTTAAGTGGCCAGAATGGATTTACAAAACCTATTTTGGATTTAACACTTGTTATAAACTCAGAGATGTGGATTCGGACGGCAATTTAATTACCGCACGACCTTGGTGTTTGTCAAAAAACAGTAGGTAATTCGACCAGATTGGTAGGAGAAAAACAGACATTCTGGATTCGGACGGCAATAAAATCACCATTTACCTGCCTAAATGTAAAAAATATCTTTCGTCCTATGAGAAACAATTACCATCCGAACAGGGCTTTTGCGTGATTTTGGATTGACAAGGGTGTTGCTCAAAGTATTACTTTTTTCAAAAGATAGGTGGATGTATGACATTCTTTCTTCTGCAGAACACAAAAGAAGATATTTTTGAAGAATGTTGGTAACCGAACAAGGATGGTACCCATTGACTTGCATTGGAGTTGTGTCTATAAAATAGACGTGAATGGGTAAAGCCAACTCAATCTCACAACAAAAATGTAATTGTTTTATGATGTGGCTAATTTTGGCTAATTCGTATGAATTCATAAAATCTCTGTACATTTTAGTACGATTTTAGGGTTAGGGGCGGGATTAGGGTTGGGGCCTCTGTATTGCTCTTTTCCCTTTTCGTTTTTTTATGATTCGCAACATACGAATTCATACGTATAAACCATCTCGTAAAATAGTCGGGTTGGTATCGCGGTTTTTCGGTTACCAACAATCTTTAAAATATCTTATTTTGTTTTCTGCAGAAAGAAAGAAAGTCAGGTTTGTAAATGATGAACGAATTTTCATTTTAAATGATCACTTAAAATAAGCTGATAAAGCTGATAAAAAACTAGTTTGCTGCCTGCATGGGATAAATTGCATCAACACAGCTGTGACAAAATAAAGCAAAGAAAAGGTAAATTCCAATGGATGGTTTTTATGATGTTTTGATCTTAAAGTGCCATTTTATCTCCAACTTTCTATAGCACTTCTCATATTATTGCCAGCCTAAATGTCTTTATTCACTAACTCAAAATTTTCTACATGTGACTTTTTTAATTTTTAAGTTGGCTCAGTTAAGGTGTTGTAAATTGTACAAACACCAGGTGAAAAGACTGTTGCCACAAGCGATACATTTATGAAACCTCAACACAGCCCAATGAAAACATTTTGAGTTATGCTCAGATTTGTTTTTATTTTACAGTGTTGTGTCCTTACTATTGTAAATCACTTTGGGTAAAAGTGTCTGCTAAATCCCTAAATGTAAATGTTTTTAAAAGTGACTTGGCTTAGTTGACAAGGAGGCATAAAAAAAGAATTAACAGATTTTTATGCATCCGTTGAAACAAGCAATGTGTCTGAGACATAAACAGTTGTGCAGTTAACCCCTCGGGTGCAGTTAACCCCTCGGGTGCTGTGGTGCATTTCATTTACATGAGCTTGAATTATTTAAAATGAACAATGTAAGCATTCTGGAACTACAAGTCTCAGACTGCAGTCCAACCCATCAAGGTTCCTCCAACACTGATGCATTAAAGACAGCAATGTTCATAGAAATGAAACTGACATTTCTTTAAGCGAAATGTGAGTTAGCCTTGAATCAGATGTGTCAGAAAGCTAAGCTCTGCTCTTAAATATTTCCCCATCAAACCGGCACGATTGCAATTTTAAGTGGTTTGAGCTGAAATGATGTGGTGCATTGACTGGCAATAGATAGTCTGACCACACACACGTTTCTTTGAAATCCTGTCAAGAGCACCTTATCTGGCTTACACCTGCAGCACCTACTGCTTCCTACTGATGCCTGATGCCCTCTCAAAATCATTGAAATTCAACAGTTCGTCTCTATCCTAAGATTCAAAAGCATAAGGAAAATTCTCATTCTAAATATCCATGTGTGTGTGAGAACTGTTTGGGAGTAACAGTGGGGGTGTCTGTTAATATATATGTATAAAGTGATATACTGTATATATCTGTAATAATAATAATGAGTATTATTTAACTTGTTTTTACTACCTGATAGAGAATACGATCAAAATCTGATAATATTGTTGTTCATTTTTAGAACCTGATTTATTCAGATTACATGTTTAATATGTCATAACCCATCGTGTCAAACGTCTCGGTTACGGATGTAACCTCGGTTCCCTGATGGAGGGAACGAGACGTTGTGTCGAACCGACAGAATGGGGTTGTCTTGAGAACCTATCATCTTCTGAGTATATTGAAAAGGCCAATGAAAATTGGCGAATGAAATTTGCATGCCGGGCTCCTCCCCGGATGTCCGGGTATAAGAGGGAAGCCGGCGTGCTCATTCATTCACCTTTGGTCTGAGGAGCCTAAGCATCCTCCCCCGACCGCTGGGGTGGGCGGCCAAGTGTTGTGGCATGAGGGACACAACGTCTCGTTCCCTCCATCAGGGAACCGAGGTTACATCCGTAACCGAGACGTTCCCTTTCTGTCGGTCTCTCGACGTTGTGTCGAACCGACAGAATGGGGTTCCTATGGAAAACGCCACAGCACTGAGCCGCGTCACAATCTCTGCGGAGCGACGTTGACTGGCCTGGGCGAGTCAGACGAACACGCTAACGCGAAATTATGACCTTCCAGTGGAGAGGAAGGGGGACCCAGAGCTTTCCACAAAAAGTTGGGAAGCCCCCTAACGCCGGCCGTCACGGGCGGAGGCCTGATTCTCTAAATGGCGAGAAGCCGCCCGGCACCGTACGGGCCACTGGGTAAGCATTATTCCCCCCTGGGGGGAAAAACGCTGCAGAGGCCACTACCTACCGTAGGGAGGAATTAGTGGAGACACCACATGGTCTCACCATCAGGGGAGAACTCATGGGAAGAATGTGCGGACTGCAGGAGTTAACCGCAAGGTGGGAGTCCACCTGGGGAGGTCATGGGTTGCCAAGGTGGGAACCATTCATGAGGATACATCAGACGGAACAGCCCACGGAGGGGGGGTTACCACGTCTGGAGCACTAGGTCCGGTTAGAGCTATGTGGGAGATAACTCAACTGTTCCCCGGCCTAAGGGGGCAGGGCTGCTCTGCCCAGCCTGTCCCCTGGAAGGGTGCTTAGTGATGGATGGAATGCCTGTTCTTTACCCGAGGGGAAAGAAGTGAGGCGGGATCGCCACTGCTCCCCCCGGAGGGGGAAGGGCTTCCGCAGGCGTATGCCCTACCGGCTGCCGGTCCCACACCTTGCCAGGATGCGGGCTGACACCGGTTCCGCGCGTAGGTATTAGAACCTCACGGAGTTGTTAGGCATAGCCCAACCCGCAGCTCTGCAGATGTCTGCCAGAGAGGCGCCCTGAGCCAGTGCCCACGAGGGGTGTGCCTCACCCCCAACGGGCAGGGGCGAAATGAGATCGGTATGCCCTAACGAGGGCATCCACGATCCAGTGCGCCAGCCTCTGTTTGGAGACAGCCCTCCTGCTGACCTCCGAAACAGACAAAGAGCTGCTCAGAGCTTCTGGGCTCTGCGTGCGGTCCAAGTAGAGGCGCCGTGCGCGTACTGGACACAACACGGATAGGTTGGGTCTTCCTCCCCGGTGGGGAGCGCCTGCAGGTTCACCACCTGGTCTCTCGGGAGAGTGGTGGGAACCTTGGGCACGTAGCCGGGGCGGGGTCTCAAGATAACGTGAGAATCCCGGCCCCGAGTTCTAGGCAATCTGTGGACACGGAGGGTGCTTGTAGATCCCCTACCCTCTTGGAGGTGAGCGCCATGCGGAAAGCCGTCTTTATCAAGACTGAGAAAGAGCGGCAACCCCGAGAGGCTCGAAGGGGGCGGGGCCTCTTGAGGCCCGCCACCTAGGTCGCAAGAGGGTACGGAGCGCGGGTAAGGTGGTCACCCTCTCGCGCCCCTTAGGAACCTAATGACCAGGTCGTGCTGTCCCAGAGGCTACCCAGCACTTGGGTCATGATGAGCGGCCGTAGCGGCTACATACATTCCCAGTGTGGAGGGGGAGAGGTTACTCCCCCGTCTCTCTTGAGGACGGGACAGCTCGTACCCGACCGAGCAACTCCGCGGGTCTTCTCGCCGAGAAGAGCACCAGGACGAGAAGAGGCGCCACCTATGGGCGTATAGCCGCCCAGTGGCCGAAGCCCTAGCCTGAGTGACGTCCCAACCGGACCGGGGGTGGGTCACTCAGGATCTCCTCGTCCCGTCCAGACATGGAGACCAGGTTTTGCCTGGGATGCCGTAACGTGCCCCTTCCCCTGGGGAAGCTGTCCGCCAGGGGGAGCGGCCAGGGGGGAGTTGTTGTCAGAGCCTCAGCTCCGAGAACCAAGTCCTGGTTAGGCCGAAGGGGCGTAACTAGTACCACTTGATGCTCCTCTTCCCTGGCCTTGCACAGGCCCTGTGCAATGAGGCTCACTGGGGGGAAGCGTACTTCCGCTTGTCCCGCGGCCAGCTGTGCGCAAGGGCATCCGTGCCGAGGGTACCTCGGACAGGGAGTACCCAAGCGGACAATGGGTGGAGTCCGGGGAGGCAACAGGACCACCTGTGCCTGGCCGAACTGCCCCCAAATGAGCCGGCTGCGCGGGGAGGGAGTCGCCACTCTCCGCAAGGCGTCGACTGACGAGAGAGCACATCGGCTGTCTGGTTCAGGACGCCTGGGATGTGTGTGGCTCGCAGGGAGCTGATCACCTGCTGACTCCAGAGGAGGAGGCGTCGGGCGAGTCATGTTAGCTGCTGTGAGTGAAGAATACGCCACAGCAGCTGTGCTGTCCGACCGGACCAGCACGTGCTTCCCTGCACGAGAGGAAGTCCCTCAATGCAAGTAGCACAACCCACAACTCTAGGCAGTTGAATGCCAACGCAGGCGGGGGCCCGTCCACCGCCCCGACACTGCTTGCCCGTTGCACACGGCACCCCTTAGGGTGTGTCGGCAGAAAAGCGTGTGACCAACGCCTGCTGCCGGTGTGCCACGCTCTCCAAGGAACTTGACTCTGCCGCCAGTGTTGGAGCGGTCGTATATGCATCGACCCGAGGGGGGGCCACCCCCGCCGAGGATGCCATCCCAGGAGCCTCCTGTTACAGGGGAACCGCTGACTGTCTGAACTCAGGCAGTTCAACACTGACCGTGCGCGCTAGACCTCGCGCCCCCCCCTGGGGGAGAGCGGGGCCGCCCGTGAGGACAAAGTCGAGTTCCATACCGAGAAAGAGGATGCTCTGCACCGGGGAGAGCTTGCTCTTATCTCAGTTGACCTGTGGCCCCACCGATCTAGGTGCCGGAGCACCAGGTCCCTGTGTGTACACCACAGATCTCGAGAGTGTGCCCAAACTTGAGCCAGTCGTCGAGATAGTTAGTACCCGTACACCTCCTTCCCAACGGGGAAGGAGGGCGGCTTCCACGACCTTCGTAAAGACTCGTGGAGACAGGGACAGACCGAAGGGGAGGACCCTGTACTGATATGCCCGTCCCTCGAACGCGAACCGTCGGAACGGCCGAAGTCGAGGGAGGATCGAGACATGAAAGTACGCGTCCTTCAGGTCGATTGCCATGAACCAGTCCTGACGCCTGACGGACGCCAGGATGCGCTTCTGCGTGACCATCCTGAAAGGCAGCTAGTGTAGGTGCCTGTTCAGAACACACAGACCCAAGATAGGGCGCAACCCTCCGCCTTTCTTAGGGACAATGAAGTACGGGCTGTAAAACCCGCTGAACACCTCGGCCGGTGGGACGGGCTCGATCGCTCCCTTCACCAGAAGGGAGGCGACCTCCGCCCGAAGTACGGGGGCATCCCTGCCTCTGCCTGAGGTAAAAGGACGTCCCGGAACTTGGGCGGACGTGTAGCGACTGAATCGCGTAGCCGAGACGGATCGTCTTCCTCAGCCCGCCTGACAGTCTGGGGGCTCCCAGAACTGTGACAGGGGACTAGAGGTTGATCTGCTTCATCGCCCCCGCGGAGGGTGGTTCGATGGCTAGCAGTACGGATTCCTTGCCAGGGGAGGCCCCCCGGGGAGGAGATCGGCTCTGCCATATTTCCTGCCTGGCGACTGCGCAGCTCAACGCACTGTCTGACTGAGAGTGCTGAGGGCTGGTGTTTATACTCGACATTGCGCTTTGCCATGACGCAACGTCGAGTTTGCCGTTCACCGTCGTGCAGAGGGTGAGAGCGGCTGAGGTAACCCAGAGAGAGAGGAAACTCTCCTTTTTGAGAGTAAGTGGGCGCCAGCCCCCCAGAGGGGGCCAGCAGATGGAGGGACGGGGCAGGAACCGTCCCTATCCGACCTACCAGCGCTGTGGCTGGGGTCGGGCCCAATGGTAGCCTCGATCCCCCTGAGGTGATCCCATGACAGCCGCTGCCCGCGGCTGCTGATGGGGCGATGGTCTCCTCTTCGCTGTCTCCTCCAGGTCACTGGAGGGCGTTGAAGAGGACCAGGGCTGCTGGGAAGCAGACAGTGCACGGGACTCGACGGCCGAGGCGGCCGAGTTGCGGCACGGAGGACTGCTTTTTACTGTCGAGAACCCTCCACAGTAACACCAACCAGCCCCCCCTTGCGAGACGGGTACGTCGAGAAAGCGGACCTTCTCAGCGTTACTCATCTGCGCAAGTATCGGCCAGAGGAGTTCCTCATGGACCACAAGTGTGGACATCGTCCGACCCAGGGCCCCCGTGGTCACCTTGGTCGCCCGTAGAGCGAGGTCGGTGATGGCGCGGAGTTCCTGCATAAGCGCTGGGTCGGTCTTACCCTCGTGGAGCTCTCTCAACGCCCTGGCCTGGCAGGAGCCATAGCGTGGAGAGAGGAGGCAGCCTGGTCCGCCGCAATGTAAGCTCTCGACACCAGAGATGCCGAGACACCACATGCTTTGGACGGGAGTCTAGGTCGAGCCCCCCCAGGTGGCCGCCACCTACGGGCACGAGTGCACCGCGGCGGCAACTCCACCTGGGGACACCGACGCATCCTCCAGCTGTCTCAACCTCGAGGGAAGAGAGGGTGACAGAACTTTGTTTGACGTGAAACGTGCCGGAAGGGGCGTTCCAGGTCTTGCAAAGTTCCTCATGCACTTCCGGTAAACACGGCACTGGGGGCGGGCGCGGCTTGGAGCCGCGCTCAAACCCGAGGCGCCATGTAGCCAGCCGCGAACGCCGGGAGAGGCAGTGCGGGCACTGCAACCCAACACTCACGGCGGCCCGGGAAAGCATGGCCGACATCTCGACATCCGCTTTTTCCTGGGCTCGACCCCCCGAGGGAGGGAGCCCGAAGAATCGTCGGAGTCGGATGGCAGTACGTCACCCCCCGATGCTGCAAGAGACCTCTCATCATCACGCATCGTGTCCGAATACGTGATTGAGGAATAAGACGGCGGACCGTCTTTTTTGGGGAACGGTCAGACGAGCGAAACGAGGTGTGAACGGTCCGTGAGCCGTGGCTGGCGGATTATCGCTCACAGTAATCCTCATCTCACCCTCGCTGCTTGCCATAGCGGACGGCAGGGCCGTAGTCCTGCCGCCACGGAACGGGGAGCAAACGAGGTGGTGGCTGAGTCCCGTGGGAACACAGCCACCTGTGACGCAACGTCTGAATCGTCACCGCCCGCAGTGCGGGCAGGACGTATCCACAACGTCTGCCCCAGCGTACTGGAAGCAGGCATTGTGTCCGTCCCCCTCCTCGATGAGTGTGTTGCACCCATGAGAACAGCGGGACAAGCCACGCTGGAGAAATTTGCTCTTTTAGAAAAGGAAATTTGCTCGAACACCTCCGGAACTGCCGAGACGCCCAGGGGAGAGTCACTGCAGGAAGGGACCGTCCGCTGTCCACGTCGTAGATTCCAGCAGAAAGAATGATCACCCAGATCGTAGAGAAGCTCACCAGATGCGTAGGCTCTGAAGAACAAAAGGTGAATGAATGAGCACGCCGGCTTCCCTCTTATACCCGGACATCCGGGGAGGAGCCCGGCATGCAAATTTCATTCGCCAATTTTCATTGGCCTTTTCAATATACTCAGAAGATGATAGGTTCTCAAGACAACCCCATTCTGTCGGTTCGACACAACGTCGAAGAGACCGACAGAAAGGGAACACACACTATATCTGTGCATATATGTGGGATGCTGTGGAGGAGTCACAGCAAGGAATCTCTTTCTCTCACTGAGGGTGCAGGTGGAAAGACTTTTTAGCGATTCATCCAAAGTCAATTCTGAGAGTCTTGGCCTCCCCTCCCCTCTAGTGGATACATGCTGTCAGTCCCCCATTGCTATGCAAGCTGGAATCCCTCAAGAAGGCCCAAGGCAGGTGCTAAAGTGATATATGTAAGCGTATTTGTGAGGAAGCGAGTCCGTGTGCCTCGAAGAGAGAAAGGCTGCACTTGTCTGTTGTAATTTGGCTGTCTGTCAAAAAGCGAGATATTTAGCAGATTTTTTTCTTCCACAGATGAATATTAAATCTAGTGTTGATTCACTGGAAGTGATATTCCCTGCAGACTTCGCACCTCCTTCTGCCCCTCGCGAAACATCCGACCGATTAGAATATTTGGCAAAGTGGAAATCGGTTATGAACGGGTCATTTGGAAACATCTGTGGCCACAGTCATTACCTCTCTCCCCTGTTCCGATATATACCAACAAACATTAGCGCACCACTTTCGCTCTTAGTGGAATTACCATGGTAACAGAGCCCTCTGCGAAGAAGACTGACAAACAACAGTGAGCTGCATCGAGATCTGCCTTGATATTTCATAACAACCACAAACTGAGCCAAGTGTCTGTGTGTGTGTGTGTGTGTGTGTGTGTGTGTGTGTGTGTGTGTGTGTGCGTGTGCGTGTGTGTGTGAGTCACAGATGAACCTGACGATGGAAGCATCTGTCATGACTCTTGTAATCTTTGCTTTGACAAGAACGATAAGTGCTTGTTTTTCAGTCATCTTGTACTTTACAGGCGAGAGGGTTCATGGGAACACGCTGTAACATCTGTACGAAGGACCTGACAGAGCTCTTGCACAGACAGGGCTGTGGATGGAGGTGAGAGTTAGAGAATAACACATACGGAGAGGCGGGAATTCTAATGCTTTTATTCTCAGAGGGGTTTTATTCATGACATCAACATCACTTGCACGTATAGAAGAATTCCTGAGTTCAGATTTAACTAGCTTTGTTAGCTGCCTGCTGCTTACTCACACCTCATACAGTAAGTGACTGATGTATGGGACACTACTCACTGTTGATTGAGTATAATGTTAGCATTTTCCTTTAGTTAAACAGCACAGTACTCGTACAAGAATACAAATACACAGGACAGGCAAATAAAGTGAAAACTCTTTATTTATTCACCCTCTTGTTGACAATATGTTAAAATGTTGAAAGTACAACTGCAAGTTGAGTCAACTTAAAAAATGACATCGAGACAACTAAACTGTGAAACCTCATGACTCTTTCTTCTGTGAAACACAACAGAAGATATTTTGGGAAATGTGTTAGTGGTTTTGTGTCCATACAACGGAAGTTAATGGGGAGTGTTCTTCAAAATATCTTTTGTATTCGGCAGAAAAAGTCATACAGATTTGGAATGACATGAAAGTGAAAAAATAATGAAAGAATTTTCAGTTTTGGGTGAGGTATCCCTTCCCTTTACCTACTTTCATTGTTTCATTCAATAAATTAGTTTTTATAATGAACATTTTTCTTGTCATGGTTGCCATTGTACAGTTATTTAATCACTGCACTCATTGCAATGCATTCTGGGACTGTCGATCTTCTGCAAAGAGAACATGCAATTCAAAATTTGGCAAAAAATATATATTTTAGGAGGCTTAATTAGAAACCGGGAGAGCACCTCCTGAGTACAGTAAAATGCTACCTTTGTGGACAGCTGACTTGGTTTTCTTTGGACAGGGTGTGTTCATGTCAAAAGTCTTTAGAAACATAACAAAGATAAACAAAACTGCTTTGGCTTTTTCTGAAAGCACAATGGTTATTGATGACCACTTTGAGGTTGCCACGGCATATAAAATGTAACCTTTTGGGCAACAGAAGTGGCTGTTACCTAAAAGAGGCAGCAGTAAAAGCAGACGCACCATTACTGCCTTGTTTCCTCTCCATTTCCATCCTTACTCACGTTTGCCACAGCAAGTATCTTGTGGCAGCGAATCATTTCTTCACCCCCAAATACAAGGAACCTTTGACTTCCCGGACCTCTGATGCATGAAATCTCCCTGTCAGGCCCGGCTGGCCATGGTAATTGGTCTCAGTAGGCCAGGGGACAAGATAAACGCAGAGACACCATTAAGACTTCACTTCCTGTTGGCATGCGGACCCATCTAGACAGCACAGATGCACTTACTCGTTTCTGGCCACTGCCGAGCAATTTGCCTTTTCTTACCTCCACGGCTGTCTGAAAGAGCACTTGGCTTAAAGAAATAGAGGATTATTGAGTGGATACTTTAGAAAAAGCCAATTGTACTAATCCTGTGGATTAGTCTTGTTTTAATGCAGAGACAGTTTGTGAAAAGTTTAATTCCTCAGGAAAGTGGTTATAATGTAATGCTATTGTTGCATTGAATTTGCTGTGTTTCTAGAGTGTTCAGCCATGACTTCAGATGCAAGGTATTCAAAAAAAACCATTCATTTCTTTGTGTTGCCTTAACCTTGAAATCCTCAGAGTACTTCAGGCTGTTTTATAAAAGTAAGAAGTATTAAAAATCTAAAAAATGCTCGCAGCTCTGAAAGACGTTGACAAAAGGATTGTCATTAACCTAAGGCTACACACACAACAGTTTTCTGAAGAAAAAAATATTCATACTGTAACATAAAGCCAAGTTAGAAATATGTTTTAAAGGCACAATATGTAAGATGTTTGCATTTTAATAATTGTGTTAAAAATGAAAATACAATCCAAAAAACACTAGAAGAGTTAGCTATTTTGTTTATTTGTGTACTTATTTTATTACAAATGTTTCCAACAATCTAGAAATCGTGAAGCTACACACACAAAATAATAATTATATAATTTTTTTAAACGTACATTTGCGTAATGTAATGTTATAGATAATCATCTGTGGAAAACATATGTTTTCATCATCTCAGTTTCAGCTGAGGGGCGATCGAGAAATCGCCCACAGGAGGCGGGTCTTTGTAGAATTTAATCAAATCCTGATTCAATATATAGATATATTTAAGACGTGACACAAAATTTACCCAATCAGCGTCCACAAATCTTATCTGAAATGGGCGATTTTTCTGTCACCCCAAACTGCTAAAATCAGGGCTGGCCTGTAGTGACGCAATTTCCAATTGTGTGAGAAATGGCGGGCTCAGGTAATTCCGGACACGAACCTAACTCTGTAAAATCTCTACTCCAATGTACGTTTGAGAAGAGAACTTTGGCAGAAAAACTGAAGGTAAAGGAGCTGGGTCCAGATCAGCCTGACCTCTTAATCAGACAGCAGACAAGAGAAAAAGGGAAGAAGTACACGCAAAGCTTCTCTTCCCGTTGGTACACGGAATAAACAGGTAACTAGATGTTCTTTAACTTTGTTGCTTGCTGAAATTGTTTGCTGTGCCAGTGTGCCGGCCCTCAGCCCCACCTCAAAAAAATTTCACCAGCCGCCACTGGTTATATGCCATTCAATTATGTTTCATGTGTATCTGTAATCATTTCTATTATAGTCTAAAGTTTAAGTCACGAAGTTTCAATCTGATACTTGTTTTTGCAGCCCATGGAGTTAGCTTGAGGTTAAGACTCTACATTTATTTACATGTGCTTGAATGTGAAGCGATAGTTTGGCATCTGATTCTTTGCAAATATGATACAGTAACAATGTGTTGAGGCAACCTTTTAACATGAGCAGCAAAGAATTCTTTAAACAGCCTGAAAAAATACCAATAAGAGTTTGAAGAGTTGTAGACCAAGGTTGGGCGTACAGAGTGAAATTCATGTGGTACTGACTGCACTTTCTGAGCGAGGAGAGAGAGAGAGAGAGGGAGAGAGAGAGAGAGAGAGAGAGAGAGAAGAATGGTCACTTATCTGCAGAAACCTGTGCACAGGCACAGCTAACAGGCTTTAGGAGATAGAGGCCAGTCTCAGCTGTGTAATTGCCTAATCCATTTCTGCTCAAGAAAAGTCTGGTTTGAAAAGTTCTGCTGAAGCACCAGGTAACATCGTCTTGACCCATTTTTGCCTCTGTCAGCTGCTAGTTTAGATTTGGTGGTGGGAGGCTGAATGTAGCTCCACCCACTGCATCTGTTAGGATGCTCGGCCCTCCAGCAGGAGGTCCAGGCTGTGGAGGAGACACTTTGAGGTCACTCAGTGACAGTGTGGTATGCTGACAAATGACCACCCCTGGTGTAGATACTCACATTTACAGTGGGTGGTACAAGACCAGATAATGAGGTTTAATCAAGACTGTCTAACAACAACAAAACACAGGACATGTTATTAAACCAGGAATCTCATTAACATTATTCTTGTTCACATTTCATGTATGGTGGATTGTGATTAAGGTTTCACTGCAAACAATTTCTTAGTATTTTTGTCTTGTTTTTCAGTATAAATATCTTAAAAAATTTAATTAAGATGCGTTTTCTTCAGAAGCAAAATGACCTAAGTTTGTATGTCTTGTTTACTGAAAAAAATTGCATCAGAAGTGTTTAAAACAAGCAAAAAATATCTGCCAATGGTGAAAAAAAAAAAACTTGAATTAAGTTTAACCTGTTTTTAAGTGCTTAATTCAATAACATGTCATGTCATAACAAAAACAACATAAAATAACAATTCTTACCCCGTTGGCAGATATTTACTTTTTTCTTTCAGTAAACAAGAGTTAATATCTTAAGTTAGCTTGTCAACTAAATGTAAACTTGAGGTATCTTGATTTAAGAATTTATAGATATTTGCTAGACAAAATTCTAAGAAAGCCATTCAATTTATTTTGCAGCATTCATGCTGGCAAATGTTTATCAAAAGGACAAATATCTGACACACAGTCAGACAAAGATCTGTCACTGCCTAAATGAACAAGGTCAAAGTACTTTAAAGGCAGTCATTTGTCATTGTAGCGCCCGCACCTCAGAGGTGACCCTTTGTTCTTCTAGCAAATCCAATCAAGTTGTGATACAACCACTTGTAATTTAAGAAACTTTTTTTGGAAGGTGAAACTTCACATGTGTGGACTATAAATGTTTCGATTATGTTTTACCAGTGACCATTAACCTTAACACCAGCAAAGAATAATAAATAGTTTCTGTACTCTGGGCCAACATCATGATCTAAAGTGTTCTGTCAGTAGGAAATACATTATCCTTACGTCGTTAGTTATGATAACTTGCTATGACGTATTTTATGTTAAATCAACTTTAATTCACTTAATTAGCTGAGAGTGACTTCTCCATTGAGCCAGAGAGCATATGACAAGATGTCATCATTACTATTAATTCCTGGCCCTTCTCATTGACTACCTCAACAGGATGAATTGAAGAGGTTTAACTGGTATGCATTTTAAATGACCCAGTAATACACTTTAATGTATTATGACCGGTTAATGGGTAAAGAATGACCGATGAAGAGTAGATTACCCAAAACAGATACAAGCAAAGCAATACTGTTCAATGAATCAATAAAATAAATATTATAATAATAATTGATTGCGTTCTTATAATTTACATTTGCATTTGGCAGGTGCTTTTATCCAAAGCTACTTACATTGCATTATACTATATGTATCAGAGAATGTGCATTCCCTGGGACTGAACCCATGACCTTGGCGTTGATAGCACCATGCTCTAACCACTGAGCTACAGGAAATTTATTAGATGTATTTATTTATTTCTCATGATAATAAGTAATAATTTTAATTTATAATCACTTATTTTTTTATCATTTGACACATTGTTTAAAGATCAGGTAGGACAGGCAGTTTCTGCCAATCTCATATTAATCTTGAGCGCCTATACAGTAGTATTGCTTTCATCGTATCTTCGAAGAGTATTTAGTTAGATCAAATTTATAAAAGAGAGATACCGCTGTACGATTATTTCTGGAAAAACACGAGCTGCTAGAGGTGGGACTAGTGGGGAGAGTGGGATGGAACTACAGCACGAGCAAGCAACACATCATCACATTAATCCCTTCGTGTTTTGTACATTGTGCACGTACACGCCGATTGCCAACAAAACACAGACATATGACTTAGTTTCACTTACCGCGTGCAGTTCATGTGCGGCTTCTTTTAGCACTGATACTGTGCCATCTATCAGTTTCAAACGATCTCCAAATCCAGAGTTTTATCCACTGCTTATAACATCCATCACTAAAATGCCGTGAACAAACAGACACACCTCAACTTCACTATCGCAAGAGTAACGAGCTGCAGCGCAGCCCATCTTGATGCAGCGCAGATAACCTTGATGATAAGCGGGTCTCGCTCGTCGGTTGGCTCGTGGGCGGGCTCTTTCGCCTTGCCGTGCTTTTGGCCAATAAAAGGAATAGGATCCCTTTGACGACACAGGGATCCAGAATTAGAAAAAACTTTACGAAACAAGTTGGAGTGCTGGGGGAGTGTATCAAGTACAGAAATACTACGTCATACGTCCACCTCGTTTTTTAACAATGACCATGTTAAGCATGAGAAGCCAGCACGTTTAACAGTGTAAAGAAATCAGAATGCATGACATAGCATGATAGCTCCACTTTAAGTCTGCACTTTGTAACCTTGGAATTTTTGGAACTTTTTTTATTCACATATTTGTGATATTTTTCCTTACATTGTGTACATTTTGGGACTTTCTTTAAGGAATCAAAAAGTGTTATTTAAAATGTCAAACTTTACAAAAAGTTCTTATTAATTAAAGGCATAAAAATAATAAGAAATTAATTACCAAAATAATCAAATAAATCATACTTGCACAGTTTCTCAAATTTTACATTTGTCTTGTTTTAAGAATAGCTTTACTGGAGAACAAGAAATCAAAAACATTGCTTTTAAAATAATAAAAAATACAAAAAATTTAGTTGCATGACTGTCAAACCTATCCGTCTGTTACATCACTATGGGCAAAATTTTGTATTCCGAAAATTCATCTGCTCTGTTCAGCTCCAAACTTTTCATAAAAAAAGTAGCTACAGCCACACGGTAACAAAGCATCCAAATCGGAAGAGCACTCAACAGAGCAACACTAAACTACAGTAGAAACCAACAGTGAACTGCTAAGCTATTGGCCTTTATTTTTCTATCCACGTGTGACTGAGTCTTCTCCTTTGTCATATTTCTTTCGATAATGCGCTGGCTCAATGTTATTAATGCTCAATTTCACCCAATTATAAGACTGCTCAGTACTGGACAGCAGCCAGTGGAGGAAATGTGGATGAGAGAAAGGGAGGCACAGCTCTGTGTGTGGTCGCTTAATGTGTGGAAGATGATGCATTTGAGAACATGCGAGTACTGGAAAACACTTCAACACACAATGCTACACATGCTTTTATAGTGTTTAGATTCAATTTCTGTGTAATTTATATGCACTTAAAGCGCCATTAATTCCCTCTTTCATCATCTCCCAGTTAAAAAGACCAGCATGGACCTTTTAAGTAAAGTCATCATGTTAACCAAAGAAAACTTGATAGTTAACAGCCATATCACCAAAGCATTCTCATGATAACTGCATAAAAGTCCAACTCAAGGGCTTACTATTGAAGGCCAGAGGTCAGCCAACTCCCCTTAATAATAACAAGACACCCTGTCTTCTTAAAATGGACGCCTGCTTGTATTTTCTGATATAGACCCTCCATCTCTGAAAGTCATGCTTCACAGATTTTGGCACTTCACATTGTGTGGGATGCTAGAATTTCATTGATTTTTCATGTTAGGGTAGTGTTCAAATATAGACCTCTTTTAAATCACAAGATAACAGAGGTAGATATATTTGTACTGCCAAATGTTTATACAACAGCTCCTAGGAAGATGGTTAAAAGGCAAAGGAGCCCCTAATGATCCTATTTTACATTTAAGTAGATTTAGATGAATTGTATAGCGTGCCAAAAAAGCAAGCTGAGAGGCTTTTTACAAAAGGGGCACATTTTATCATTCGGCCAGCATATTGAAACAGTGCTCTGGGTAAAAGGGGACAAATCGATACGGCGAGCAAGTAAGAGAACATTCCGGAGCAGCAATGCGTTGAGCTAAGACTAAGGCAGCACCTGAGGCCCTGAATTCATTAGTCCTAACACACAGCTATACACTGACAGGTCACTTCTGACCAGCTTCACCTGTGAATAACTTTAGAATCAGTCTTTTCCACACAGTCTTGGCATGGTGAGTGCTGTTATTCTGCACAATGCTGAAATGTTTATTCAGTTTCATTAGTCTGATTAATTAAAAAATGTTTTAAAAATAATGTAATATTAAAGACGTATGTGGTAAGGATTAAACATTACTTTTACTACTAAGAATATAGACTTTATATATATATTTTATTTATATATAGATGTTATTTCTGAAAACAAGCAACAAAATACAAGTAAATTACATTAGCTAGCAAGTTAAAAGTATTTCTAGCCAGTATTATTTTGGGTTCCCAGTAGAAGAAGTGTTACTTGACTAAACGTAAATGCGACAAAGTTACACGACAAATTGTTTATTTAAAAGAAATAATGTACAAGAAAATTCAATTAATTGTTTATTTAATACAATTATTATGCAATAAAATATGAATATACACACAAATTAAATACAGTATAAGTAGTTATTAATATAATAGCCAGACCGATAAACAAACAGACCAGAAGTTAACTTCAGGCCAGGCGTGTGCATCCAATGAAACAGTCTATAATACAATATGAGAATAAAAGTAATGAAATAATGAATAAACAATCAACCAACCAGACAAACAAAAACTAAACGTGGAGATAGTTCACCCAAAAAGGAAATTCCTTTAATTTACTCACCCTCATGCCATTCCAAACCTATATGACTTTATTTTGTATTAATTCTGTATACTATTTTGAATAATGTTGGTAACCAAAAAAATTGGCCCTTATAGACTTCCTTTGTATGGAGAGACATTTCTCAAAATATCTTCTTTTGTGTCATGCATTTCTATCAAATCTCTAAAAATCCATAGTTATGTTCCAAAGAAACACAGAAAAATGGAGCATGCCTGCTCGCTGTTTTGCTGATAAAGGGATAGCTCAACCAAAAAGAAAAATTCTGTTATTATTTGTTCGTCCTTGTGTTGTTAAAAAACAATATGACTCTGCAGAGCAAAAAATGCATTGAAAAACGTCGGTAACCAAACAAGTTTGTGCTCCACAGAAGACATATACATGTTTTTTGTCATATACAGGTTTTTGAGGGTGAACAAATAATGACAGAATTTCTATTTTTGGGTGCACTATCCCTTTCATAAATATGTCAGCAAAAACTGTGTAAACATCTATTCTTTCAGAGTAATACGCTTTAGCAAGCGCGCTCAATTTCTCTCTGTTTTTTTGGAACATAACTGTATGGATTTTAGAGACATGATAGAAAAACATGATAAAATGTTACCATTTCTTTCTTTCTTTCTTTCCTTGTTTTTGCAAGCAAACCAAAAAGACTTTAAGACTATAATAGAATATGTCAACAAATCTCTCTCTCTCAGTCTCTCTCACCGGCCCAAAATAAACAAGCAGTACAGTGATGTTCTAGATAGTAGTCTGTGTCTGAACCTGATAAGGCAGGGTAAGAGTATGTGTTCTCAATGTACATGTGTACGGTCTTCCTGATTCTCTCCTCCTCCACCCCTCTTTATCTCTGTCTCTGCTCACAAGCTGCTCGAGCTAGATAAAGTCACATCTGGGAAGACTGCAATGTGTACACAGTTTTGCAGAAGGTCTATAAACACATACCCTGCATCATTAACTGGCTTAAAATAAACTACAGCGTTTGATAAGATCACAGACACTTATGATTACTGTAAAAACCTGATTCATTGAAACTGCTCTCTTAAAAACCACCCCCAAACAATCTGTAATCATGATTAACATTAACAAATATACACATTGCCATGCTTTTGAACAGTTGTGTATGGAACAAATCATTTTCATTGCAGTTTTTTAACAGCTTGGGCTCTGCTGTGCCAGTCCATAAGCCAATATCCAAGTTTGGTGCAAACGGCACCATTTTGTACCAGATCTCTAACCTTGAGCTTGACAATGTACCAATGAATGGAAAAACACCTACTCACTGGGCATAACAAGTATCTAACTGCCACTTAATGTCAGTATCCACAAGGCAGAAATCAACTAAGATAGACCAAAATGTGTGTACTGAAAGAGTTACATAACACACTCAGCACTTTCTCTTTAATATCTATCAAATGGAAAGTGTCACAGACCTTGGTTGACCACTGAGACCCTAAAGCTTTTCATTCATTCATGTCTTAATATACTTATGTTGACTTTGCTTTTAATGTATTTTATGTTACATTTACTAGTGTTGCTGAACATAATAGTCCAAAGGGCCAGATTTACTAAACAGGGCGAAATAGCGCGAGAGCGCCCCTGGGAGAGGGGATTTTCTGCAGGTGATTTACTAACAAGGTGCACATTAAAAAACACAGTCGCAATATCTCATTCCCATAATGACCAACGCGATCTACCAATAGCAGGTCAAATTAGCACAGGGTTTAAGACACAAATACCAGTACAATGACGAGTGCAAACCTTAGTAAATTGCATTGCGTAATTCATTTAAATACTCTCCTCCCATAAAGTTTGTATGTCCACGCCTTTCAGCACGTGTTTTTGGTAAATACCGACAGTAGTTTTACGCCAAAAGAGGCAGTTGTGCTGCCACAAGCTGTTAGTAAATCTGGTCCAAAGAATGTAAAAAGTGCTGCACGGGATGTAAAATCTGTATCCGATGCTCTTTGGGTATGGGATAATTCAACTCATTAAAACATATCAAGCAAGAAAAAAATATAAAAATTTGACTTTACTTAATTATGGCTTAAGCTTATAAAAACAAGCAACAAGGAACCGCACACCAACATGTTGCGGATAATAAGCCTTCATCACCTTACTTGTTTTTAAATGCCTTTAAAGTCCCTGTGAAATTAAAAATTACATTTAAAATCACAATTAAAAATTTTCATGAAATATTGCAGCGTTTATTGTAAATAGTTTCTCAATGTGGGTCATTCTCTGTTTAAAAATTGTGTGCCCTCATAATCTTCAGTTAAAATCTGAAAATGCACTTCCGTCAGTTGGCTGTATTTATACATCCAATCAAATCGCAGAGAAAGAAGAAAGCCACACCCACTGTTTTTCGCATTCAAAATTCCATTTCACTCGGAAATGCGTCAAAATACTTCTTGTTCACAGGACTTTAAGCTTTAGCCTAATATGTTTTGATAATAGTGCCTATAGTGCTCAAGATGAAAATCTTTAGCAGGTTTGACCTCCAAACCTTTGAAAATGTCTTTACAATTTTAGTTAAATGTGCATGTAAAAAAGCAGGATGATAAAATGTCAATAAGTTTGTGTCTACCTGGATTTAGGGGTAGGGTTAAAGGGTTTACCCAAAGCTAAAAATTCTGTCATCATTTATTCACCCTCATGTTGTACAAAACTTGTTTCTTCTGTGGAACACAAAAGAAGATATTTTGAGATGTCTCAGTGGTTTTATGTCCTTACAATAAAAGTCAATGGGGCCCAATGTTGTTTGCTTACGGACATTCTTCAAAATGTCTTCTTTTGTGTTCTTTAGAAGGAAAGTCCTACAGGTTTGGGATTTTGGGTGAACTGTCCCTTTAAAGAATAGACAACATCAGCCTGATATGAAGAAGTGGTCTATAAGGTGTCCTCACTAATAGAGTGAAACAAACCTGTGTGTATGGCAGCAGGCCGCAGTCAGTGATGTGGGAAACATCGCTCCATCCCTTCGCTCCAGTGATCCCAGCGGTGGGATGTCATGTGAACCCAGTGTCAAAATGCAGAAAAACGAGAGAAAGACTGGGGAGGGAAGAATTGTCCACTGATGTGTGTGGATGTCTATAATCTCTTAAATGCTGTCAGACTTGTATTGTTTCTAAACCTTATGGGTAAATACCAATGGCCTTTTTCTATTTCCACAGTAACCTTGACTGCTGTCAGGTCAGCACAACATAATTCTCTTAGCAGACACAGCCTTGCAGCAGTATGCGGCTGAAACTTAGAGCAAAGAGTACGGTTCACCTGTCTCATTTATCTTGAGAACACACAAACGCACATAGTAAAGGGGTCGTTTTTTTCCACTGTGTCCATTTTCTGACGAAACAAAAGCAAATGAAAAAACACTGACCTTTTTTCCCTTTTGCCGCTTTGTTATTTAAGAGGACAGGATATAGCGAGGAAAGATGATAAATATATTTCCAAATTTGAGCCATGATTTGAACTCCATCACCACAACTTCAACAAAACATTGATTTTACATTCAGACAGTCGGGTTGGAACTGATTTTGCTTATTGAGAGATGTTCCTAGGTCAACATAGTTTGTTGACCCTGGAACAACATTTCTGTAGAAAATCCCAAACCCTAACTATAATTTATCTCTAAAATCAGATTGAAATTATATTGTAGATGAATAATGAGTGGATAAATCTGAAAACGTCACCTTTGCGTTTTCGTGTGAACAGCCTATCCGTATATTTTCTAAAACTATGATGTCATCACCCCAGCGTGCAAAGTTGATGCGCATGCTCCAAATCTTCTTCTCCGTTTTTAGTGTATCTCTGTAAAAATATTTGTATCTAAATCATTTTGTTCTAAGAAACATTTATTCAAACTAATTACAAGTGACCGTTTTATTTGTATATTTATGAAAATAAATATAACTATTTGCGAATATTTATATTGTTTGCTACTTTTTCCATGTAGGCTAGTTAAACAATTACTAAGGGATAGCTTCCAGCTTATTTTATTTCTTGAGTTTATTTACTTGATGGGACTGTTGAAAGTCTACCAACATCACAATATTTCCCTCATCTGTTGTTATGTCATACAATATACGCTACAGATAAGAATAACATTTTTTACCAACACAAAACCATTACCAACAACAACTACAGTACACATAACCACATTAGCAGTAAAGCTGTTGAGTGTTCATGAGTAATGTATTTACCAAATTCATGGTCCTTAATGGATCGACTGCAGAGCACTGCCTCCATCTGAATGATTTCATCGCACAGAGCCGCCCACAACTCATGAGAATTGATGACATGGTGTGGGACTTGTTAGATATGTTACTAAAGCAATTAAATATGATTTGAGAATATGTTAAAATCTACCTAAAAAAGGTTGAAAAATATTGGGCAAGTGTGATGAGTGAAGGTCAAGTGCTCTACAGTATGGGATCCAATGTACAGCCAAAAGAACATCATATGTATGACAATGATCCATGTACTATTGTTGGTGTACCCACTTAGCTACCCTGCTCAGAATAGAATAAACATGCTTATACTGCCACCATGTGGTCATATACCATGTTTAACTGTAAGGGATACTTCACCCAAAAATGAAAATTCTGTCATCATTTACTCACCCTCAGATTGTTACAAACCTGTATAACTTTCTTTGTTCTGCTGAACACATGGAAGATGGAAAATCTCACCCCCCATTGACTCCCACAGTATTTATTTTCCCTACTATGACAGTAAATGGTAGGTGAGATCTGACATTCTTCCAAATTTCTTCCCGTGTGTTCAGCAAAATAAAGAGATGTATACATGGTTTGGAACCACCTGAGGGTGAGTAAATGATCACAGAATTTTCATTTTTGAGTGAACTGTTCCTTTTAACTTCTAGTTGCGGTTTCCATTTGTGTTTTAAGATGGGGTTTTTTTGCAGGTGCATTTAAAAACAGTATGAAAGTGGATGCAGGCACAACAAGGTAAGTACATCCTAAGTCTGTCTTGATTGTTTTGGGGTTAACTGAATCACATGATTATATATCAGTTTGAAGAGCTTTGTAGCTTTCTTACTGTGGAGAGAAGGCCAGAACAAAAACATTTTCAAATTATCTGAATGAATGTGGACACAGCCTTACTGAGGAGAACAGAGTGAGTCAGGATTAGAACTGACAAGACACTACAGAAAGCCTATTGGTTGGCCTTTTCATGAGGTAAATTGGATGTCTGACTGACCTTATCAATGGACTCTGGCCCCAAACCTCCTAACTGCTAGCATTTACAGCACAAAGGTTAATGGAAGGAGTTGGAGCCAGAATGAAGGTTATGGATGGAGCTCTAGCTTACATGCCAGCTCAGAGGTCAGATCATCTTCAGAGATTTAGACAACAAGCAGGAACTGGCACGTCTTCAAGTCTTCGGATCAGAAGCACTGATCTGAAATGAGATTTAATGAGACTTGTTAGATTTTCTTTGTATTCATATTTCAAAACACTGTTTAAGCCACAGATTATGCAACAGTTAAAGGGATAGATCACCCAAAAATTTTAATTCTGTCATCATTTAATCACCCTCTTGTCATTTCAAACCTGTATAAAAATATGGTATTTTGAAGAATTTTGTTAACCGAGCAACAGCGGTACCCATTCGCGTCTATAGTATGGGCGCAAAACCAATGCAAGACAATGGGTAGTGCAGTTGTTTGTCTACCAGCAGGGGCGATTCTAGGTTTTCAATATTAGGGGGGCTCAGCCTCCAATGAGGATATATATATATATTTATAGCCAGTCTCTAAGCACCACATACTGTATTCTTTACTAAAATAAATAATTAAGAAATTATATGCAGAATATTGTTATTAAAATTAATATCACATTAATCGATCAATCTGCAACATTTATAATTCAAAGTGACAACAACAGCCACAAATCCATTTAATAAATGTAAATAAATCAACTATCATTATCTAGTAGAAGGAATAACTTGACATGATGTTTCCCTGCCATTCATTCTGATTGGCACGAGCGCTGTCACTGCATGCTCATCCATTACATCCACATTTGTTTTAAATTAATAATACAAATACTGAAGCGTCTGAAAAATGACAAAGAGCGTCTAGGTACACTTTTGTTTACTCACGTCGTCTTTCCGGGGCTCTCAAAACTACCGTCAACTCTCTATAACTAGGCGCAGAAAAATAAAACAGCACTTCATTCATGAATGACACATTTCTGTGCACTACAATATCATCATGATCATTTTCTAAATTATGCCATCATTGGTGTGAAGTGCTTTCATTTTGCAGGAGCTAAACAACTAACGTGGCTAAAGCTCCCCTAAAAAGGGCCTAGCAACGCCACTGTCTACCAGCATTCTTCAGAATATCTTCTTTTGTGTGCTGCAGAAGAAAGCAAGTCATACAAGTATGAAATGACAAGAGGGTGAGTAAATGATCCATCAACCATTCACTTTATCATATTATTCTTAAATAGGGAGGCTCAGAGATGATGTACTTTTGTATGCAAAACCCAGAAGCGAGTTAACATTTTAGGACTTCCGGTTCCATTGCACCAATGTCTATTAGGGCTGTGTATTGGCAAGTGCCTCCCGATACGATACATATCACGATAGACAGTGTTGGGTAAGTTACTAAATACTAGTAAATTAAATTTAAAAAAGTAATTAAATACTAGTTACTAATTACATATTCAATAGTTAAATTAGATTACTGTACAAATTACTCTCTCCAAAAAGTATTTAGTTACTTATTACTAATTACTTTCTATATCCTACATCAACCTTGATTAGTTAAGTGATTCAAGGATAGACATGAAAGGGCTCTTTTAATTCATTCAAATAAATAATATAAACTACATAAAGTACTCTTATTTACTGACCAAAGTATTACAAATGTGAGAATTATACATTAAAGCATTCATTTTAAAGTTAGACTTTGAATTTTGATGTTAATTCCACTATTGCACACACATATATTACACAAAAAACGTATTTAATTACATCAGAAGTAACTGTAATTAAATTACAGAAAAAATAAGAGTAATCCCTTACTTTACTTTTTCAAGGGAAAAGTAATTAAATTACAGTAACTAATTACTTAGTAACTAGTTACACCCAACACTGACGATAGATTGGTCACGATACAATATATTGCTATGCATTTCGATATGATACACATTTGCGGTATATTGCAATACTTTAAATAGAAAATGTAAAAAGTAGAGCTAGAAATACAACATGCTGTGCACCACCGGGGGTTTTCTGTAAGGATAAGTGTAAAAACATCCCTTACCTCTGCAGAGTGGCCATGATGTGCGATACATGGACCTTTAGATCAGAGGTTTGGGTTCTCAAACTGTGGATTGCGCCCCTCAAGTGGGTAGCACAGGGGAATAAGGTGGCTCACTCAAGTCACTTGGCTGTTGTGGTGCATTATAGTTAAAACAATGAACATGGGCAGTATAAAACCCCTGCTTCATCCGTGCTGTAAATGTGCTGGTGTCACATCCGTGAAAGCACAATAAATGTCATTGTTACTTTTCTTAATAAACTTTTTGTCTAATGCACTGCAGTAGCCAAGTGACTTGTGTCATGACTTGCGAAGCCTACAAACAGCATTATTTTATATAACTCATTACTCCATGACTTATTTTGAAAACCAAAGCACACCCACACATCAGCTCTGAGAGCTCCAAGCGTTCTTATATTTTTCGCCATGCTCGCTTCCACTTACTTTTGGCCGTATGTATATGACTTGATTTAAAAAATATATATCGATAGGTATCACTATCGATACACTATCGAAAAAAAAATTGCGATAGTTACATGTATCGATATTTTTGCACAGCCCTAATGTCTATGGGTTTTTTGAATGGGTTTTTGGTAAATCGCCCGAAATAAGTTCTGTGGTTAACAAAACCTCTAAATATTTTCACGTTTTATTCTATGACATAAAACACACCAATTATAACCCGCTTGTGATTTTTTTAAAGCCTTTATTGTGTCTTAAAAACGGCGGTTGCTAAAAATGACTACATCATTTGGCGGGGACCAGAGTCGGCACCAGGGTGCGCAAAGTGAGGGGGATGCTATGTTTAGTGGGGGGCCAGGGTTTAGGGGTCTAGAATGGGCTGGTGTCCCGAAATTTCATCCTACCCGTCAGATTATCCTACCAGGCATGCGCACATCAATGTTACGTCATTTTCTTGCACTATAAAATCATCCTACTTGTTTATTTTATACTGCTACGGGAATCTGATTGTGTATTTTCGTTGTAAAATCATTCTAGGCCTACATATTTATTTAGTACTGGTAGTACAATTATAAATTAATTGCGCTGTAAATTAATCATACATGTTTCTTTTATGCTGGTAGGATAATCTGAAAGGGTATTTACGATGTAAATTTATTTAATGTGTTCATTTTAAACTGGTAGGACTATCTGACAGGGTATTTTGCATTGTAAAATCATCCTACCTGTTTATTTTGTCGATGTGGTTTAGATTATAGCCTAAATTTTGCCCTGCGGTAGGAAACGCTGACAGGTTGGACAATTCGAGGTTGAGACACGGCACATAGGCTGAGGTCTCGCTCTGTTCTGTTTCAGTGTGCGGCTCTTCTGGTGTTAAGAAGCGGCACTCAGGCCATTCCCCAGTTTTCTTCTCAAGTTTAAGTTTTACCAATTTACTTATTTATCAATCGTGGAAAACCTGATCTATATGCAACGTGGTAGATCTATATGCAACCAAATCACACTTGTAAAAGCGGCACATTCGCACATAACGAGTGCGCGAACAAATCCATGTCTGCACACGTCAGCCGCGCACTGCCTTTTTCATTGAGAGCCAGACATTTTTAACTATAACACAATAAAAAATCTAGTTAAATCCTGCCTATGGGTGCGCAATACCTGCGAGTTGTAGATACAAAGCTTTTCATCCAGTGCGCGCTGCCGTTTTGAAGTTTAACAATTCTAAATGTCCATTTCGAGGACAGCATTGCATATTTCGCATAGCTTTTTCAAAGCTAATAAATTAAACTGAACTAAAAGACATGAAAGACACTGTATGAAAGACACTGAAACTGAAAGGCTAATTTTTTATATCAACTTGGAGGAGAGCAAATGTTTATGACATTTTGACAAAAAGAACTGGAAATACACCGATCATAGCCTACATAAATTCAGCGGAAGTTAATAAATGAAGATTATTCATTTAGACGCATATATAGAAAAAAATATAGAGAAAAATGTCAAAAGCAGGCTTTAAAGAAAAAGGGGACTGTTCACCAGTAGAGCTTTATGTCTAACAAAACAATCGCATCATTATAACAACACTAAAGAGCGAGCTCTTGCTTTCTGATAGACAGCCTGTATCTCAACTTGTCACCGTTTGCATAATAATGCCCGTTTCTTGTTAAGCAATGCATACAGAAACGTTCCCGCTGGACGCAAGTAGCCCTTTAGCTTGTGTTTTTAACAACACATGAAAGTACAGCACAAGACAATGTCTTTAAAATCTGTTAATGAATAAATAAATCATTTTTACCCTCTGCTCTTGTTGTTTCTTTAATAAATATAAACCAAATTCATTCTCCAAATGATTTTTAAATGATTTCGTCCTTTATCATTTAAAAAGTGAGGGGGCACAGTGACTGAAGTGGCCGGGCCATGCCCCCCTAGTGCCCCCTCGTGGCGCCGACGCTGGCGGGGACGTTAGAAGTCATCGCGCATATAAAGCGCACAAATAATGCAACATGGGCACAAATCTCTTAAAACGTAGATGTGAATTCATTCACGGAGTAATTACTCACCAGGCAACACAGTTTTAATAAAGTTTGAAAGAGTTGTCGGAGGCTTGGTGATGGTGACGTTGATTTAGAGCGACCTTAAGTGTCAGTCTGTTGATAGCATTGTGTTAGCTTTTTACTTCTGCCGATTGTATTTCAGCTTCAAAAGTAACAAATGTGGTGTCAACTTGTAAAGAATATCTTGATAGACAAAACATGTAAGTTAACTTATTTTTTTGCGATTTTCCAAAAGTCTATGGGAAAAATTCACACGCTTTCGATCGAGGGAGCACGTGCGCCGCTAACTTCCGGGTTGACATACAAAAACGCGTTATCTCTGTGGCTCCCTATGCTGTAGTTGTTCACTAAGGAGCCCGTCTGGTCACCCCTCGGAGAAAAAAAAGCAAGACCCACAAATCCGTGGCCACAGTATTGTAATTCGTTCCCTCAGTTTAAAAATCCGTACTCACAGATTCTAAAACTGGTTCCACAGTTTACAAAACTGTGCTCTCGGATTAATAAACTGTACCCACGAGTTTACAATCCGTGCTCTCGGTTTTGTAAACCGTCCCCTCAATTTTTGAAATCTGTACCCACAAATTCATAATCTGTGCCCACGCTTTGAATTTGAATTTGTGGGTACAGATTTCAAAAACTGAGGGGACGGTTTACAAAACCGAGAGCACGGATTGTAAACTCGTGGGTACAGTTTATTAATCCGAGAGCACGGTTTTGTAAACTGTGGAACCAGTTTTAGAATCTGTGAGTACGGATTTTTAAACTGAGGGAACTAATTACGAAACTGTGGCCACGGATTTGCGGGTCTTGTTTTTTTTTTTTCTCCGAGGGGTGACCAGACGGGCTCCGCAGTTCTCAGTTTGTCGCATGAACTAAAAGAAAATATACTGTAATTGTTAAAATATTGATGATGAGATACAAAATTCACCACATGTTCTTTCTAATTTCTTTCTAATGTGTTGTGATCTAAAAACAAGTAAGCAGGCTCATTCTTATACTGCACTTTTTAAGACTCATTTTAAAGTTGCCATGAAATCAAAATGGAAGCTTTTGGTATGAATGTATTAGCCTTTAGGATATATGTAAACGAGTGTGCTCCAAAACTTTATTGACAATTCCCTTAGAAGTTACAAGCATTCAGAACTTCACAGTGTTTCACTTACACCAATATGGATCAACAATTTTTATGTCATCATTTTGCAATTAAGCTTCTCATGCAGGCTGAGGTAAACTAAATGAAATTAGCTATTTTAAAAGAGTCAGGAGCCACTCGACATGTCTAAAATATAAATCAAATTTATAAGTAAAACTGCATTTTAAATATACAAATAAGTAAATGAAATTATATAGCAATAAAAATACATTCATATTTTGATAGAAAATACGACCCTATTTTTGCATAATGCAGTCTAGAATCTGTTATATTGCCTTGTCTTTGCTGCTCCACTGAGTGTCCTATTAAACTGAAGTGAAACGTCGCCATCTGCTGGTTCACTAACACACTTTGGTTGGTCACTCAAAAACCTTTAGGCTATTAACAAAAATATATTTTAAAACCAATATACAAACCACTACTATAGAAAATAGAAATCTTTGCAAATTAACTATAATAATAATTTATATTGTTAGTTTTGTTGACAAAAATAAAAATGCGACAATATTTTAATTTTATTTAATAACTTTGACTAAATAATGAAGAAAAAGCAGCCTGTAAAAGCCCAAAATTAATTCTCCCTCAATACTGTGATAGATCAAGCAACTGTGTAATAAAATTCCAAAAGTTTCAACCAAGGAGGCTAAAATCAAATGTAACAATTTTGATTTATTTAGGATGGTATGTTGGATGTTATGTTGGATTTATTCTGAATTGTTCATTTAATATATTATATAACATTGTCCCTCTTTCTCTTTCCGACAGTGTGAGTAACCTGACAGATGATGTCACACTGATGACCAGTAGCCAAGCCTGAGAAAATGATGTCAGTATGCCACCAGTCAGTTTAACATATAAGGTAATCTCAGTCGCATTGCATACTCCGGTAACACTTTAAAATAATGTTCCGTTGTTAACAAGTAACTATGCAGTAATAAGTAATGAAGTAATAAGTAGTACTAATAATAAGTATTTGGATAAAAACGTCTGCCAAATGAATAAACGTAAAGAAATGTGCATTAACACTGAACATTTTAGACTATTAACTAATATGGAAGACATATTGACTAATCAGTAACTAATAGCAAATTTGGGACAATGGTAGATCCTTATTAGGGATTCCCTAATTACTAAATAAAATATCCTCAATGAGAACTACTTGTGAACTACGACTAATTATAAGGAAGTACCAACTAATTACTAATAATCATAACAGAAACATGCCGAGAAAGTGAGTATTCATCTTTTTTAAACTCTTAACATGTTTATAAAATGTGTAAAAATGAATAATTAAGAAGTCATGCTGAATTACTAACAACAATTGACTGTCAATCAAACATTTTATTTTAGTATTTATTCCATTTCTATTATTACTATTATTGTTCTTTGGTGTTTACAACGGTTGAAATAAGAGTTCATCACGATCGACTAAACACTTAATTCTTAAAAGTATGTTGCTGTTCACTTTTAACACGTTCGTGAATGTACACCGGTCTGTTAGTGTTACTGCGGGGACATTTCCACGCATCTAAACATGACGCGGCACAAAACGAAAGGTGATTGGTTGCTTTACCTGTCAGTCAAATGGCTTCTTGGGTGGGCCTTGGACAAAGAAAGCGGCGAAGGCTTCCAGATCTTCAGTCAGTGTTGCCAGATTGGGCGGGTTCCCGTCCAATTGGGCTTCTTTTGAACGGGTTAGACCGGAGAAAAATGCATTGGGCGGGTGGACAAAATTTGGGCTGCTTATGAAATTAAAAACCCGCCCAAAGCAGCTTGCCTTTTATTTTATTTTTGATTAGTCAAGTTATTTCAAAACGTTCGAAAATAATGTGTAGTGTAGTCATAAACACATTATTCCTTAACACAGCCCTTATTGGTTCAGCCCTTATTGGTTCAGTTTATTCAGGGATAGGGAGACCTCACTTGTCAATCAATCCACAGTTGAGATGGTTGAGATGGCATGTGAGTGACGGAGTTTTGGCGCGATAAAAGGCCAGATTTTGTATATTGAAGCGATCGCAATGCCAAAGTGACCCAAATATATGTTGCACTGTAGGGAGAGTAACTCAAATCTCACAACGTGGATTACACATGTGGTGAGTGACAGACGACTCGAAGACTTTGTAAATATAACTATAACTGAATTCACAGCAGTTGAATGATTTAATAAAAATCTAACTGAATATGGGATTCTACTAACGTTACTTCTGTTCATCATACTCGTCCTGACAGCTGCTGTGAAATTTTGCATTATATGTTCTGCAATATACTTCACGAAAGACGTATTGTAGTTCTGTCAGATGTTATGGCAACTCTCAAAGGTAAGCGCATTACTGTTCTTTTTTTGTTCTGTTGTATGTATCAATGAATTGCACATTTTTGGCTGCCGTGGTGTGTGAATGAAGGTGGACAATGCCTACTCAGCTTTACGAATCCGATCAATTATAATGGGCACTTTTTTCACAAAATGTGTTTTTGAGGGTTAAAGTCATTGGTTAATTTCTTGATTGTCACTTTGAAGTGGTTTCTGGACATATTAGTCATATTTTCTAACTCTCTTTAATGCTATGTTTGATCCGTTTGACCTGTTTTCTTGGTTTAATTATATTTTTTCATCTTGCCATAGTTCGTTTTAAGGAGATAAAATGGTCATTATCATCGTTGATTGAAATTGCAATACATTTCTATCACATTATTTTGGCAGTTAGAATTTGGGCTGGTTTTTATTGAGCCTTTGGGTTGGAAATTGTCCACCCAATCTGGCAACAGCTACGCGAGACTACAATCCATCTGACTCGGGTGCTTGTTCAACTTCATGCCATGACGGCACCGCTCAGACCGATCGGCCCGTGACATCACAGTACCGCGAGAGTGACTCAAAAGCTATGGAGCAGCCTGCTCTCGACTCTCTCTCTTGCGGTACTATGATGTCACGCAAACCTAATCACTCAGCCACTTTACTTACAGCTTGGAAAATAATCCAAATAAATAAATGATAACCCAGCATTTTAATTTCAAGTATTTCTATAGTAGTCACAATCTCAACATGCAGCCAGCCAACAAATTTGGAGGTCTAAAATATGAATAAATTAAGTTTCCTCTCGACATGTTTCTGTTGCGATTATTAGTGATTAATTGGTACTTCCTTATAATTTGTCGTAGTTCTCATTGAGGATATTTTTGTTTAGTAATTATTGAATACCTAATAAGGATCTACCATCCTAAATTTGATATTAGTTACTGATTAGTTAATCTTTCTTCCATATTAGTTAATAGTCTTATGTTCAGTGTAGTACTACTTATTACTTACAGTATAACTGCATAGGACTATTATTCTAAAGTGTTACCCATATTCCTTTATATTTAACATGACTGCCGTTTTAATGATTCATTTGTCTGAATGTACAGCTTTCATCATGTATTTAATATGACAGTCAGACAGACTATGGTTCTGCTGGCTCAACCAAGGGCGCATGTTAAAATGAGAGATGACTCAGGGTCTCAAGCTCTCACAACAGAATCAGCAGTACAAGATCCCAGCCCCCAACCAGACAGCTGCATCACACACTCGCACACTCACACACTATTACACGGCTGTTATATAAATCTGTATTTGTCATATTCTATCCTTGTTACTTCATCATTTGATCATTTAAAAGCATCCGTCCCCTGTTTCTACGGAGCATGAATATTAAACAGACAGGATGAGAAAGCAAAGAAGGGATAGGCTGACAAACTAAACCTTTCCAGCATCCTCTCTTTCTCTCTCTCTCTCTCTCTCTCTCTCTCTCTCTGATAATTCCACGCCCTAGCGGACACACAGACATCAGCAGACGCAGTCTGGATAATCTTAGCAGACCCACTGTCTTTTAACCAGCTAGTGGATACAGCCACTTTGTGCCCTGCGGTAAGTCTTTTATTCTAACAATACACATCCCTTTTCTCTGCATGCGTGTGTGGTTCAAAGCCGTAGCATTGTTAATGTGATGGCCGGAGGTTGTGATTTCACATCGGCTAGATGGGTGCGGCAGCCTGAGAATGCGGAGAGATAAGGGTTATGGTTATAGAAACATGGGCTGATATGGATATCAAATGCAATGTTTCATGTAGAGGACTTTATAAATCAAAATGCCATGAGGCTGATCGCATGCCATAATCACCTATTATATGAATTCATGTAAAGAGAAAATGAAGACATTCATTTCATTAATGAAATAAAGAAACGTGTGTGGAGTGAAATGGACGAGCAGTATGTTGGTAAATACATGTTAAGGCACATGGTGTGTTGGGTAGGTGGGCGGTTTTCCACATACATGGAAAATGGCTGAGCTGTTGCACACTTGTGCTACATGCTACCATCACACACATGTACAGAGACAACATGCAAATGACTTACCCTGTTCAACTGACTTCATTTTATCCAGAACACAGCAATTCTGAAGTGTAGCTGATGTTTTTTTATATTTGCATTAAGTGATATTTCATGTTTAATCAAACACATTTTAAAGGTTTTAGGAATGGACTGTCAAGTAAAATTGTGTGTGAAGTCACAGGCTTTTGTGAAACGCAGAAGACAAAGCAAGGTCAGTGCTTTGTGGCTGGAAGTCACATCTGTTATCTCTGTTGACAGCAAACATGTCTGACAAGCCAGACCTGACAGAAATCGCCAGCTTTGACAAAACCAAGCTGAAGAAGACGGAGACAAAAGAGAAAAACCCTCTACCTACCAAAGAAAGTGAGTATCTATGACATTACTGCATACAGTGTGTCCGGTCGGTTTTTGGGTGTGGTAGCATATAGGTCTCTCTCTCTCTCTTTTTTTTTTGCGATCCTCTGCAGTGTTTTATAAATTCTCCCATTTATCTTCCTTTATTTACTCTCACAACAAAAGTGCATGTGCAATTATAGATGTGTTGATTTTATTTCAGATTGGTTTCTTTATCATACCTGTTTCCGAAAAAGAAATCTAGAATCTGTCTTTTTTGTTTTTTCCACTCGCTCTTTTAAACACGGCTCAGTAAGCAGCTTCTTTTATTCAGCATCTTATGTCAGCAGATGAGTGTCAGCTCCACTGCCATCAAAAGCCTCCATCAGCATTGCAGTGCGGACCTAAGCCTGTTTGCAGAACAAAATTTCCCATGTGAATAAACGTCATATTTGCAGTAATGCCACGGTTCCCTGATGGGAGGAGAGCACATGGAACCTTTAAATGCATCTCTCTCTCTCAAGACCTTAAGAAGCTTTCTTGGCATGATAAAAGCATTTGCACTGCCAAAGCATAAATAAACTTAGGATGCATCTCAGAGTGAGACCTCAAGAAGCTGCTTGATGAAAATGCCAAGAGTGCATTTTGTCAGATTCTAGGCAAAGGGTGACTACTGAAGATGCTAAAATATAAGCGTTTTATTTTTTTGTCACGTATTCTACTTATTTATAAACATGTTCTCTGATGGGCTCTTAAATATTCAAATAGAAGCTTTTATGGCAGGATAAGAGCATAAATAAACATTCTTTTTATTTATTCTCTATTTTCAGCTATTGAGCAGGAGAGGAAAGGAGACGCCACCCCGTGACCTATAAGAGCAGATGACAAGCACAAATAATCTTCTAATGTCGACAGATATTACAATTCCTATTTCTGTTTTAAGGGTGCTGTTGCCCCATGTGATGCATGGTTACCATAGTGATTGGAGTCACTGGGGCCTCGGATTGGAAAAGTGATGAAGGGGGTGATGTGGCAGGGTTTATACTAGTTCTTTTACCAAATTCTGTTAAGTGTCGTGAATTTATTATTTTCTAAAAGTGTTTCTTGATGAAATAAAGACAAACGAAATGTAAAAAATAAAACACCAAAATGACTCCTAATCTTAAAACAGCATTTCATTATCATGACAGCAAGTGTGACAAATAAGCACTTCCTTTGGTAGTATATTAATAGTGCTGACTGCTGAGACTGCAGATAAGTGTCATACATTTTATTTTAGTGCATATGTTTCTGTATGTGAACATTTTCACTGTTATTGCTACGGTAAAAAAATGTGTGTTGTCCACTGCTATCTGTCAAGTTGTGACTGCAAGTCTGTTGTTTGTTAACACTAATGTGATACAAATATTTGAAGAGTTTGGTTACAAAATGAACATGTTTTTTTATTGTGCATTCCAATTAATATCAATCAAACTGCAGTTGGTTTGTTATGGCTTAAATCAAAATAACTAAAACAATACAGCCAACTAACACAATAAAAACATGAAAACATCACAAAAAAACATGATTTTTGTGTTATCTCGTTTTGGAAACAACCTCTTCATTTTTCTTCAAATAGTATCTAGAGTTAAAAATACCCTTGTCCCAAGAATCACATTTCATAACTTTACATTTTCCCTAGATGTTCATATTTACAT
Source organism: Triplophysa rosa (assembly GCF_024868665.1). Taxonomy (NCBI): domain Eukaryota; kingdom Metazoa; phylum Chordata; class Actinopteri; order Cypriniformes; family Nemacheilidae; genus Triplophysa; species Triplophysa rosa. The sequence continues at coordinate 13,298,344 of NC_079902.1, forward strand.
CTAAAATGAATTATATAGTTGACTCCCAATATATGTTTAAGGGGTTTTAGTGTTCTGTTCTTTAGACAAGTGAATTCACAACAAAACTGAACTATATGTTTGAAACAAATACAATAAAATCACTATGTTAAAGAGAAAAGTTCCCGATTTGATAGCTAGTTCCCCTTTTTCTGAATGGTGTGAACGTCATGTTCTCTCTGCACTGAAAATAGAACAGAGTCAGTGTGCATTGACCTCACATGTTTCAAATCTGTATAAATGTATTTGTTCAGATGAACACAGTGAAAGATATATGGAAGAATGCCAAATTATTCTTGGCCACCACGAAGAAAAAATGTCAATGCTAGTCAAAAGTGCCCCAGAACTGTTTGAATTCCTACATTCTTCAAAATATCTTCCTCAGTGTTCTTCAGAACAAAGAAACTGATACAGATTTTGAACAAATTGGATGGTGAGTAGTGAAGAATAAATTTTCATTTTCAAGTGAACTGTTCCTTTAAGAAGCTGTTATAATGCGTGACCAGCAGGGGCGCCACAATTAATAATGATTATAACAGTTCACGCCTGAAGGCATTTACGTTAATACCTTAATCGCAACTTTACAGCACGGTTTTGAATCGCTTACGATATCTCATAAGACATCCCATTAAGACTAATTCGTGCGCTTTCGCAAAATAACGTGAGATAAAGTTAACCTAACGTCATGTAGTCTCAGCCCCGCTCGAACATCGCTGATTATCCGATACTACATGCATTTTACGGGGCTATTGTTTTTACAATTAACGCCAGCTGATGAGGTGTTAGAGGACGCGCCTACGTCTTCTTTGAACTCGACTATGGCTGAACTAAGCACGGCTGGACTGGCGTCTCTGTTCTTGCCACCCATCTACCACACTACCCTTATCCACATTGTTATAAGGACATAAATAACTTACATTATTGGCATGAATAAAACCAATGAAGTAAACTGATAAGGAATAAAAACACCGATAAAAGAAGAAACGCCTCATAATCCCATGCCGTAGATTGTGTAAAAAACGTTCCTAAATCACGAAACAAGGCGCAAAGTCTTAACACATCGCAGGCTAATGAACTGCACCTGAGCTTCTGTGAGTGACTGGTCAAAATGGATCATCTGCGCAGCAAGGTGAGCCGTGTTCCCCCTGATTTGATGAGTATTCATAACTCGTATTTTTTGGTTCGCTCCCTGTTTATATTGTCAAAACTACACTAAAATGCAATAAAGTTAGGTCTGTGTGCAAAGAAGATCACTGCCTAACACGGGTTTTGTGACAAGTAGATGTGGGAATTTAGGTTTCAGGCACCTTGTCGATCTGATGATGCCAATGTCCAATTAGTGGGGATTATCCTCACTTGAACGTCCCTCTATTGTCTTCCCGCCAGCAGCACTGGATAATCCATTACCCGACCATCAACGAAATGTTGTTAAAAAGGGATTTTGAGTGGTTAACGATTTGATTCGAAGATGTCAATACGTGGTTTCAACTATTAATCTTCCCACGTGCAGCAGTATGAAATCACGTCGTATTAATTAATCGCAAAAGTAATCGAAAGTAAATTGATGACACAATTGTTCTCATGATTATTATTCTTTTGTATACACCGAGCCATGTTACAGCTGTTGATCCCCCATAGAGACAAATAATAACTCTGTGCGAATTGAGTTGATTTGTTTTTTAATTTGTCTTGTATGACACATGATTTAATTTTGAAAACTCATCAAGAGAAAGTTATGAAAACTTGAATTGGCATATGATTGTAACCTAAAATGATTGGTGCCTTCTCAAAAACAAAAAATTCTGAGAAAGCATGCCTGGTAGGGATGTGGCACTACTGGGGAGCACTTTAAAAATGCCTTTAAAATGTCCTGACGCATAACATGTATAAAACCAGATATTTTATTAATGTTCGCTAATTGTACTTATTATGCACGTTATGGGCACGTATCTGACTACTACTTTTCCAGACAACACTAAAATTCACACCAGCGCTGTTCCCAGGACATCAGCTGGTCATCTATTAACACAAGAGTGTCAGATGCGCAGACGTGTTACATGTTATTTGCATGGCCCTTAGCGGACTGAGCCGAATGATTTTATGGCTTTTTCTATACAATGTAGAGCAGCCCCTTACATTTCAGTGTCATTTCCCAGTAAAAATAAAAACGTTCCCAAAACATGAGGTCACAAATTAAATAAAGACATTTGTAAAATATAACGTTAAACTAAATTAGTAAGTTTCAAAATGTAGGTTAAAAAGGTAAAAAGAACTATTAGATCAGGAATTGAATTCCGTGTAGAAATAATATTATTATTTTAAAACCTCTTAATTGTATTAAAGATTTGAGGGCCATTTGTTAAAAAAAGTGTACGTCCAGTGCTGCACGTCTATATGCGCAATCAACAGTCAGTGTATTGCATGAATAGGCCTACACTACTCTTTAAACATGCACGTCTTAATGAATGCATAATGGAGATTAGCTGAACAATTTGATCCCTTTGGACAGTCCAACACAAATTGTCTGACGAATCCACAAATGGTGCAAATAAATAAATAATTAGCTTTGAACATGACCAGTGCAAAAATACAAATAATTTTATAAAACAATGTACCATTTAAACGTATTTATTAAGAAAAATGTATAATCAATCCTCACGACTAAGCAAAATAAAAATACTGAAGGACTTTGTGGAAAAAAAGTTCATGCTTTGAAGTGCAATTTCAATGACAACCCGACGTCTTTTCACAACGAACTGACAAATGTTGGGAGATGCCTGTCACTCAAACTTGGCTACAGGTATAAATGCCGTGCTCGGTCAAGCACTAAGTCAGTTGTCCCCATCTCTTCCTGGCTATCCATCTCAGTGCTCGTGCCTTGGATCTCAACAAGAAAGGAACATTGAAGAATCAGGGGTCGCTCACGCAACAATGAACCATTGCCAGCTTTTTGCATCTTTGGTGATGTCTATGTGCTGTCACATACTGTCGACAACAGCATGGTACATTTATTTTTACAATATACATATGTATGTAATAAGACGTCACATTTGATTATTTAATTCTATATTTGTTTTATCAAACACTTTGCTAACTTTTTTCTCTTGTTGTCTTTTAGGTCGGTGAATAATTTCCTGATGACAGGACCAAAGGTAATTTAAGCGTTCATGTCTATGGCACTTACCCAGACGGGTCATTTATCTTAAATGATATTATATAATAATATAATGTTTTTTTTATTTTACATGCAGTGTCTAATATTGTTTGTCTCGTCAACAGGCTTATCTTACATACACAAGCAGTGTGCAGGCAGGCGCACAGAGCGGTATTGAAGAATGTAAACATCAGTTTGCATGGGACAGGTGGAACTGCCCGGAAAGCGCACTACAGTTATCTACACATAACGGTCTGCGGAGCGGTAAGCACTATTATTCGTTCAACTAAACAATGTCACTTAAAAAATGTATATGACCAAACAAACATTTGACCAAAAAACTAATAGCTAAACTTCAATTTTAGCCACCAAAGAGACCGCGTTTGTGCATGCCATAAGTGCTGCTGGAGTTATGTACACTTTAACGAAAAACTGTAGCATGGGCGACTTCGATAACTGTGGCTGTGACGACTCAAAGATTGGAAAAATGGGTAAGACATTTTCTTATAAAATTACAATTAAATATATTCAATCTAAAGTTCCATATGATACATGTGCTTACGTTTTTCTTTTTTTTCGTTATTCCCTTTTTTTTAAAGGTGGTCGTGATTGGGTTTGGGGAGGCTGTAGTGACAATGTTGACTTTGGGGAAAGAATCGCCAAACAATTTGTGGATGCGCTGGAAAACGCTCACGACTCTCGCGCAGCAGTCAATCTGCACAACAATGAGGCTGGTCGACTTGTAAGTACTAATATTCTTTTAATCATTATTTTCTCTTAGTCACTCGAAATACTTTGTTTATGACTATGTTTGGATGCAAATTATCCTAAAACTTATTTTACTTCTTTTTTTTAATGCTTATTTTAGGCTGTCAAGGCAACGCTTAAGAGAACCTGTAAGTGCCACGGTGTGTCTGGAAGCTGCAGTATTCAGACATGTTGGATGCAGTTAGCTGACTTAAGGGATATCGGTACCTATTTGAAAATCAAGTATGACCAAGCGCAAAAACTTGAGATGGACAAAATACGGATGAGGGCAGGAAACAGCGCCGACAATCGTGGCGCCATCGCGGACACGCTCAGCACTGTGGCGCGCACAGAACTCATTTATATGGAAAATTCTCCAGACTACTGTATGAAAAATCTCAGCCTGGGACTACATGGGACAGAAGGCAGAGAATGTTTACAAAGCGGGAAGAATCTTTCTCAGTGGGAAAAAAGAAGCTGCAGGAGGCTCTGCCACGAATGTGGTCTGAAAGTAGAAGAGCGAAAGATAGAGACTGTGAGCAGTTGTAACTGCAAATTTCACTGGTGTTGCACAGTCAAATGCGAAACGTGCACTCAGAATGTTACCAAGTATTTCTGCGCAAAAAGGAATAAAAGCCGCCGGCCGCACAACCATTCACGCAGAAAGCAACATAAGCGTAATAGATGACATGCTCATCTTTGCAATTATATTTAGTTGTATATTTCTAATGTAAATATATTTTAAATGATATTTTAAAATATGCTGTTTTTACTTATATTATTCTGCACATTACTCAGGAAAAATGACATTTCATGCACTTTTTCGATCACAGATTTTTTGCTGAAATATGTTGAAAGAATGTTTTACATTTTTGCACCGACACAATGTTTTATTGAAGTTCACTTGACAGTGTGTACAATTTCACAAGGGGTTTGAAGTGTTATGTAATGGGACTTATTTAAATCAATTATTTTTTTAAACTATTATCACAATGTGTTTATATATTCGCTTATTTTTTCGTGGGAAGAACATTAAATATAAAAAACTACAGTGGTGAATTTATTGCACAATTCGACAGTGTTGAACTTAAATGATTATTGATGAATGCATGTTGTAAAACCTCACACCGCGCCAAAATACGCAATAGTCCCAACTATTTACCAAACTAGCCGCATTCAGACACAGAATAAACTGTCGTGTATTCAGATTCTTTGAAGTTCATTGGAGGCGTTTCTCTGACTGGCTGCAGTCTCTGTGGACCAATAGCAGAACGGGTATCCTATAACAAAAGGTATTCTGCCTTGTAGCTCCAGAGTATAAAATCCATGACGGAACATAATTTCTTGATTCATTGCATTGTCTGCTTTATCAGAGTATTTCGAAAAATATAAATGGCTTACTTTGTCCTTTGCATATTAATGTTTATTTCCGACCAGCTTCCCTGTGGGCACACATGGTAAGGACGCGTTAATGAATTTCTATCATTTGTTGTAGGCCTACTAATGGAGACATAATTGGTTTTGATAACGTAAAATGCGTAATTTGTTTTCCATTTTCGATCCATAGGGCAATTAACAATTTGCTCATGACTGGACCCAAGGTAAGCTACTGTTTGTTTATAACGAATGCCTTTTAAAACTGGTATTATGTATACAACATAGCCTATTGTTTTTTCTTCACCTTTTTATAACGTTTTTTAATCGTTTATTAAAATTTCGTTTAACTACAGTAAGATACTGAACAACCCCTTATATTTGACTTTTAGGCTTTTCTTACCTATGCAAGTAGTGTGCAGGCCGGTGCGCAGAGTGGGATACAGGAATGCAAACATCAGTTTTCTTGGGACAGGTGGAACTGTCCGGACAGCGCACTGCAACTTTCTACTCATAAGGGATTTAGAAGTGGTAAGATATACTAAAATAATTGAGAAAAGGTTACCTCTGCACTAAATTGTTTTAAAACTAAGCATTAAGCTGATTTATTTCGTGTACTTTCTCAGCAACGAGAGAGACGTCATTTGTCCATGCAATAAGCGCAGCCGGGGTGATGTATACTTTAACCAGGAACTGCAGTCTCGGAGATCTGGACGACTGCGGATGTGACAGCTCGAGGAACGGTAAACTCGGTAAGGGTATTATTCATAAAAAAGCTTATATTTATTGATGTATTATAATCAAATATTCTATAATAAATAAATACTAATGTTAAGCGTTAAGGTGCATCTCTAATTGAATAGCTTTTGTTACTTTTAGGAGGTCGTGGTTGGCTTTGGGGAGGATGTAGCGATAACGTGGAGTTTGGAGAGAGAATTTCAAAACAATATGTGGATGCGCTGGAGACCGGACAGGACTCTCGAGCTGCTGTTAATCTTCACAATAACGAAGCTGGTCGTTTGGTAAATCGATCTAAAAACAATTCCTAGCCTACCATTTAAAGATTGAGTATAATGCCATGTATGATATTTATTGCTTTTAACAATAAATCATTTGCGTTCTAGGCTGTAAAGGCGTCCATGAAGAGAATCTGTAGGTGCCACGGAATGTCAGAAAGTTGCGCAATGCAGACATGCTGGATGCAGCTATCTGATTTTCGTGAGATTGGCAATTACTTGAAAGTCAAGCACGATCAGGCTCGGAAACTCGAACTTGACAAGAGGCGCATGCGGGCGGGAAACAGCGCAGACAACCGCTTGGCCATGGCAGACACGTTCAGCTCCATAGCCCGGACAGAGCTCATATACTTGGAGGATTCGCCGGATTATTGCACCAAGAATCTGAGCCTCGGCTTTTCTGGCACAGAGGGTCGTGAATGCGTGCAACACGAAGAAAGTGTAACCCAGTGGGAAAGGCGCAGTTGCCGCAGACTGTGCCACGAGTGTGGTTTTCGGGTGGAAGAGAGGCGCACGGAGGTAGTGAGCAGCTGTAACTGCAAGTTCCACTGGTGTTGCACAGTACAGTGCGAGAACTGCTCTCAGGTCACTGCTAAACATGTCTGCGCGCGGAGACAAGGCGGCCACGGACACCACAGACGCAGACCTCGCGGACCAAAATAAAACTCAAAAACTCTTTTTTTATGTATTGAAAGAACACTCTGCATGCACTTTCTAATATTTGTGATTTCTGTATAGATTCATTTATAAATTAAAGTATTATAATAAAATGAAACAAGTGGTTTTGTGGTCTCTCTTGATTCGTATATGTATGAACACAGATAAGTCCGAGTTTCAAACAGAAACTGTCTGTCTGTCTATCTATCTATCGTAATGATTCGTTTAAGCGCTATATTCTAGACTCGCGCCGTCCCAGAGAAAAGCCCTTTAAAGAAATGATCGGGGCTCAATTAGTAACACAGTACAGGGCGTTTATTTAATGAATACTCTTGAGGGGATTAACTTTGTCACACTTGGCACCTCGCCCGGGCGCCTTGACTCTGTCTCACTTTGATATGCGGACAGAAAGCTGCCCCGGGCAGCAAAAGTGTAGACAAACCCCGTAGGAAACGCAGCCACGCTGGAAGGTGTTTGGCATGTTAATCCGCCATACCGCTGTGTTGGTGTACATAATCACACCTGCGGAAGTCACCGCAATGCATACAAATAAATCAAAGGCACCTAATTCAATTATTCGTCATCTTACGAAGTTGAGAAGAGGCGCATTTTGCCAAAATAAAGCGAGTGAGTGTACAGTATACGATGCCTTCAACAGATTACATCACTAGTTTGGCTTTCTATATGCATAGTCAATTTGCTCAGTGGGATATGCCATAAATCTCCCAAACTGTCTGGCCCGATGAATGATGGGATATTGTCTTCAGCGGGGGTCTTGGCTCAGAAGGGGAGGATCTAAATAGACTATATGTCAAATAGGTAACTTTAATTTGTTTCCCTTGGGTACTTATCGTGCTATTACAGACCATGATTTGACTTTGGTGAGGACATAAATTAATGAACACAACAGTGCCATCCTTATAATTTCAAACAACAAACACAAAATGTGCCATAAAATGTTCATAAGCAGACTGCAACAGTATTATGCTATTGCTGATCCCATCTGTTTGGTTTTAAAAAGACAATATGTCCATAAAGTAGAAGTCAGTAAAGAAACTCCAATCAACAGAAAGTAGTTTTGTTAAATACTCCCTCACTATAGAATGCTCATTTGCCTTTCAGGATGTTGTTTTCCCAGGCCACCCCGCTGAGCTCTGATGAATAAAAGACAAAGTGGCCGTCCCCTCAAATACAGTACCATCTTGTTGTCATTTCAGCCATGACCCCCAATCCCATCCCCTCCTTGTCGCTTATTTTACTAACCTTTCATATGGATAGAATCAGGTTGTAATCTCAGCGCAGCCCTTTGGTCTACCCACATCAAAACCTCAGCACTAACAGTGATCCCAGTCTGTTCCACTCCACAAAAGACCTATTTCCTTTTAGCTAAAGGATTCCACTTGCGCATGACAAAGAGCAGGAATGCCATGTTTCTTCATCAGAAGGTCTGCTCTGACACGCTCTCCATCAAGTTAAATGTTGACTCGCTGACTTGTGCTGCATTAAAAATGGTTTAGATGCTGATCATTCTCCAGCAAGATCAAGAGTGATCACAACTTATGGATCTCCCACTTTAATTGTGGCATATTGTATGGTTCTCTATGCGTCGTAAAACAGTAAAGCAAGCACTTTATGTTGCTGAATCAAACCAGCACATCAAAAATGACTTAGAATAACACAACAGAAATAATTTTTATACATCTCCAAAACACTAACACGGTTGACCATAAATGGTGGCAAAACAAGGGAATGCGATTATTAAGATATCTTTAACGCCTAAAACATCCTGCAACAAAAGTCCCTTCTGCTTTTTTATGAGCTAAAATGCAAGGCTGTAGTTCTTTGCAAAGCCCCCTGGGAAGGCAACTACTTTACTATGGCAGTCCTGCTGGCCTGCGGCTGACTGATGAGTGCCTTCACCTCTCTCACCTTGGTGTTAGATTGCATGCTGTTCTGTTCTCAAAGGGAATGTTTCCTTTTTCTGTGTTTGTAAAACACAATGCGTAACAGGTGAATGGGCAACATGCATGAAATGCATTGAAGTCTGTAAGTCTACGCATCTAAAGTGTTGCTGTAACTCGCTATTTTCTTAAAGACTATGACCCACGTATTTGTGGGTCATAGGAACATGGAATCCTCACCATGCTTGTATACATGTGCATGACTTTGCTAGTACAGGATGTCTAGAGCACTGCTATAAAACCTTAAAATGGACATTTCACCACATGTATGTAAGTTAAATACAGGATATATATTTAAAATTAGGCACTAATGTACACTAGGTTATGCTCTCGCAACTTTGCACGTCTTTGATGATGAGGTACTTCCTCTATACAAAGTAACAGGAAACACAGAGAGCCAAGAGACCGTGTTTCTGCATTGTCAACAACACTGTGACTAGCCATCCTCATTAAAGACGGACTGTAACAGCATTCGTCGGATTTGCTTTATTTATAATTTAATACTCAACCTCAAGAAGCAGTTGTAATTGTAGAGCATTAAAAAACGGGTTTCATAACGACAATGAGCTTTGAAAGTTTACCGTCCAGGTCAGAGGTGATGGGCTGGAACTTTGCAATCCTGGCTGACTATCTCAAAAAAGTGAGTATGACAAGATGACTATATTTTGCATTCATCAACATGCATTAAATTATATGTAACTAAGTATAATTATAAATAACTATATTAAAAGCTGAGTTAACCCTTGTATTTTGTTGATATCGACTATCCAACATCAATTGTAATTTTAATGTTAATTTATTAAATATGTTAAACGTTTTGCCTTTTAACACCATCATAACCGAATATACATTGAAGCTTATGCAAAAACTTTATATGCTATCTCTCATTTCTCACTGTTGCTCTTCAGTTGCAACGCTTCAAACGTGGCTATAAATTGTCACGCAATGTGTGAGTGTGTGGTTCTTTAACTGTCTAACTATTTTGGTATCTTGCCTGGCAATTATTGTGACAAATGCATCTCAGAAAGTTCAACTGCCTAAATACTGATTAAAATGAAAACTGGTGTGCTCTTGTACAGTTTTTACATTGCAACTAGTCAATAGAAAATGTGTTTTATTTTTTGCAAAGTAATCTTGGCTAAACAGCTTTTGTGTCTGTCCCTTTAATGCAAGAAAGAGTGGGGAACTGTTCAAAACCGAGCTGAAAAGTGTGACCACGCTTAGTTTTTTTCTGTTTTACACAGATGAGACTGTCGGGGTGCGACAGAGTAGTAATGAAAAATAACATGAGCGGTGCAAAATTCTTGGTGAGTCCTAATGTCTCTTGAACAGTTATTTATATAAACACTTCTAAAGTACTATTACGAAACAAACAATTCCTATTTGTATTTTGTTCCAGAACATGTCTGATAAAGACCTCAAATGGTTTCCCACAGCACATATTCCGTAAGTTTTAATGACCCACTGAAGCCTGGTGCAGCTTTGTTTGATGCAGTGACGTAATTTCCACTGAAATGGGAAGTTACTGTATAGTGTGAGACATATTGAATGGTCCCTCCCCCTTTTAAAACAGACACAGAAAAAAGTACAGAATGATGTTATAAATATTAATGATCTGTATTGGTCGAAGTGAGAGACGTTTTAAATGTGTTAGTCACCTAAAAGTACAATCATGCAAGCCTCCAAACATTGGTAAAACTGTGTATAACCACCTACACTAAAGTAAAAGCTTTTCTGCAATAGAAATGAGTTTGTTAAGCTTTTATTGTCTTTTTTATCATTTAACTGCCTTTATTTCATCTTTACTTTTAGATTTATCACAAAGATCTGCAAAGATATTAATCAGAATAACAAACAAAAAAAAAATCTGTTTAATCGGTAAGTTTACTTCATGATATTATATTCAAATATACTTTTATTTGTGTAGTTGTATTGTTTAATACAAGTTTTTCTTTTGCTTTACCAGATCAGAAGCGCCAATGCCTCCACATCAAGGTAACCTTTGCACAGCTAAAAAATGTGCATTGAAATGAATTTAGTCTACATTAGCATTTTACAGCGCAACCTAAACATGTCTTGCTCCTTTGACACACATTTAGAGTCTAATCCTGGCGGTTGGGATTCTGATGAATTTGTGAGTGGTTATTTTTTCTTAATGTCCCAAAAATCATCTTACCATGTATTAAGCTTGCACTTTCATGGGATTTATTTCATAGGAGCCAGAGCAAAGCGATAGTGACTATGAAGAACCAGATACCAATAACTTTAAAGACAACAACTACATTTGTGCAGACGCCTGTAAATTAGATGAAGACAGTGACGATGATTATGAACCACCCCCAACTATACAATCTTCAGATATACCAAGTCACTTACGTGTTGCCCAGCCTCTGGGTGATGGTGATTATTTGGGTAATCCATAACACCACTGCTATTCCAAAATATATATCTTTGTGCACAAGTTAAACACACATAAGCCTTCTATTTTGTGCGTACTTTTGTGTAGATAGCGGCCCTCGTGGTTCAGCTGATCGGACTGCAAAGCTCACCAACAAATCTGCATCCTTTCCCAGGGGGCATATGAATGTATGTAATAAATGTTACGAAGCATTTACAGAGATGATATGTATATTTAATGCTTTGAGTAACTTTAGGGTTGTTGTTAACATTACCTCGGGTTTCTTGTAAATATCTAAGGCTATATCACGACCAGATCCATCTCCCCACAAGCCTCTCCCTCCCTCTAAATGTAAGTGGGTTTCATTTTAAGACAACAGGCCCTTCCTATATTTACAGCACGATCTCTAAATGTTCTTGTTATAACATCCATAGCGAAACCTGGCCCGGCTGTGCCAATGGTAGATCGCAGTAAGAAACCTGGTCCATCTTTTCCGTCAAAAAAAGATTCTGGTGTTGCCGGCAAACCAGGTACCACAGACCATCCAAACCAAACTATTTGATCACTAAATATTTAATTTCATTGTCATTTCTTTATATCTGCAGCAAGAATTAATGCTGTAAACATTACTAACAACTTACCAACGGCTTCCACAGCGATGGCGGTGTTACCCTCACCAAAGTAACAAGCCTTTATCAACAATTTACATTAATTGTCGCATCAATACAGTGTCGATGTAATTTTGATTCTGTATTGTTTCAACACAGATTTAACTCACTACAGAGGACAGACCTTCCTCCACCACCTGCAAATGTGATGATGGGGCAGGTAAAGACAATTCTCACAGATATCCTGCACAAACACGAAATAACCACAAGGTGGCATTATTGTTACGTGTGACCGTGTTGCTTCTTTTAGAAGGAAACAAAACAGAAGGATACACCAGTCCTGTTATTCTTTTGTCATTACAAAACACACGTTTTCTAAAAAGATAACACGGTAAACACTGTGAATTCAAGGCTATAATTTTGTTGCGCACATTAGGACATGGATCCTCAATGGTATGTGGGTCAGCTGACACGAGGAGAAGCAGAAGTTGCCCTTAGACAAGCAAAAAAAGTGAGTCGCTTTAATGCTTCAAGAATAATGTTTTGTATGTTACATACAATTTAAATCATTTCAATACATCATATAAGTTGTAAGTTCTCCTAAAGAAATATCACTCAGTAAGAAATTTGATCAAATTGGTTCACACGCTGTCTTAAAATAGCAGGCCTATAAGGTTCAAGAAAGTTCAGCTCAACTTGTTAAAAGGTTTTGTAAGTTCTTCAGAACATGTCAACAACAAAAATCGATATAACCCTATCCTTTCAGGATGGCTCTTTCCTGATAAGAGACAGCTCAAAGGGATGCCACGAGCAGCCGTACACACTCATGGTGCTGCACCAGCACAAAGTGTACAACATCCAGATCCGTTTCCTTGGAAACAAGGATGGCTATTCCCTAGGCACAGGCCTTAAAGGCATCGAGGTAATGGCATCTGTTGATTTTGACACATGTCTGTCATGAATGTTTAAAAACCACAGTAATGTCAGAGCGAGGATTAGGTTTTAAATTATAAAATGGATTAGATATTGGTCCCGGTGGAAAACAGACAGACATTCTAAACCAATCAATTGCATGTGTCCCAGAATTTCCCCAGTGTTATGGACATGGTTTACCATCACATGAAGACCCCACTGTTTCTAATAGATGGAATGGAGCGTGGAGCTGGACCTCAGCGACAGTGCTGTCTCATGCACCCAGCAGGTTTCTAAGATGGACAGTGGAACGAAATGACACAAAATCTTGATCGGATTTCCAAATCAAAGAGAATTTTATGGAATTCAAACGCTTTGTTTAGACAATGGATCCATTTTAAATGTATCAACAGACTATTTATACACTTGACAATGTACAGAAGCACTTATCCCTTCTAAAAATAATACAATACTAGAAAGCTGAATTAGTAAATTATATAGTCTGATCATATTCAATCAGTGGTTTCAATCAGACAAAAGTGTGTAGTTTATAAAAGGAAGATACCTTTTTAAAACAGTTTAAATGTTAAAATCAAGAAGCAGGCTAACATTAAACCATGTCCATTTGTCTATCCCAAAATAAAATCCTTTATGCAAAATGAGAAAAAAATAGGTATGAATCCCACTCAATGTTTACTCCTATTGTTCTCTATGAATTTGTCTACTAAAGTACACATTGTAGTTAAATGCGGCCTATACAATTTACTTTGAGTTACATCTTAAGTCTTGCATTTCCTGAGCTCTGCCTATAGACAGCCATGCTTCAGTTTCCACATCAGTCTGGAGACATACCATTTTATCAGGGTGTGTGAAGCACACGGTCAGGTTACACTGCAGCAACTGGGTCTTCACTGAAAACAAAGCGTGTAGTGGTTGTACATACCGCACAGAGAACACAAGTACATTAAAGCCCAATATCCATTGTGACTAATAATTCAAGGTTGAGGTTAAGTTTACTGTAATCAAAGTACAAAAATAGAAGCTCTCTGTTATGTACTAGACAAAGTTTTCTGGCACATTCAGAAAATACCAGGAAAATCTTTTAGTAATCTTAAATATGGCTATAGCAGGTCATAATCTGAAATTTACCAAGAAAAAGAGACAAACACAATTGTTGTGGACATGTCTCCCTTCTTTTTTGCAAGTAACTGTCAAACCATATAATGACACTTATTCATGCTTAAGTAGGATTACAACGCTTACAGCGATAGATGCCAACGTGTGTTCTGCCAAGCCTAATGGCTCTATGATACAATAAAACACAATAATAACAGCCCCGGAGGATTCAGTGAGGTTCTGGGCGCTGATATGTTTGTGTTAGATTACTGTCATAGCTGTGACTTTTGACTAACTGCCGTCCTTGGCAGGGATGGCACGTTTTCCCCTAAAATGTGTTCATGCAATAACCTTTTGAATGCTAGAACAATTTCTGCCAACACTGTAAATAAGGGAACTATTAAACTGCCAGCACATTTCAGAATTGTTAAGACATTATTCTGCAGACTTTCCAAACCGTGCACTGTTATTACACACATTATTTTAAAGTTTTTTTTACAATACTGTTGTAAATCTGTGAGCATAGAACGATTAGTTCCAACTGTCAACAAGATCAGTGAAAATATTAGTTGTATTACCTTCCAATTGCTCCATAGATTCTGACATTAAATCCAGCTCTTTCAAAATATAATCCAGTCCAGCTGTAGATCTCTGTTCGCTGCTGTTTACGGCATTTCCATCAAACTCCATCTGTAGGTTTATTGCAGACACAGAGGAAAGTCTATTTTATTACATTTGAACTTTTATAGACTACAGAAGGTGACACAGCCAATGAGAACATTAAAAAAGGGACACAATCCCTTAACAGAAACAGCATGAGGATCAAGTTCAGTTAAATCTTGTTGGATTCGTAGTTTTTGCAAATTGTTCCAAATGTGTAAACGAAATAATCCATGTAACTCTAAGCAACTAAATTGTTTGTTGTTGTTTGTCAACTCATTTGGAATAATCTGCATAAAGAAGCAATGTCCTAAACAGAATTAAAGGTTGTTATCTTTATGTGTTGTGTGTAGATCTAAGATATTTATCTGCTCAGAGTGCACTTTATGCTATTGATCTGCAGCTAATCACATGTACTCTAAACAAACACATTCAATGAATATCTGAGTTTCGAAGTTAAATAGGTTTAGGCCACTATTTGGGATTCAGAAACAGATTAAAATCAGATTGACAATCAGAACACACTGGTTTTGTGGTAACATTTTTTATTGAGGTGTGGGGACACAAATGATCTCATTTGACCGTTTAATCACAAATACATGACAGTTTTGAATCACTCTTTCTAATGTAATTGTATAGCATTTAACACATTAACATTAAAATGAATCTATTGTTGGGGGATACTGTGGTCTTCATCAGCAGAGCGAGATTCTCGATCTTGTCCAACTTCAGGGCCGCAAATAACAGCTTTGCACTGAAGGAACTCCTTTTCGAGGTTCCTAATGTTTTCATGAAGATCCAGACTGCTACGCAGCACCACCATGTCATAGGCCATCCATGACAACTTCACTGAGGACAAAACAAACATAAAAAAGAATATTAAAACTGGGAATCCCCCTTAATTTCTTCACGATATGTGATACACTTTTAGGTGTCTGGGTACCTGTAATGTTCTCCATTTCCTCAGTCATCATATCCAAATCTTGGTTCAGTTGTAAACTCATGCGATTTAAATCCTCACATAATTTCCCTCGCGAAATATCGCCAGACATCTGAAAACCAACATACTATAACTCGCGCTTGGTTTTGTTATTTTATCTATAAAATACGTATTCGTGATGAATTATAGGTGCCGGGGAGTAAAATTTAAACTTTTGCCATCGAGGTTAACGTTACTTGTTTAAACACGTTAAACAAGTCAAATGTATCCAAAGAGAAGACTACAAATAATTGTCCCATTGTAAATGACAGTAATTAAAAGAGTTGAAATTCAACGTTACCTTTGTGAAGTAAGTTAGGCTTATTGCAATGCTGGACAGTTTTTTTTTATCGTTTCTTGTTTTACACAGACTGCTGGCGTTTACTCAAAAGCAATACACGAGCAGATTTAACGGCTCTTTCGCGTGCACGCGCACACATCCTAATCTCATGTACGTGGTTGCCTTTTATGTAAAAACTGGATCCACTCGAGCAAACCATTTTAAAATATTCAAAGCTGTCCTTTATTACGATAGTTCTACACAATGCAGTTCAATGACAAGGATAAGGATGATACTTTAAACAGTAGCACTTTTAAAACTTTTTTATTAACAATTTACAAACTGTATACATGAAACAAAAACGTACAACGTATAATTTGCTTGATTTTAATTTGTTGTTGAGTGGAGGACAAGCCAAAAAAGTGTTATTAAAAATGAAATAAAATTAAAATTACGAAGACATAAAGAGACCAAATTTTCTTTATCTTCTTTAATCATCTTTAAATCATAGGAGATAAAAAAGTTGCCCTTAAGAATTACCTATAAATGTTTTTTTTTTACGTTTAAATAGAAATAATGCCATTCCAACATTAGAGAAAATACATTTGTTTAAAAGTTTTTGTTTAAAACTTTCTATGCAATGTTATAAAAAGAAGAAATAATTTGTGGTTGTAACAGAAAATTCCAATGTGTCAGGCTGAATGCCTGCAGGTTATGGTGGTGCTACTGGTTTGTGTTGAGAGGAATGAGTGTGTGGTTGGTGGGGGTGGTGGGAAGAGCCCGAACACGTGAAGGATTTCAATAAGGTGGGACTAAGGCGGTGCTACTTATGCATAAATAAAACAGGTGCAACAGGTGACAATGTTGTTACAGCACGAGACAGCAGAAGAGAGGGGACACAAGCACACCATTCGGAAACAACTCAGAATCCTTAAAAAACAATCCTCGACCACGCCACAAAGCAATGACGTCCTATGAATCTCAAGGTCAGTCTCCGACAAGATGTGGGCCTCAGTTTCCCAGCTTAGGACAGGAACCTCCCGAACTGAGTCTCTACAATGACAGCTACTATCCCCCTCCATCACTGCCGAGTCCTCAGCGAACAAATCCTTCCTCGTATGAACTTGGAGACTATGCTGCCTCATCTCCTAACCCCTACCTGTGGTTCAACGGCTCAGGGATGAACAGCGCTCCTTATCTGGCTGGAACCCCGGGCCCTATGGGACCTTCCTTTGTTCCTCAGCATTATGGCATCCAAAGGCCCTATTTGGGTCCTGCGGGACCAGGTGGCCCTAGTGGCGAACTGAGCTGGTTCTCCATGCCCTCTCAGGAGGATCTTATGAAGCTGGTTAGGCCGCCTTATTCATACTCAGCTCTCATTGCGATGGCAATACATGGTGCGCCTGATCGTCGACTGACTTTAAGTCAAATTTATCAGTACGTTGCTGATAACTTTCCATTTTATAACAAGAGCAAGGCGGGATGGCAGAACTCCATTCGGCACAATCTTTCACTGAATGACTGCTTCAAGAAAGTTCCACGAGATGAGGATGATCCTGGTGAGTTTTTGCATTTTTCTATATTTTTGATTTTATTGAACAATTAATATAACTATTGCAACAACCATTGTAAGTTACTGTTAACAAAATTAATAAGTCATCTATTTTATCTTAAAGGCAAGGGTAACTACTGGACGCTAGATCCGAACTGTGAAAAAATGTTCGACAACGGCAACTTCAGACGCAAGAGAAAGAGAAAGTCTGACATTCTTCTGGAAAAGAGCGACTCTGGGGGCAATGTGAGCTCAGAGTCAGGAGACAGTAATGGCAGGGGCAGCCCAAAAAACCAAGCTGTTGACAACTCCACCTCCCCTGAAAAGGGCCCTTTACAAGTTTCTGCTGGACCGTCCCCATGCTTGAGCAACTTCCTGACTGAGATGTCCGGTGTAGCAACTGGATCACTGGATATTGAAGGAGATACCATGAATCGTCCGTTTTCTCTCAGTCTTCCAGTGGACAGAGTGCAGAGAGCTTCACAATCGACAGGCTTTGGCACCTACTCCCCCAGCTCCGCAGTGTCCGAATGGGCATCACCTCTGCCCCCACCCGCTTCCATCTCCCCAACACCGTCCCAATCCACTTTAGGTTACAACAGCGCCCTCAGTCAATTTAATGGTCATTTCTACCCCGGTTTGAGCTCGACCGGTATTCTTTACCCTCGGGATGGCACTGAGGTGTAGAAGCATGTGACAGCATAGACAAGCTGAGCGATTGATTCACACTACAGGCTCTGGGGGCAACCCTAAAGAAATAAAAAACTGTAAACGCACAACACATACTGCTGTTGGTGATCTATAACTGAACTCCTTTGTGAGACCTGTGGGTGAAAGATACGAATGAATTCCCACAGGAATGGTCTAGTCAGCATGAGATATGACAGGCTGACATTAGCAAAGGCCCACGGTACCAGCAGCTCTGATCTGAGGCCAGATGCTGACATCAAGCCGTTCTGCACAGCTATCTTACTCAAACTCATATTACTGAACCTGAATTTAAGCACCTGTTATGAACGGATAAATCACATCTAATGCGGACAAAGAAACTCCAGAAAAATGCATACAAATGCAAATACAAGTCTTTGTATTTTGACAGCCTTTTGTATATAACTGTAAAGTTGAGTGTGCTTGAATGTTGAGTGTGTTCTATGAGGGGATATATGGCCTTTTTAAAATAAATGATTTAAAACAGTGTTGTATTATTGAACTGTATTTATAATGAGGGAATGCTTTCTGATTTTTTAAAATAAAAGATTTTAAACACCATTGAATTCTATTGTTTTATTGTCAAAATTCTTGGTTGCCTTAATTTCTTATTAATATTATCAAATTAATTTACTATTTTTAATTGTTGACTATAGTTATACGTTGATGTAACATACAGAAACAAGCTGATGTTTACGTAAAAATATATATTTTGCCATGACTTATTGATCACATGAAGTGAATTAAATAATACTATTAATTGAATTGGATACTGACATGGAAACACAGTTCCAGCCATTGGGAATTTTGTTTTAATGCAAAGCCTGACTCAGATTGAGAATGAAAAACAGGTGACCTTGTAATAAATGGAACTTGTTTCACCAGGTCACTCCAACTGTTGTCACGTCTCCCTTTTCTTTTGTTATGATGCAGGCTACTGCTGAGCCCACAGTTTTGGGCAGTGTTTCAAGCGTATCTACAATTTGTCAGCATTTGTATTAATGTGATGATGGCATAGGATGATCTGTTGTAAGATAGCACCGCATATATGTTTGATATTTGTTCAGCTAATGAGAATTCATCAATGACTGATGTTTAACAGATTCCATCGCTTTCTATATTGTTCCCCTGTTACTCAATATAAACACACAAGGCAAAGCATATAAGTTAAAAGTTTTTAATGTAACTTTGGATGTTCAAATGCATAGGAATGTAATGACTAAAAACGCAATGTTGCTTTTTTTATTTGTTTTTCATTTGCATTAAATGATACACAAAAACAGATTTCTGTGCAACAGACAAACTGAAATTCGTTCGCCTAGAGCAGTTTCTGAAGCAGTGGTGCTGTGTGTATACGTGTATGTGTGGTTGTACTGTCAAAATGTCCATAAACATTCTGTGTCTACATGATGGAGAACTTTGTTTGGCAACTTTCAACAAGTTGTTGAGGTCACCAACAGACGAGTTGCAGTGTAAACCAGTTGTCTTGACAGACGAGAATTAATTTGGATGGATCTGAGAGTTTTTATCTCACTTAAGAGTACTTGCAAGGAGGTACAAATTTACCACAGACCCTTCAGCTCTTATCATATAACAACTGTTTTGCATAACAGCTCACAGCACACACCTCAGGAGATACTGTAATTCCATTTTTAAGAAAAATAGATTCTCCGTATTGCTTTTCACTTTCTTTGGGGTTTTCTAAATGGGTGGGAGTTCAAATACATGGAGGATGAGGTCTTGAGCAAATTCATGCCGAGGGGATTCTCTTCCAATGAGGAAATAGATGTTGTTGTGGAGAAATCTGTGGATTTATTACTAAAACGTTCCTTTATTCTGTGTAGCATGCAAAACACATACTGTTATTTAGCACGTCAAAGAATAAATTGTGGTACTGTTGGATTTATCCAAAACTCCTATTGGCCTGTGAACTATAAAGACAAAGAATTGGGAAATATACAATAACAGTACAAGTGATTCCTCTGCTGATTTATATTTGCATGACTTATTTCTGCTTGATCTGCGTTTGTTTTGTTTGCTATATACTTTCCCTGACATACTGTTCAAATTTCGATGTCAGTCGAGTAGACTTAAGCTGATGGAGCAGGTGAAGAACTTGTTGTACTTTTTACCGTCTACACACGATGTGCCAAAAGAAACAGACACAACAAAGACTCTTAAAAAACTAACAATAAAGCGAATGTAAGGAAAGTTGGCTTTTAGTTGAAAACTCTACACCCTCTCTCTAAACCGTAATGATGCAAATTACCAACTGTTTATATTATCACTTGGAAGCGCACTGTGCTTTTTTTTGGCATGCGTGTAAGGACATTAATGACCGTTTTCTGTACAGGGGGTACAGGTATTTCAAAGATGAACTCTGTTTCTAGGGAAGTGAAATTTATATGTAGAACACTTTATTTCTCTTTTTGCACGTAAGGGAGTACACAATATTCAATTCAATTCAAGTTTATTTATAGCTTTTCACAATGTGCATTGTTTCAAAGCAGCTTTACAGGAGAAAATAAGAAAAACCGAAAAACAAAGAAAAGGTAAAACACAGTGCATGGTGTTTGTAGAACAAGTAAGATCATTCTAATAAAGCAATGTTGACGAACCTTTAAGCTAATCTAATATAGAAGTCTCCCGGTGAGCAAGCCCTGTGTCGAGGAACCCAAACAAACTCCAGTGATAAATAAATGGAAAAAAACCTCAGGAGAAAACAGTATCAGGTCCCCCCTGACGTGTCACAGCTGCACTCAGTGACTTTGATTAAAAGTTACTGAGTAAATGTTTACGAATAACAGGGAGAGCTTCTTAATTGTGATATAGGAAATTTCATTTGTTGAAACTGTTTAGGTCTAATTTGGTCTCATTTTGTGACCGATATCAGACAACAGAGGAATGTTATAAGGAGGTTAGATTGTAATAGCATAATGTAGCTGAGTGCAGCTAACTTCAAACTGCTGTCATGTGATGTAAGTTTAAGTATTGTAAATACTTTTTAGCATTAATGTGACTGTCACGGTCCCACCGTCTTGTTTATGAAATTCTAGTCGTGTGGTGGGATCGGGGCAGAGTCCTTGGGTTTTATGTGGGAAGGCCATGAGATGTTTATGTTTTTACCTCTCATATGTTTTTCCAGTGTCTCGTCTCTGTTCCCGCCATCTCGTTTCCTCGTTATCCTTCCCTAAGTGTTTGATTACCCACACCTGCCCCGTGTCGTTATCCCTCGTTTGTCTTCCCTTTAAATACCCTCTTGTTTCTTTGTCTTGTGCTCGTGGATTGTGCTATGTATGTACGTTGTACCGTGTTTGTATCGTTTTACCGTTACCTTGTGCTTGTGCTCCCGTTCCTTGCCCTGTCCGTGATTGTCTGTAGTCTGTAAGTTTCTTGTGGTTTTTCCCTGCTGTGTTTTTTGGTTTAAGACGTTGTGTCACTGTTTTGTTTATTAGTTTATTTTTGCCCCCCCTTGGGAAGTGTTTAGTTTTGAGTTCTTGTTCTGTTACCGTGTCCGCCTTTTCCCCCTCGTGGGTTTATTGTTTCTGTTTTATGTCCAAATAAAGTGTTTTTGTTAACCCCGTCATCGCTGTCCTGCAATTGGGTTCTCCGCACACATTCCGTGACAGAATCCACGAGCCACTACTGAGCCCAGCAGGCAGCTCTGTGGACATGGGGAGCCGGGCGAGGGAGACCCACCGCCTCCTTTCCCTCCGCCAGGGAGACACTAACATCTGGGTGTTCGCCAATCAGTTCCTGGATGTAGCAGAGCGAGGCTGCTTTGGGGAGGAGGAGCTCAAGGTGATGTTCAATGGCTGTCTTGCGGAACCACTCTCCCGGTCGGAGATGC
Source organism: Triplophysa rosa (assembly GCF_024868665.1). Taxonomy (NCBI): domain Eukaryota; kingdom Metazoa; phylum Chordata; class Actinopteri; order Cypriniformes; family Nemacheilidae; genus Triplophysa; species Triplophysa rosa. The sequence goes on from NC_079902.1 coordinate 13,320,334, forward strand.
GGATGCTGAGACCCCTGGGTTTTGGAAATCTCGTATGTTACGCTAACAATCGGGATCCGCCGGGGCCTCAGCAGTCTTGCCTCTCCGACGCCTGGAGGTGATTCCGGAGGAACGTGCCTTAACATTGGACCATTACCTTGGGTCCTCCGAACCATCGCCTCGGGGCACTCTGCTGCACCACCGCGACACCCGTGGCCGGCGGAGACGAAGGGAGTCGTGGGACTCCCCGTCCGACTCCTCCGGTGCGGAGTATCGGGCCCCCACCCTTCCCGCAACCGGCCCATGTCTGTGGGCCGGTCCAAAGGAAGAAGCCAGGGGGGGAAGCGGTCCGGTGCAGCCGGCATCCAGCCGGTGTCCAGTCTTGTGTCCAGTCTTGTGTCCAGTCTGTGTCCAATCCTGTCCAGTCGGATCCAGTCCGGTGATCCTGCCGGCGTCCAGTCCGGTGATCCAGCCCTGTCCAGCCGGGCCTTCCAGCCGGCGTCAAGCCCTGTCCAGCCGCCTTCCAGCCGGCGTCAAGCCCTGTCCAGCCGGCCTTCCAGCCGGCGTCAAGCCCTGTCCAGCCGGCCTTCCAGCCGGCGTCAAGCCCTGTCCAGCCGGCCTTCCAGCCGGCGTCAAGCCCTGTCCAGCCGGCCTTCCAGCCGGCGTCAAGCCCTGTCCAGCCGGCCTTCCAGCCGGCGTCAAGCCCTGTCCAGCCGGCCTTCCAGCCGGTCCCTGGGAGACATCCCAGGGCAAAGACTGTCCCCCCCAGGACTTTCCTAAGTCCCCCAGGACTCCGCGCCCTCGAGCGCAGCCGGGGACTGGGACTATTCCCCACCCCATGGACTGCCCCCTAGGGCCCTTGTTTGGCCCCACCCCCCCTCCCATGTTTGTTGTTTTTGTTGTCCCACCCCAGTCCTGTGGTCTTGTTGTCATGTCTGCCCCTTGTCTTGTTCACCATGTTTGTCTGGTTTTTGTCTTTGGTCCAGTCTGTCAGGTCTTGTTAGTCACCCCTTGGTGAACACCTGGAGGTGTTCATTAAGGGGGGGGCTCTGTCACGGTCCCACCGTCTTGTTTATGAAATTCTAGTCGTGTGGTGGGATCGGGGCAGAGTCCTTGGGTTTTATGTGGGAAGGCCATGAGATGTTTATGTTTTTACCTCTCATGTGTTTTTCCAGTGTCTCGTCTCTGTTCCCGCCATCTCGTTTCCTCGTTATCCTTCCCTAAGTGTTTGATTACCCACACCTGCCCCGTGTCGTTATCCCTCGTTTGTCTTCCCTTTAAATACCCTCTTGTTTCTTTGTCTTGTGCTCGTGGATTGTGCTATGTATGTACGTTGTACCGTGTTTGTATCGTTTTACCGTTACCTTGTGCTTGTGCTCCCGTTCCTTGCCCTGTCCGTGATTGTCTGTAGTCTGTAAGTTTCTTGTGGTTTTTCCCTGCTGTGTTTTTTGGTTTAAGACGTTGTGTCACTGTTTTGTTTATTAGTTTATTTTTGCCCCCCCTTGGGAAGTGTTTAGTTTTGAGTTCTTGTTCTGTTACCGTGTCCGCCTTTTCCCCCTCGTGGGTTTATTGTTTCTGTTTTATGTCCAAATAAAGTGTTTGTTACCCCGTCATCGCTGTCCTGCAATTGGGTTCTCCGCACACATTCCGTGACAGTGACAACAAGTGGTCCTTCTTTGCTCTTGGGTGGGGGAATTTCCTGAGCTGGAGCTGGGATGGACAGTCAGTCCGCAGGCTCTCACAGGAGGATGGCACGGGATGTTCAACTGGAGCTGGGATAATCTCTAGTTTGGGATTGGCAAATGACGTTCATCTGGATTTGATGTAATCTCTCCCTGCCTCGGGATGGGTATATGACGTTCATCTGGACCTGGCGTAATCTCTAGTTTGGGATTGGCAAATGACGTTCATCTGGACCTGGCGTAATCTCTAGTTTGGGATTGGCAAATGACGTTCATCTGGACCTGGTGTAATCTCTCCCTGCCACTCGGGATGGGCATCCTGAGGTGGGGGAGGAGGGCAGAAAGAGACTAATAGCGTAGCTGTTGTTCATTAATTTTTTTTATTTATTTTGTATATTATGCATTATGTGAATGCGTGGCTGAAAATATGTGTCTTTAATCTAGACTTAAATTGGGAGAGTGTGTCTGACCCCCGAATAGTATCGGGAAGGCAGAGTTAAGGTGCTACGTATGAGAAAGCTCTACCCCTTTGGTGGATTTAGTTATTCTAGGTGTTATCAAAAGTCCGGAGTTTTGAGATCTTAGAGAGCGTGATGGGTTGTAATGTGGTAGAAGCTCTGTTATGTAGGTAGGAGCTAAAGCGTTTAAGGCTTTATAAGTGATTAAAAGAACTTTAAAGTCAGTACGATACTTAATGGGTAACCAGTGAAGGGTTGATAACATTGGGGTTATGTGATCGTAATTTCTGGACCTGGTTAGAACTCAGGCAGCTGCATTTTGAACTAACTGTAGTTTGTTTATTGATGATGCAGGACAACCAGTGAGTGCATTACAGTAGTCAAGTCTTGAGGTCACAAATGCATGAATTAGTTTTTCAGCGTCAGCAACACATAGAATATTTCGTAGTTTGGCAACATTTCTAAGGTGGAAGAAGGCTGTTTTGTGACATTTGAGATGTGATTTCCAAATGACAGGTTGCTGTCTAATATAACGCCTAGGTCTTTAACTGTATTTGTTGGAGTGACACTGCAGCCTTCAATTTGCAGGTTATAATCCGAAATATTCTGCTCACGTGTCTTTGGCCCAATAAGTAATATTTCTGTTTTATTGGAATTTAAAAGGAGGAAATTACTTGTCATTCAATGTTATATATTGGATGCACTCTGTCAATGTGGATAGCTGAAAGGAATCATAGAAACAGATATTTATACACTTAGATTAGAGTGGCTTTTAACTTAGCTCTTTTACTATTTTTAAATGTTTTAACATTACTTGACTCATTAAAATCAGTTAAGCAACTTCAATCTGTTACAGCAAGTTACAGCAACTCAGTACTGGCCAATATTTTAAACATTATTTTGAAACGACTGGTAAAGCCAATTTGTTTGTACTCAAAAATGTAAAGCAGCAACTTTTTTACAGCGTACACATACAGTATAGGCAAGAGAGAATGTAATATGTTAAATAAGAATATTAAATAAATATGACACTTGTATTATGCACTACTATAATATAAAGCATTGTTAAGCAGTCATGTTCAGTTGAATGCAGTGTTGGGTAAGTTACTCTGAAAAAGTAATTAATTACTAGTTACTAATTACGCATTAGATAATGTAATTAGATTACTGTACAAGTTACGCTCTTCAAAAAGTATTTAATTACTTATTACTAATTACTTTCTATATCCTACATCAACCTTGATGAGTTAAGTGATTCAAGGATAGTCATGAAACGGCTCTTTTAATTCATTCAAATAAATCATATAAAACTACATAAAATATTATTATTAATTACAAATGTGAGAATTATACATTAAAGCACGGATTTTAAAGTTAGACTTTGAATTTTGATGTCAATTCCTCTTCTGCACACACACATATTACACAAAGTATTTAGTTTAATTACATCAGAAGTAACTGTAATTAAATTACAGAAAAAAATAAGAGTAATCCCTTACTTTACTTTTTCAAGGGAAAAGTAATTAAATTACAGTAACTAATTACTTAGTAACTAGTTACACCCAACACTGGTTGAATGCTCTCTCTGATCTGCTCCACAGGGCAGGAAAGACAGTTTACAGAAACAGGTCAAGGTAATCACTGGTTACAAATGCAAATGAGTATTTGACAAATTTACTGTCAGACTTATTTTACTAAATGAAAGTAAGATTCAGGCTGAACATCCACTCATCGACCACACATTTTCCTGTAGCCTTGGGGAGGAATTGTTACTCAACAGTATAATGCGATTAATATCTATAAATGATCTGTTACACCTGCTGCCTGTTGTGTGGGACACACCTGTCTTTCAAACGGTATCAGTCACTACAATGTGTGAGGGATTTCTGTTTTCCAGGAAAGGACTTTATATCACACTGCTTTAGCCTATAACAGTCAATACTGAAGCAATCACTGATATCCAGGAAAAGTACAAAACTTGTTCACGACATGCCGTTTTATTTTTCTTGGTCTCGTAATGAAAAATAATGAAAACCATTTCTTTTTGCAACAGTAACTGGCTGATTACAATTTAAACAATAAAGGTGCCTAAAAGGTTCTTCACAGCAATGCCATAGAAGAACCATTTTTGGTTCCACAAAGAAAAACTTCAGTCAAGGGTTTTTTAAAGAACCATGTCTTTATTACTTTTTTATAATCTGAAGAACATTTTTTCACCACAAAGGACCTTTTGTAAAAAAGAATGTTAACACCATTTCTACACCAGACGCAGCGCGACACGATAAAAGACAATAGAACGCATTAAAAGTTAGAACCCATTATAATTTTACATTTTGTCCACACTGCATGCAGCACGACACAACAATCCCTTAAGAACAAGCCGTTGTCATGTCGTGTCGTGCCGGTCACGTCTGGTGTAGACACGGTGTAAAAGTTCTTCATGGAACCATTTAGACAAAAAGCTTCTCCTATGGCATCATGAAGCACCTTCAGTGTATATGATATTATATTTTATATAAAGCTTTGTATATGTTTTGTATTCAAATATTGTTATTGTTACTGTTTATTTCAGTCTTTGTGTCATATGCAGGTAAAACATGAAATATTTATAATTTTTTATAATAGATTTATGTTTGAATGTCAGACTGAATGTCTGGCTCTGACACAAAGGTAAAACAATGAAATAAAAGACGGATAAACGTAGCACAAATAAAAAATAAGAAATTTTTAAGTTTCCAAGATATTCCATATATCCTTATATTTAAAAAAATATATAGAAAGTTTGTTTTATCATATTTTTTGTAAGCCCACGCATAATATTAAACATGCCCTTTCATTCTTCATGCTGAATCCCTAGAACCACTAGAAATAGCTTGTTTGGGGTAAAATTCTTAATATTTTCTTTCTGTGTTTGTGTGGGAGAGGATTATGTCAAGGATGAGATTAGGTTGAAATGCATTCCAGTTTGTGCTGTGTAGTGTTGATATTGTAAACTCTAAACAGACATGAACAAACCCATCAGGACAATGACGTGCTTTGGAGGAGGGGTCAGATGAACTGAAATTGAACTGCTGAAGGTGATAACTGAACTGATAAGCTTCAAGCTTTTGACCTGTTTCTATATTTTGCGTCTGAAATAGGGAACACGGTGCACTGGACGGGATCAAACCCCCCTGCACCAAAGGGCAATGCGCTGCTGCCAAGTTCTAAATAACACCAAAACCAAAACAGCAACCACGCGCTGCACTGTTGATAGCTAAACAGTATTGACTGATTAGTGATGTTTAGTAAACTCAGCCTGAAGATGTCAGGAGAAGAGATGAAGCTCTGATTCAGTGTATCAAGCCGGAGAAAGACCATCTAGTTCCAGGTTATTGTTGTGTGTAAATACTCTCACACACTTCAGGCGCATGCCAAGGATACGAAATGAAAAGTGGCCGTCCTTGAATTGCTGGGGCTCATGTGCACAACTAACCTTCTCCTGCAAAGTCACTTCAATGTTCTTTTGACCTGTGTGAGTTTGATTGACGCTGATTCATTCCTTTACTTCCTTACTCACTTACACATTCACACATACAGTACATCTGCGAGATTATTGATGAACGTGCAAAAAGTTGTGTCAAAAAGAACGTTAAAAATGTTGAAAGAGAAAGAGAAAACTTTTTCAAATTTCTTAATACAATTAAAAACTACTCACTTTCAGAATAAATTCAGTTTAAAAATGTAATTTCAATTTTAGATTTTAACTTCAAAATAAATTCCTATAAATTTAAGATTTTTTTTTAAAGAAAAACAATGCATAGAGTTGACATCAACTGAACAAAATAAATCAGGAAAAAATAGTTAAACAATAGCCTGGATGAGTCGGTGACGGTTCTGTCTTAAAGGTCCTGTCAAAAACATGATCCATGGATGAATCCAACAAGTAGAAAGCCAGAAATATTCCTTATCCATAATCCAGCTTCAGAATCCATTCCCACAGATATATTATTCCAAATGCAACATGCCTCTGTATGGCTGGAAACCACAGCAGTCTAAATGAAGTGACATGGACCAGGGCTTATATAGAATATTTTGTGAAAATAGACAACAAACACTTTAGTGTAATGAAGTGTTCTGTGTTATTTCCCCCTAAAATATTTGACATGTCAACATGACAAAAACAAAACTGGAGTATTAAGGCATTTGGCCCCGACTCTGCAGGCTGCTGGTTTCGTACATCATGGTTGTTTATTAGTTTCAACAGCTAACAACTGAGATGTTTCATAACCAAATATTATGTCCACAGAGCTACAGCCTCACCACATCCTGAGGAATTAGACTTATGCTTCATGTTTGATTTTCAAAGCTTGACAATCATCTGACTGAGCATTAGATCTGCTGTTCGCAAGGCTTTGAAAGAACACAAAGAAAACCAACGTGATAGTCTGTGCTGGTTAAATGTTTAATGCTCCCCCTTGTGGATGAAAGAGTGTAACCTCTTTTTTCTGGGTAAGAGACACTTTGGGTGATGGGTCCAGTGAGCCATGAGGTAGATTGTTGTAACAGTTGTAGAGTTGTAACACTATCAGGACCCACAAAAAGGGCGGAGGGGCATTTGCTAAATGAAAGTCACCATTGACATTTTCCTTTCTAGTAAACAATGCATTCACTGTCAGGTCAATAAGAGATAAATAAAAAACGTGTGCATTATAATTCACCCGTTTAAAGAACCTGGCAATCGGTTCAGTTCAATAAGGTTTATCATGCTTTCCAAATCATCTCAATGACAGCAGACAACACACATAAATTCTTTATTTTGTCTCAGAGTCGGGTAAAATGCGACTAATGAAACACATTGGACCATATAAACTGTGTTTGTTAAGATAGGTTAATTGAATTGCGAAGCATGGTTAATGGTAAAATCCTATCATGTCATCAGGACAAAGACTATTGTGTCAGAGGGACAAATGTAATACAGAGGCCAATTTTGTAAACGTGTTATCCATATTGATTTGCTACTAAAAAAAATGAATAACATTTGTGAAAATACCATCCAAATCCTCCAAGGTCCTTTTCGCCATGCACGTTGACCTTTATATTTTCAACATTTTCTATGTCACTTGCCGAGTCCAAAATCATTTATGCACTGATGCATGCTGATTTGACTAGTCTGGTATACTCACTCTAGTGCACTTACTTAGCCCGGGGTGAGATGTGGTCACCCTGTGCAGCATTCATCAGCATACACCAACATGCTCCCATTAAGGTGGAGTGGAAAAGGAGAGTCCTATGGAATTAGATGGTGTGCTCCTACATTGGAGATATAGGAAATAGATTTATGCCGTGCGCTTGGGCTGTTCCCTCATTTACACTGACTGAAGGTGATTTACATTGGGGATGATTGCTTTCCAGGAAGCAGCGTAATAATGTATGCTGGATATAATGTTAAATAAGATTCATATAAATTATCAAGCAAAGGAATGAAACAATGGATCTGTATTTGAAGGTTGAGAATCATAAATAAAAAAAGTGCATGTGTATTGAATATTAACTGTTGTAAAGTTGTTTTCTTAATTGCATTATTTTCTATGCAAACAGTTAAAACTAAAAAAGTGTTAACATAATAGATCACCAAAATGTTATAACTTAAACCATTTAACTTAAATGTAATAACTTAAACCATTATAAAACTGTTATCAGGAATAAAACAAAATCATCAAGAGAATCCAAGGACTAATAATGGATTAACCTGTCAACAAAATGGATGAAATTACATTCTTTTCGCCTTTACTTGCGGTTGCCAGCAGGGGCGGACTGGCCATCTGGCGTTCCGGGCGTTTTCCCGGTGGGCCGCTATCGTTTGGGGCCGGAACGGACGCTTTGGCCGCTCAGACGGACGTATTATAAATGCGAATGCACGCAACGCGAATGCAAAAGACACATATGCATTCCACCCCTCTCCCCGTCGACAGATTTAACCATGCACCACCACCCCCCCGGTTGACAGACCTATCCATGCACAACCAACCACCCGTCGACAGAAATGTTAGAGGGCCGATGTGGGCCAAAAAATGCCAGGGCCGATTTTTCTTTCCAGACCTGCCCTGGTTGCCAGGTAACTGTCAGACACTTCAATGACCTCGCTGTGGGTAAGTACCTGAGGGACAGGAAATGGCCAGTATGTCAAAAAACAGACACATGTATTAGGGCATTAAAATACAGAAAAAGGGAGAAAAGGGTGTGCCAGGTGCAGAAGATGGATAATACATTTAAAAATAATTGATTACACACAAAACTGTGATAAGTTTGTGTTTTAAAAAATGATATTGGTTTTCTTGCTTTATGCTTTATCGACTTGCACCGTCTCTACACTGGCACAGCGCGTAGTGACACGATGCGATAAAAGACAATAGAATGCATTAGAACCAGCCCTGGACTGGCCATCGGGAGAACCAGGACGATTCCCGGTGCCTGTCGACTGATTTGGCCTGCTGCCAGCCAGCGATGGCATTTTCTCACAGACAAATGTGGAGAGCACGTTATTGTAACGCGAAAGTAAGTCAATATTGATGTCCGAGCGCGAACCTCTCCGCTCACACGTGGATTTCTTTTGCTCTCGCTCTAAACTGGACGGCGATTTTGTGCAAGAGCAAAAGAAATCCATGTACGAGGAAAGCATCTTGCGCGTGCGAGCGGGGGGCATCTAAGGGCGCGCGTCCAGTTTTGTGCGTGTGCGTAGAGGTTTGTGCTCTCACACAATCAATATGGAGGTAATTTCGCGCTACAATATCGCGCATAAGCATGGCGCAAGCACGCCATAAAAGACTGACCTAACATTGGCTTGACGTTGGACATTCGATATTTGTGAATTTAGGGACCGTCAACAAAGTGACATTCACGTTTCTAACGTCAATAACATTTAAAGTGAAAACAGTCATAAAGCAGTGCATGAGAGATTATTGACAGCACGATGCAATTTGTTTCTCTTCACACATACAATTTAAGCATATAATGTGTACTTGTTGTTTTATTATAAAACCAAAGGATAGAATGAATCTTCAGTTTAAGATAGACTTGTAGTATAAATCATTTAAACGTGCTTTTGTGGTTTGGCCACATGATCAATTTTAATATTTGTTTTCTTGAAACGTTCTCAAGCCAAACTGTATTTATTTACATGTATTTACTGTATTTATATAAACACACTGTCAGTCTAATTAATTGATGGCATATTGTGTGATGATTACAAAGCATTCTACATTTAATAAAACATAGGTTCATGGTTTCTAGTTGTGGTTTGTGGCCTGGATGAGTGTGGGATTTCCCGGCTGAATTTGTGTCCAAGACCGGCCCTGATTATAGAACCCATTATAATTTTACATTTTGTCCACACTGGATGCGGTGCGATGCTACACGACAAACCTATTAAGAACAAGACGTTGCCGCGTCGCGTCAGGTGTAGACGTGGTGTTACAGTAATGGAACACCAAAAACAAAACAAACAATAAAAATAAAATAACTGAAAAAACATTATGTACAGATATACATATATACTGTATATATATATATATTATATATATATATATATCTGATTTGTGAGTGTATGTTCAAAAATTTGTTTTCCTTCCCCAGTACCCACCAGCATGTGATCTGTTTCGAACTGTCTTAGAAAATGTAGAATGTTCAGGCCTTTTGAATTAAAAGCTTTGCTCTGTGAAAGGAGTATCGGCCAATTAAATTGTTCATGGAGGATGCTTGTCCAAGCAATATCAATAGTCTTCCCAAGACTGCTCTCATCCTTGCCAGCTATACTGCCTGATTTTACATCCTACCAACACACTCATAGATTTCCCAGTCCCTTTGTGTCCTTACCTCATTATCAACTGATGTTTTATTCATTCCATTCTTTCCCTTTCTCTGAAATCTTTTACTTTGGGAATTATAGGGACTCAAATTTTACCATAGGAAGTCTTTATACTTAATATAAATTATACTTTATGCAAAGTAAATCCTTTACTGAAGCCAGCTGCCTGCTCATCTTGTTATGTGACATACATGTAGATTTATGACAGAAGGCATGTATAAAGAATGATAGGAATGACAAGAAGGAAATAAAGCACAAGCCTGCCTGTTTGTGGAAGATATTAGTCCAGAGGACAAAAACAAGAGAGGAATACAAAATAAGGGGAGTGGTTGTTTGTTTACACTCTTGTAAATCCTATTGTCTCTTGTCACTGAAGGCTGATGTAGGGTGGATTTCCTCCACACTTTCTTTGATGAATCCCAATTGGCCAGTACAGGTATTCGGCCGCATTGTTGAGATTTGCATAGCCTGAGGTTTGATGGTTTTATTTTAAGACTACTGTAAATGTTTTGACTGTTGTAAATTAGTCTGGTCCACAAGTTACATTTCCATGAAAACATACACTATTTACTAAATAATACAGTGATGTCACAGGTCTGTTCCTACACACTTTCAGCCGATAAGAGGATTAGTATTATTCTCAAAAAAAAAATTATTTGCTCTCTGCCATACTGAAGATCATGAGATTAAATGGAATTTGCTGTCCCAGCTTTTGCTTGCGTCCGAACATGATTTCATGTGGCTGATGATCTGATGTTTTTAATTGATTTTCATATGACAAAAATCCTAAAAACAAGATATTTAGTTCATCATACTCTAGGATAAGCCTAGGATAAACCAAACCTAATGCCATGTCTCAGCTACGCCGACTTCATCATCCCTGATGTTGGCATGGAGACAAGAAATGCTCTCTTTCCTCGCTAAACACCAGACTAGTGAGAGGGTCAAAGAGAGAGAAAAAGAGAAAGAGAGAGCAGGAGAGAGAGATTAAGCCATAAGCAAGAAAGATTTGAGCAGATACCTGCATGTCGACCACATGGTAGGCTGGTACATCTGAGCAAATCTGAATGCTGCACATAAAATTTTCATGTGATGACGAATGAGGGCATGAGGCACGTATGAGGACATTCAATTTTTAATCTCGTGTGAGAGCCGTACTGACACACGGCTCTGTAATTATAAAACTGTCTAAGTGATGTAGTAAAGTGGACAATTACAGGACTGCGCAGCATGCGAAGAACCTCACAAAAAGCAAAAGGAGATAGATAAAGACAACGTGAATTATGGACTGTCTGGTTCAAGGAGAGACTAGAGGTGTTGGAGGTGATGAGGGGAACAGAAGAGACAGGAAATAACTCACATGCTGCTATGATTGGTGGTAGACTGACTTCTCACCGTAAACCTCTCGGGCTCTCGGGTTCGATTCAAACATAAATCACTGGCTCAGACAGCATTTTAACATACTGTAGAGCAAATTATATGGATCTAAGCTCTTCTGCTGCCAGGTCACCCAGCCGTTTACCAGCTTTAAAGGAACAGTTCACCCAAAAATGAAAATTCTGTCTTCATTTACTCTCCCAAATCTGTTGTTCCAAATCTGTATATTTCTTTGTTCTGATGAACACAGAGAAAGATATTTGGAAGAATGCTTGTTACCAAACAGTTCTTGGCCACCATTGACTACAATAAATTGCTTTATAAATTAAAGATATTTTAAAGAATGAAAGCAAACTGTTCTGGGGCACTTTTGACTATCATTGTAATTTTTCCTACTAGTCAGTGGTGGCCAAGAACTGTTTGGTTACAAGCAATGTAATTCTTCCTACTAAGGTAGTCAATTTGAGTGTGAGTAAATGATGACATAATATTTATTTTCAGCAGAGCCGTCTGTCCCTTTAACTTATGAAAGATGTTGGTCTAAAGACTTAATAATAATGCATTTCTATGGACTTGTTTCTAGTTTTTTTATGCCAGTGAAGTGCATTGAATGATCAATGCAAAGTTGCTGCACAATCCAGCACACTGTGGTCTAATTGTCTATTTTGTCTAACATCAACAGAAGAAGAAATGTGGGATAAAATTTTTTGCTGTCCTGGCATATTTTGGAAATCTAATAATACATGTGCATAAAAAATGAATGTGAATAAATATAAAGACATTGGACAGAGGTACACAGTACGTACTGAATTTGAATAAGTACCTACCTATCGGCCATTAAAACAGTACGTTCTATATAGTATGAGTGGGTGTAGTATGAATACATTTCTGACATACTGCGTCCGCCATGTTTTATGGTCATGTGACCCTTATGCTCTTTGACCTATGACTCTTTAACAACAACCTACACGTGAGCGTTTATGAAAACATAATTTAGTCACGAGAAATTAATGTATTGGCACGCCACTTACATTAAAAATGGACGTCATCCTTAAAGTTTTCCGCTATATTTATTTGATTTATTTTTTAAATTTGACCGTTGCTCAGCTCCCGTGGCATCATGGGATAGAGAAGTGTCCATCCGATCCACACTCACGAATCTCAGAGGAAGTAGTAGACCATCCGGGTATTTCTCGCCTACTGTTTTTAGCATACTGAGATTTCAGACATACTACTCATGACTCATGACTCTTTTTCGCTTACTATAGAAGTAGGCGATTTTGGACGCAGCATGTGTCTTAACAACGAGTCTCACTGACTAGCAGTTAGTTAGGACTAATCAGTCTTACTTTTCAGATTTCAATTAAAACCAATCTACCTTTTTATGTGACTTAAAGAAGTTATGTCCAGTCTTGAACAAAAAAAGAGAGATTTAGTTTTTTTATTTATCCTTTATTTTCCCAGGAAAGTCCCATTGAGATCCAAAGAAATCTCATCTTCCAGGGAGTCCTGGCCAAGATGACCATAAAAAATCAGATTAATTAAAAAAACAGCAAGGTTCACTCATAGTACACTGCAGCATATTTTCAAAAATATTCAAAGAAGGAATGGTATCTAATTTAACAGTTGTTTGAAATTCGCTCCACAGCCAAGGAGCATAATAAGAGAAAGCTGATTTTCCGTGCTCTGAATGTATCGCTGCCTCGCTGGTATTTCTAGTTGTATTCCAACAGATGATCTGGTTGAATAGTTACTTCTACCCAAACATAAAAGATTAGTAATATAATTTGGGAGTATGCCAGTTAATGCTTTTACCGTATACAACAACATGTGATTTTTCCTTCTTAGATATAAAGACGACCGTCCTACACTGTTATACAGCAAGCAATGGTGAGTATGTGAGCTGGTATTTGAAATAAATTGCAACATAGCAAGATAAATACCATCCAACTTTTTAAATAATTATAAGGATGCATGCATATAGATAATATCACCATAATCTAGAATGGGTAATAACATGCTCTGTATAATTTGCTTTCTAACTCCAAAGGAGAGACTTTCTTTGTCGAAAGAGAAAACCCACTCTTGGTTTGATTTTCTTGTAATCTATATGAGCATCAAAAGTCAGCTTCTCATCAAGCCATAATCCTAGATATTTACAGGCTGGTACTCTTTCGATATGCAAACCATCAGGTAGAAAATAGAATGCGCACATGACGTTGAAGGACTTTGAGTAAACATGATCAACTTAGTTTTGTTTACATTTAAAACTAATTTCAATTTTGATTAATTATGCTGTAAAATATTAAAAGAATCCTGAAGGATTTCAATAGTTTGAGCTAAGGAAGAAGCTGCTGAATAGATAATTGTGTCATCAGCGTTGCAATGCAACTTTGCCGAAGGTATTGCCTTGCTAAAATCATTTATAAAAATAGAGAAAAGAAGTGGAGCCAATAAAGACTAACTTGTAAGACTAAACTGTTTATGCAACTGGCCTCTGTTATCAGTCAGTGCCAAATATTATTCAGGAATGAATTTGGTTTTTATTCAGCCAAGTATTTGAAGTTGAGTGCACTATTCATTTGTGATTTCACATGTGGTGTGAATAGGCCACAGTGCTGACCATGACATAAGCTATGTCTTTGTCAACCGCAGGGCTGTTATCCTTACAAACAAGGCTTTTAAACTGTTTGATGAGCCATATGTAAGAAGCTCTTGCAAAGTCATTACTGGTGCTGGTTCCTCTGTGAAGGCTTAATGTGAAAATGTTTTTCTCATGTAAAACCAGATCTGATTTGCACCAGTAGATAATCAAAACTCCAAGGAAACAGCAAGGCTTCCCCCGAGCCGGAGAGCAGCATAAATCAGCTCGTTGAGACATCACCTGTGAGCATCTATGTTGTCAAACATTCCTTTAGCCACCGGTGTGAATACAGCATCATTGTGGGTTTGCAGTGTTGTGGGTTTAAAGCCTGAGGATGCTGAGAGGAGTCGGCTTTGATTATGGAGAACTGGTCAAGCTGCGGGGGAATGATTAAAACAGGACCTCTCACAACCACATCTACCACTGCCGCCTTCCACATAAAAGGGAAAAAGAAGAAATTGATGTTGCTCAGAATATAAGGCTTGGTCAGGGGTGGACTAAATAATGAGGCCAGTTCTGTGTATGTGCAAACCTGAGAACTGATTCAAAATAGCAAAAATAGTCATGTGGTGAAATGATAAATGCTCTCTCTTAGGTACAGTTTCAAGGGAAAATTTGTTAAAAAATTCATTGTCCGTATCATGACTTTCTGTATTACATTTCTCACAGTTAAACTGAATAATGACAGCGGGTGATCACTAAAAGCAGACATCTGGCTTTGTGAAAGAAAATAATAAAGACAGCAAGATGACAGAAGTTAGAACAGTAATGTCAAAAAACGTGTGGATAAGCAAGATGCACAGAGAGAGATAAAGAGATAGTTTCTGACTAGACATGGAGAATAAAATGGAAATTAAATGACACACATCTCACAGCAACTTCAAAAGAAGCACATGCTGTAGAAATGACAAGCAAAAGGCAATAACAATGATGAAAGACGATGAGATAGAAGAAGAATCGGAGCAAGCAGCAGGTGCAATGTCAATTTGGACCAAGGAACACCAAGAAAATTAGCATTGTGATTGAAATTGTGGGGGTTGGGGTAGTTCGTACAAAGCGAGTGAGTGAGAGAGGTTGGAAGAATGTGGCATGTCATAAACCTCAATAATGACATTGATTTAGCGAGCCGAGCAATAAAGTAGATTAATCTATAAAACTAGAGACTATCAGAGATGTTTTACACGTTTGTGTGTCTGTGTGTGTGAGAGAGGGGAAGAGAGAGAGAGTGTGCGTAAAATAGAGCAAGAGACTCTGGGGTAAGGGAGGGGGAATAGGGGAGGAAGAGAGGAAGATGAGAGAAGAGAGATGAGGGTGAGGAAGCCATGCTTGGATGGTGAAGAGATGCTGTTTGCTAGACAATAAGAGCTTCAGATGAAAGAAAATAGAAAAAAAAGACAACATTAAAACATTTATTGAGGATTGAGAACAACCCTAACTTGGATTCATTTACTGGGACAGCTGGAGTCAAAGAGAGCGAGAGGAAGAGTGAAGGACACATCTCAGATCTCCACAGGTAACTTCTGTCATTGTGATGGTCATGCAGCGTGACAGGGACTAGTTCAGGAGAACTGCTGGCGGGATGGATGGAGCGCTGAGGAGGAAAGGAAGAACAAAAGAATTGAATAGTGGGAGAAGGAAAGGTAGTGAGAATAATAATAAGAGGTAAAGCTTAAAGAAGTCTAGGTTCTGGAAAATATGTATTTTTAAATTAAATGCATGTCATTTTAAATTCATGTTTATGGAGCTATTCACTATAGATATTGGTCAACGTGTAAAGCTGTTGTTTACGTTCATGATGTCAGCGCAATGCATTTGGAGTGTTTTGGCAGTTTGTTGTGTGGCACTTAAAATCAATGCAGGATAGAACAGAGGCATTGGTGTTAAAATGTGATCATCTCAGATTTGCACAACTGTATGTATGTGTCACTGAAGGGCACAAGAGGTCTATTTTATGTGACTCACTAAAGAATAGAAGGGCAGTGACATTCTGAAAGATCACTCTAATCTAAAATTAGCCATTGAGAAAAAAGAGAGCGCGGGAGAAAAGGAGAGAAAGGATTGTGTAAGGTGGGGGCTGATGTGTGGCAAAATGGTCCAGCGCCATTCATTATGGACTGCTCCATGCGCAGGTCCTGAGATGATAACTGCAGTGCTTATTGCTGATGTGTTGCGGCAAGGCAAAAACCTTCTTAAGCTTAAGCTTAGTTAAAAAGTGATTGGGAAGTTGTGCATTAAATGAACGCACATGAGGCTATTGATGGTGCAGTTTTGTGAGAGGGAGGCCTGCTGCCATCTTGTGGTAAAGAACTGAAAAAAACATTTGAATGGTTGATGGGGATCAAATACGGATTAGAGCCCAGACCAACCAACAGATTTTAATAAAATATGCTTCTCAAAAATTCTCCACAGCTACCAGTGACCTATCACATGATGCTGTTCTATCTTCTGTTCTGGACAAGTTTCCTTCTGTTGTTTACAAATGGGTAAGAGTGAAAATCTGAAGCTTTATCGTTAAGAATCTATCACAGACCATTCACAATCATAACACAATGATTTCTCTGTGTCTCGTAGTGAAAGAGGGTTTCATTATGGAGAATGGAATGATTCTCAACTTCAGCCCACCATACAGAAGCTGATGAAAGGCTATAACCGCTACCTGAGGCCAAACTTTCATGGTAAAGCCTAACTTGACACTCAGACACTATGAATGCCTGGTTAAATACAGATTAGATAGAGTAAAAAACATTTTTAAGAATGAATTTCTCTGTTTCAACAGTGGGTCCTGTTGAAATTGGAATGAGTTTGGATATTGCCAGTATTGATGCCATTTCTGAGATCAATATGGTAATGTTCTCTTCTACAGTGTCTTTTTCTTTTATACAGATTGCTTAAAAACGTTCTTTCTTAAGATTAGTCATTGAATGCTATTTAATTCAAACACTCTTTAAAAAGGTGCTTCATGATACCATAGAATAACCTTTTTTGGCTGTCCATAAAGAACCATTGAAGGGATAGTTCACCCAAAAATGAAACTTCTCATCACAGTCTCATCATTTATTCACCCTCTTGTCATTTCAAACCTGTATGACTTTTTTCTTCTGCAGAACACAAAAGATATTTTGAAGAATGTTGGTAACTGAACAACAGCGGTAACTATTGACATGCACTGGTTTTGTGTCCATGCAATAGAAGTAAATGGGTACCGCCATTGTTCGCTTACCAACATTCTTCAAAATATCATCTTTTGTGTTTTGCAGAAGAAAGTCATACAGGTTTGAAATGACAAGAAGGTGAGTAAATGATGGGAGAACTATCCCTTTAACACACTCATAACAAATGCTTTGTTGTGGAAAAAGGTGCTTTAAATTATAAAAATAAGGAGGAAACGGTTCTTCTGGCATCAGTGTGAAAAGCCTGTTGTAGCACCTGCACCTGTTTTAAGAGTCTAATATAGGATTCTGTTCACGTACTGACAGGACTACACAGCCACCATTTTTCTAAGGCAACGATGGCGAGATTCCCGGCTGGTGTTCCCTGGAAATGAAAGTGTAAGTCTGGACGGAAGGCTGGTTTCCTTGCTGTGGGTCCCGGATACGTTTATCCCTGATTCTAAGCGTTCTTTCCTCCACGATGTCACTGTGGAAAACAGACTCATCCGGATCTTTAGCAACGGAACCGTGCTCTACGCTCTGCGGTATATCGTCTGAAAATTTACAGCTTCTTTACCAGAGACTGAACAGGCAATGTATGTGTGTCTGGGGAACCTTTTCAATGAAACGGTATCGCTATTCTTCCTTCTCTCCACAGTATAACAGCAACCATTGCCTGCAACATGGATCTCACCAAGTATCCAATGGATAGACAAGAATGCACCTTGCAATTAGAAAGCTGTAAGGCTTATTGCTGTGAAACAGTTATTGTAAAATCTAATTCATTTTTATGTTGTTTTACTTCTAATATAAATATTTAAAATCTTTACTATAACACTTGAATGTGTGTGTTCAGGGGGCTATAATATACAGGATGTGCAATTTTATTGGACCCGAGGGAATGACTCAGTGAAGGGGTTAGGTACACTGCGTCTGGCCCAGTATAGTGTCGAGAGCTACCATACAACTGTATCTCAGGCTGTGTATGAAACAGGTAAGAATATATATTTGCATTATGCATATCTTTCCCACCATGTTTGCACATTTGGTAGACCCTGTACCCATAGTGACTTACAATGCATTAAAAATGTATGTTTTATTAGCGAATGCGTTCTCTGGGTAAATGAAATCCATGACCTTGATGATGCATGATATACCAGTTGAGCTACAGCATCTGCAGTGTAATAGCCTACTGTTACAGTGTCTTTGAATAAAGTGTAAACATCTGTTGCAGGTTTATACCCAAAGCTGGTGCTGCACTTTGCTTTGCGCAGAAATGTTCTCTTTTTCATTCTGGAGACATATGTGCCATCAACACTGCTGGTGGTTTTGTCATGGGTGTCTTTCTGGATCAGTCAATCCTCGGTACCAGCTCGCACCTGCATTGGTCAGTGACTTTCTAAAAATGTACTTATTCTATAAAATATTACAAGATGAAATTAATCAAATATAAACAAAATAACCCATTCATTTCACAGGGGTGACAACCGTTCTTACAATGACCACACTAATGATGGGTGCCAGGACTTCACTGCCCAATGCCAACTGTTTCATTAAAGCCATTGATGTCTATCTCGGCATCTGTTTCACCTTCATCTTTGGAGCTCTGCTGGAATATGCCTGTGCTCATTTTTGCACCATGCAGCACCAAACCATCATGGATGTGCAAAGGGTTAGAAGCGTATCGTTAAACATGTAAAATAACACATAAGCACCTGTTGTTTTTATAATTTGCATTTTTGTACAATTCATTTTCACAGGAACTTCTGAAAGAATTTGAGGAGTCAAACAGTACATCTCATCTTGTCACCTCAACACCCAAAAAGATGCAGCCACAGACACAGCCAAAAGACACCACAGAGCAAGAAACAACGGACCAGACTGTGATGTGTGAAGGAGATGAGCCCGTAGCAGAGAAGAAGGAGAAAGGGTGTGGCTTGTCCTCTGTGAAGCAAATGTCTCGCAAGGCAGCATCCGTGATGAGTGTTGAGAATCCTCACAACATTGACAGCCACGCACGCATACTGTTCCCTATGACATTTTTGCTCGTGAATGTCTTCTACTGGCTATACTACCTTCTATTCTAAAGGAGGAACACAACCTTTTGCATCTCCGTAAATATGAGTATTGCACAATGACTTAAAAGTAAAAAGACTGCTGATAACAGAATCAATTTTAGTGCCACAAAATGCTGAGTTGGACTTTCTCGCTTGTACATTGTTGCATTTTCTTAAGAGCAAGGAAAGTGAAAATAACATGAACACACATACGGCTACTGCTACAGGACACATGAACAATTGCCTTGACATTGCTTGTTTATTGAGGGGGCTAATGCTTTGTAAGTTTTTTCTTTGTTTAGTTATTTATTGAACGATTTAAAAATGTTATGCATTATAGTGATGTTGTAAACAGACCACATTAAATGTCATTAGTTAAAAGAAATGATGTCAAGTTACAATCTATTTATCGGTTGTCTGCATTTCTGTGCTACTGTTGTACACATTCAAACCGTACGGTGACGCTGCTACGCTAAGAGCCTCGCGCAGTAAAAGAGAAGAAATCCACAGCCAATCAGGAAGCAGGTTGCCTTTTAAAACTCAGCCGGGAAACCGTAGAACCAAAACAAACGTAATTTTTGCTGTTTCACTTTAGTGGTGAAAGAAAAGCTTGAGAAAAAGAAAAAACCTGCAAAACGGTAAGCACTTTTAATACCTTATCTACACAATCGTGTTTAATTTTTACTAATTTACTGATTATTACAAATACGAGCAACAGACTCGGAGACATATGTTTTTCAACACGACATGGTAAATAACTAAATTTCATAAACTGACTCTTTAGTCAGTGAAGTTCTTCACTTGTCATTTGAATGTTTACTTTGCGCAATAAAATGGAAAAACGGAATCACTATTTTTTTTTATTTGGACCATCTCTTTTATTTAACGTTTCGTTTGCCCCAAATTATCGTAATTTACACGACTCGTATCGTTTTAACCCCCAAAACTTCCTGTGTAAACGTTACAGAAAGTTAATGCGTATTTAGAACGACACGACGGTGTGTAACGTTGTTACGTCTAAATTTGACATTTTGTCCACAGCTATAAACATGGACACAATGATTTATCTGGATCAGGAGAACGGCAGACTGACCACTACAGGTGTGAAATCTCGTCAGAACAGACTGCACTCTGCTCCAGGTCAGTCAATGTGCAAGTTGCCTAAACTAGTGTCCATGTAGTCTGGTTCCGTTTTTGGGACCTCCGCTACCATAAACATTCAACAATAGGCATTCACACAATTTGTGGTTTCGGTCTCTCTCTTTTTTTTAGATCAGTGCTTGAAAACACCTTTGACAGGCAAGGTTCGTCTTGGTGCTCCTGTGCAATCCAGCCGAAAAGCTTTGGGAGTTGTTAATAAGATTGTTGCCCCCTCAGCAGCTTCTGTTAAAGCAGAGGAGAAAGCCAAACCTGCCGAAGCAAAGGTTGGTTCTTGCTTTATTTCTTAAAGGGATAGTTCACACAAAAATAAAAATTCTGTCATTTACTCACCCTCAGGTTGTTTCAAACCTAAACAAATTTGTTCTGTTAAACACAATAGAAAGATATTTGTAAGAATGTTAGCAATTTTCAGTTCTGTGACAGCATCCACTACCATAGTAGGAAAAATTACTTTGTATAACACAAAGTGAGATATTTCAATAAGGGCTGGCTGCAGCCGATGGGGCGAGTGGAGCTCAACTCAAAAGCGGAAATACGTCACCTCCACTCGAAGCCCGAGCAGATATACGTCACCTATTTCTGACCTCAACACGGAAGTAATTTATGAAACGGCGCTGTTTTAATGTCAATAAATACGTTGTACTAATGTTTTAATGCTTCAAAATTATTGTTTGAATGTTATTCAATACATTTCCTGTTACTAAATCCAGACATTGCTTCCAGGTTTGTATTTAGAAAGTAAACATTATAATAGTTAGCAGTGAACAATAAATGAAACCTCAAATAAATTAATTTTTATAAAAATGTGAACACAAATAATTTAGGAATTTTATATTTAAAGCAAAATAACATGCAAAACAACCACAGTAATGTTTTAATTGAGTTAAAAACACAAACAATATTTACCAAACACATCAACTGCAAGTAACAGTAAATAACGATCAACGAACGTTCTTCTTTCCTTTTAATGGCGGGTCGCAACCAACATGTTTAGATGTATATCGCTACCTACGGGGTGTGTAACATCAGGGTTTCAGTACTTGGGTGGATTATATAAAAAATCAGATTTTCTAAACCTATATTTTAAAGAAAATCAAAATATATAAATCCATCGTGTTTATTCATCCTTTTTGCGTAATTTCACTGAAGCCATATGTGTTGTGCTTTCATTGCACGTTAAGACCGCGTCAGTCTGCAAGTAGTGTAGGAATGCTGAGATAAAATTACCTGAGATAAAGTTTGAACTTCGGAGAGCTCAGCGGTGCCATTTTGCCCCTTCTTTATTACTGATTGGAGGTGACACATTTCCTGTTCGAGAGTGGAGCTCCACTCGCCCCATCGGCTGCAGCTAGACCCCACTCAGATATTTTGAAGGATTTAGGAATACAAACAGTTCTGGAGCACCTTTGACTACCATTTATTTTGGGTGAGCTATCACTTTAACATTACGGATCACAGCTTTGTAAGCAATTAGCTGTAAGTATTTGTCATCTGTGGGGGGCTTTCAGTGTAAGGCATCTTCTCGGCCTGCTGCTGAAGAGTATCCAGAGATCGAGAAGTGTTTCCCATATGATCCAAGTGGTGAGTCTGTTTGCAGTTTTATTGTCTGCTCTTTCTCTTTTGGCCTTTAACTGAACTGCCACATTCATTTGCTGTGGTCACTTTGTAGCGTTTGAGAAGTATGGCGTTCCAGATGAAGTCTACCTCAGTCGTTTTTCTCTGGCTGGTCTGAGAAAACAGCCGTGGCCGACTGCCTCACCTGTGGATGAGTTGCTTTTGGTGGACCCATGCTTGCCACTTTCACCTCTAAAGATGCCCAAAGGTAACTTGTATGTTTAAAATGTATAGGTTTGTGTCTTGTTGCTTGCCAATTCTGAGTAAAAATAACCTAATTCTCTGTTGTGCAGAAGCAGAATTTGTAAATGAAATGGAGGCCTTTCTACAGACGATCGACAAGCTGACTGTTGACTTTCCTCCGGAGTCTGAATTCTGAATGTTTTATCTGTACTTTTTATTTGAATGTTCAAGTTTAGCTGTTGACTTGAAGCTTTTGGGATTGTTAATGTTGTTTTTGTTGCTTGAGGTTAACTTTATTCGGTGTATCATCAGTTTTTGTTTGCTCATGTTCTACACATGTCATGTTTTACTGCTTGCGTGGTTGTTCTTGTTTAACAAAACACAACTGCACATTTTTTAAAATCTTTATTAAAAGAATATTCCCTTACCCATCTCCATGTCTAAAGACATTAAAGTGCAAATGTTACCTCACATTGAAAGGTGAAAAAAGATAGGTTTAAGAATAAGTATCTATTAGATACCTTAAGGCTGAATATTGTAGTGATTAGAAAACATTTTTACAATTTGTCACATGTACACTAGTGTTAGCACCATTAAATTAGGAGCTGGATTTATCCTAAAAGAATATAAAGGCAGTAAAATCTTTGCACAAACACAAATCAGTTACTCTTTAACAACCAGAATTGCATTATAGAGTGGATTATCCTACATTCACCGCAACTTTCTTTACAACCCAACCAGCCTCTCTATTTCCTGACAAGCTATTATTTCTCCATACTTTATCCATTGTCCAACGACATCATTTTGGCATTAAAGAATTTCACAAGACCGTTCGAAAAGCTCATATCATCATTTGACTGGATTATAGTGAAGCTGCTGCTTTGCCACTGGAACTCATTATAAGGATGGTAACCTCAATCAATGGACTTTAAGAGGGTTTTTTGTTAGGCTTGATATGGCTCACAGTCTTAAGTCTTTCAGCTCAATCTCCTTAAGTACTCTTCTTAGACTCCCATTCCTGTTTAAAAACATACAAAGATTTCCGTTAATTTGACATTTGTTTACAGCTGTGATATACAGTTATATATATGATAATGTGAATACTGTTGTGTTTTACCTTGGCTTTCTGCATAACGTTTCCTTTGGTGGATGCATAAATGGATAGGGGGCGCTTCCGCATTTCAGAGGAACAGTTGACAGGCAGATATGACTCGATGTACTCGGTCTTTTGAGCCTGGTAAGGAAGAAAGTAGCACTTGAGAACAGAACAATATTTTGATCTAATGATCCATGAAAAGGCCTACTGTTTTAAATGTTTCCTTCAACAATAAAAAGTTTACAGAACAGCCCCACACAGTACCTTGTTTGAAGGTTTAGGTTCTGAAGGTGCCCCCAGCGCTCCACCAGCCAGAGATTTCTTCAGGTTCTCCTTCACCTGTGTGAGCTTGAGCTCTAGATCCACACGCTCCTCCTCTTTCACTCGACAGATCTCCTCTAACTCAGCTACATGCTCATCTAAGGCCAATTTCTGCTTATCTACAACACAGTTACACAATTACATTCACAAATGTGTTTATTTATAAGTGTAAATTAATAAGTCATGAATAACTTAAAAAGCATATTTCTGCCTTTAATTTCTCATTTAATGAGCCATTTCCAATCTGTTTTGAAATGCAGATAAATATGTGTTGCTTAGTAACAGTAAATGGCCTACACAGTTAAGCTAATGAACTATTTTATTTGGAAGAATTATTTATGTTTATTATTTCCAATAAATGTATGAATGACTTGGGAGGATTAATATCGTTAGTGCTGTTTTATGTTACTTTACTATAGTACAATCACTGTAAATGTACAGCTTCTCATAGCATATTGCTATCATAAGAATACATAACTGAATTATGTCTGAATATGTTATAAGGGCTTTTAAGAGAGGCTAGTTTTGTTTTATTGACCCCATGCATCATCCTAACTTAAATTCACTAACATTTTACATGGCTGGTTTATGCAATATGCCCCATTAAAATGTTGTAAAAACGAGAAGCAACATTATAAAGCAACATTTTGATCACATGATATGTTTTTAACCCAAAGCAACCGTGATAAAATTAGGTAATACAAAACAAACTTAATGTAATGACTGCAGTTATCTAAATTTATTGAATCTCCTCTGCAAACAACAGTATGAGTTTATAGGTGAACAATCTACCACACAGACTCTGTCCGATACTGTATTATCCCTTTTTTCTCACCTGTTACACTCTTTATCTTTGCTTTGACCTCTCGTTTCTTCTTCCGCAGTGAGATCAGTGCATTTCTGATGGCATCTATGTCTTTCTCCAGGTCTTCTTTCTCTTTCAAGTAGCCGCGTGCATCCTCCTGCGCCCGGGTTTTCCCATACCTCCCGTACTGATTTGCATCTGAAATGTCAGGAAGAGGTCAAAAGTCAGACTCTAGAAGACTGTGGGAAGGTGGCAAAGCTCTTAGCACTTTTCAGCAGCATACGAGTGAGAGAAAAAGTGTTAAAATGGAGAGAGCCGGTCAGGAGTTAAGATCAGGTAACAGTATTCTCACTGACTAATGCTTCTGATGTGAAATACTAAGAACCAGATGCTTCCATTAAAGGTTCACCCAAAACTGAAAATTCATGTACTCGCCCTAATGTGTTTAAAAAAAACAATGTGATCTTTCTTAAAAGGAATACAAAAGGAATTATTTATAACATCAATAACCATATTTATTGTATCAATATAAAGGTTATAAGGTTGTCCCATTCTAATGCAAACTAAGCATTTCTCATCCAACTAAGTGTGCAGTGCATATCTGTCAAGCAAGTTTTTCAAGCCAACATTATTAGTGCATGACTTTAGTCATGATTTTGGATACGACGGTGAGTAAATGTTGATCGAATTTTCATTTACTCACCTTCGAGTTGTTCGAAATCTGTATACATTTGCTCTGATGAACACAGAGAAAGATATTTGGAAGAATGCTTGTAACAGTTCTTGGCCACCATTGACTTCCATAGTAGGAAAAAAAACAATGGTAGTCAAAAGTGCCCCAGAACTGTTTGCTTTCCTACATTCTTCAAAATATCTCCTTTGGTGAACAGAACAAAGAAATGTATAAAGCAATTTTTCCTACTATGGTTGTCAATAGTGGCCAACATTCTTCCAAATATCTTTCTCCGTGTTCATCAGAACAAAGACATTTATAAAGATTTGGAACAACTCAAGGGTGAGTAAATGATGACAGAATTTTATTTTTGGGTGAACAGTCCCTTTAACACACGTGATCATAAGATTTAATATATTACTGACTAAACCACAAAATTATCTCAAGAAAATTGAAAGAATGTCTGTAACAATGTGTGAAAACAATGATACACACAACACATCTGTGTTTCTTGTAAGTACACCCAGCACAGAGAGTGTGACAGGACTCACTGGAGCCGTGGCGTTTTCGGGTGATTTGTGGACTGGGCTTTCCTGTGTCACTGCTGGTGAAAGAGTGATGTTTTATTTGAGTTACTCCACTTAGCCTCTCATTTTCCTGTTGAAGAAATAAAAGCAAACAATCAGAAACAGAATTCAATGTGTTATTTTATCAGTTTAAATATACATATTAACTCCATTAGAACACAGTGTCTATCCTAATATAAATCTAATAATATTGTGTGCCCTCATCAGCATTGCCTTATTTTCTGTGGGTATCTGAGGGTTCAGTACGGGTTTAACAAGCAGCTCAGAGGCCAGAGGCCACGAGGACTAAAGCTGCTGTAACCCCCGAGACTCATCACACACTTCTCATCTTTCATTCACCCAGCAGTCGGGGCACACACACAGAAGCACAAACATATTACTCTCCCCCTTTTCTAAAACGTGCTGTGTATGAATGTTAGGAAACTCATACAGACAATCTTTTCCAAGCTTAAAACCCTCTGGAGGAATTGTGCAAAACATTAGCGCTATATTAGGACAGAGGGTGTCAACTGAGGTGTTGATACAGTGAACCTAAGAAATATGGCTATGCTCTCCATTAGTGTGTATTAGAACTGATAGGCTATTTGCCTTAAGTTCACACATGCTCAAAAACTATTCAAAACAAAACATTGTGTTGATTCAAAACCAGTTGAGAAAATAATGTGCAAGGGTGTGTAGATGCCCAACGCAACCAAATGGTTGTTCATACAGTAACCACGAACCTCTGTGGTTTCAAAAGGGACCTCATCATAGGTTCTTGAATCTGTTGAGGTTACCCATCTAGATAAACAGGAAACATGAAATACCAGTCAGTATAAAATAAACGACATCGCCAAGATGATCTCATTTAACATTTCACTCCACACTCACAGGAAAGAGTGACGGGCAGCTGTGCGGATGTTGGCAATAGTTTCCACGTCTACATAGTCATAATGTAGGGACTCGGGGTCAGCTGAGGAACCGGTCTCTGCTAACAGAACCCCCAGCCAGCGACCCATCTCTTCCGAGCAACTCGCCTGACACACAAACACAAGAACAAACATGAGATAATAGAACAACACACACAAACAAAATAACATATCACAGGCAGTTCAGTTATACTAAAGTGTACTAAGACCATTTTAATATATTTTTTAAATACTTTGTATAAGTTAATTATATAATAAATGAAAATTATCCATATTTACACACCCTCGTGTCATTCCAAACCTGTATCACTCTTTGTCTTATGCAGAACACAAATAAGATAATAAAGGGCGTGCATTGCTTGTAACCCATTGAAGTCCATTGTATGGACACAAAACCATTGAGACATTTCTCAAAATATCTTCTTTTGTGTTCCACAGTAGGAAGAGTCATACACAGCTTTTAAATGACATGAGGGTAAATAAATTATGACAAAAGAATTAATTTTGGGTGAACTATCGACGAGTAAGTGATTCATTTTGACAATTATTTAAAGCTACAGTAGAAGCAAACTTCATTTTTAAGTTTGACATGGCTGATATTTTCTTGAAATGTCCAATTAGATTGCCAAACTCAATCCAAGTATTTGTGTAAAAGCTCAACATGAAGCCTTCATTACCTCCAAAGCCGCCACCTCTGCACCTCCTCTCAGTATTCTCAAGGCAAAGGGATGTTTGGGCCCCAGGCCTGGAACAACTTCACAGCCCTTCAGTGCCACAGTGGTGTGAGGGACTCGCTGTTCTCCTTTCTCATGATAAAGGTAAAGAGATCCGGCCCGTACACGACACCAGTGCTCTTTCCAGCACTGATTTAATAGCACACCCACATAACCTGACACACACACACAAAGCATTACAACAATTATTACACGACACCGTCCTCTATGTCATGGTGTAAAGATTTATTCCATCTTGCTGTCTGAGATCAAAGGCAAAGAAAGACAAGTTGAAAATAACAGGTGGAGAGATTCTCGGGTATTGTAATGTGAGAAAAGTAACTGGATTCCTACCGCATCGAGGGTCTTGATCGAGTGAGCCGCGAACGTCTCCTGGTAAAGGAGGTTTTCTTTTGGAGAAACTAATAATTCTTGTTATCTTTCTTCCTGCTGCTCGGCTCACGGTGCCTGTGAGCTCTGATAGGGCACCTCGCTTGGGTTTACCTGTAAACGCACACGCACACACACACACACACACACACACACACACACACACACACACACACACACACACACACACACACACGCACACACACGTCTGGTTTATTATCTCCGTGGGGACAGTCCATAGGCGTAATGTTTTTTATACTGTACAAACTGTATATTCTAACCCCTGACCCCTAACCCAACCCCTAAACCTAAAGATCATAGAAAACTTTTTGCATTTTTAGATTTAAAAAAAATATTGTTCTGTACAATTTATAAGCTTTTTTGCCCATGGGGACCTCAATTTTGGTCCCCACGGTGACACGAGTCCCCATGTGTTGGTGTGCATGCAGGTTTAGGTCCCCACTGGGAAATAAAAACATGTCCACACGCACGCACGCACGCACGCACGCACACACACACACACGTCTGGTTTACTATCTCCGTGGGGACAGTCCAGAGGCATATTGTTTTTTATACTGTACAAACTGTATATTTTATCCCCTACTCCTAAACCTAAAGATCATAGAAAACTTTTTGCATTTTTAGATTAAAAAAAAATATTGTTCTATACAATTTTTGCACATGGGGACCTCAATTTTGGTCCCCACAGTGACACGAGTCCCCATGTGTTGGTGTGCTGCATATAAAAACATGTCCACACACACACACACGCACGCACGCGCGCACGCACGCACAGTCTATTAGTTTAATGAAATACACATGTTATGTTATGTTGTGCACATCCGTGAGGAAACTGCAGAAATTAAGCCAAAGATATTAGACTTTCAGTGGCCAAAACAACGATAAACAAACAATCCACATCCTGCTTAAATACTTTCTGCTTGTTTAAAAGCTACATGTCATAAAGCTTTAATAGAGAGAGAAAGAGTCACAAAAAAGAATAGAAAGACACACTCGCATTTGATAAAGGAATGTGAAATCGATGCGGTCCCTTGTCAACAGAACCCAACACCGAGTATGAACGAATCCGCAAGTATGAGGAACAGTGAAAGTAATGCTTGCCTAAGCAAACACCACAAGCAAAAGTGTAATGAGAGAAGAACAGTGGGGTAAAACTGGATATCTCACCATTTTCCCGACTGTCACGTGCACTTTCTCCACTTGGCATGCTGTCAGAATCTGAGGTTTGCTTCTCTACAGACGGCCACTACAGGGAAACAGCACAGTCAGGCCAAACTAAACATACAAATTCATAATTACACAACAACACAACATAACTACACTTTTCACAATAAGTCTCTGATTCTCGTGTTCTTCAAATACCTGACATGGTGCCATGTTAATATCATTTTTATCTTACCCTTTTTTATCAACCCAGCAACTGATGATTTTATTCATCTAATGATGTGTTTTTTTTAATAAAAGGTCTATAATTTACACTATACTAATAGTATAAGTACTATACTATAGAATAACTATATATAAAAATGAGTACTATAAAATATCATGATATATAAATACAGTACATCATTTAGTACCATAGTAAAAAAAAACTGCACCACAGTTCAAAGTAGTCTAAGGGAAAGTATATTCAGCTAATGATGTAATGCTGGGATTATTTTTCTCAAACAAACTCAAGTTGCAGTGAGACCTTGTAATAAATAATTGTATCCCCAAAATGTTCCTCCAATCCATCATGTGCACACTTTATCTGTCAGTAATGATGACAAAAGTATGGGTAAATGTGTTCTGGAATCCCACCTTATCCAGTTCAATCTTCCTAGGAATCGTGGGAGATGAGGGGATGTCCAAACCATTTCCCTGACCTGTAACGTCACGCACCACCTGCAATGACACAAAGACATCCACACATCAGTGCTTCACCACACATGTAAACATTTTTCATCACACAGGGGGTCCTTACAAAAACCTTGTGCAATATTATTTCTGGCACCATTATGTGGAGGTATAACAAATAATCAAGTGTGCAGTCATGAGCTGAACAAAGAAAGAACTGTGTTTACTTGGAGCCATTTCTCAGCCTGTTCCTTGCTCTGAACAGCCAGCACCAACACCTCTCCTCCGGGCAGAGAGAAACGCAGCTCGTGCTTCTTTCTCCGCCCGTCTTTGGGTACGTAGATGACAGTGCACAAGCCGAGAGGTATGTCAGTGTAGGGCGACTGGTCTTTTGAGCTTTTGTAGCACTTTAAGTAAAAGCAGATGCACAAACAGTGAATCAGAGGTTTCTACGTATGAATCCTGAATCTATATGAAACAAAAACAAAGCTAGGTTTAATACCTTCGGGCTTTTGGCAGCTCACCTGCAGTCTGTTCTCACGGATGACAGTGAGCTGTTTGGCCCACTGGCCGAAACGTTTCTTCCTCAGAAGGAAGGCACAAATATGGCAGTCTCTCACCGGGGCCATTGAGTTTTCTTCCGATGGCCACTGGTGTGTCAAACGCTGGCTCTTCTCCTCCTCCTCCTCATCATATGACTCATAAGAACTGCTTAAGGCATCCGAGTCATTATCTGCGTGAAACGTGATGTCATACAAATAGGCTTAATAAGGAATTACGTAACTAGTAGGACTAAGAGGTAATTACTTGCTTTAGTGGGTCAGAGATGCTCACTTACAGGAGCTTTTGCGTCGCCCGTTCACGTGGGTGGTTGGGTAATTGTTTTCTGCTTCCTCGTAATATCCATCTTCAATAGAGTTTGGAGGGCTGGAGCTGCCTGTATAAATAGGAGAGATGTACATCATCACATGACTTATCTAAAATCAGGTTCTAGCAACAATTTTTTGGAAATAATTATGTTGTACAATATTAATAATAACGTAGCTATTCATGTAAAATGAGAAGTGTAAGACCAGACAGAAGCCTGGATGATCTGAAATGCACTAAAATATAATTTTATTTATTATAAATAATAATAATAATACTTAATAATAATAATAATGTATTATTAAAATAATTTTATTATATTCATTTGAATACAATTCAATGATAATAATTTTATTGTTATAGTAATTATATATTATATAATATATACATTATGATTCATTACTATTCTCAATCATTACTAATATTATAAATTATATTAAAATTGTATATAATATTATATTAATAAATATTATCCCCTCTTCCAACATGTTTCTTGTACTTCCTATTACTTCCATTTTTACAAGAAAACACACAATCGTTCTTTAAGTTTGTTATTAATTGTCTGAATCAAAGTCAATGGTGGAACATCTTCCATAGCGTCCAAAGTTATTTATTTATTATAGTTATTATTATTTATTTAGTGTATATAATCTATGATCCATTTCCAAGCAGGGAACATACAGCAATAAGACTCACTGCGGCTGGTGATATACTCTGGCATCTTGCCAGGGCTGAGTGGCACGGCTTCTTCGTAATATTCCTCTGGAGGGGGTGTGTTGGGCAGAGGGGGAGGGGAGTCTGCCAAGCCCTGCTCCAAAAAAAGGCACACACCATGACTTTCTCCATCTGCCTGCCTTATCACATCATTTCCTACTTACATCAGCGCTTCAGCAGAATCATAAAGTTATGTGGCTCATTTCCCCATATAACAAATGATAGCGTCCACTGCATCCAATCAAAACCAATAAGCCACACGGCTGATGGCTTAACAATGCATCAGATATTGCCCATTCAGCAGTATTGTGGCAACAACGGCACGCACAAACACAAGCACACGATAAAACATCCTGACTGCTGGGCGAGCACTCTCTCTTAATAATGCATCATGACTCTGTGGGGACCCCGGTAAAGGACTGATGGTGGTGTGACTTTAGCAGAACTGCCTGGCCTTCAATTTGCAATGCAGCTGGAGAAAAGATGATGTTTCACTGCAGGATGATTTTCTTACCGCTATACTTCACCGTCACAGAGCACGGCCCTTATTGCACATTGACATCAAGGTTAATAATGCACCATATATTAGTCTAAGAGAGACCGCTTTAGAGCAGCGCATTATGGGTAATCCTCTTCTTACCGGCTTACAGCGACTGTGGTTTATCTCTGGATCTTTCTTCTGATCCTCCATTTCGACTTTTAAGTCCCCGAGGTCACAATCTGTAGAAATGTGAAAACATTTATGAGACGTATGTTTTGAAATAATAGAGAATGATGAGGAGTGAGGTAAGTACTGTACATCTAATAAATCCTCTTACCAAACTTTTCAAAAAGAGACTCAACAAAGCTGGTTCCATTTCTGTACACCGATGTGTTCATGTACATGTAGTCTTTTCCAGTGACTGCAAGGAGAGTCAAAAAACATATTTATCAAGTGATACCAGATAACATAAGGAAGTATTTTCCTCATGTAATTTTGATGTTTACCTGATGGCTGAAGTCGCTTTAGCAGGTTCTTCACAGCCGTTTTCTTTTCTTCTGTAGCAGAGCTCAAGGTCTCATGGTCCAACAGCCTCAACAGCACATTTAACTCTGTCACCAAGAGCTCCATCTCTGAAAGTCAAAGTTTAGGGTTAGAGGTCGATAGAGAACAGACTACACAGCGTGTCATAACAACATATCAATTAGAACGACCATCTCAGCATTGAGCAAACAAAAACAGTGCACAGTAAAGAAATTTAGCGGAGAGGGCGTACATGCCATGACATCATCAATTATCCTTTCAGATTCTCAAAAGCGTGCCAAAACTTGGAATGACTGAATCAAAAAGATCTTGATGCACGGTTCTTTGTAACTTTATATTCCACAGGGTGTCGTCAGAATGGACACACGTGTCAGCGCACAATATGATTTATGGGCAGGGGGATGACAACGGGTCACTGGGATTATAAATTGGAACAGGTTTGGGACTCTTGAGGTCCATTCTGGGTCTCTGTAGAATGAACACTGTCCTGCTAGGGAAACCGAAAACCCCCACGTAGAGACAAAGGCGTAACCTTTGATCTATAGCGAGCCTCCTATCCCACCTAGGAAGCTCACAGAGAGCAGAGGAAGGTCCAAGCCCAAAAAATACATTCACAGTCTGACATCTGAAAACCCTCTCCCTCATTAGTTAACTTTTGGATGCAGGCTCTTTTGTGTAGATTATGCAGAAAACGGAGGTCTGTGAAACTGCACACAAACTGCACAGTTCACAGTTTTCCACGCCAGCTATGCCATATTTTCTCCCACAACCCATTACTAATGACCCAGCACTACTAATGCGGAGTCTGTGTTTGGCGTAATGCGCTGTAAGCAAAAGAGTAAAAATATGTAAAAAGTTCCATGCTGCAAGTATTTTTTGAGGGATGAGTAAAAACTAAAGGGGTTTTGACAGCAACCCGAGGGCGGTGGGCACCCGGGCAGGAGTCATGCTGATATCGAAGGACACAGGCGTGTAAACACCTCCCACCTGACACTACGACCACAGTGATCATGAACAGAAGGCTTAGTGGAAAGACAGAGAGACAAAATGAGTGCGAATGAAGCTGAACGGCCGTGATCATCACACAGCTGTACAATCTGGCTTGGGCGGAGGTTGAGCTGAGCCAGAGTATCCACCTCAGGCCCTGTGGGTTTACTGATATTAAAGGTGTGGTAGGTCAAGACTCGCATTAACTTAATTGATCAGCTTCTTGATGAGATGCATTACATTTTTGTGTTTAATGTATTCAATCCTTCAGAGCGACAAAAAATAGATATGCTAATGACTAATTACGGGTATAGTTCACCCAAAAGTGAAAATTCTGGTATAATTTACTTACCATCTTGTCATTTCAAACCCGTATGGCTTTCTTTCTTCTGCAAAAAATTTTTTTTCAAAAAAGATATTTGGAAGAATGCTGGTAACCGAACAACAGTGGTACCCATTGACTTGCATTGGTTTATGTCCATATACAGTAGTAGAAGTGACTGGGTAACACTGTTGTTCACTTAGCAACATTCTTCAAAATATCTTCTTTTGTGGTTTGCAGAAGAAAGTCATACAGGTTTAAAATGGAAAAAGGGCAAAATCCCTATTCAGAGCAAATATGTGATGAGGCAAAACATAATGTAGCAATATGTGAGAGTATAGTTCAAGAGTGATTCCTTATGCGCGTCTCTCCCTATTTTTCCGTTCTTCACTTTGTTACTGTATACACAAATGGCCACCGCCCTATTCACATCCCCCTGAGAAAATGTAATGAAGGATGTGCCTTCAGTCAGAAAGTGCTGTGGTCCAGGACATGTCAAAATGAGTCAGTTCCACGCTCTTCATCTATCCATGGGGAAGGTGAGAAGTTTAAAAGCCACACAGAAACGCAAGCACTCAAACACACACAAACACAAGACATTCACACCCACATGCACACAAAATACTCATCTCAAATTTCGGTCAGCGTACTGCTGCTCTGACGAAAAAATACACATTGTTTTTCTTCAATCTGTCACACTTGGCTATATATTGCAAAACATCACACTTCCTCTCATCGTGCCCCCGGCTGCCTTACAGGCACTCCCACCAGTGAGTATGGTTGAATGTTTCAGCCTCTCCATTCAGACTTGTTGACACAAGGCCCCTGTCATCACCAAACGTCTGAGTGTTGCCCTTAACATGACCCCCTCCAGGAGACTCGACTGGGTAGAAAACCAAAGTGGCACAGTGTTTTTTTTTTGTGAGTGCCCATTTGGCAACTTATGTGAATGTATTTAAATAGCTGGTCCTGTGAAGAATCACCAGCGGCTCTGTTTGAGGACCAGGGCTATGTGAAGGCTATGCACAGTTCTTTTGTGAAGACTACACTTACTAGTCCCAGCTGAGAAGCCAGAAGTGAAACTGGGATAGTGTTGTATAAAATTGAATTGTCTTTACAATGAAGAAACGTCACGAATTACATAACAGAGTTTATTAAGCCCCTAGTGAGTAAACAATGTATTGCATTACATGTTGTGATACAAAGAATTTGAATATGTATCTTAGAGAGCTATAGCGATTACTTTATGATATGGCATCTGTTTAATCCATAATTGGTTGGCAAAATGTGACCCGTGTCAACATAGATAATGTTTTGTTTATGTTGAACTCAGTTTTTACTGCTTTAAGAAGTTCTCTCTTAGAGTTGAGCTTTCGTAAATTTCTTAATAAAATTTTTGTGTTTAATTTTTCAGTGACGGACCTCTTAAATTTCTATTCATTTGCATACAGCACGTTCAATACAACCTTTGATTTGACCAATTCTACATCAAAATGTTACTGAAAATCGTTAATGTTTTTCAAATAAATGTTATTTAAATTTCAATTACATTTTTTACTTTTTGTTAAGTATCATGATACAGTGGTAACTGTTAAGCCAGTATCGTCTATCATATTGGAAACTGACCCTGCGTCCAGAATCACCTACGCCTAAAATTAGTACGAGTCATGAATAGTATGTCCGAAACCTCAGTAAGCAACAAAAAAAAACAGTAGGCGAGAAATCCCCGGATGGTCTACTGCTTCCGCCGAGATTTGCGAGTATGCATTGGATGGACTTAATCACGATTTTACCAACGCCTATGTACAGGTTGTTGTTAATACGTCATAGGTCACATACAGGTCACATGACAAGAAAACATGCCGAATGCAGTATGTCTGAAATGTATTCATACTACCCCCACACATACTATATAGAACATATTGTTTTAACGGTCCATAGGTAGGCACTTTCACAGTATGCGATTTCGGGCGCAGCTTGAGTGTCTCTCACACCCCTATTGCTCACATTCAAGTGTTTGGTAACCTTTTATGGTTTTATGGTCCAGGCTGGATGATATTGGCAAATACTGGTTTGGTGTTGATTGTTTGGTAAACCAACATACTGTAGCATAGATGTCAGTAAACATCTTTCTGGTTAATCAATGTAGCCAGGTCTGGAAAATAACACAAGATAAAAACCAAGTACACTCTTTTTTATTAAACAATCCATCAAATCAAATGGAAAAACATAAAACACCTTCACAGACTTACAGTATGTCCATACAAATGATTTAAATAAGTTCAAACATCTTTAATACAACTAGCCCTTTTTAAGGTTGTTTTCCCCTAAAGATCACAAGAGTCAGGTGAAGTTACAAATAACGTTTGGAGAACTTAATGAACAGAAAGTCTTCTGGGGGCAGTTAGGACCAGCTTAAAACAACACCAGCACAGCGGAGCGTATATGATTCCTACCGAGATACGAGATCAAACATATTTGAGCTTCTCTTTATCTTGAGCTGCACCTGTGGAGGGTCACTTCCAAAGCCAAGCACAACACGAGGCTATGCCCACTCCCCTCTCGAGAGCTACACATGTGGTCTTCTCTGATAATACCACATCAAAACAGCAGAGAAATCCACACCGGCACTCAAAGCCCAATCCAGTTCACCTGCAGGTTCTTTTAATGTGGACAAACCTTGCGTAAGAGGTCTGCGAGATCTCACCAGCAAATCAGAGATGATCTATTTTTCTTTCTTGCTCACTCGAAAGACCTTCACCAATGCTCGTATTGTTTCAACGCAATCTAAAGCCATGTTGAGGAATGCAAGGTTGGTGTTGAAAGCTGTGTTTTAAAAGGACAAAGGGGCGGGTTTCCCAGAACTGCACCATGCGCTTTAGCACTCAGCACCTCACACATAGCTGCTAGGCGAGGAAACATTCCTCGCCTCATTAAAAGTGCAGCCAAACAGCTTTAAGCTGCCTAGCAAAGAAAGTAACGTACAGTCAATTCACAACGCTCCCAGCAACAGAAATCACCAAACACCTCAGTGGAATCCTTTGTTTTTACAAGTGCATTCTGTTAGCGCAGCCAAACAAAACACCTGTAAAAACTTGTTTGGTCTTAACTTTATAAGTGCAGTGCTACTAAATTAATTTGTTCCTAAAGCGATATACATCACCAGTAGGAAATACTCAAGAAATAACACTGTAACTGGATTTACTACCCTTCATTTAAAACTTTCCTTTTTCTTTTGTTAAAAACAAACAAAATTCAGTTATTAAGCAAGCATTAAAAATGATTTGTAGCACTAGCTTATAACAAAACAAAACCAAAAGCACATAAATCAACTTAAAGCGGGTGCTCGACCAAAGAAAACAATCGGAAAATTACATGTAAAGTCAGCACACCTGATGTCTGATGAAGAGCCTGCAAGAGCGAAACATCACGCTTTATATGTTAAAGTCCATTTTTTAGCTTTGGTGTATGTTTTTTACCATGATTGAAATGATTTATAAGTTGAGTTGTCAGATACAATTTCATAGAAAATATCAGTTTGACGTCATTTGACTTCAACAAGCGTAAAGTACATAAAGTAACCTGTTTTATGCAGAGAAGGCGATAAAAAGGCAAAAGTTACAAACTGCAGCTGACAACATTTGCAACGGACTAAATCTAACCAATATTTTTCACATTAGCCAGTATGGAAATCATTCAGATAATTTAGTTTCCATGAAAGAAAAAATGAACAGAGTGAGAAACACCTACCAGAAACAGCTGCTGAGGAGGCAGTCAAGCCCACCATCTCCACTCCAGAGACGACTGAATGTGTAAAATCATACAATTGTTCCTTACAGACAATCCGAACAGCTATCCAGAAACAAGCCTCACTACACAGTGACAGAATCAGCTGATAAACTGACTCAGTGAAGGTGCATTTCCTTCACATTTCTAACTCTCTTTCCCCAGACTGGAGGTGACTGGGGCATAACAGGGGAATTTATCCTCCCTTTCTGGTTTGTTGGAATATCTGTAGGGGTGGGGTGCTCAGTGAAGGCTGTGTGTGTGTGTGTAGTGAGGGGAGGCACCTAGTCCTGATCTAATCCGAGGGGATTCAATAACACCTGGGACAGACGATGAGTCAATACACACATCCCTCCTCCTACAGAGGAAAGAGCTGGGCGATCAACAGTTCTCACAGGCTTTCAGTGGGCTTCAATTGAACATTTCTGACACACAAGGCTTTAAGATTCTTCTTTATAACTTAGACATTACTCTCTTATAGGAGAAATCTGGACATCATTTATCCACCCTCATAATTTAAAAACTGTATATGACTCTTTCTTCTGTGGAACACAAAAGAAGATATTTTGAGAAATGTCTCAGTGGGTTTATGCAAGTAAATGGGGGGCAATCAACATTCTTCAAAATATCTTCTTTTGTGTTCTGCAGATAGATGGTGTTCTGCAGAAGTGTTCTGCAGAAGAAAGTCATAGAAGTTTAGAAATGACATGAGGGTGAGTAAATGATGAAAAAAAGTTTCATTTTTAATTGAACTATCCCTTTAAATCGAGTTTATATACATATTAATATGTCTCGCAACGATTTTTGATTTATGTCAACTTTGTTTCTTCTAAGATTCTGAGAACTACACGACAGTTACAGACATACAGTAACAGAGAAAACAAAGCTTTAAAAACAAAGCCTAGCACATTTAATAACAAACGTGTGAGATCATATTGAAAACTCCAACCTTAAGGCTTTATCATCTTGACAAATCTGAGCACAGTTTGTGACGTATGATCCTCATGAGACACTCGCTGACCTCCATCTATCTGCACTGTCTAAAGCCACACATCTCTTTAAACTGGGTGTATCTGCCCCTACATGATGTTCTGTGGCCCTAGAGATCGTATTTAAATACAAAAGAGCAATTCTGCTGGTGTACTCAAGTGAACAGACGAGGGAGTCTTGTTCTCTTCATTGTATTCATCCATGCAGAGAGGAGTCGGGTGCTGGCATGCACAGACGCATATCAGCACACGCTTCCACTGACAATTCTCAAAGCCACAGGCAAAACCTAAGACCACTCTACATGATCCGACACGCTGAATATCTCAAAACCCACTCACTCACGTGCACACCTATTTTAACAAACACACACTTTTGTGCAGGTAGGCAGAAGTTTGGTTTTCAGGTGATATCAGCAGCTCGATCTTCTTCTCGTAGCTGTAAGCGGACACTTTTCTGTCCATTTCACTATTGACTGCTTCTGGAGGCATGTTCTTTCACGCTTGAGAGACAGATGAGACGCTGAAGGTTTGTGTAGTTAAACTCTGCAAGCATGTTGCTAGACAGCCTGGCACTGGAGATAAGAGATGTTCAAGACTAGATTATCAAGACATTGATAGTTTGTGCAAATAATGCTTATTTCTTAATCTCTTTTCTCTTTTTTATAACTCAACTCTTCTAACTAATGATCCTACTTGGTATTTAAAGGGTCAACCCCGAAAATGAAAATTCTGTCATCATTTACTCACCCTCAAGT
Source organism: Triplophysa rosa (assembly GCF_024868665.1). NCBI lineage: Eukaryota > Metazoa > Chordata > Actinopteri > Cypriniformes > Nemacheilidae > Triplophysa > Triplophysa rosa. Next base: position 13,359,278 of record NC_079902.1, read on the forward strand.
TGTACCAAACCTGTATACATTTCTTTGTTCTGATGAACATAAATAAAGATATTTGGAAGAATGTTAGTAATTTTCAGTTCTGGGACATCATTCACAAATTATAATAGAACAATGATTTTATATATTTTATTTTGTTCTGTTGAACACAAAATGTGATATTTTGAAGAATTTAGGAAAGCAAACTGTTCTGGGGCACCTTTGACAACCATTAAATTCTTTCCTACTATGGTAGTCAATGATGTCCCAGAACTGAAAATAGCTAATATTCTTCTAAATATATTTCTTTGGGTTCAACAGAACAAACAGAACTAAAAAAAAAAAACATTGCTAAGCATCAATGTTACAATGTTTCAGTATTATTTTCAATATTATCTTTACATTAACATTTAGGGTCCGTTTAGTTCAACTGAAAACGCAAAGAAATGTATGCGTTTTAGCTGTTTGTTTAGACGGAAATGGCGTTTTGGGGGACTGAAAGCGCAAACTTTTGAAGACGGGTCTCAAAGTGCAACTTTTTGAAATGCCGCCTTTTTCGTTTCCATGTAAACTGCAAGATGGAACTTTCTGAAAATGATGACGTCACACGAATGCGTATTACACGCTCGGTAATGGCTCTCACTAAATCCTTGGTGTTTCGAGTCTGACGTCATCACCCAACCGTGTTTTTTCGTCAATTTGAACAATCATAGGTAGTTTAGATGGTTAGAGTAAGGTTAGGGTTAGGGTAAAGGTTTAAGACTTGAAACACCAAAGATTTAGTCAAAACCAACAAGCCACACCCACGGATCTGACTCGAAACACCAAGGATTTAGTGAGATCCCTCGGCACATCCTGTTTCTTTACACAACAACATCACCATCCACTGGCCTGGCGTGCATACTACAGCGTTTTTATCCGTTTTCCTGGATCCGTGTAAATGTAGACAGTTTTGATAACGCTGTCATGTGTACGTGAAACTTTTCAAAAACCCAAAGGAAAAACTTTTCCGTTTTTCATCGTGTAAACGTGGCCTTAGTCATTTAGCAGACGCTTTTATCCAAAGCGACTTACAGAGAGTTCAGGGAGCAATAAGCGATATGTCATACAGGAGCAATAATACAATAGGTGCTAATACCAAGTTACTAGTTACTATGTACTATACCTGTTGAGAGAAAGAGAGAGGGTTAGTTTTTTTTTACACATTTGTCTGTCAAGTATTCACAGAAGAGATGGGTTTTAAGTAGTTTTTGAATGTTATGAGAGATGTGGTTGACCGGACTGAGTTAGGAAGAATGTTCCACCAGGAAGGAGTTGTGAAGGAGAATGAGCAATCAGACTTTTTCTGTTTTTTTCCAGGCCCAAAATAAAAGTTTAGTCATTTTTCACTTGTAAACATAAATCTTTCGTGTTGGACTAGATCAAATCATTGACATGGTACTGGGTCTGACTGAAGTCCACAGACGTCTGTCTGGCCGAATTACAAAAGACAACAATAAAGTGATGGAGCAGTTTGACCTTTGACCTCTCCAGAGACGTCCACGAGGACATACACAGAGCCGTGACTCATAATGAAAATTACAAATCTGATATAAATATATCATCCACCACACGCACGCACGGTTTTTATACTGTACAAACTGTATATCATATTCCCTACCCCTAACCCACCCCTAACCCTAACAATCACACATAACTGTCTGCTCTTTTAGATTTTCAAAAAAGTTAATTCTGTATGATTTATAAGCTTGTTTCCTCATGGGGACCAAAAAATGTCCCCTCAAGGACAAGGATTTTGGATATTGCCATCTTTGTGGGGACATTTTGTCCCCATACCATAGGGTTTACCCTTCACACACACGCACACACACACAGTTAGAATTGAGGGCATTATTGGCGGGGCTCAGACTTCATCTTAGGATCCCCATCATATTTATTTACCTCACATCACTTCTGCCAGATGATAAAAGAGGCTGAAAGCTCCCAAAGTCAATAGCAGGGAAGACCCCTCCAACATAAAACAACCGACTGTCATCAAATGTGGACATCCTGTGGAGCAACAGATGTTGGAGCTGTATCAGGATGTTTGCTTTGCCCCACCTGACGTGCATCTCTGCGTGATGGACATAACAAGTGAGTCAGAAAAGATGCTTTGTGGATAAAGACCGCAGTTCTTACATTCATAACATGAGAATGCATAACATCAGACGTGAAGAACATCAGGAACATCATGCAAAGCATAAAGGTGATGAGTCAAAAATCTTATCTTGATCTGAACGGAATGTTCATGGTTCCCAAATGAAGGCTGTAGAGGATTACTGATCTGAGTTCATCACTAACTACATTCAGCCATGAAAATCTCCCTTAGAATTCCAGGCATACTTGGATCATCAATGTCCAAAACTCCACGGGGGAAGGGAGCGGGTTCATGCACACATTCATTTAGTGATGATGTCACACCAGAATTCCTACACTGAGAGATAACAAACACAAAAGCTCATTTGTTTGGACACCTTGCAATATTGATGTTTGCATCAGAGGCCTCTGGCCTGATGGGACGCCGTGGTGGGAAGCACATATTTGAGCATATGCCACAAATTACAGCGCCTGTTGACATCAGTTAGCGTACTCATCAAATGGTACAGTCCCATATACATCTGTCAACACGTACTAAAGTGTATCTACATATGCAGTCAAACGAAATCAAATCATTGAAACCAGAACGCAACACACCCATGCATGTCAGAGTGCTGCAGGGGCCACACTGATGAAATGCATTATGGGATACAAGATCCCAACTGAAAGATGATTTCAATTAGATCACAGACTGACCTAAGTTTGCATAGAACAAAATATGGGGACATTAAATCATGGTGAGACAATATTTTGCTCATCACACTAGCTTAAAAACGTCTTATTTAGTTAAAAATATGAAATGAAAATTTACCTCACACCAAGCTGGCTTTATGGCTTTAGATACAGTATGTAATGTACATACTGTATGCCTGGCCCGCATGAACAATTTTTTGTTCGTGAACACAAATCTTTCCTTTTTATGTTTCTTTAAAGGGCCAGTGTGTGAAATTTAGCAGCATCTAGAGGTGAGGATGCGAATTGCAACCAACGACTCACTCTACCCCTCCCTTTCGAAGCGCTACGGAGGCTGACACATAACAAAGATGTCGTCACATTTTCGCTTCTTTGCCAATGGAGATAACGTATTTACGAAACGCGCTCTGTAGAGCAGTTTGTCAGTTTAGGGCTACTGTAGAAACAACATGACAAATTTCTTCAAAAATGACACACATCACCTTTAATGTGTCCACTTTATAACTAAATAATAAAATCTTGACCCTCTTCTTATCATTGAACTAAAAACTACACATATTCAGATCGAGAGTTGGCAGGTGAACATGTGGAAAAGCTTAGCGTTTAATTCTCTTTCTGAGATCTGAGTCATATACAGTATTAAAGCTTGCGCACATTTGTGTGGAAAAGGGAAATTACATGTCACCCCCGCTGCTTTATGATAGATGAGAACATGCTTTAGGTTATCATAAAATGAAGCAGCACACACACACGCACAGTCAAAAAGCTGCAGCTTTCCAGTTGCAGACACAAACCAAGCCTCTTTCTCATACTCGCATCTCTTGTTCTAAGCGTTCAGCAATCTCAACCCCATTGTATTTTTCTAGCAAAAACAATAAAACTCTCCTGTTTTGGTTTATTGACCAGCTGTGTCAAAATGCAATTACATATATCAGAGATATTAACATCTGCCCCCGCAGCTACCAGTTCAAACGTGGATCAACATCTTTTAGAAAAACAATCTTGCACACTTCAAGGCGTGCTCATCAACCAAACAAAATAAATACTGAAAGAGCCCATCTTTAACGCCGAAGTGCTTTGAGGGGGAACCGCTGTGGTTAATGACCCCTGCTTCAGTGATGGGGCTTGGCTGCTGGTTGAGGGAAGAGGGGGGAGTTGGCCATTAGGACGAGGCCTCCCTCAGGTCACAGCGCTCTGTGTATCCACACACAGCAGCAGAGTTATGGTCCCTGAAACTCCTACTCACCTGTTTAAGCATTAACAGGCTTTGAAGGCAAGATTCTGGCTCGGTAGGGAGCAGGAAGCTTTTATGTTGCCACTCCCCTTCGTTGTGGCCCGAGGGTCCTCATTGCCAAGACCCTGACGTACGGTATGTTTTGTACTGTATATGCCTGAAACCTCCAATTTAGAAAAGCAAAACATATAATGGAAAATGACATTTTTCTTGCTTATTTATAAGCAAAGCACTAAATTTACTATGTTCCTGAGCTACTCTCACTATGTAAATCGCTCTCTTCCCAATTTACGGAGAAGATTTATGAAAACTAAGATGCAAAAAGAGAGCATGAACACATTAACATATATCAAGGCTTTTAGTATTCAAGGCGGGGTGTCCGATTTCTCGGCTAATATCCGCCCTGTGCATTGTGCACCTTACTGCTGATTGGCTACAAGGTTGTTTTGGTACTCGGCCCGACTCGGTTGTCTAAAGCGTAATTCGGAAATCGGCTACCCCGCCTTTAAGCAATTTCTCCCACCCTGATGAATGACATTATGCAAATGTCAACAGAGGTGCCAATCATCTAAATTATATATAAATGTTTATTCTTTTTTATATTTTATAGTTTTCTTAAATGTATGCATGTATGTGTATGTTTTATAAATACAAAATTATTATGCACAGTACACAGACATATATTATGTAAACACAAACTTTTATTCTGGATGCGTTTAATCGTTTGACAGTCCTACATTATATAGACTGTAATTTCCATGGTTAGTTTATACAATCAATCAAATAAATAAATTGGTTAACAAAATAGTTACTACCCTACTAATCTCCATCTATTATGTTCTGTGACTCTGTTTAACATCAGCCAGAGAGTAAGAGTACAGGGAAATCCCCTAACAGCCCATCTGTGGTCATTCGAGCCATTCTGAGATCTGGCACTGACAGTAAGAAGCAGTTTGGAAATAGGTCAGCCAGGTGGTGGAACACACAACGCTACAGTAAAACACACTGTCCCCAGAACAGTGGGGTGGGCTGCAGGGGTCAGGAGCAGAGACAGGGTGCATGAATGCAGCACTGACTTTGATACAGTGAGGTCATGAAGGTCAGCGTTTCAACCCAGACTCCAAACCCCCGGCAATATGGCACGAAGAGGGTGAGTCAGCCCATCTCCAAGACAAAGAATGCCTTCAGTTCTGCCAGCCTAATTCATATTGCTTATCGCCCGAAAACCCCCATGATTTCACTCTGCAGCTATGCCTTCCTTCAGCACTCATTTTTTTCATAGTAAAGAGCTGCAGTGTTTCCCTGACACTGTTAAGGCTGTGCAGGCACTATTGTGGCTGCTGAAAGACTGGAAGCTTTGTGTGGGAATATTCATAGAGAGGATATTAATTGCAATGTGAGAGACTGCCTGTGCTAGAAAAAAGAAAAGACGTACTAGAGTTAAGGCATAGCCCTGACCTCGGCACAACCGTTAACAGGCGTGAACAGAGCTAAGAGGTTTGTGCTGGAGCACTGACAGCATGAATATCATAGTTTAAAGAAATCATTTTCCTAATCAGTATTATTGTCTAGATTTTAGTAAAAATATAAAAACATCCTTAAAGGGGTGATTTAACGCTGTTTAAGGCATTCTGACTTCTTTACAATGTTAAAGGGGTGCTGCAACGGTGTGTCATGCATTCTGACTTCATTACAATGTTAAACGTGCTGTCTTCTCATGCTTAACATGGTCAACTTGTCAAAAAACGAGTTGGGCGTATTACGTAGTATTTCTGTGCTCGATACACTCCCCCTGCAATCGTACAAGTTTTTTTCGAACATATAAAACTGTTTTGTAACAATTTTTCTTAGTCCCTTATTGGGCAATTGTCCTGGAAAAACACGCCCACGGCAAGGCGAAAGAAATAGCCTGCCCACATGTCAACCGACGAATGATAGGAAGACCCGCTTACCATCAAGATTGGCTGCGCTGCGTCAAGATTGACTGCGCTGCGGGCCTGCAGCTGCAGCTGCAGCTCATTAATCTTGCGACAGTGAGAGAAGTTAAGGTGTGTTTGTTTGTTCACGGCATTTCAGTGATGGATGTCATATAAACGGTGGATATAACACTGGATTTGCAGATCGTTTGAAACTGATAGATGGAGCGGTCCCAGCGCTAAAAGATGTCGGACATGAACCACACGACGTAAGTGAAACTAAGTCATATGTCTGTGTTTTGTTGGCAATCGTCGCGTACGTGCATAATGTAAACAACACGAACTTATAGTGAATCAACAGTTATGCAGGGATAATGAATGATGTATTGTGTGCTCGTGATTTAGTTCCTCCCCCCGCACACCCCCAGGAGGTCGTCTGTTTTCGTAAATAATCGTAATACTACTCTATAGGTACTCAAGATTAATATGAGATAGGCAGAAACTGCGCTTTCAACAGGACCTTTAAAACAAGACTGTGAGATGCAAAATCGTAGAAAAATATATTGAATTAGGTTTAGGCCCGATTTTTAATTTGAATAAGGTTAAATACATTACATTTAGCCATTTAGCAGATGCTTTTATCCAAACTCAAAAAAAGCAAAAAACATAACCATTTTACTTGCAAATTGTTTTATTTGCTTTCTAACAAAAATTTGTATTGAAATATTTAGATATTTTTCATGAAATGTCAGACATGGCTAAAGAAAATGATTTGTTTGCAGTGCATATGAATTCCCCTTAAAGGGACAGTCCCCCCCAAAAAAATGAAAATTGGGATAGTTCACACAAACATTAAATTCTGACATAATTTATTCACCCTCATTCCAAACCTGTATAAATTAAAAGATATTTGAAGAAAGTTGGTAACCAAACAACCTTGGCCCCTGTTGACTTCCACTGTATGGACACAAAACCACGGAGACATTTCTCAAAATATCTTCTTTAGTGTTCCACATGAGAGTTTTATACGGATTTTCGACCACATGAGGGTAAATAAATGATACCAGAATTTTATATTTGTGTGAACTATTTGTGTGAAATCCATAATGGCAATAAATGTACAAAGTCAGCAACGATTCCGAGTCAGATACACACACTAAACTCATGTTTTTAGGTCACGACTGTATAACTTTGTTTTGAGAAACATTCGTTTTCTCTGAACCTGATAGATAAATCAAGCTTGTCACGCCAACACCATCTGCACCTGTATGAAGATGTGCATGCTTATGCAATGTCAGATACATTGTGGGCAGAGAATCCAGAATGCACAGCCTACTTTTACAACGTGACTAAAACATACTGCACACATAACACCAACACCCCACCTGGATCAACCTGGGGTTACAGTAGGTGTTTGAAGTTTATAGATCTTTTAAAGCTTACGTCACAGCTCTCAACTACCAGATGGAGCTAATCACCATGTGTTGGGGAGAACTTTCTCTAGAGTATTTAAGGCCATCACCGTGGCAACCTCAGACCACCACAGCTGTACCATAGAAACCAGTGAGCACATCCTAGACTATAACTCAAAGGAGACTTGTTAAAGTCCTTAAACATTGTCACAGACCTTGTTAAACGTTTCTATTAACGTACATGAGAGTCTGGTGGGTGTGTATTGTCTAGTCCATTTCAGCTGGTTGAGTTGTCATTGAGTTGGCAAGAAGGCAGATGATGTTCGAAGAGATCGAATAGGCGGTCTGAATAATAAAATGGTCAAACCAAACAAAGATGTTTCGAAAGCAATTCACTACTATAATCACAAAACAATGCATTCCACAAGTGGCATTTCCTCTTCAGATATAAGGTTCATGTCGGCAGATGACAGACTGCTGTGTTAATGCATTAAAGCTCACCCATATCCACGTAGTAGCACAAAAGTGGAATTCCCATAAGCCTGAGGGAACAAGTTACTTCGTGCTGACATGCAACCATGGCATACAACAATCAAGGCCGGACTGGGCATGTCTACCCTGCATGAACTAAAAAACACTGTTGCTATTCATGCAGCTGATCTCAATAACTCTAGAAACGGGATTGAGACGGGTAGTGTAAATTCATGTTTGATTCATGTTTATTATGCGATTTACAGAACAAGTGATCTTTGTTCTTGACACTCCTAAGCTCTTCCACATGCTTACAGTATAAAACAATGCTCATGATTTAGTGCCATCTCTCAAATAAATGAATCAATGAGTCAGTGGGGAGAGGTATAGTCCCCTTCACGCCTACCTGCTTCTTTGGCTTAAAACATCTGATTCTCTATGTTCACACACTAGCTGTGTTCCAAAACCTAGTGAGGTTACTAAGCAACTTGTAAGGCAGTGATAGATCTGAAACACTTTATAGGCAGCATCTCAGCATGAAGATATCACATAACTCGAGTGATATCACATAATGAGAAGGATTCTCTCATAAGCATACAAAATACTGCACACACAACCTTGGTAAAATAACCTTTAGTCTTCGCTGTCCGTTTGCATTTCTTTTTCAATGCATTCTAAGATGCATTCTCCATAAAGGATATATGTGATGCCGCTTTTGAATTTGGCTAAAACATACAGCCGCAGATCAAATTGGTTTTTATTCTGTAAACTACTTTACAATATTTCTCCCTAATTTAAAATTAAAAGATGGTTTCTATTTGCATTTATTGAAAATGAAAACGGGAGAAACAGGTCAAAATAAGATAAAAGATGCTCAGTATTTAAAACAAGTTCATATTTGCTTTTAAGCAATACAACAGTAATATTTGTACATGTATTTAGGAAAGGTTTGAAATATTTTCATGTGATAAGCTGTTTATTCTATCACAGTTTTCATGTGTCTTGTCATGCTGTCAGTCTTTCGCATTGCTGTTGGATGACTTAATGTCACATCTAGAAACGCCGATTAAATTTAGAAAGGACTCTTAATTTTTTTCTGAGTCTGAAGTAAGGGTGAAACATCGATAAGATGCTTATTTTGCATCAGAAGTGTTTATGATGGATTCAAGTGCTGAACGTATACAGAGTTTACTAGGTTTTCGAATAAAGCAACTATCTATACTCAGTCCCATTCTATTAATGATTTAGCCTGGAGCAAATGACGTATCCAGTCAATAATGTGCCCAATCTAAGTATGTAAACTAAACAAATCGCTAATACTGTTCATTGTGCGAATGAAGTTTTCAAAAAGTCCATCAAATGCACAAGATGTATTAAAAATAGATAGAAACAACATGCTTGCTCTGAAAGAGATGTCTGCTAGACATTTTCAAAACAAAATCCCCTTCTAAGAATGAGAGACAACAACAATTGTTTGCTGTATCTTGTAAACTCCAATTGGATGACATAGTCTTTGGCTTCTGCAAACACGAGGCAGGTGGTTCTGGAACACACCTGTGGAAACCTAATGATGGGATGCCAAATCTAAACAATGTTGGTTTTAGTGATACATCTCAGGAAAAACTGAAAGAGATGAGAGTCACAAAAAAATGCGGTTTGATGCCAACTGAGGTTCTCTGCTCTATAATTACATTTAGCAGGTAGTTATCTCTGTTTTTAAGTGTGTAAAGTTTTATGATTCTGTACACACCTCCAGATGCCCAAGGAATTGTGTTATTAAGTTAAATTAAATGCCTATTTCCTCAATGAGCGAGTGTGTGCATGTTAAGAATATAACTAACAGCAAACTAAAGTAGGAGAGGCGCAAATTTATATACAGTAACAACCAAAGTGTGTCAACCACGCATTCTTAACTCTTCTACCTCAGCATTTTTTGCAATGAAACTCTTTACCTTTTTTGGAATCATTAACTTGGCGTTTACATTAGGCCCCGAACAGGAGACACGCTAATCTTTCCTTTTATCTTTGATCTGTTGTGTAAACTCAGACTTTTATTGGTGGTTTTAACTCTGGTGGGAGCCAAGATGGAGGGATGAAATGTATCAGAATGTACCACAGTCTCTCTCTCTGGGTCACCGCCTGACCAGAAGCAGCCGGTTTGCTCTGAAAACCAGCAGGACTCATCTCATTGTCTCACTGAGGGAAAGAAAAATACAAGACACCATGCCAAAACTGCAACTATATGAACAGTAGGACTTTTACGAGAATAAAAGTACCACTGAGGGGTCTTGTTAGAACTCTGCTCCTTATAAAGACAGACTTCATCTATTATAAACTAATTGACAGACACATCTGAGAGGTCCACAACAAAAAACTAAGTCTTGTTGCAAGTCTCTGAATCACTACGCCACCCACAGCAGGCTTATTTTCCAGGTGTATCATTTCTGCGGGACCTTTGAAGGTCTAAGTGAAGCAGATCAACATGGAAACAGCAAATCCCGCAGGAACATGATGATGAGAAACAGAACAGCTGTTTGAAGTCAGGGTTTCATGGTGTGGAGCACATCTCTATGGGTAAAAGATAAGATACGGCAGCGGGAGCTGATATGCAAACGACGTGTTTGGTCCGGTGCCAGTTCAAAAACAAACGCAAAAAAGTTGCGTTTAGATATTTACACTCTCTTTCCAAACACTGTTTACATGCTCTGTGCAACAGGAGCTGTCGCTTTAAATGCATGCCATGTAGCTATTTGTATTCAAAATAAACAGTTGTTAAACGCACTTGTCGTCATCTGTTCAGCGTTACTAGCTTCGGCAAAACACGTAAAGTTAACGTTACCTACACATTCACCGTAAATAACTAGCGACACCTTGTAACAATTGATTTCATAAAATTCTCAAATTAACTATCACTGTTAATTAAGCATGCACTTACGTTTGCTATTTATTTCCATGTCAGAAGAATCGAAGAAAAAGCCTCGTCCTCATTGCACCCATGGATGTATAAAGTTAAGTGACACTCAGACACTACAGCGTTGAAAGATCCTCAATGAAGTTACACGAACTCCCCTCCAACGAGCCGCTGGGTCCTAATGCTGCCCCTGACCGGTTTAATGTCCCACGCCCTTCATTCATACTGAAGCCACACGACACATGACAGAAATAAAGCACAGCTGTACACAAGAAAACAAACTTTTATTGCAATATAAGATGTACATCGTCTTTTGAAACTGACAGATAAATAAAGTTAGCAACGTAGCGATTAAAAAAGAGAGAATCAAAAATATGGGTATACTCTTAACTCTCTTCCTTCACTATGAAGTGAATAGAACACTTCATAGTCTATTGGGCAAACAGGTTGTAAACACTACACACAAAGGCAGATAACATGATGGTTCACCTGTTTGTCAGTGAGGTACAAAACTACAATAATCTTGAGGATGTCAGTATACCACCAGGGAATAAAAGCCCACAGTTACTGTTAGGTCCCAATGAAGCTTACAGTTTGTTAATGGTCACTTGTTGCAATAGTCAGATGTGTATTTCTTTCCAATTATGTGTGATTATGAACATGTCATCCCTGTCATTGTCCATACAATACAACCTATATTTACTCCCTTTGCATCAACGGTATTAAATCATGTAACTCAGAAATCACCTTATGATAACTCAAAAATGTAATAAACCCATTTAAGGGATCACAGTATTTCCTAATCCATTCTAACAGGAAAGACAACTGCCCTAGCCTAACAAGAAATCTTTTTTTTCAAGAGCATAACATTTGGAGAAAAAAGCATTGCACCTTAATTTCTCCATATAGTATCCATTTAGTCATCTGTATCAAACATATTGAAGTCAAAGATATGTATTTCTACCATCACAATATCCAATGTATGTCTCAGCATACTTAGTCTAATAATCCTAAAGTCTTTTAGTGATAAAAGTATACATTCAGTATTCATTACTTCTTGGAAATGACCTGAACAAAGCACAGCAGCAAACAGTGCTCAATTTCATCTGCTAACATTACAAATAACAGACTTTGGTATTCATTGTCGAGCAAATCATCACTTAATTATGATTTTACCCCATCCAAGCTTATGTAGTTCCTACAGGAGTGAAATAAAAGGACTGAAAAATATGATTTTATAAGATTTCAAATGAAATATTACAAGTACATGATGTACTTGTTTAATTGGTGAGCTTAAAATGGATAATGTCAGGCTATCCACCGACTGTAAAATGATGTAATCGTAATAATTTTATCTACATTCTGTTCACTCATTTTGCTGGTGCATAAATTAACGCAGAACATAAGGCATAATATAAATTCCTTCTAATTGTTTTTGTAACGCAAACAAAATATGTCTGAAAATATGAAATGTGTTTACTTAAATAAAAACTTGATGATCCTTCTTTCTTATGGTCTTCTAGACTGTCTGATCATTTATTTTCCCCCTCACACGGGACAGTTGCACAATTTGTTGGTGCAGTCCAGGCATGACTGTATGTCTGAGGATGTGTTTGTTTAGTTTGACTGGAACAGGTATTCAGGTCTCTCTCTGTGTGTGAGGGAAAGAAATGCTAGAACAGCCTGGCATGTTTCTTCATCTCATTCCTCTTCCACAGTGCCAGTCGGTCAAACTCAGCAATTGTCATTCCAAACACATGAAAGAACTCCTCAGGGGAAAGATGGCGCTAAAATGAAATGTTACTTATCAATGAGTAGATCACAATTAAAAACGATATATTTTCATTTAAAGCTATACCTTCACAATCTCTGTTTCGAAAGCAATAGACTAAATCCTCTGATTTACCTCCAATCTGGTCCGATCTACTTCTTTTGGCAACCTGTTGCGCCCCCTTGTGGTCACAATAAGCGCCTCATATGGATAGACCTGTGGACATTAAAATGCAGTCTGGAAGTTAAAATGTATTTCTAATGAAATAAGTATGTCACAAAGACACAGTAAAGTTATTTAGCTGCCTAACATATATTGACTTATTGAATAGGCCTATATTGTTGTAATTGCAAATGTATGGGCAGCATCAATAAAATTGTGTTGAAATGGTTTTGGCATTTTATGCTACTATACACATTTATTGTGCTCATTAAATTACATGCTTGTATTTTGCAAATAAAAGAAAACTTGACATGAAATGAAATGTTTTTTTTCTGCTGTATGTAACAGTACATTGTTAAAGCATTTGAAGGCATTTTATTTATTTAACTTAACTAAAACAACAGTTTCATATCTTAGTATGTGAAGTTAAGCACTCTTCTCTGTGCTGTGCATTGATGGACCACCCTTTTCTATCAACCACAGAAGTGACAGGAAATTGCTTCACTGTGGTTCAAACCCACTGGCACAGTAGCAGTGACAGAGACAGGAAGTGTCACCCAAGAACAATACACTTCTCGTCCAACCATGAGCAAAGAGGTCAAACAAACCCCTGACCCTTCATAGCTCCAGGCTATCCTGTAGTTCCTGACCCATTAAGGGTCAGATGGGAAATTACACAGTGCCCTTATGACCTGGAAGCAGTGAATTCTCCGTGCTCAAGTTTATACATGCTTTGACCGGCAGGACGTTGCTTTGACCCATCAGGGTTCATTAGACTGACATACAGTAAATCTGGGGTTTTCCTCTGAAGTTGACAGTGGGACAGTTTCACTGGTGTTTCTGTATAAAGGCATTTGCAGTCTCTCTTTAAGACTCTTGTTAAAGAAGCCCGCTTACCTTGTACTCTGCTGGAAAAGAAAGAAAGAAAACTCAGTCCGTGTATGAAAAAGGGGTTTAATGAATACAAATAAAAATAATAACCTTCATTTACCTCTGATTCCCCAGTCGACTTCACTGCCACTGTCATACTGATAGTAGTCGGCACTTTGTGGCTGAAAAACAAACACACCAGCAAATAAATTGTGGATAATTTAAAAACATCTGCAATTGATTTCCAGCTCTGTCCTTCCAATGAAATAAATATAAGTTGTTCATTATAAAATAAACAGAATAAATGAGTCAAATATTACCCTGTGCAATCCATTCATGCCATATCCTGGTAAAGAAGCTGACTTTGATATGTAGTCTTCAAATAAAAACAACAGAAATGAAAGCTACAATAACAGTTATAAAAAGTTATAACAAACATATTTCTTTAATTTTCTGTGTGAATACAGCCTAAAATTGAGAGTATAATCCATTATTAGACAGTAGAGGGCGCCAGTCACCAGGCTATAATCTATGTTGGCTACACGGCAAAATGTATTGGTCATTTGTTATTTAGCAGACACTTCAATCCGAAGTGATTTACAGCAAACCTACCACACTCCCCCTGGAATTAAAAGCGTTGCCAAAAATATGGAGTGATTACTCATTTGGGTTAGAGGAACCCTGCAACTCAGCAGTTTTCTTAGAACTCAATTGATAATTTAATACTACAATAACTCTTAAACATTTAATTCCATCCCCCAATTTAAATCCCTGACAGAATGATGAAATCCAAAATCAGATCCTGCATTTAATGCTAAAACTCTTTTTTGCACAGGTGACAGAGTTTAAAAGCCACTCACCATCAGCTGCAAAATTCGTCAGAGGAGCTGAAATAAAACCAGAAAGAACCATATAAACTTAATAATTATGTGTTAATAAAAACAGATTGTTAATTTGGGTTAAACAAGGAAACGTAGCTGTAAACTAGGACATACCGGCTTTCTGTGCATTCTTACAAAAAAACTAAGTATAATGTGCATCATAGTGTGGATTGCTTTAATTGTCCGTCATCGGGTCGGACCCCTGAGCTCTGGGGCTGCTGAATAAACCATTTAAAAAGTCCTAAAACTGTAAACAAACAGAATGTAGAGCAAACTGCGCAACAGTCACACAGCACATCAAAACACTGAAGAAGACTGATGAATGATCATGAGTGGCACTGAAAAGGGAAAAGAAAGAAAAGGAGAAAGCCGAAGGGAACAAGAGGCAAGTTATGGATGCAAATGAAGCCCTCTCACAAATAAACAAAACAAAAGGCTTTAATTTCCTAAGAATTTCTTGTATTTTAATCTACAAATAAAGCTGAACAGAGATGTGCTCAAGTATGTACTGCATACCCAACTCACGTCTTATCTTGCTTAGCATCACTTAATGTTTATTTTTTTGTATTTTAATTGAGATGTCACCCATGCGATAGATGACAACTATAAATTAAACATACTATTTAATATAGTTAGAAAAGCTAATGCTTGAATGTCTCTCTTCCCTTTTTATCCCATCATGCTTGTAAAAATACAAACTGCATTCCTATAATTGTTTTTCTTGCTCATCTGGTAGAGCATGGTGCTGGTGACTTAAAGGTCATGGGTTCAATTCTCAGTTAGCAAAAGGCTATAACATTACTCTTTCAACACCTCCTCCTGGCTATACAAGAACAGGATGAACATACTAATTCCCTAATTTCAGGTTAATGCTTTTTTTAATCTCCGCTACCTCCCACAATCCATCATTCATGCGCTAGTGGTTTATTATCAGCAGCTAGTGTGTAACCTTTCGTTCCACATGACGTCCCCTCTGTGTTCCAGTGTATTATCTTTGCTGTATAAAAAAAACCCTACAATGCCACTTTCAGTCTTCTCTTTTTGTTCTCACTCCCTCTCAGCTTCATCTATTTCATGTGATGTGTAGTAAAGCCAGCAACTCATTTCTATTCATGAACAGAAGAGGGTATGGGACGACAGCATGGGCTGCACCAGGCGTTGAGATCTGCAGCGAGGAATATGAGGGAGGGAAATATAGGAATAGTGGAGCCGGATCCATGTATGGAAACAGGGAACTAAAAAGAAGGGCGGAGACTGAAGGGAAAATTCAAGATGCTTTGTGAACTTCCCCATGAGATACACAGAAATAGAATTAAGGAGAACAGCCTGCTCACATGCACATGATGAGAGAGAGGAAAGATGTAAAATGGGAGAAGAAAGGACCACACATCATACATGGAGTGAAAGGCTAAATGACCAGCAAAAGACAATATAAAGTTCAGACTGGGCCAGACATAACAACATTGACTTAAAGGGGTCATATGACATGGCTAAAACAATAGTTTTAATCGAAAAATTATCGTTTGTTTTAGATGTAATGCACGATTTAAGGTTCAAAAACGCTGTATTTTCCACATAACGTGCATGTCTGTATCTCCTCTTTTCCCCGCCTTTAAGGTGAGCTCATCAGAGCTCATCGCTCTGAAAAGCAAGGTGTGCTATGATTGGCCAGTTAACCAGTGCGTAGTGATTGGTCGAATACTGCAAGCGTGTGCCGGAAATGTAACGCCTCTTACTATATTTGGAACATCAGGTTCCAAAGCAATTGTACTGACAGGTATGCCCACCAAGTATACATTTGGGCGGTCTTAGTCAACTCATACCACGAACTGTCGTAGATTTGTGGGGGTGTGGTTACACGAGGTGTTTCAGGCAGGTCTGGGTGAGCATTCGCTTTTAGATAGAATGCATCTTTTGTTCCGACACTTTAATTTTTGCAATTTCACGTGTCTAATACATGCATGGGCAACTATAACACACCAAAGACACAGAAAAACATGTATTCGCTTAATATGACCCCTTTAACATTTACATTATACATCTATACATTATAGAAATTACGTCATCTTTTTGACAATAAGCAAGAGTATAAGAAAAATGAATGCAGGAGACAGAGAGGCGTATAGCGCTGCATCTGCTGTAGAGTTGTAATAGTGTTTTATTATGCTGAGTCTGCACTATGCTGAATATCCCCGCCCCTGTAACACTACTGTTTCAGCATATGCGTCCTGTGTCACTCTGTAGAGTCCAGGCTGTCTTTACTTTAAAGCGTTCCAGAGATCCACTGTCTTAATGAAATGGCTCGGTGCCACGTCTTCATCGATCATACTGCCTCGCATTGAATAATGACATACTAAAGCCCACTAAACCAACTCCCATACTGCCCGCAGTCTAAACCACACCGCACCTGTTGCCGTCACGCTTTGCCCCAGAGGGGATTGTGGGAAAGGAAAACGGGGGTCTTACACAAACACAAGCGACGGGTTTCGCCTTTAAAAACGGTGACCGACAATTAAGCCACATTGAAGTATGATGCGATTGATGACACTACGGCAATCCCCTCCAAACACGCAGATGCAGATCTCTGTGATGTGTGGTTGTACATCAGCTCTCTGGTGGAGCACTTACAGCCGTTAACAGTGTTGTTGTGGCCCATGCTGTGCAACATCTCCCTGCTGCCGCTGCGGGAGTTCTGCGTGCTGCCCCAGGGGTCGTTGTCATAGGAACCAGAGCGGGCTTTCATCTCCTCCTTCAGGATCAACCTACCGATACCACCCTGAATCTGAGATGGGAGATGCAAATGTAAGAATATAGAGAAATTAGGATGAAGTGTCTTTAAAGAATAAATCACAGAAGATGGCTCTTGCTTTTTATTAGAGATACACCGATACTAAATTTCTCCACCGACACGATTATTCAGAGTGATATCTGCCGATATCGATACTAAAGATCAAATTTATATTTCTTAACTGTTATTAATTCTTGAGTGTTATTAATTCATATAATGACTTTTAATACTGAACATCAAAACATTTTCTATATACAGAGAACAAATTAATTGCATTTTCCTGTCCTCATATTTGGAGCGGCTCAAAGGTATTACATGAAACTCAGGTGAAAAGGTTATATAAAGAACCTTTGAAGACCTCACAATATCCTAACATCCTAACCTTTTATAGCTTTAGTTGTCTGAGTTATTCCCAGAACATTTTTTTAATGTAGAATATAAAAATTGCAATGCACTAAAAAAACTTTAAAAACAAAAAGCTAAAAAAATAAATAAAATAATAATACAATTTTAAAATAGTAAAGTAAAAGAAAAAACATTTTTGTAAATTAAAATAGCATGTTTTGCATGTAACTGTACATTTGTAACCGTAAATTTGCATTTTTTTACCATAATTTGACTTTTTTTTCGGTGTTTTAAAAATGAGTGAAAATAAAAGAGTAAACTTTGTATAAATTGCAGTGTTTTACAGTGTATAGTCATATAGTAATTTTTTGCCTTTAATACAAAACACTTTTCACTTCCAAAAATATTTAATTGACGTTGGATAAACATCCCTTAGGATCTATAAAGAACCCCAATTAACCTCTTTTCTGAATGTATGAATTGAATCCAGAACCTGGATGCTGTTTGTTAAATTGTCTCTGAGTCTCTGAGCAGATTAATGTGCTATAACTTAATAGCTGATCTCTGATAATAAAATCTGGGCACGCTGTTTTTCCGGTAAGCTTTAATTACAGACCAAATGCCAGAAAGACATGTGAAACTAAAGAGAGAATGTTTCAGAGTCTTACTCTTTGAAGACCGTGACTCCAGCCATCCTCTTCTCCACCTGAAGAATATCTTCTCCTGGGAGCACGTGAAGCTGAGCCAGAGAGAGAAAGCGAGAAAGTGAAAGACAGAGAAATGTCTTGATGAAGCATCAATCAGAATTGGATCAAGCTTCTAAAGAGACACACAAGCATATTACACAATAAACAGCCCTGGCAGCAGGGGAAAATATGCAATATAAAATATATATGCAGTCTTTCATCAAAATGTAAACATGAATCCTCTTTTGCACACCCCTTGGGGCTAAATTTATTCTCAAAATACTCAAACAGTCACAACATCAAATATGTGAATACATTAAGAGTTTTTAGAGGCACAGAACAGCTCAAAAGGAAAGTGAAATGCTTTTGAAATGGAATAAGTTTACTGTACATTATAATTATGGCATACCAACTATGTATGCAAGTCAAACCAACTGTTTCCACAATCAGGACTTTTACTGGCATTCATGTATGGAAACAGTTCAAACGAATGGCAAGAATGCTCTATGATGTTATTCAGTAAATATTCAATAAAAAAATTTCTACACTGCAATTTTTCTTTGACGCCTTGAACTTTTAAATACAATCACATTACTTTAACACATCGAACTAGGGATGTCAATTTAGCCAAATTCCCATAATCTATTTAAATTAACGATCAGTTATTCGATTACTCGTTTACATTAATACTGCATTAGTACTTTTCCCCTTACTTCAAACACAGTTTGTGGTTAATTACTATTTTAAATGAAGGACAACACTACTTATATTAAACGAAGAAATGAAACTTTTATTAACAAAAGCTCTCCTCCGCCTTCGTGACCTGTCAATCATCGCGCCAAAATAATGTAATAAGTGGACAGCCATTGTGTTTTACCATGAGTCTGCTGCATGTGTTTTGCACATGAGCCGCATGCACGTGCATGACCTTGAACTCGATCATCGTTAAGTTATTTCAAGTAAACTGTTAATCAATTAATCATACCGTCGATTCCCTACATCGAACACATGTAACTTACTTTAATTTTTAACTCAACTCAACACTGATCAACAGTTGAAATACTGTATTAAGTTGAAATTACTTGAAAAAACAGTTTTATTTCACTTAAATGTTGTGTAATTTGTTGTTAATAATTTGTCACCTACATTTAGGAGAGCTGGTGTGATGGTAGTAATCTGAGTGCTGGTAGTGTTCAGGCGAGTATGCTGTTGAGAACTTGGAGGACTGAAGGATGTCCTCACTGGTTTTGCTCTTAGTTGCTGGATTGCAGTAATTGTCTGTGGAGAGAAAGTTCACTGTAAGTGAAATTTACATTTTCAGGTTAAGATATAACAGCACACACGCAGATTACAGAAGAAAGAAAGAACACAGAAGTGTACAAACAACTACATTGCCCACACACAACAGGCTGGAGCAGGAAATGACTTCAACACAAGTTTCAACCAATCAACACTGATTATAAAGCATTATGCAAAGAATGAAATAGTACATATGTGAAAGTCTTGCATTCTTAGAAACGTTGCAGATGAAGATATATTTTTCCAAAATCACTCCTGCATTTATTGCATTTACTGAAGTTAATTCCCATCCACACATAACATTCTACAAAAATACGGAAGCACAGACCTCATACAATATTAACAACACACCACCTTATAGAAAAAAACTTCACAGTATTAAAAACAAAAACAACCGTGGGTGAAATCAGAGTGAACAAACACAAAACCCAAACAGACAGATGAGCAAGTGCACAGGGAGAGAGAATACTTACAGAGTGAATAGTGACCGAGGACAGCAGAGATAATTGTATTTAAGGTAATAGGGGGAAAAAGAGGGAGAAAACAATAAGGGAGAAAATATTTGCATCCCAAAGAGTTTTCAGTGAGATCTTTTTGTACCCACATGGCAGGAAAGCAACTGGTGTGCTTTCATAGTACGTCTCTATACTACACAAACACAGCTAGACAATCACACGATAAGTTTATGCACACATACACATCAACCATATGGGTAGCAAAATATTTTCTGTAAGGTGTTCATTACCGGCTTGTGATATTAACAAACTGCATGTTCAGGGGACATATTTCCCTATTGGGTGTGCTACTCTTTTAATATTTTTCACCTTTGAAACCCCCAACTAAGAACATCTGCTGCAGTTATTGTTTATGTGTGTTTTCCTCTTTATCTATAGCAGGTCATGTGGTGCGCATTACCACAAGTTTTCACATCACCCTGACCACATTCTAAACTGAGCCCAAAAGTTGGCAGAAATGACCTTTCTCAGAGATCACACTTAATGAAATGAGCAAGTATCTGAGCTGTCCAGCAAATAAATCTACACTGTTAGTGCTGCTCTGTGCAAAACTTCAGTACAGAAAGGAATGAATCTCTTTCTTACACATAAATCTCACAGGTTATATATTATCCATACTAATTAGCAGGACTACTTTAAAACTTTATAAGCTTAGCAGAATCTATCTTTCTACAGAATCAAACCATCATTTACAAACTACAACAGATTTCACCCCTTCCAAATGATTTGATTATGCTTACAGATACCAAAATGTATGTGGTAATATCAGCTCCATTTAACACCCTTTACCATATTTAAATTCAGAACTTTTAGGCCTACAAATTAGAAATACTTTTTATTTGTTATCTATTATCCATGAACATTTTTTCAGTTGTCAATGTTAAGCCGGGTGCACACTGTGCGATTTTGGAGACTCATTTTGAGTATCCTGAAAAATTCTTATGACGCTAGGATAAAATCTGCAGTTTGACTCATACAATCAAATTTTTTCCTATGATAAAATTCTGGCAGTGTCAAAAATTTTAAGACACAGTTCTGCAATGTGGCTTCTCATAAGACAACCTATACATAAAACTCAGGATGAGTCTTCATGAATATGTCCATTTTTAAAAGTCCAATGTATACATTTTTGGAAGATCTATTGGCAGAAATGCAATATAATATACATAACAATGTCTTCAGAGGTGTATAAAGACCTTACATAATGAAGCGTTATGTTTTTACTACCTTAGAATGAGCTATTTCTATCTACATACACCGCGGGACATGGATTTTATCTGGGATCATGTTTGTGTAGTGTTACAAGCAATAATCGTAAAGATAAAAAATATTTAAAAGCGCAGTGTGTGCACCACGGCTTTACTCTATAGTCTAATAAAGCTCATTAATACCTTTGAAAAATGACACAAGCCTGTAATGCACATACATATAAAATATACACATAAGCACACACACAGACATGCAGTAAAGAAGCAAAGATGTACTAATGTTATTATTGAGACAACAAGGTCAGAAGTGATGGTATGTCGAGGCGATACACTAATAAAGTCAAAAAGGTGTGGGATCACAAATTTAGGAATACAAAAACAGAGTTAATACATAAACTACCAACTATCAAATCATATGATAAACATTACATATATACAGTTACACTGCCTAGTCTGAATGTCAACCACCAAGTGTAACATAGTTGTGTCATAAATGACAAACACTTAAACAATGCACTATGTACTCGGCCATATAGCTTCACCTCTTGTGGAATTTTTACTACACTGAAACATTTGCCGCTTTCAGTTCAAACGCACCTGTTGTGTTTTCGCTAACACAAGCATGTTTGGACGCTCCCTACATGGGGAAAGCTGTGACCCTACAGTGCATAAAAATGCATTTTAGACACTTTCACACCTGCCTACTGCATGCTTAAACCGGTTTGCCTGCTAACAGCAGTTTTTCTATCGGGTTAGAGCTTAACTTGGCATTCAGTGGGGGGGGGGGTTTCTGTGGCATCTAATGCAGCCATGTCTCAGTCAATGTAAAGCAGAGGGGGGCATGGCAGGCTTTAATCATGCCTCAGCAAGCCTCATCCTTTTTTCATCACCCTCCTGTGGCAGGCAGGATGAGGGTCGTGCCAGTTCTACACTCTTCCGTCATGCAGGGAACTAAAAGCAGGACGCCAGTCTGATGATTAAACCGAGAAGACGAGAGTACTTTTAATCTGTTATGTCACAACATCATTTTAAAGGGATAGTTCAGCCAAAAATGAAAATTCTTTTATCATGTCGATGCAAACTTGTTCGGCTTTCTTTCTTCTGCAGAGAACATATTTTGAAGAACGCTGGTAACCAAACAACAATGGCCCCCATTGACTTCAACTATATGGACATTTCTCAAAAGATCATATTTTTGTGTTCCACAGAAGAAAATGTAATATACAGGTTTTGAACCACACATGGTTGAATTAATGTTGTCAAGATTTTCATTTTGGGGTGGACTATCCCTTTAACTAAAACACACAGCCGTGATATTCTGTTTATGCCCACAAAATCCTGAGCCTCTGTTCTTTATCATTAGCTCGCTACTCTGAAAGTCAATCTGTCTTAAGGGTGACTAGAGGGTTTGCTTGAGGACACCCATGGAGAACAACAAAAACCAATCAGACACATCTTTCCCATGGGCCCACACAGCCGCAAGACTGAGCGTGAACGGAAACAGGCCGGGTCGGGCCGAGCCGAGCACACTATACCATGTCTCTTATAGATGGGAGGCTTCCTGTAGATGTTGGGCTCCCCTGTGGCTGAGAAGAAAGGAAGACATTACAAATTAAACATGGAGAAGATGCAAGTGAAAGGCAGAAGACAGTAAAATGTCGAGGGTGGGGGGGGGCAGGAAATGCTTTATTGTACTTCTTGTTCAGGTTTCCAGGGACCTTAAAAACAAGGTGGAGGAGAGTGTGAGGGTAAGAAGACATACTATAGGTGTATAGTATAGACAGATTCAGCAGTTATAGAGACGTCAGAGAGTCTTTATGTGAGATAAACGATTCTCATTTATATTTAAATACACTGCTGAATGAGTATGAAAGAGATGAAAGCAGCTGATGAAGTGAACGTCTAGGCATGGCCTACCTGGCACATGGAAATGCTTGGGAGCTTGGTTTGTGGTGGGCGTGCTGGACCGGGCATCGAGCTGATTGTAATAGGGTGAACTTCTGCCACTCTCAGTGCCTGCATCAAGCCCCAAGCCAATGACATTAACAGAACATGAGTGCACACTTCCTGCGTGCCCTAGATACACACTCTCAGTCAACACAACAGTGATCTTCATGTCAATGGACAGTGATTAGCCAGGCAGGGACAGTATGCATTTCAAAACAGAGAAAAACCATACTGTGCCAGACAGACGGGTGCACAGGATGTGGGTGGGATGGGTGGGACAAGTCCCTCTAATAACAAGCAAGTATTCCACACAATAATGGGCTTCGATTGGTTATTTGTGTTGCTAAATACGTACCTAAAGTAATAAGTAAAGAAGTGACTATTGTAAGAAACTCTTTGAAGGGATAGTTCATCCAAAAATAAAAAAATAATTACAAACCGGCATGACTTTCTTCAGCAGAACACAAAAGAAGATATTTTGAAGAATGTTGGTAACCAAACAACAATGGTCCCCATTGACTTGACAATTGTGTGGACGAAAAATAACATCCTATTTTGTGTTCAGCAGAAGACAAAATGTTTTTTTATGGTATGAGGGTGAATAAATGATGACAGAATTTTAATTTTTGGGTGAACTGTCCCTTTAACTGTTGTTAGAAAGAGGGAAAATATTTCAGATACTAGTTAAAGGTCAAATTATATATTACATATTCAGTATAATTCTTTGACAAAGAGTGTATGTTCTATGTAACTGTCAAAAGCAAGGTAACGGGAACTCACCATATCGGTAGTAGTGCTGTGGAGAGCGAGGCATGATGGGAGACATGCCCTGTCTGCTGTAGGTGGGAGAGTCTATGTATCCTGGACTGGACGATCTTCTCAACCTCACATCCATACTTTCATACATGTCCTGTCCACATAGACAATGTCAGTATTTAGAACTTGCTCTATAATTTATTGCTCTGAATATGACCATGCAGACCAAACATTAACTAAGTGTAAAAATACACTTGGATTTTTATATTACTGTACTTTATCAAGACAGTAAGCAAATTAATTTTTAAAGTGTATTTCTATAGTGCATTTCACAATATTGCATTGTATCAAAGCAGATTTACAGAAAATACGGGGAACAGAAGTAGAGGCAAAAAATAAAAAGATGCATGAAATGTATAGGATGGTATTATTACAAAACACAAGAACATTGACTGAAAACAATCGGTTTGATATATTACATGGCATTATCAAATATATATACATTTTCAAAGATGTACAGTACAGCGCAGTTCTAGCTGTAAAATGTGGAATGTAACATTTATGTTGCTATTAAGCAAATATGCATATTAAATTTAAAATATTCAAAAAGGCAAGTCATAATATTTTATGTACATGGCCAATTTTGCAACAATACCATAAATATTAAGAAAAAAAGAGTATATGAAGTGATATTTGTAATTAAATGAGAATACCTTAACCATAAACCCAATATTAGCAAACTCCCAGTGAGCAAGATAAAAGTAACAAATGAACAGTAGAGTTTTGAGCCACATTTTTTACCTGAGAATAAGGAGAGAGTGTGCCCAGGGACTGTGGAGATAAAAAGGATGAGGAGAGTCAGAATAACACAAAATCAGAAATAAATCTTCTGTTTAGAGATCATTCTCCATGATATGTGAGGAAAAGTGAAAGGAACAGGATGAAAGAGGCCTACAATGCCCACCTACTCTTGTTTAGCCTCAAATTACCATCACACATTTTCTAAGCAAGCATGAATTAGACAACATTGCATTAATGCCAGCATGAGAGGTTTCTAAAAGCAGACAAAAGCAGGAAACCTCAACCAAAAGTGCTCAAATTCAGTATTAATTGTTGGGAAAACACACGTTCAGTTTATTACAGCAAACAAAAGCATCCATCCAGCCCACAGACAAAACAGAATGCAAAGCTATGCTAAGCTCAGCTAGGACCAGGCCAGAA
Organism: Triplophysa rosa; assembly: GCF_024868665.1. Lineage (NCBI taxonomy): Eukaryota > Metazoa > Chordata > Actinopteri > Cypriniformes > Nemacheilidae > Triplophysa > Triplophysa rosa. Next base: position 13,384,476 of record NC_079902.1, read on the forward strand.
GATCCAGGGATGGGGGAAGACATGCTAGTGGTTCTAGAAGTGGCCCGCTAGAGCAGTACCTCCCCATAGCTGAGTCGCTCTAGCCTGTCATCGGAGCAGTATGTGTGACTGGGCTCAAAGGACCAGAGGTCCGGCCTCTGCACTTCATAAATGGCTTTAACTTTAGGCAGCGCTGCCAAGTCTTTGTAATCAAGGATCTCGTCCTCCATTTTGGCCTGAGGAGAGGGACAAATACACACACTCACGCACGTCAAACACAATGAGCAGAACAGAGGTGATGACAAACGACAACATCAATGGGACAATTAAGTGTGCGAACGAGCCCTCGGCAGAGCTTGTGCACTGGAAAAAAAAGAAACTGTGCTCATAAATAAAATCTGCAATATACCAAATGGTCTCTTGGGTCTTTTTTGGTGAGTTTATAAATACGATCTTTGTTGTAGCGCACAAATCTAAGGATTCTTCAGTTCCAAATACAACTTTAAAGGAGCAGTTCACCCAAAAATGAACATTCTATAATCATATACTCACCCTCGAGTTGTTCCAAATCTGTATAAATGTCTTTGTTCTGATGAACACAGAGAAAGATATTTGGAAGAATGCTTGTAACCAAACAGTTCTTGGCCACCTTTGAATAGCATAGTAGGAAACATTTCTTTGTTCTGTTGAACACAAAAGAAGATATTTTGAAGAATGTAGAAAAGTAAACAGTTCTAGGGCACTTTTGACTACCATTGTAATTCTTCCCACTATGGTAGTTAATGGTGGCCAAGAACTGTTTGGTTGGTTAGGTGAGTAAATGAAGCTAGAATTTTCATTTTTGGATGAACTGTCCCTTTAAGCCAGGAAGCACACATTTCAAAGCACAGAAAGTTTTTCTATTTTTGAGTTCCTTTTTCCTTCCATTTCCTTCATTGACTTTATCCATTTCGACTTCGCCGGGTTGTTGGATTTCTTAACAAAGGGGCAAGGTAATTGTTCCTGTAACTCACTCGGTAGAACATTGTGTTAGCAATGCAAAAATTGTGGGTTCGATTCTGAAGGAACACACACACACACTAATAAAAAACATTTAGCGTGGATGCACGAAAAGTCGCTTTTTGACAAAAGCATCAATTGCATAAATGTAAATGAATGTAATTGCATTCTCATCTCACACAAGCATACTGTAGTACACACATGACATGACGTGTGCCGCAAAACTCTCACGCTTGACCTTCAGCAGTGTATGGACCTGACAGCACAGATGCTGACACTGCGTTCTGCATGCATCAATCGCACACGGCACAAAGGTTACACATATGGGCAACCTTTACTTTTACACGAGATGTTAATGACTGCACCACAACAGAGAGCATGTTATGAATTACCCAATAAATTATAGCATGTGTTGCATGTGAGTGATGCATCTTGGGATGGTGAAGTACATAGTATGTTTTTATGGTGATTTGATTAACTCTTTGATTAGAATTGTCAGTATCAAGAACGGGTGTGATACTGCTTTCATCTACTATCTACATGTAAATGTATTCATAAAGCCAACAATCAAAGGAGACGTTTACATTAACATATACTGTATGTGTGTGCATCTCTTCTAAATCTGTATCAATTGCAGCCAAATCCACATTAAGATGAAGGTTATATAACATGGGTAATTTCACTTTAACTTCATGCTCCCATTAGGCTGGACAGTGATTGGCTACTTACACAGATGACCCTGCTGGGTGAACTAATGCTGGAGCCCGGAGGAGAGATGGAGGTTTCTGATGTGCGCCTGAGCTGTACAACAAAATAAACAAGGAAAAACAAAATCAGAAGGCATTTAAAATTAAGTCCAAGCTCTGTTGAAGCAAAACACTTACTCTGAGTTTCCTCTCTGTTCGAGATGCCTGTTTGCACAAAGGATGCCACACTTCTGAACCTGAGAGACAGAAAGAGGAATGTTCAGAAGCTGCATGATACTGTATACACACACATACAGTATAACCATATATAAAATGGTAAGTCAAGTGCGTATTTAAAACGCAGTTTGATAAAAGAAAGAAGGACTGCGCTTTTAACTTCTTATTTAATATCTCTGAGATGAAGAACTAAAGCTATTAAGTCAAATTCAATGTAATCACTCTTGGAGAATAAACGACCAGAGTGCATCCATTCAACTGTGGAATTTCGATTTCAAATAGATGGATTTCTCTCTCTCTCTCGATCTCGCACGCTCTCTCTGCCTCTTCTTCCGTATCCCTGTTTTGCTCTCTCTATACATGATCTTAATGCCTAAGTACTGACGCTAAGCACTGCTGACTCTTAACTGCATTTACTGTACCATGAGGCATGTTCGCTAACCTTTTACACAACTGTCTAACACCACCAAATGTGAACAGACAAACACACGGCAGGACCTGTGGTGCATCCTAATGTGTACCAGCCGCGGGCACTGGGAGTCATATGAGCGATCACACGGGGAATCCACTGAATGGACCATTAAGCCCAATCTAGATGAGCCTCTGTGCACAAGTCTTTGAAGAATAACATCACTTCATTAAAGCCTTTCCACTAAAGCCTTTATCTCTCTCATGAATCTTGCACATTGTTCGTAATGTTCCGGAAACAAGAGCTAATTATTAAGGACTGTCATGGAAAACTCTCAAAGAGGTCTTTTATCAACTCAAACTTCATTTACTACTGCGCAAAAGTCAAACTCACAGGCTAAAGAAATCCAAAAAGAGATGAGAGAGAGCTTAAAGAGAAAATTCTGTTATTTTTGACTCACCCTCTTGTCAGTTCAAACCTGTATAACTTCCGTTCTTCAGCAGAACACAAAATATATTTTGAAGAAAGTTGGTAACCGAACAGTGCTGGCACCCATTCAATTCTATTGCATGGACACAAAACCAAAACCAAAGTCAATGGGTGCCAGTTAACAACATTCTTGAAAATATCTTCTTTGGTGTTCTGCAGAAGAAAGTCATACAGATTTGAAATGACAAGAGGGTGAGTAAATGATGACATCATTTTCATTTTTGGGTGGGTGAACTATCATTTTAAGGAATTTTGGGAGAAACATTAATATTTGAAATCCCCCAAAAAAGGAGAAGTCTCCACATGTGAAGTAACAAAACTGATGCCGGTCAATATTTTCTGTGTGTTGTAAGTTCTTTCACAGGTTCAGATCCCATAAGCATTGCATCCTTTTCTCACCTGTGAGGTACATCTCCTCTCCTTCTGTAAACATCATCTGACACCGAGCGCAACGGGCACAGGTGGGGTGGTAGTGCTTCCCTCCAGCCTGGGCAATAAAAGAGAGAACAGGGAATTGACATCCAGATGATAAGAAAGTGTCAAAAGATCCTCTTGAGATTTCAAAACAACCTGAACAAGCACAAGTGTTCCAGCTGTTAAACCCATTATCACAAGTGCATTAAAAGCAGCAAACATATAGCTCCTCTCAACAACGTACTCCATATTAACCAACAGAACGCTTTCACTTTACTGCTTACTTTACTGCTTTTTTTAAGGCCGCTCAGGACTCATTTGAGCTCCACAGACTCATTTAATGACTCTCTTGGCCGCTGAACACACATTTAAAGCTTACAGAGATCCTTTACAGCCAGGAATCAGTAATTGAGGGGCTATTCCACCGGGTCAGTTTAAATAATCACAGCTTGTTGAAGGAACTGAAGAAAACAAGAGTAACATTTCACAACTCTGTTTATGTAGTAGTGTAAGAGAGAGAAGGGTATAAATCAGATTATAAATTACTTAGAAATGCTTCAAAATTGTAGTGACAGCTAATAATGGGATACAATAAAAGTCATGACAACTACAAAATAACAGCGTGGGAATAAAGCAGTGTGAAAAAAGTTAATGCCTAGTTTATGCATGAATCTGTGCAATCACTCAACCAACTTGGAAGCTTTTTACAGAATTGTAGGAGTTACAAAACGTAGCTACTTTCCCCTATGCTGTAAACGCCCTCATTTTACTTGTACTAAAATTAATAAATTAAAAAATGTACTTGTTCACCTACAAAATGTATACAACACTTTAACTTAAAATACAAAGAGGGATACAGTTCTGTCTTCATTTACTCAGCCTCGAGTTGGTCCAAATCTGTATAATTTTTTTGTTCTGATGAACACAGAGACAGATATTTGGAAGAATGCTTGTAACAAAACAGTTCTTGGCCACCATTGACAATCATAGGAAAAATTACAATGGTAGTCAAAAGTGCCCCACTGTTTGCTTCCCTACATTCTTCAAAATATCTTCTTTTGTGTTCAACAGAACAAAGAATTTTATAAAGCAATATTTCCTACTATGGTAGTCAGTGGTGGCCAAGAACTGTTTGGTTACAAGCATTCTTTTAAATGTCTTTTTCGGTGTTCATCAAAACAACGACATTCATAAAGATTTGAAACAACTCGAGGGCGAGTACATGAAAACAGATGTCATTTTTTGGTGAACTGTTCCTATAAGTCAACTTATAAGTCGAAGTTGAACAATCTACATGAGCATCACTTGAACGCACAGTAAAGGTTTTGGGAGATCCCATTACTTAATAAAATTGAGAGAATAAGTTTACTCAAACTGAGTATTTTCAACTTATTCGGGTTTTCAGTGTAAAAGGCAGATGCGTAGCCAGCTGAATAGATTTTGATAGAACGCTTATATGCTCTCGATGGCTAAACTGGAGATGAGCGATGGCAAGAGAAGGCCGATATGTGAGCTAGGAAAACAGTGCATGCTGTCACTGGTCCAAGAATCAGAGAGCTGTCAGTTTCTAGTGCTCGGAGGCATGCTGTATCACTAGGTGTCTCTCATGAGGAATGAGTGCAAATCAAACAGGCAGGATAAAGATAAATCAGCCTGTGTCCCACTAGCTATAAATAACCCAACTTGAGCTCTCGCTGGTACACGGAGCACTTCACGCCAGCCACTCAGACTGGGAAAGGAGCAAACCCACAGACAGGAATAAGTGAGCGTGTGTGTGACGCTTTGCATTAGCATTAAGCTTCATCAGCTTTGGAACTCTGCTGGCAAATTATCTCCCTTCTTATTTGTATGTAAACTACCTCATCATGTTTCTCTTCCCCTGCGACCGTCACATAGCACAGATTCTCTCTCTTTAACTCCATGACTCCAACGCCCAGTTCAGTGATGTAACAGAAAACAGCAAGTCAACAAAAGGAAGGGTGCCAGGGGTACACTGCCAAAAGAACCATTTTTGCTTATGAAGTGTCAGAGTGAAGGATATTAGGCCATTCCTCTGAAGGACGAGAGATTATGGAGACAAACTAAAAGCTAGGCAGAACAACCCACTGATCCTTCATTAGTTTAAAATTTCTTTCTCTCAGTAAAGGGCTTTAACATCTAGTGGTGAAGGATTTGAACAGCTCACACAAAGGTTTGGGGCTTTTACTGTCAAACAGGTGAACCAGAAACTTTAGATGTGCTGAATTCACTCTTCAGAACTTCAAAGAATAGTTCACCCAAGAACGAAAATTCTGTCATCATTTAGTAACCCTAAAGTTGTTCCAAGCCTGTATACATTTCATTGTTCTGCTGAACAACAAAAAAAGATAAATGGATGAATTCAGGGGCACTCTTGAATACTACAGTAAGAAAAAAATCTACAATAGTAGTCAATGGTGCCCCAGTACTGTTTAGTTTTCAACATTATTTAAAATATGTTCTTTTGTGCTATACATAACAAACACAATTATACAGGTTTGGATTGGAACAACTTAAGGGTGAGTAAATAATAACAGAATCTTCATTTTTGGGTGAACTATTCCTTTAAACACCAACATACATCCTCACTGCCTGACTTTTGAGCCTGAACTTAATCTGACTAAAGTCTATTGAAGGTGAACTGTAACTTTTGTATAAAGATAACTATAACGATAACCATATTCGCGTCCACACCAATTAATGATAATGTTGTTTATTCTGGGCTAACATGCTGCAGTTTTACAAAAATCACTCTGAAAGTGATCACATGATATCGTTCCTCTAAATCTTTATCAAAGTTATGGCGTGTACGGCACTATTTACTTGGATTTAGAAAACTCCAACTTATAATTATATTTATGGTTATTGTTCTTCGTGAGATCGGACATTATGCTTAAATCTTTTGATAACAATACCAGTATGCAATAGCACAACGATACCCCTTTCGCTACATTCCACTTCCACCTGTTGAAAAAAAAGCATATGCTGGTTTGGTATGTTTTGATGCTGATTTGTTGGTTTGTGCTGGTTTAAGCTGGTCATGTGCTGGTTTAAGCACGTCTGTTAGCCATAAATGGTAAAAGTGTTTCAAGACAGAGATGATCATGTATTTCTGAGAGCAGATGCTTCAAACGGTGGTTTTATTCGCCGTCTCTCTGGGCTTCTCCTCATAGTTAGCCCTTGATCTTTTTATAGCAGAAGCTGGCTGCCTGGGTCGGCTGATGGATAAAATTCATGTTTGTTTCAAGTGTTATTAAACTCAAACGCTGTCTATTCAGTCGATTTCTGTGTGTGGTAATGTGTACTTATGACAAGGAAAGACAAGTCAATTACCAAAAAGAACAACTACATTATACTTTACTTGTTATTTGTTAAGGGTCCAGTGTGTCGTTTTTTGAAACATCTTTTGACATAAATGCAGTGTCTTCAGAGGTGTATAAAGGCTTTCCATAATGAAGCGTTAAGTTTTTAGTACCTTAGAATGAGCTATTTATATCTACATACACCGCGGTTCCCCTTACATGGAATTCGCCATATTGTTTCTACAGTAGCCCTAAACAAAAAAACTACTCTAACATGTTATCTCCTTCGGGTAAGAAGCGAAAACATGATGACATCTTTGTCCTGTGTCAGCCCACCGTAGTGCTTTGAAAAGGATGGATGAAGGATGGAGTGAGCCGTTGGTTGCAATACACAACCTCATCACTAGATGCCACTAAATTTCATACACTGGACCTTTAAAATTTGGTTGAAAAAATGTCCCCTTCCAAACATTGTTAACATGAACTAACAATGAAAAATACTTATATAGCATTTGTTAATCTTAGTTCATGTTAATTTCAGCATTTACTAATAAATTTTTAAAATTAACATTAGATAATGCACAATGAACTAACATGAATAATTGTACTGACATTAACTAACAAGATTAATACATGCTGAAAAACAATATTGCTCACTATTAGTTAATACATTTAAGAATTTAATAAACTAAAAGGGTTTTTATTTAAAGATCAAGTGTGTAATTTCTGCCCCACACGCAACACCAAACAGAACTGAAATTTGTTCATTCGAACAGCATTACTTGGCAGGACATAACATTGGTTCAACCAATACTGTCAGTTTGGGACAGGACCGCCTTTTTGTCTGAACAATGGCAGATGAAGGTAATGTTTAAAACACATTTGGCAGCAATTGCTATTACAGCTAGGGGGAACAAAAATCCACAGTTAATGCAAAAAGACCAATCATTGAGTTTTGTGCTCCTATGTTATGACCCTCCCATCACACATCAGCTCCTGCCTAGCTGACATCTAGAGTATCACATTGAGATGCAGAGCAGTATACTCACCTCCAACACTCGTCCACTAATGTATCTGTCACACGTTTCACACTTAATCCCGAACTGGGCGTGGTAGTCTGACTCACAGTAAGGAATGCCATCTCTGTTTGCAAATAAAACACGCATGAATAAGCTTCTATGGTAATGCTAAAAACAAAACTCAGTATATTGGGTGTAAAGCTCCTGAGAACATCTAAAAATATCACGTTGAGAATGTGCTGACAATACAAACGCATGCAAGTAATTAAAACACATCTTCAAATGATCAAACCACACCTTGATTATAAGATGCCAAAGTGGGAATATCATTGTGGTTTTGAACTTGAGAAACAAGCTGCTTTGTGTGACAATATACAGTATGTGGTGTAAGTGTAGAAGGTAGTGTCACTCACTTGCTGATGTACTCGCCCGTCAGCACCATGCCGCATGTCTGACACCTGAAGCAACTGACGTGCCATTGTTTCTCTAACGCCAGGAGAGACTGCCCCTGTTTGATTTCCTCCTTACAACCTGCACAGTCTAGAAAGAGCAATAAAGCAAAGATGAGAGGTTACATAATGAATTTAAGATTTAAAAGTCTCCTCTACGTCCTAGTTGGATTTGACAGGTTTATTAAACACATGTCTGGAAAATCAATAGTAATAATAACTCAGATGTGAAGGTGAGGTTCAGCTGTGAGTCTTCCTCAGAGATACCGAAATGAACACACACACGCACACAAAATTGAGCTGAGTTTTTGAGCACTGAAAGATCCGGACATCATTTGTCTTTATTTGGGAGATGCTCATGTTTAGTACTTGCGCCCTGACATGAACTTCTTCAACCTTCCAGATAAATCCAGTCAATCCTTAGACAGAGACAGATGGAGGTGTAAGCTTGTCTATTCTTATTTTCACCAAGTCTGGGGTCTCTCTTTTCTTATCGTGGCTGTGACAGAACAGGAGGCATGTTGTAGGTGATAGACAGTTCCATCAGACACACACGACTGGCCCAAAGTTAACTTCCAGTCTGTGTTTGGTTATCGGTCTGGCTAGTGGTACGTAATATAACAATTTATTTTATTGATATTCATTTATAATATTTTTTATTGTATATTTATTGTATGAAATTGAATGAAAACGACTTAACAGTTATTGATTCTTTGCGGAGGTCTACCGGAAGTTAAGTTTGGGCCACATAACGTTTGTTTATGTTGTTGGTGCTGAAATCATCTATACTGTATACATCAGAAGTAATAGTTATATGATTGTGCTTCCTCTAGCAAACGTTTTGTGTTTGTATGTATTATTTTCATTTACTGTCCCACTGTACCACACAGAGCTAAGGCATGGAGGTATACATTACACTTTAAAGCATGTCAGAAGTCATTTAAAATATGTTTTAAATGGTAACTGTTGAGTAAGGGTCACATAGATGACACGAGTGACGTAGTTGACCAGACACATTATTGACATTCAGAACATTTTTTGGTTAATTGACCTGCTAGCAAAATAATAATAATCTATAAATGTGTTTTAAATGTGACTCAAGCAGGTCAATCAACAACATGCCTTGTATGATTTAAATCAATTATTTATATTTTTGTTCTTCCAAAAATAGTGTGCATTGTTATTATCTTGCAGTGTAGGTTTTCTGTCAATAGTATGTTTATTTAAAATGGTTTAATTGTTGTCATGGTAACTATAGTTATGAAATGAAGAGAATAGAGAATACAATGTATATATAAGAATATACAGTACAGTACTCTTGGACATGCAACATGCTGTTGTCAAAAATACTTAAGGAAATCAAATGCCTCTAATCTGTTTGTCTTCAAAATATCTACTATCGAAGATAATAAAATCATGTGATGTATGACACGCACACACACTTGACCTGTTACCAAAAAGCAAACACAGCTTTCACCCCTGGCCTTAATATAAACACCACAGCAGGATCCTCTGTTTACCCAGACACTAAACACAATCTCTTCAGCTGAACGGTGTCTGCTCTCTCCCCTCAGAGACATGCAGGTCAATACAGCCACGTGGACACATTCAAGCACTACAAAAGTAATTATATACACAATGTGCACACACACACAAAAAGGAATGACTGATTCAGTGGAAGATACTGAAAAATGATCTGAGTTCTTAGCAGTAAAATGCTTTGTGAAAAAAGCCAAGTCAAGAATACAGCGAGTGAACCAATATGAAAATATTTTCTTGTATTATATAAAAATATCTTGTATTATACATTATGCACACACACACACACGCACACGCACGCACACACACACACACACACGGTAGAAGTTGTAATATGTTGTCTCTATTTAGGGAAATGTGAAAGACAAGTCATGTTCACATAAAAACAAATCAAAGGTTTTGATGAAGGGGTGGGACTTACGGCTGGGCCCGTGGATTTTGACTGGCTCATTGCTATTAACCAGCTTAAGAGAGCAATGCTGGCAGACACAGTCTTTGCCACTGAACGTCACTCTGTCCCCAATTGGAAAAGGTTTCCTAGAGAAAAACAAACAGATAGACAGACAACAATCAAAACTATTTGATTTATATTATACTCATATTTATCAATATCTCTAATAAAAACCTCATTGATCATTGATTAGCATGGAGATAACCAACTACTCTAAATAAAGATTTACTAAAAGCAGAGTGGAGCTTTTAAGTAATGCGGGTTAAGAAAGGACAACAGGGTTTTTAACTAGCTCACCTAGCAATACATTCATGGTCAGCCAGAAAGACCCTCTTAACATAAACCCAGTCTAATTTAGGCTGGTGTTTTCCGAACGGTCAGCAGTCACTATTTCTTCCCCTAACCAAAACTACCCCCTAACCAGACATGTGCAACATTAACCCCATGTTGTGCATGGAAAAAGACAAGATTCTTTATAAAAGTTTCTCATTTATCTTCTGTAGACAAATGCATGTGTCTGCACATGTCTGACGGCAGCTAGCAAAAATCCTATGTGTTCACAGTGCTGCTTTATCTACACAGTAATCAGACTGACTGGAAGCTTCTATACAATAAGACAAATCCTATTACAGTAGACTGTTCCTCTACTAATGCAGCAATTATAAAACAATCCATTTACAGTGAACCATGACCCTTAGACGAACATCAGCTCTGCCACTTTACAAGATTACTAGACTGCTATTTTAAAGAGATAAAACAGAGACCTCTGTTGCACCGATACTATTAACATTTGTGCAGTTTTAATCTTAAACTGTAACGGAAATGAAAACGAAAGTGCTAATTTTAAAACGAAAAGGTGAAGTGTGTCATTTTTATGTTAAAAATACTGTCTTCTCCTGTTTATTATCACACAGTGCCTTTGCGGTTACCCTAAAACGGTGCTACTGTATGTCACAGATTACAAAAACACACACCAACACATTAAACTATTCACTGAACTATGTTGAGAATGGCACGACAGCCTCCTCCACTATTAAGACCACACACAAAGATTTCTTTTGAATTGAGAGTGAAAGATGACAGGGTAGGTGGGCAGACAACAGAGGCACTTATACAGCCCAGTGTGAGACACATAAGTGGAATAATTCCTTTAGTTCTCCAGCGTTTCAGATGAGAGAGCTAGGGATCTTCTGATCAGCTTTTACCATCTTCTACATTTTCATTCTCTGTATTTGATTCCACTTTTACACAACCTACTTCATTCTATATTTGTATGTGAAAACCGCGTGGGCTCATGATGCAGTGCGTGTGAGTGTCTTTCCAAGCATTCTCTATGTGACCTTGGCATTACCGCTACAGCACACTCCCCCCAGACATGCACGGCATTGTCAGCTTTTCCTGCTCTTTAAAAATGTACCGTTTTTGTTTTAAATGGATACTGCTTTTTCACAAAAATTTCACTTGTTCTCTTTATTTCTCAAAATGTTGCTAAAATGAATAAAAACCTCATAAAAACATCAAAACAAGGCACTTGGGAATGTATTGAGAAATATAGAAAAAGTATAAAAATATAGAAAAATACTTTATTTTATTATATTTATTTAATTTTTACGACATTAAGTTGTAGTGAAAAATATATAAAAGTATACAAATATAGAATATTTACAAATATTACAATATTACAAATACTTTTATTTGTTCATTATTTTATTTGTTTTGTTTTGTTTTTATCCCATACCCAAAGAGCGGTAAGTAGGCAAAGTTCAGAAAATAAAAATAAAAAGCAGTTGGTTACGGTTATTTTTCTACAGCATATATTAAATGAAGAACAAAATCTGACATTAATGGTGACTGTCATCAATCACAAAATGTGGTCCATGCATACATATTCTGAGGTGAAAAACATGTGACTTACCTATAAGGTAAACATCCATTTCCATTACAGTCATCATAGTCATAATGCCATAAGAGATCTTAAAAGTGTTTCGCTTCACCTGTAAGGTGGGACAACATCTGACATACTTTGCTATTCTTATACAGATGGGTGGTCTGCCTCCTCGCCTTATTATGTTTTGGCCCATTAAAGATGCCCAAAATAGTCTACGCATTACAAATATGAGTAATAGGAAACTATTCAGTCATAGGGGCTGAATGTAATTCAAGAACATTGAATGATCACTGGCAGCACTACTGGGATAATAGCCCACTAGAGCTTGTTTTACACACAGATGGCCTAAATATTAAATGTAACAATATAGTATCATGTTGACGGTTTACTTCTTGGTCAGACCGATACATTTTTACTCCTGCCAAGATCCTTCCACTGGGCCCTTCGGTTGCCCAACTGGCAATGCAGCCCAAAGCCATCCCAGTTCTGCTAAAAAAAAATGCTTTCTCCTTCCTACATCCATTCTTCAGGAGGCAATTCTCTCTCTGTGAGCTAATGGGGTACAAGAGGAGGGGAACTAATTTCCTGTAGATCTGAACACCGCCAAAAACGCACAGAAAGCATTACTTATTAGCGGCTATACTCACAGCTCACCGGCAAATTCACTACAACCCTGTGAAACGTTCTTCACAGGCTCAGGCAAGACTAAAAAAAGCACGCCAAGCATAGTAAGAGAGAGAAAAGGCTAAGTAACGCAAGCAGCCAGCTATAATAAAGCAGTAAATGTACCAAAATATCACATTTTCCACGTTTTGCTACCAAAGGCAATGGGATTCATACAGTAAAATGGTGTTTTAGTGTCAGGCAGACAGATCTCCCTGCAGGGATGTTTGAGAGTTCATCTCATTTGCTTGCCTGTCAGTGTGAGAACAGGCCAGGCATGCAGTATATAGAGAATGTGCTTTTCCCTTCTGCCTCTTAACTTCAACTCCCCATTTCTCCCTGTGAGGCAAATATTCAGAACTTGCATCGACGGCTTCTCAATTTACACGTCTTCTTCCTTTCTCTGCTTCCTTTCTGGCCATTATTGCATATTTTGAGCCTTGAACCACAGCTTTCTTCCGCCTTGACTCATGTTACATTCCTGCTCAGATCTGCTTTATTTTCCCTGTATTGATCTCTAGCTCTACACTTGAGAGGAGAGAGAGAAGAACAGAAGGAGGGAAAGGAAGAGAAGAGGAGGACTGAGGAAGAAGATAGGAGGTCAACTTGAGCCAAGCGCTGAATGCAAGTAAAATTAGCTTTGGAATTGGATGCCAGTTGTTTTTGTTGGAATTGAATATAATATAAATTACGCAAATCAAAATAGACACAAATGAAGATTTCTGATTAAATGTCATGTGTGTATATTCACACAACAATGAGAGAACACAGTGGTCCATCACTTTTAATACATAATGCTTCTTAAGTAGTTTGTCTACAGGACTCACCTGCACACTCTGCAGACGAAACACTGCGGATGATATGTGCGTCCCAGAGCGGAGACCACCTCTCCTGAGATAAAGTCCCCACAGCTGTCACACTTCGTGCCATATAGCCGCTGGTAGTCTGCTGTACAGATGTACTCGCCACCCTTCTGGAAGAATCCGGAATGTGCCAAGTCACAACCACAGACTGGAAGTACAAGAGACACAAGTATGTTTATGATGATAAAACACTTTTCTCCAAGATAAATGTGCAGAGAAAACTGTAGAAGTGCTATGTATGATGTGTTGTGAGATAAACAACAGCTGCAGAAGCAATCAGAGTTTACAATCATGGACTGTTTGAAAGATTTAGTCTCTAGACCAGTGGTTCTCAAACTGGGGGCCCCAAGATGGATCCAGGGGGGCCACAGATTTTGTAGCATTTTATGAAATATAGAAATTTATCATAGATTTTATGCAATCAAACATCAGAAAAATGACACCACCAACCAAAAGAATTGAGGTTCCAGCATTGTATAACTGAATAAGTTTTTGATTTAATTAAAATTCTAAGTTTAAGATTATATGTCTTTATATGGGGGGCCGCAAAGCGATGCACTTAACACAAAGAAGGCCTTACAACAAAAAAGTTTGAGAACCACTGCTCTAGACTAACATTTTAGAGAGGTGGCCCTGGTGCTACAAAGTCATACAGTTGGTGGCACCAGCCCCTAATTTGGTAGCACCAGAGGAAAGAAAAAAGAAACAATAAAACTACATGCATTAATTGTTTAATGCATTAATAAATTAATCACAAATTAATACAAATCATTATTGTTTATACATAAACTCACACACATAAACAAGACTTTACCATAATTAAAGCATATCTTGAACAACTAAATTATTGTATGCTACTATTTTCCTTTATTGGGAACAACTCATATGAGGAGTAAACAATTCCTTTAATATCAGTGAGTGTTTTTGGGCCCGTTGTGTGAACATTATAAACAGAGATCTTTATCATGCTGCGGCCCCTTTATGAGCGACTACCAATATACTAATCTAAATACTGTGACGCATGCTTTCCCAACTGTTTATGTTGATGGAACGGATTACTTTTACAAGGATACGCTCTAATAGGGGAATTTTGACGTAATTTTGTTTTTATATGTTCGTGTCAGAGTAAGACGTGAAAGAGACCTCAGTTTAGTATTTTGCCTCTTTGACTCTCTGGGCGCGAGAACTGAAGTCAACATTACTGCATTGAAATTAACTAAGAATCTGACAAAAATAAGACAACAGCATTACAGTTTCTCCGATATAATTACAAGCCAAAGACATGTTATGCCTTGCATGGGGTAGCACGGACTTAAAAACAAAGGCATCAAGACAATAAAAACAGGTTACACTAAAGATGTCACCCTACTGTAAAATAAAATAAAACACAAAATGCAAGTTGTTGCAAACAGGTACAGTATACACAATAATAATAAATTTGACCAATTAAATATACACTGATTTTATAATGAAGCCATAGGTATAGTATGACAAATGTGGATAACAACTTTAAAAAGCAAAGGTTTAAAACCTCTCATGAAGACAGGTGCTAGTACTAACTCTCTAACAAACTGAACCCAGAGTGTGATGTGATACAGCTCTATGCAGATATGACCGTGTTACCACATCAGTGCTGAAGATCACATGCATGCTGAAGAATCTTCCTTGGCTTACCTTGGCTTCCAACATGGCTTACTGTTGCTCCATCTCACACATATGCACGCAAACACGCACGCACACGCACACACACACACACACACACACACACACACACACACACACACACACACACGCACACACACACGCACACACACACGCACACACACACACAGTCTCACAGCCGACGGCATCCATCATCCTTGTACTGACAGCTGTTATTGGCTGGCAGATTTGGCAATGATTGCCTTTTGCAAAATGTGTCACTGTAAATCATTATTATTTTAAAGTCACGTACTGTACCCTCATAAGTCATGTGAGAGTCATTTAGGTTGTCTTGTAATGCAGGCCACAAGGATTTTAAACAAAAGTGTCTTTAAAGCCATTGAAAACTCCCATTGTCCAGGAAAAATACAGTTAATTTACCATTTACTGAGATATTAAACTCAAACCATTAGATACAGAGTTACTTGGCGACCCCAGGTTTCCTCTATGTTTTGTATTATAAAATGTGTTCCAGTGGTACTGATGATAATTCTATAACAACTAAAATCTTAAAACAGCAAGAGCACCAAAGTGATAAGAATATTTTCCACGAGCTAAAGTATAGCAGGTTTCCTCTGTTTCTCTGTTTATTTTTCTGGATTCTATAACCTGATGACCTACAATACAAAAATAGCACAAATAACTGAATCTCAGAAGGAATCTGTGAAGAGAGAACCCTTAAACATGATAAAATAGACCAAAAAATTAAGCAGAATAGTCTTGTGTTGTCTGCAGACATTAGCACTGGTAAGAGATCTTGTGGCAGCGGCTTCAACAGAACTGGGATTTTTACAGAATTCTGAAGTCTTTGGCAGTGTAACCACATGTGCAGAGAAATTATAGCCCTGCTGTGCATGTGTGTGATAGACATTGTGCCAGGCAGCTACATTTCAGACAACCACAACACAATGGTTTGTTGCTTCAAATGGTCCAACTGGATTGAAACCCTGCAATAAAAGGGAGAGCACTGACATTTGAAGCTTAATGGGAAAAAATATTTTAAGTTCAAATAACCAACAGAGACAGAGAATATTAACATTTTACCTCAAGACTAAACCTCTAATACTGAAAACCAATACGGTAGTACTGCAAAACTGCAGTACTGTGACAAAAATGCTATAAAATAAATAGAAGTTCGAAGTGAAGCTACATTAAAGGTCCACTGTGTAATTTTTTGTAGGATCTATTGACAGAAATGCAATATAATAAACTATGTCTTCAGAGGTGTATAAAGACCTTACATAGTGAAGCGTTATGTTTTTATTAGCTTAGAATGAGCTATTTATATCTACATAAACCGCAGGTCCCTTTACATGGAATTTGTCACGTTGTTTCTACAGTAGCCCTAAATGGACAAACTGCACTACAGAGCGCGTTTCATAAATACGTTCCTTATCTCCTTCAGCAAAGAAGTGAAAATGTGACAACATCTCTGTCTGTATCAGCCACCGTAGTGCTTCGAAAGGGAGGGGTGGAGTTCGCAACCACACTGCTAGATGCCGCTAAATTTCATACACTGGACATTTAAAAAGTAAATTGCACAATACTCATATTTTATTAATTTTAAAGGTCCGGTTGAACGCCGATTGCCAACAAAACACAGACATATGACTTAGTTTCACTTACCGCGTGTGGTTCATGTCCGGCATCTTTTAGCGCATGGACCACGCCATATATCAGTTTCAAACGATCTGCAAATCCAGCGTTATATCCACCGTTTATAACATCCATCACTGAAATGCCGTGAACAAACAAACACACCTTAACTTCTCTCACTGTCGCAAGAGTAAAGAGCTGCAGCTGCAGGCCTGCAGTGCAGCCAATCTTGATGCAGCGCAGCCAATCTTGATGGTAAGCGGGTCTTCCTATAGCTTGTCGTTTGACGTGTGGGCAGGCTATTTCTTTCTTTCGCCTCGCCTTGCATGCTTTTCCAGGAGAATTGCCCAATAAGGGACTAAGAAAAGTTGTTACGTAACAGTTTTTCATGTTCAAAAAAAACTTTTCGAAACCTATACGAACCTTGGGGGAGTGTATCGAGCACAGAAATACTATGTACCAACTCATTTTTTGACAAGTTGACCATGTTAAGCATGAGAAGCCAGCACGTTTAACATTGTAAAGAAATCAGAATGCATGAAACAGCGTTAAATCAGCGTCAAATCTTTGTTAAATATTTATCAATATTCCATGATATAGTTTAAAATTGAATCACTTTAAATTTCATCACTTACTGTAGAATTTAATGTTCCTAAAGAAGTGACAAAACATAGCAACGCAGCATAAACTATTATTATCTCACAAACACAAAGCCACACAGGACTCATTCACAATTCAAGAGAATGATTCAGACTTACAATGCTACATTGTAAGTCTGAATCACATATACATATACTGTTATGAGACAGATTTCAGAAGAGTATATAAATTATTAGCCGTAAAGCTGCTGCATGCACAATACAATGGAACAAAAATAATAAACTGCAGTGTTTTTTCACACTACACTGCTAAATAATCAAAACAAAGAAACTTTAAAATGAACAGCTATTATCATGCAACTGAAAAATAAAGTTGCTATTAAAAAAAGCAGATATTTGTATTTCCCAACACTGCCAATTATCCCCATTTCGAGCACAAACTGTTCTGAATGCCAGTGAATAGTTGCTGTTTGGTGAAACTAGAACTCATTATCCTGACTGTGCTGTAGTTGGTAGAGTTTTTTAGACTGACAGCTCTGCAGTGAAACAACACGAGTGCTGAACTGTGTTCAGACAGACAGCAGGGGCTAAAAGGGACAGACCGCATGAACGGAGACCCAGAGGGCACACACTTTGTTCTGTAGCTGTGGCTGCTTTCTGTGTCCCTGACAGCAGAGTAATAATCCTGAGCTCCACTGGAATGATGAAGAAGATGAAGCGCTTCAATACTCAGTATGATCAGTTTATGAGAGGCTCTTGAGAAAGATGAACGGGTCACTGCTGGTCCCTGAAAAGTCGCTGAAAGGCCACACAATTAAGTTCTCGTGAATTTTTTGGATTGTGCTATAACACCGCATTTTCAGACGCATGAGTCCTTCTTGATATGTGTACAATCATGCGAAGGGACTAAATGTAGCAATTCAAAAATCCAATTGGACATCCACTAATTTAAATATTAGGGATTGGGTAAATATCCCCCATAGTTTCATGCAAGTTAAAAAATATTTAAAGCTAGATAAACAACATTAAAGATCCAGTGTATGAAATTTAATGGCATCTAGCGGTGAGGTTGCAAATTGCAACCAACGGCTCACATCATCCCTCACCCCTCCCTTTCGAAGCACTACTGTGGCTGACACAGCGCTAAGATGTCATCGTTTTTTCGCTTCTTTACCAAAGGAGATAACGTATTTACGAAACGTGATCTGTAGAGTAGTTTGTCCGTTGAGGGCTACTGTAGAAACAACATGGTGAATTCCATGTAAGGGGACCCATGGTGTATGTAGATAGAAATAGCTCATTCTAAGGTAATAAAAACATAATGCTTCATTATGTAAAGTCTTTATCTTGTGTAGGTAAGGTGACCTTATGAAGACATAGTTATGTATATTACGTTGCATTTCTGTCAATAGATCCACTAAAAAATTACACACAGCAAAAAAATGCAGATGCTTTGTTGTGTAAAATGTTTCCTGAAGCACAACTTTAAAGTTACACACCTCCCCATCTCTAAAGGAGCAAAACAAAAATGTCAGCAAAAATATAATTAAGTAAATGGTTTTGTGATTGACTGAAACGGATTGGTTTTAAGAAATGGTTTTTGGACCGGTCGAGTAATAAATAAAAAACATTTCTGTCCTGATAAAAGGTTCTCAAAACGACCGCTCATTGGCTGAGAGATTGAAAGGGGATGTCCCTCCCAACACAGTTGCCATAGGAAACCTAAACCTTCCGTGGTTGCCCTAGAGACAGCAGGGTCCCATACAAACTGCCTGAGGTGAGAGACTGCTTATTTGTGTTGCTGTCACTTTACGGTAACATGTAAAGAATATCATCATGCCATGAAAACATGCCTTCTCAATATAACTAATAACAGTTCAAGAAACTTGCTGTAGCATTTCTTCAAGTTCACCACAAGCCTGTTCTGGGGTAGGGTGTGTCGGTTTGGGCTGGTGAAAATTCACTAAGGGATTTGATGGCTTGCTGTAAACCACTGTACGCTTTCTAACATTGGGACCACATGGGGAGCACATTTAGCCCTACAATATGGCAGCTTCAACAAAACTGTGCAATACTTTAACAGTTCACTATCCAGTTCTTTCAAAATCTGTTTACAAATAGAAATAAATGTACAAAATTCAAGAAGCTATTACCAAAGAGACGTGTCTGGCCACAATAGACATTAGATCAAAATTAAAGGCTAAAGATTCCAAAACAATGTCAATAAACATAAAACTTTCATATTATGACCTAAACAAGCAAGACTACTTGAAACCATAAAATATAATAATAAAACATGAACAACACCCCCAGCTCCCCACACACAGCCAAGCAAGCATTGGAATACACTTTGTGATATAGGGAAAAAAAAACTTGAATTCAGTAAATATGCCATGAATTATTTCACGCCATTTTCCATCTATTTTCGCTTGCAGCTGACAGCTACCTCACTTTCACCCACCTACTCCACCACTGCCCTCCAATAATGTCCAACTCCTCCAGCAAACCTGCCACTCCTTCCCGTTTGAAGCTGGTTCAGAGAGTTACACAGAAGCTGTATATGAGCCTCTCGCTCTTTCTTTGAGTGTGGAGGCATTTGCTGCTCACTACTGAGGTCATTAAAACAGAAGTGATTAGGGACCAGCGGGAGGTTGGCTGATTATGTTTTTTATCAGAAGCCAAAAGATGCAATTAAAATTCTCTTCCCAACTTCCCAAAACCTTAACACCCCTCAATATAGCCCTACTCACTACCCCATCTTTAGTATTCCTTTACTTTGTCCTCAGCCCCTTTCTTTAAAGATTCTCTTTCTGTCTCAGCAAGGGGTACAATTACATTTATCGTCTTTTTTCCTCAATTCTTTGTGAGCTAGCTAATAGAGATAGTAAAACGTCTCTATTTGAAACTTTCTGCCACTTTCTTTGACACGGTGACTCAGCCAGGTCTCCAAGCCAAAAGTCAGAATGCGCTATTATTATCCACATCCCAAAGCTGAAATATTATAGTATAAGTAGACTTTGCAGATATATTAAAAATGAAACATATACTGCAGTCTATGACCATGTACAGTATTTCTGTTATATAAAAAGAAAATAATACTAAAGAACAAAAAGTTAAATATCTACTTAATTTTCCATCATTACTTTTCTTTGTTCTTCATTTGTCAACTTTCTGTTTACTTTCATGTTTAAATGGGATTTTGTGGGTTTGAATTTTCAATTTAGTCTTAAAGTGATAGTTTACCTGTCATCATTTACTCACCCTCGTGTCTTTTCAAACCTTTATGACTTTCTTTCTTTTTTTCTTTCGCACAACACAAAGAAGATATTTTGAAGAAAGTTGGTAACCGAACAGCGCTGGCACCCATTCACTTCTTTTGTATAGACACAAAACCAATGCAAGTATATGAGTGCCGGTTACGAACATTCTTCAAACCTTCATACAGGTTTGAAATGACAAAGGGTTGAGAAAATGATGACATCATTTTTATTTTTGGGTAAACTAACCCTGCGTCCGAAATAGACTACTTCCATACTATATAGTAGGAGTATGGGTCATGAATGTACAGTATGTCCGAAACCTCAGTATGCACAAAACAGTAGGCGAGAAATACACGGAGGTCTACTGCTTCCGCCGAGATTTGTGAATGTGTATCGGATGGACACTTCTCTATCCCATGATGCCACAGGAGCTGAGCAACGGTCAAATTTCAAAAGTTAATCAAATAAAAATAGCTGAAAACTTCAAAGTGGTCCGTTTTTTAAATGTAAGTACAGATTAATGAATTTCTCGTGATTAAATTATGTTTGTACCGATGCCTAGGTACAGGTTGATGTTAATACGACATAGGTCAAAGAGCATACGGGTCACATGACAATAAAACATGGCGGATGCAGTACGTCTGAAACCTATTTATAGATATCTGTATCTATCTGTTTTAACGGTAGATAGGTAGGTACTTAATTTAAATCAGTACGTACTGTCATAGTATGCGATTTCTGAAGCAGCATATCACTTTAAAACAAAATAGAAAATTCATCCATTTATCATCTTGCCCAGAAAATCACAAGATAACGAGTATCGTGATCTACTCTCCAGTTCATCTGAATGGCTTGAGCGGAGGCTTTGGCTCCACACACACACAACAGTGGTCCCCTCTTCTTTCTCTCTACACCTGTCTGTGCCCCTCTCTACCTACCGTGACGCTACTCTTTCTCTTCATGGTGTTAATGGAAAACTCATCAACTGTAATTAATGTGCTGTTTTGACTGAGTGAAAGATGGAATAAGTGTGCAGTGAGAGAAGAGGAAGTGATTAGTCCCCTCAGGGCCCTGAACAGCCCTCCACTGAGCAACCAGATGGTCTTTTGTGGAGTCTGTCGGATCGTCGGAGAGTAATAGCAAGAAATCAGGAGAATGACAACAATGACAAGTTGCATGTGTTGGTAACAATGAAATAAATCAGAGGTTTAAGATTCATTAAGAGTTCAGCTGAAGGTGCACTAATGATACTTTTTTTGCTATCTGCTGCATAATGTAACATGTTTAAAAATGGGAAGAAATATATAAAGACAATATTGATTTGAAATGATGTTTTAACAATGCATCAACCAGATTACCATAACCACTGCTACAGTATTACATTCTCAAACACACTTCAAGAGGGCCACTGGTGCACCTGTAATGCAAACATGTTAATAGAGCAAAAATGATGCTTTGTTAAAAAATTCTTTAGCATTTGACAAACTCTGTTATACAGTTTTTCTTCCTCTTTAACCTCTTAATACTGATTTCAACAGAAAGATATAGACGGTTTCAGCAGCAACAACATAAACAAACGTTATGTGGCCCAAACGTAACTTCCGGTAGACGTCTGCAAAGAATCAATAACTGTTGAGTAGTTTTAATTTAATTTAGTAACTGTACAACTAATATCCAATACAATATTAATATAAAAGAATATTCCTCAAAATAAATTGTTATATAGCCAGACTGATGACCAAACACAGACCGAAAGTTAACCTTGGGCCAGGCGCGTATGTCAGATATAACCGTCTACAATGTTTTAGCCTGTTTTGTCTATCTCTCTCCAAGATGTGTCTTAGTACATAGTAGTTTGTCTGAAAAATATCTAACAATGCTTACGGTACATGATTTAATTCCTCCAATCCAAGATTTTGACCTCTCTGAAATAAATTCTTTAAACCTATGCTTTTTCAGTCTACAAGCTGGGTTTTGCTCGAACAAAAGCCAATTCTACAATTATAAGACTCAACTTAATGAATAAATGCAAATCATGTGTTTAACATCATTGCAGGTGACAGATATTTTCTATCTGGGGTTCCATTGGGTTAATGCAGTAGATTAAACCATGATCTCATCCAGATCTTCGGGCAGACACATTCTGTCTGTGGGAGAATGTCTCCCCAGCAACTATAGCATGGGCTTAATGATTGGACGGGCATACGTTGCCATAGCTACGAGAAGCTCCCATCCTGTTCAGTCTTCCTCCTCCACCGGCTGACAGCTCAGGAAAAGAAGGGACTCCACTCTGAACATACAGTACATCTACTGACCCCTGCTATTATCTTTATCACGGTTGCTTTATTGTAGAGACCTAAAGCCGTTAAGGGTTCAGAGCACTCCTCTATATTTACCGAAAAACGCTTTTCTACCATATAAGCCGTTTTTGGATCAACAGTCAGAGAACGTGGCTTAATTGTTATTGATTCAACCAGAACAAATGTAAAGACTGCAATAAAACAAAAACAAAACAAAACAATTTAATTTAGATCAGGTGTTTTTGTTTTCATTTTAATACTGACTTGTCCATATACAGTAGAAAGAGAATCTGAATATGGCTGGAGAAAAAAAAAACATTTCACACACCCAATTAAGGCCTATCTGTTTAAAAATAGCAGCATTGTGACACATATCCTAATGAGCTGCCACTTCTGTTTATAAGATGCGGTGCTGAGCTGCATTATTTGATTTGTAAAGTAAACTACTGGTTCATGACTTCATGACAGCTCTGAGTGGAATTTGCTGACTGTTACAAATCCTTAGCAGCCACAATTTTGTGGTAAAATACAAGCACCCAGACATTTTAATTATAGCTAATTTGCAGCTGGAAACTGAATCCATAAATAATTTATTGTAGAGATACTGTATAGTCTCTGTATATAAAGACCATTTTACAGGACGTGAACAACATTGGTTCAGAAGCACTTCCTGTTTCAGTTTTGTTCATATACATAGTTTAAGTTAAAGGGACCGTTCACACATTTCTTTGTTCTGATGAACACAGAGTAAGATACTTGAAAGAATGCTCGTAACCAACAGTTCTTGGCCACCATTCACTACTACTCCTACAATGGTCGTATAGGTGCTTCAGAACTGTTTGTTTTCCTAAGTTCTTCAAAATATTTTCTTTTGTGTTCAACAGAACACAAAATTTGAGAATAATTATTTCTACTATAGTAGTCAATGGTGCCCCAGAAATGTCAGTTGCTAACATTCTTCCAAATATCTTTCTTTGTGTTTAACCAAACAAAGAAATGTATACAGGTTTGGAATAACTTGAGGGGAAGTAATTCAGTAATTCATTTTGGGTGAACTATCCAGTCTTAAAGTTCATAGATGGTGGACAGATGTCAACAGATGGACAATTGTAGGTGAAGGTTTTATTGCTCTATGACAAACAACTCAGACATAATGACAAACATTCAGACAACTCAAATACCCCACACTTTTGGTTAAAATGCAGCTTTGGGACTATAGCAATTGATCACATGCTGTACTTTTTCCTTCAATAGATGATAGGATAATTCATACACATGTCTTTGAAATGTCTTTTTGCCTTGTGATTAGCTATTTTATAAATACTAAACATTATAGCCTACACAGTATTTAAACCATAATATTATATTTAAACCTTAAATTTATTAACCAAGTCATTCGGAATATAAACATCTACCAATAATAACTAAAAAGCTTTATGAAGTTTATGAATTTAAGCAATGCAATATAAGTAATTTGAATATATTTTACATATTTCTCTATGGCAGTGACCCCAATAGTATTTTTGACACTTAAAACTGTGCTTATGAGTATTATTGGACTACACAATAAAACATTAAAGCAAGTGTCAACCTCAAACAATGATAATGATAGAGCTTTCTTATTCAAATGACAAAGCATGTGTGGCTTAAGTTTTTCAAGACATTTTGGGGTCACCGTATATCTCTTATAATCAGCAGCACCGCAGTTTCATCTCCTACAGAGCAATCTTCAAACAGACTTTTTTAAAGGAAAAAACGCAAAACCAAATGGAGATTTAATGAATTTTCTGTGCCTGCACATCTAACAAGATGCCCATAATGGCAGTGCAGAAGCAAATAAAATTTGCCCTTGTGACTGTTGTGAATATACAGTATGTGCATACACAAAACCACATTTATGTGTGTTTGCATTCAGACTGTAGACAACGAGATGATAAAAATAGAACAATTATGTCTATGTGTAATTGTGTACACAAGACGGATGCACCAGTGATGAGAGTCATACAATGCCATACTGCCTCATCTTTACACAAACTCACAACTGGTGTGTCCATGGCTGGTTCTCTCATTATACCTGTACTGTATGTACAACATCAGCCTCTTCTTATGGCCAGAGCATGTTAAACACTCCCTGAAGAAACTGCTTTAGTTTCAGCGTATCTACGTGACCTTGGCCGACATGCTTTATCCTATGTGCTGGAGTGCTTGCTGTTTCAATTAAAGGTGGGGTGGTTGATTTGGAAAGGTGCTAACTTTAGCCTGCTAGCGCTGAAATTATAATCCCACCCATTCGCCGACCAAAGTATTTCATAAATCCACATAACGAATTACAAACTAAATCTATTAAATTCTTCTCGAAGCATGTACATACCTGTCCAAAAGAAAGAGAGCAACCATGGTATCGTCTTTCAGACCCTTTGCCTGCCGGAGCTGTCTCCATCGTGTAAAAGCTGAACCGATGTTAATTCGAGTTTTTCCTCTTTCATGATCCAGACGTTTTTTCGTCACTGCTTTTTCAAAAACTGACTTTAGTTTTGTAGATTTACTTGTTGTCAGTTCCGCAGGGAAGTTTGATTGTTGCTGATTGTCCGTCATTCTCCCTACATTGACACAGCGGACGTGAGTGCGCTGATGACGTATGATGTCTGTGTGAACAGGGTGCGCAGTGGTATGCAAAATACGTTGACTGAAAATGTACACATGACCAGTCACAGCGCTCGGCCAGAACGTTTTGATTGGGCGAATGTTTTTTGGTCCTATGCCTTTCACAGAAGATATATAATAAGTATTATTTGACCACTATACTTCTTGATTGCAATCAGGATGTAAAGAGATTTCCAACAAACATGACAAAAAATGTTTCTGGACAGGATCACCCACCCTACCTTTAACTATACAGTATAATGGCAAAGGCATCTCCTTCGGGTTTCAAGGGCATGTTGTCAAGTGTCAACCGATGTAGTCAAATATTCCATTACAAGGTTATTGCCTTTTGCATTTAAAGTGCGATTCGGATCAAGGCAGTGGTAACAAACGTAAAAACAACAAAACCAACAAAAACATAATGGGCTGAGTTTTTTGTTAGGGGATCAATTGCTTTATATAAATCTGATACATACAGTAAATAAAGTGTGTTTACTATCACACTGACCTTTGATAATACATACTGAGGGAGCTGGGGATTCCTGTGAAAAACCCAACCCGGTCTCATGAATTGCGTATAAATAACACGCTGTTGCATTATCGTGTAATACGTACGCCAAAGTTAGATTTTGCGTGCATATGATACGCCAATGTTTGCGTGCACCTCGCTGGATAGCAGCCATTTTGAAACGTACATGAAGAGGAAACACTGAAATAATTAAAAAATTACTGTTAGGTTTAGGGTTTGGGTTAGGGTAGAGGTTATAATATGCACGCACGCTAACATTAGGTTTAGGGTTTGGGGACAGGTTAATAAGACAAATTGCCGGTTAATATGCACGCGCTGAATTGGCGTATCATATGCACGCAGAAATAGGCGTATCATATGCACGCAAAATCTAACTTTGGCGTACGTATTTCACGATAATGCAACGCGCGTGTTATTTATACGCAATTCATGAGACTGGGCTCGAAAAACCCCACAAATACAGCCCCTTCATCCAATTAACTGGGCCTCAAAGCCCCACGGCCTCTCCTCTCATCCGAACGCTCTGTTCTCTCATCCAAACAAAGCGCAGCATGCACGGGAGCCGAGCTGTCAGTCACCAGAGTTTCAAAGAGAGGGACTATAAACAAAGCGTCACAATGCAACAGCGTTGTTTTCATGCTGAAGATACGAGCTGTGGGTGCAGATTGATTGTTGCTGGACATCCTACACACATAGCGCACGGGAAACACGCTTGGACACAATAATATACATTGTGAGATAAGGGGTGATGTTGAGTTAGAGGCGAAATACATTATTGCTCAAGGCAATTTTCAGGGGAGATAAGGGCAGCGGAGGGTTAGCGGGTGCGTTCGAGTGGGAGGAAGTAAAGGGGAGAAGAATCGTTATTGTTCCGAGTAACTTCATGTGCTCCGAAGCAACTTGTGATGTCATCATGGAGGTGGGAGGATCTCAACTTCCTTTCGATCTCAACCTTTCTGTCTATGAGCAGAGTCCCTTTATCGCCCCTCCCCGCCAACTATGCCCTAGGGTTCGCTTTGAAAAACTCAGATTGGCTGATAGTGTGGCTGAGAATAACCACCAAGCAGGGGCCGGGTGCCCCTCCATAGTTACCACAGCAACCCTTTAAAAGCAACGCAAGAGCCATGTGAAAACACCAGTTGTAAGCAAGGAAGTAAAAGCAGAAATAAAATCTTTTTGAACTTTTAAAGACAATGAGG
The DNA here is from genome assembly GCF_024868665.1 of Triplophysa rosa. NCBI lineage: Eukaryota > Metazoa > Chordata > Actinopteri > Cypriniformes > Nemacheilidae > Triplophysa > Triplophysa rosa. Next base: position 13,411,708 of record NC_079902.1, read on the forward strand.
TCACCCCCAGAAAGACTTCAAAGGGATAACAATGGCAAAGAATTCAAATATTAAACCAACCCTAATCTGCAGGTGATGTAATCATATTCACATTCATTAGACATTTTTATTTCTCAATGCCACAAATGTCAATGATAATCGAGGGCACTGTCGTGACACAACGCTAAGATGTCAGGGCAGAGGATCTCATTACGCAACAGGTCCTGACCTCAGACATCCAGGAACTCCCAGGAGTACATCAAAGATCATTAAAGCACAAATGCACTGCTTTAGCGCACTGATGCCAAACTGCTTTTAGGTCAGAGAGCACTGCTTTGTTTCTTAATGAAGTGCTATTACCACATGCATATCTGAAACAATTCCAAGCTTATCCCAAAATGATGTCTCACAGTCTAGGAGCTCACATCTGCATGTTATGTTTTCAGTGGAAATTCATGCTGGTCTAAACTGGTTCAACAATTAAACCAATACTCAGCACTTGAGGAATGAGCTCTTACCTTGGCAGGTGAAGCATTTGATGTGGAAGTGGATATTCTGCACTCGTACCACCTCCCCTTTGCACACTTCCCGGCAGCGATAGCAGCGGATTGGTCCAGAGCTCCGTTCACTGCTGCACGAGCTTTGCTGGTAAGGAACTGTGAAGGCAAAAACGCGCCATTAGCAGGTGATATATACTGTACTGTTATGTGACCCTGTCTGAAAACCCGAAAGTCATTTTCTGTGATTTACTGTTTTCTACATAAAATTATTATACACAATGTAAAGAAAATCTAACCTTGACATCTTTAATATTGACTGAGTAATGACATGTCAACAATTGAAATCATCCAATTGTTAGGCCTGATTATTTTTACAATCTATTAAAATTAATTTCAGAGACTCCTTGAGACTGTAGTGTAAACAGTGAGTTTATACATTTTTTGTGTAAATGTGTGATATGATTAAGAAGTGCTCATAAACGAGTATTTAAATAGTCGCCTCACTTGAAACAAGTGGATTCTTGGACCCCAAAACAGTATTCCTTAATTCACGACTTAACAAGCGGATAGTGAAATTAATGGTTGAAATAAAAGTTTAATTACATTTTTGTATCAAATAAAAGTTTAAAATAAAAGTTTAATTACATTTAGAGACTTTAGCCTGGATTTTACAAACTGGGTCACATGCATTAACCTTGCAGAGGATAGTAACAGTTCTGTGCATTGTGAAACTGTAAAAAGATCCAATGACAGGTGAGAGAAATGTCTAACATAAATGATCGTATTTAATGAAGGGCTACAAGCTATACTGTAGCTATATGACCATATGTGCTGGCTATGTAGACAGCAAGGCAGCTCACTAGGTTGTCCAGCATCTTACGTTCACCCTTTGTATCGATGGCTAGAAGTTCAGTGCCGATTGCCCTCCTATTAAAGATGCATAACAAGCATTCAAACAGTCTGTGGATGAATCAATTACTGTGCAATCATTGTAGCAAGTGTTGTGCTCGCTTTCGTCTAAACGGATTTAACTGGGGGATAATATCTAAAACAGCAAGGGCACCATGCTCCTAACCTGATCTCCTTTGTTTTAGCTACAATGCTGGCAACACGTTAGAATTGCCAGATTATCAGCATTGTTTTCTCACATCTACAGTACCTGGGAAAGAAAGTGAGACGGGAGCCAGATAATACCAGGAAAAACAATAAAAAGCATAATGGATTTTAATGAGTTTTAATGTGGGTGTTGGAAAAGACAAACGTAATCAGTGAACAGAATGTGTTGAGTCAGGAAGTGATACTTTAGTGTGCAGGAATTAGAAGGAAATTTCCAGGAAACCTGTTGACTTAATAGAAGAATAAATCAGGACTGTCAAAATGTCTCCATCTGAACAATCCAGATATCCATACTTTAAACTCATTGCATATTGTTGCTGTAAACAGAAGTTAAGCAAGAGCCCCCCTCAGACCATTCAATGTGACAAACAGTGTTTTGTACGTCGAAATCATTTCACATATTGTCAGCCGACTAGAATAGAGCATTTCATTGACTTTTTTTCATCCACAGCTGAAAAACAATGGGTCTCATTCACTAATAATTCACTAAACACGTATTTATAGGCACATTTGAACTTCTCACGAAAACTTTCCGCCAAATTCACAACACGTGAATTTCGTACATAAATTTGTTCTTTACCTCGTCCTAATGTTAGTGAATTTGGAGTATTCTAAAAGAGCGTCCGCGTGCGCGAGTTTAGTCATTTGCATAAAACACACCCAGTCTATCTCTATATTAGGGCTTTCCACCTCACCTTTCCTTTACCATCTGTTGTCACTTAAAGGAAAAGTTCAGCTCAAAATCAAAATTGAGTTATTTTTTACTCACTCACATGACGTTCAACATGTTTAAAGATCTCCCGACGTCTTCGGACAACAAATAAATATATTTTAGGTGACATCCGAGAGATTTCCAGGCATCCTCATAGACATCGTGGTTATAGTTGTTGTCAAGGTCCAGAAAGCTAAAGACATCGTTAAATTGGTCCATCCGCTCATCAAAGTCATTATTTTGGTTTGTTTTTCACACATAAAGTATACTTGTCGCTTCAAAACAAATTCAGTGGAGCCATTATGAGCGGATGGACCAATTTGTCTTTAGTACTTTTCTGGACCTTGACAACAACTATAACCATGATGTCTATGAGGAGGCCTGGAAATCTCTCAGATGTCACCCAAAATATCTTTATTTGTGTTCCGAAGACACCGGGAGGTCATGTTGAACGTCATGTGGGTGAGTAAAAAATAACTCTTGAATGTGACGCTGTCTACCGACGCGCTCTCGCAAATAATTCCAAGTGCACTGTCCTCAAAATCAGTTCATACAAAACACCTTTTATACAGACACGCAGTTTACAGAGTTCTCGTTAGCCGGCTGTAAAAGCGCTGTTATTCAGAGAAACCTCGCAGCTCGAGCTATAGTCTAACACATCTTTTTTTACTCTCACTGTATATGATGAAATCATTTTAAAATTAAATACACATCTATCTATATATATATAAATATACTGTATATATTATTTAAAGTATATAACTATTTTCCTAAGATGAAGCATTTTGTCATCTTGTCTTAGAGAGAGAGAGAGACTGATGATTTTTGCGTACATGTGCTATCAGCTGTTCCTATCTTTGTTCTTATATTTAGAATAAATTTTAGTACGAAAGTTTTGCTGAATCATGATTTGTTCGTGAAAACGTTCGTAAGCAGGTTTCACGCACAAATTTGTTCGTACGCATGCTTAGTGAATGAGACCCAATGATCCATTAATGCTGTTATGCCTCCTCTAGTAGCTCACTTATTCCTTTGATAGAGCTACACGATGCCTGGCCGACTGCCAGCACTGTTTTCTGAATCCTGTGTGTGGCCCTCTCAGCTCTGAGAGACATTCTCAGAGTACACAGGCTTTTGTCAGTACAGACTCGAGTGTTACATAGTCATGATGCAGTTAACAGCAACAAAATAGAAAATTTGTACAAAGCCGTGCGTTTCGGGTATATCACAACCAGGAGAATTTATGGAAACATATTTAAAGCTGTTTTATATAAAGCTTGACTTTTCTTTGTGCCTGAAAGATTGTCAGGGCTCTATAAGCTTCCGCATACGAATGATGCACAAATAAACAGAAGTGACAGCTGAAAAGAGAATAAACTACATGTTATTAAAAGACAATACGTCTTTCAGGATTCATTCACCTGTCATTTTCGGGCATCTATGTTAGAAGCTCAGTAAAGAGTGCAGTCTCTGGCGAGGTGTAAACAGAGACTGTGTAATCCCAGCTAGAACACAGAACATATGTACAGAGATCAAGGGAGAAAACACACACACACACGCACACGCACACGCACACGCACACGCACACGCACACGCACACGCACACGCACACGCACACACACACACACACACACACACACACACACACACACACGTCTGGTTTACTATCTCCGTGGGGACAGTCCATAGGCGTAATGTTTTTTATACTGTACAAACTGTATATTCTATCCCCTATCCCTAACCCTACCCCTAAACCTAAAGATCATAGAATACTTTTTGCATTTTTAGATTTTTAAAAAATATTGTTCTGTACAATTTATTAGCTTTTTTGCCCATGGGGACCTCAATTTTGGTCCCCACGGTGACACGAGTCCCCATGTGTTGGTGTGTATTCAGGTTTAGGTCCCCACCGGGATATACAAACATGAACACACACACACACACACACATGTTGGGTTTCCATGTTTTATGGGGACATTCCATAGACGCAATGGTTTTTATACTGTACAAACTGTATATCATATTCCCTACCCCTAACCCACCCCCTAACCCTAACAATCACACACAACTGTCTGCTCTTTTAGATTTTCACAAAAGTTAATTCTGCATGATTTATAAGCTTGTTTCCTCATGGGGACAAAAAAATGTCTGTTTATAGGTGCTGTTTAAAACTTTAATCCTAAAAGGGTTTGCGTGCGTGTGTGTGTGTGTGTGTGTGTATGTGTGGGAAGGGTAAACCCTACGGTATGGGGACAAAATGTCCCCACAAAGATGGCAATATCCAAAATCCCTGACCTTGTGGGGACATTTTGTCCCCATACCGTAGGGTTTACCCTTCCCACACATACACACACACACACACACACACGCACGCAAACCCTTTTAGGATTAAAGTTTTAAACAGCACCTAAATCAGACGGATACATCTTATGCTTTGTTAGAAAGCATTACCTTAATGAACAGTAACATCTAGATTCAAATTAATCCAAGTTTTAAAAAGGAAACTTTCTATTACGAACTGACATTTTGACTGTTGTCTGGTTTTTTTTGGCAATGGTTTAGGTACACAGTATGCTGACACTCTATCAGATTAAGAAAAAAGAAATATGTGACCCTGGACCACAAAACCAGTCATAAGGGTCAATATTATGAAATTATACATCACATGAAAGCTGAATAAATAAATTTGTTAGGCTAGGACAATATTTGGCCGAGATACTATTTGAAAATCTGGCAATTGAGGGTGCAAAAAATTCCAAACATTGAGAAAATCGCCTTTAAAGTTGTGCATCAGAGGAGCTGTAGCGGGCAGTTGATGAGAAGAAACAGGTTTGTTTTAACGCTCTCTATGGGCTTACAGCTATAATGATGTTGTGGAGAGTAGATGAACCTGAAAGTGGAAATTCTAAGCCTTACATAGACACCAAACTTGCGTGGGTAATTCCCAAAGAGCGGGCAGCAGCGAGCGAAGTTTGTAGACGTCTTTCCAGCCATTTTTGTTAGCGATTGTGCTGCATCCACTCGCAAAAATAAAGTTTTGTTATATTTACAGTAGGAATTTTACAAAATATTTTCATGGAACATGATTTTTACTTAACATCCTAATGATTTTTGGCATGAAAGAAAAATCGATAATTTTGACCCATACAATGTATTGTTGGCTATTGCTACAATAGAATGCCGGTAGAATGATTTTGCAAATTTTAGTCAAAGAGTGGCTACTTCGAAGATGCAACAATCTAAAATAGTTTTGATTTTTTTTAGAAGCTTTTAGTCACAACATAATTCCTCCTGTTACAAGACCTACTCCACAGTTTTGATGTGTTTACTATTATTCCAAAAGGTGGAAAAATCTAAATAAAGTAAGTGTTCCCAAACTTTTGAGTGATACTGTATATACTTATACATATTTAAAATATATATATAATAAAATAGAATGTTGCATGTACAAAGACAAAAGATTTCTAGTTATTTAGCAAATGTCCTGTAACATCCGGCCCAAGGTGTAAGGTGATAACCAGAGGAGCTAAGGGGCCTCAGCTATTTCTGCCCTCAGCGGTGGAGCCTCTTGGGGATTACAGTCACAGAGGATTGTGGGAGATAAGAGGTGACAGGGCCGTTCTCAATTCCTCTACAGATGAGCAGAAGCGAGGTGTAAATATGTTGTGGCCAGACAGAGTCCACTTATCCTTCACAATAATGAGCACTGGGTGAAGATGTTTAAATCCAGTGCTACAATTAATTCTAAGTAACACCCCCACACCTTTAACTTCAACACCACAGTACTCAGAAAAACTAGGAAACAGTTTTTCAGTTATCTAAAAAAAGTCTAAATATTTGGGGTGAGCTGTAGTTACTTCTTGAGAATGCAGCATATCCAATTATCAGAAGTCAGAGATATATGGCTTTATGTAGAGGTAGAACTCAAATTTGTGTCAGAAATATGTTGTGATAGAGGTTAGAAAAAGTTAAGAGATTCTTGGTGATTGTAGCAGCTCACTTCATTGATATATCATCTAAAATATAGTGCTGCAGAATCCAACATATTTGGAATATTGTACTGAACATAAAATTATTGATCAATATTTCTGTGGTCAAGGTTAGCAGACTAATAAAAAACATTCCGAAGTCAGTGATCTATTTAGTTTAAACTATCTGAAAACGTCTGTAGACCTGAGCCTCTGGAGAACCTATCCAAAAATGATATATGTCTATTGTTACATTAGAGGCAACAGGAACTGAACTGACCCTGTCAGGATGATGATCACTCAAACAAGCCAAACCCAAGGTCACTTAGAATGAGGTTTGAGGGCCTCAAGGACTTGCGCTGGCCTCTGGTGTGCTCTCAGGGTTAATGATTTGGGATTTCGGCTAAACTTAAAGACATGTGTTTGATGGCTTGATCATCTGATGAGCTCCTTAGACATGCTTTGTGTTATTCAGCTTCAGTATGTTTAGCCATATACATGTCCAGAAGTTGGTCATTTTTAACATTTCTAAGTTACAAGTTGTTGTCAAGTCAAGTTTATTTATATAGCGCTTTTTATAATTTTACATGGTTTCAAAGTAGCTTTACATGAAAAAAGAAAACCCAGAAGAGGAGAATAAGTGTCAAGTCAAGACAACAATCTTGACTTGACAACATCTTCTCTGTTGTCTCAAGTGCTTTTCATATCCATGACTTTAGCATGCTATGTTAGTGGGCGAGGCTTATACTGTATCTTTTCTTGTACTACTGAATGTTTAAGCTTGGTGAGCAATGCTAACACCTAGTGAATTAAGGAATCATGCAGTAACAGTAGTGTTGAAAACACCAAGTGCTTCATTCTCAATAATTGCAGCTGTAATGTGATAAATAACAGAGCATCACAAAATTTACTCTAACAAAATGGCATGCTTGGCGAGTTATGAACCAAAAATGCTGAGTTAAGACTAGACAGCAGATGTTTTATGGTGAAACTATTCCTATTAAAATATTAATTAAAATGATTTCTCTGTGTGCACATATCTGTTTTTTATTTTAGTATTTTTTCCTTTGATTTATTTTACAGTATGTTACATTATAGCAATCGATTTAGCTAACTCAGTCCCTATAATTACTTAACTTAATCTTGTACATTTTTTGCAGATGTGGATGACAGCCAAAAGACATCCTGCATCTACATGACCCTATAGACATACAGTAGCTCCATAAAATACGTTGTATTGCATGCACATTACCTGGGAAAAGCATTGAATCTTTAGAATGAATCTGCAAGAAATTCACTGCTGACAAGTTTTAGTGTGCCGGTTTATCTTTTGTTCCCCGTGCTACTAAATCCTAATGTGTGGACTACAGGGAAGACAAATGGATGCTGACACTGGACAGGACTGCAATCCAGATGGGATGAGAGTGTTTCTATGGTGCCACAGTGAGTCAATGTCTATGTCACAATCGCTCATTTCAAAATTAACTCGCAGGTAGAGGTTATGCATTATGCAGATACATGCTACATGGTGACATCGATGCAAATTCCAAATGCATAACATAAAAATCACATTTTGTGAATAATATTACTAGCAACATGTTTTGCCTACGCATAATAACATCATATCCAGTGTTTACTCAGTTATAATTTCAACAATGAATAATTAAATTTGTATGTAAATTTGTAAAATGAATAATAATTTTTTTGTGTTAATACCGGAAAAGTTATTGCAAAAGTTTGTTCCAAAATTAATGTTCTGTCAACATTTAGTAAGCCTTTTGTAATTCCAAAGTATCACTTTCTTCAGTTGATGGAAGGCAAAGGATCAAGCAGGAAGGTAAAGCTGCTCTTTCGCCATACAGAGTAATTGGTGACTGCTGCCATCCCTGGTCCCCATCCACTTTCTTTGTATAGAAAGTAGCTGCTTAGAAATTCTGAAACATATTGTGTTCCACAGATTTAGAATAACTTGAAGATTTAAAAGGATGCTGCAGTTGCAGATATCTATTAGAGGCCATGACAAAGAGGCCTGAGAACATTGAAGACTTCAGAACATTGTTGGTTCCACCCCACTGCTCTTCACAAGGTTGGCATGACAGAACACTGGTGACAGAGACACTTGTAAGTGTGAATGATGTGAAAGACTGCTGACTTGTAAATGCACGACTCAGCAATCCTGACTATATCCTGACTCCTAGCAGGGTTGGATGACTTGAGGAACGTACATTAGGTCAGTGTAGTATGGATGTTTAAAATGAAAAATGGACAGACTGTCACGTTCATTCAGAAAGTTACAATCTTAACAATTTCATCAAGATCTTTCAATGAGTTTTGTTAGTTCTGCCATCATATGTAATCATTTGTCTATTTCTCACTCTGTTTTACACTTTGTTTATAAGTCTACAAATGTTGCAGATCAAACTAAGGTCTTTGCTTAATAGAATGCTAATAATTAATCATTAGTCAATCAGTCATACCATCAGTCATTTTGTAAAGACTTGAAAAGTACAAAAGTATTTTATTTTCTCCAGTATTACTTTTAAAGCCTTTTTGTCATTATAAAAAAAATAATTATATGTTTTATGGAAAAGAGCAGCAAGAATAATCTTCCAAATTACAAGGGGGGTTCTGCTACTCTTTTTCTGTTCTCTCAGAGGTACAAAAAGTAGAGGGCCGTTAAAGCCAGCTGACCATAAGAAATGTAGGAAAGAGAAAATAAAGAGAGACTGAGTGACCTCTGTGTAATTGCTCTGTCTTTTCATTGGCTTAAGTCTACATCATGCCCAATGTAGCGTGCAACACTACACTGTGCATGGCTGCAGCTCCATCCGAATGCCATGTGTCTGCTTGGTTGAGTTGCAGGTGAGTTGGAGAATTGATGTCAATCATGTAATTGGTTAATGGCTGTTCACTGAAGACTGAGAAATACCAGTGTGAAAAACTGTAAAGAGGAGATCACAGAACTAAATCAAATGTGAAAAAGCAATTTTGCACTTTTCTTGCACCATTCATGCTTATGAGAAAAGTGAACAAAATGTTTGATAATGTTGTTAACTATCTGTGCATGCTCTGTAAAGCAGGGAATAAAACGTCCCAGGTCTCTCGTGGACTAGGCATGTATGTTCATTTATTGGAAACGTTCCAATTAGTGCTTTTCTTGCCACAAGACAGAGCCTGGCTGACCGCTCATTCCCTTGCCATCTGTGTGCATCTGAAAACGCTCGCCCTCCATACGGTAGTAAGGTGGTAGCAACCCGGTCCCCAGCTGACAAGCAAATGGCTTTGAAAGAGTATGGCAAGCTCAATCAGCCAATGGGTCCGATGCTGTGAGCAGTGCCTGAAGCTGTGAGCCCTGAACTCCGAGGAGATCTGTGGATCTGAGACCTGCTCACCAACTGAAAATGCAATTTAACAGCTTACTGCAAAAATGTAAACTATTTTTAATTTCAAGATGCCACAGACCAAGGAGGCATTTGCCAAGATGGTACAACAAACAAAGGAAATGCTTTGTTGGCCACAGGAATGAAGTAATTAATGATTTTTCTTAGCTCCTTCGGAACTTTCCCAATGAAAGGATCATTGTAAGTGGTCATGCCTTTGCAACATCAGCTGACAGAAGTGCACAAGCCTAAGGAAATCTGGACAACAACATGATGTAACTTCATCCATCAGTCAAAATGACTGAATTAACATTACATGTAAAAGTTAATGAATGTAACCAATATCTGACTTAACTGACACTAAACTCCACTGAACAGTCACAAGAGTGTTGAAATATGCTTTCTAATGAGATAACATCTCAACATTTTGTCAGCGTCATTTCCCTCAGCTAAGCCTGAGCAAAACGGTCAAGTATCCCCGACACATCTTTGCAACTTCAGAAAATGACCAAAAGTCGACCAAAACACAGATCAAAGAAATGACAGTCCCGTGTATTTTTACCACAAGACCCGTTTGTAAATTTAAATTTTGTTACTATTATTATTATTATTATTATTATTAATACCCGATTATATGATAATGTCTTTAGGACAGGTCAGTCAAACCCTTAAGACAAATGGTTATTATTTCACAAGGTCAAAATGCGTGTTCTTTCTTTCTTTTTTATTTTGCACTGAAATGTCATTAGTCGTTGAACGTAGACCAAGGAAAGAATTTACTCACCACTCGTGTTCATGTTGGTGACACAATAATCCAACAGTAAAATTGTATATCCAGATATCGGCGACCGTCTATTGTTCCAATATCCCCAGTTATTGAAACCCAGTTTGAAGTCACAGTCCAGTGGAGAAAATAACTGAAGAAATAAATAACAAAAAATTAAAATATCCCAATACGATTCTCGGACCTCGGGAGGGCATTGAACACCTGGTTAATAATATGAACGGTGTTTTTACCCAGTAGTAGATGCAGCGTTTAAAGTCCTGCACCCCGTATAATGTTGGATCAGTATAGGGCGGACGGCGAATTGCAAATAACGCGGAATGTTGCCTAGTCACATTCCTGCTCTTCTGCTGCTGTATCTCGTGTATATGCCTGAGACAGTGAGTGTACAGTGGACGAGGCGCTGTCACTGTACTCTCACATCTATGGACGCGCTCGCTGCTGGGGTGACGTCAGGCAGAGCCGTGCAGCGTGTTCCCTCACACCCCATTCACACCGCTCGCGTCGCGTGGAACCGGTGCGATTCCTTTATAATCCATACTGTCAAGCTTACATTGCAGAAACCTTCTTTGAGTGCACATGATCTATTCTTGTCGCGTTGCTCGGTCGCAGAGCAGGTGGGATCCTGGGTCACGGAGGGCGAAAGTTGATGGACGGATAGGGTTGGGTTTTCGCGGATTAAAGCATGTGCTGTGACATACGTGGATATATAGCGCCCTCTTACGTGGAGTCAATATTAAACACATTGTAATAAAGCTAATTAGATTAGTTTAGGGACGTGTTCGACAGCAAGATTAATTGTATATATTCAAAATATTTATATGAAACTATTACAGGAACAAATCCCATGTTTATTTAGTTATACACATGTCTTAATAAAATATTTCGCCTCGAACCCTTTTTATAAAAAGACGTAATAAAATGAGGTCAAATAATAATATTTGTTGATTATATTAATTGTTGAAAGATTAAATTAAGATATATAATCTGCATGTAATTTAACATAAAATACTTTTAAATGGCTATTTATGTTATTTTATTCTTCCGCTTAAACGACCAATCATTATCAGAGGTTTCCATACCCAGCCAATGATCATTTAGTGTCATTTTGATTTTATTGCGTCATCACAGCATGCTTGGTAGGAGGTGAAGATGCACGGGCTTCAACCAAAATCTAAAAATAATTAAAGTATCTCAAAACTGAAGGACAACATTTAGGGTTAAAGGGTTATGTTCAAAGGATGGCGTTTGTCGGGGTGAGACGATGTTAAATGCAATGGAGGTCTCCACTCTATTCATTTATTTATACATGTTTATATTGGTCATTGTATGCACTGTATAGACTTAATATTAGACTTAGTTATCATTGCCAGCCTGTCATAGATTAATTTAATAATCTTATTGTATTGTTTACCTAACGAGCCAGAGACTTCAGATAAAAATAAAGTCGATTCTGCTTTGATTTTCTGTCAGTTTTGGCTATCTGGGGACTGGGTTGCTTTATTTTTCTAAAACAATTTATATCTTGTATAGTCTTTTAATCTAGACGCCGTCCCTACAAAGATATGCAGTATATGTTTACTGTGTTTATTATCTAACACACCTATTCCCAAATTACTATAACATCCCAGTTTTTCATCAATGATTTGTTACTGTATTCGTTTTCGATGAAGTGCGAACCTTACTTTAAATTTCGATGTGTTTTACTTTAAACGTACACTAGTAGGCGCTATTTAATTACACACCATACCACAGAAGCTTGAATCTCAACCTTTTACATACTAACCTGCCATGTAGTCACTTCTTTCTGACAAAAAAAAGTGTTCCATAATCCAAAAGATAAACAGGGTTCTGTGCTTTTTAAGAGAGAGACAGACATTTTGGATTCAACAGGGAGACTATTACTGCTTTCTGTGTTCTATCCCAAAGGCTATGCGTTTTACTTTTCCATTACTGTTATGTTTATACAGAAACAAAAGCCAAGAGGAAACAGCACAATGGAGGGATGTGACAGATGCCACTTGCGTTCTACATTTCTTCCTCTTTCTGTCTTTCTATCTCTTTTTCTGCCTTTTCTCTTTGCCTGACCATGCATTGCTTTCAGCCTGACACAGTTGGATATTTTGACAGGGCCATAAGGTTAGTGTCTGAGATAGACAGAGCAGACAGTCAGCATTCTTCTGCCTGTCGTAGCATCAGCATTTTGTTGGGAATAGACAGTCTTTCTCTCTCATCAGCTGCAAAAACTCCAGGGGGGAACCCAGGCCCTGTGATGAGACTAGATGCCTAAAGTAGATGTATCTTTACACTGCTGGTGTATGGCCACTGGGGCTACATTTGTCCGAGGCCACATGAATTTTAGTGGCGGCTCTGTTTTTACATAGAATATGTGGAACACATTATAATATTTTTAATCACATTTTAATTTTAAGCCAGGGCCATTCTACTAAATGATTGGATATAATCTTTATTACCACACTATATCCACCACATAGTTGCTATAATAAATAGTTGTGATTTCACTTATGAACAGTGACTTTCGAAAGACATTCATCCGTGGTATAGTTGGTCACAGAATTTTATAACCTTAGCTTTGATTTTACAACCTTTGTATATCTTTACTGGAGTGCACTCTGTACTAGGAATGAGTGTTTAAAACGGATGCCGAGGGCCGAGCAGCTAGTCAGGGCATTGGATATACCATTGTGTTGAAATATGACAGAGTCCACAACAACAGGAAGTTGCTCTTCCTTAGGGCATCGGTGCAAAGGGGCACCGGAATATTCTCTTGTACTGCCTCCCCTGTGCACAGCCCCGGGATACAGTAACTTACAAGCCAAGCTTTATTGGCAGTTTATTAGGTTTTGCTACATAAAAACAAATTGTTATGAAGACCTTTTTAATAATAATAGTACAAATGAAGATACAGATTGTAATGTTTATGCTGACATATAGCCAACACAGAGCTTGATACACATAATATTGAATTCATCAGTGAATCATCAGTGCTAGTTCGCTTGGTTAAAACTGTAACCATTAAAGGTCCAGTGGACTGAGCCGTTGGTTGCAAGTCGCTAGTTGCCGCTAAATTTCATACACTGGACCTTTAAGACACATAACCAGATGGCTCCAACAGCATGCATTGTGATTTTCTCTTATTATGCGGTTTGAAATCTATTAACCCAGATCATCTGAGCCCTGTGTGTCAGGAATTCGCCACACTGTAGTAACATTTGCTCTCAAGGTGACTTTAGTAACACAACAATAGTCTGTTCCGTAGTTTATATTTAACTAGAAGGAAAACTCAAGAAATGAGCTGACCCAAGGCCCCTCAGTCCGTTATCTGCACTTTTGATGATGAAGCACGGGAAGTTCTTGGAAAAATAAATAATCATTTAAAATCCTTATTGCTATCTGTACCCAGTGAATGATGGGAATGCAAAAACATGAGTCTGGATATTCTGTCGAAGGCACCTTTGGAATGTGAGCAAGAGGGCGTATCTGACGCCCTGTATTGAGTTTGATAGGGAATCTAGTTGCATTTTCTTATGATGTATGAAAAACAAGTCCGACCAGATGGATTACTGTGTGTTCTGTGAAAGGAAAACATTCCTTACATTTTTGCACATGTTCAAAGAAATGTCTTGCATTCGTGACTCCTTATGACAAAGTAAGATTGGCTGAGCCATTAATGTGACTGGTGGTTTCTACTCTGCTTTGAAGGTTATCCAACACCCTGCTGACCTGACCCAGAGTTTTACAGGACGGGGGTGAGAGGGCTAGACTCAGAGTGAGAGAGAGAGGGAGAGAAAGAACCATAGCATTTGGGGAGGAGTTAACATACTTCCTTCAGCGAAAGCTCTAAACTCATGCCACAAGGGCATACACACACAAGTTCTTAAACACACCTCCTGCTGTATTCTCTGTCCTACAGGAGTTTTACAAGGGATATGACCTGTCAGTGTCACCAACTCCACAGAACACAGAGTGACAGAGGCGCGAACCCACAGCCGGGAGTCAACGGGACAGAGGTATGCCCTCACTCTCTCAAAGGCAAATGTGTTTTGGTTAGAATATACTGTTTGTGTGTGGGTAACTGTATGCTTAGTCGAAATTGTTCCATAAATATATTTTACAGTTTTTACAGTGTCTGTAAAAGAAGGTCAAGTTGTTTGACAAACAGTACATTCACTTTTTGAACTTGAGATGGTTGTCTTCTTTTCTATCTCTTTCTGTCAGTCTGTCTCTCAAACTGTTGAATATTTACTTCCTCTTACTGCCAAAAGCTTTTTCACTGACTGGGTTTGAGAACTTGTTATTCACCCTATTTAATTAATAGCAACAGCGGGCACAGCTTGGGCTCTGGAGGGAGTCGTTCTAAACTTAGAGTCAATAGCCCTTACTCATGTTACACGTTTGCCTGTTCTTTTCACTGACAGCCACACACACTGAGCCAGTTACCTACAAAGAAACCGCTCTACTTCTGTGTTAAGTTTATGAGCCGTGAGGACATTTCATTAGGCTGTGTTGTCCCTATGTCTATTCTTAAAATATGACTATATTGAATAAAGTTATTAATGTTGGTATCTGCTCTCTGCAGATGTGCTGCGGTAGTCTTTACAGTAGTACTGTATGGTCTGGCGTTCCCACTGTAAAATATTATCTGATTTGGAGAAATGGAGAAAATGCGTTTAAATTTGAGTTGAATACGAAGAGAGATGCTGTGAGTGTTAAGGAGCTGTGCTGAGAAATGGCTCCTGGCTGTTTACAGCTGTTCAGACTCATGGGATCATCACAAATTGAATTAGAATCTGACTGAGTCCTCTCTGTACAGAACTCTGAGATGATCAGCATTATTCTGTAGTGATAAGGATCCTCTTTGTGCACTTAAGACAGGGAAACACATTCAGTGCAGTTTTAGACAAGGAGAGACTATTTAACACACTGTTAGGATTTATGATTTGAATGTGCAAAATATTTTACATTATACTCATTCGGACATTTTACCTAAAACTTCTGGTGTTGCATATACATGTACATTTTTTTATTCAGTTCATGTATTCCCAGGGAATTGAACCCATTATCTATAGCCAAGAACACATTCTTCTTAGCTGCTTTAAAGATAGTTCACCCAAAAATAAAAAATTCTGTCATGAAATACTCTTAAATCTTATGGCTTTCTTTTTTCCGCAGAACACAAAAGAAGATATTTTGAAAAATGTTGTTAACTGGCACCCACTTTGCGCATTGGTTTTGTGTCCATTCAATAGAAGTGAATGGGGGGTTCGGTTACAAACTTTCTTCAAAATATCTTCTTTTGTGTTCTACAGAAAGTCATACAAGTTTGAAATGACATGAGGGTGAGTAAATGATGACAGAATTTTCATTTTTGGGTGAACTATTACTTTACATTGAACTTGGCTTCACAAGTAATTTCAGCTGGTTTACATTATTTCAACACATTAAAATAAAATAAGCAAAACGAGCAATTTCAGCTTATTTTTTACATTATATCAACTCAATTTAAAGTGTGAAATTACTTGTAAAGCCAAGTTAAGATTTTACATTTAAGGTAGTTTTTTACAGTGTAATGCAAAAACAATGTTATAGAACTTTTAAAAGATACTCTACGATGCCATAGAAGAACCATTTTTGGCTGAATGGTTCCAGAAAGAACCTTTACCATCCGAAAAACCTTTCTGTTTCACTTTTTCTGAACATTCTATACGTTTTTTTAGATTATAAAAAGTAAGAAGGAAATGGTTCTTTTAAGAAACTTTGGTGAACCGAAAATGGTTCTTTTATTGCATCGCTATGAAGAACCTTTTGTAGCACCTTTTTTAAAAAGATGAAAGGCTGCATTTTAAGAATATACTGTAACTTACCAACTTCCCACTGATGGAAAATGACATAGACATGAAGTGATGACGGCATGATACTTATGCTAGTACAACAAAAGAGAAGAAACATCAAGACAGAGTAAAATTAAGCACCGGTTTATTCAATTCCAACACGTTTATTTGTTATTGTGAGTGAGTTACTCACTGGGCCTGTTGTGTCCGTATGTCAGCGATGTGAGAATGCTGCTGCTCTCACTTTCCAGAAAAGCCCTGGCACAGAGAGGCACTGACAAACCCACACAAACATGCCAGCAGCACAGAGTGCTTCACTCATCCGCGGAGCGGACGCAGACAGGAAGAGAGAGAATGATATCGATGGAAGTTTAGAGAGCGTGCGGTTTATGTACAAGGGGAAGATGGATAGGAAGACAGAGAGGGAGAGAGAGGGAGAGGAGCGACTCCATCAATAATGCTCCATGGAGTTAAAGTGGATCCGTCTTCTAGCGGGCACTATTGAAGCTGGCTGTACACATCATGGCATGCTGTTGTTGTCCTGTTCCGTGCCTCAGAAACTGCTTCTCGTTTTCAGGTTGGTCTCATCCTGGCTTTCATAGATTTGTGCCATGAGAAGAAAGAGTAACTTTCACAGGGAGACATCACAGTGTTTCTGTCAGTCATGGGTAACAGATTTACCCATGAAGGTAATGCAGGCTGTGCACCTCCCTTGAGTGGTGGTTTGTGTGTTTTTGTCCTGTGTAATGCTCTGATCGCCTGTTGTGACTAATTGTGTACTGTTGTTGTTGTTGTCGTGTGAGTTATGATATATTGTATTTTTGTTTGTATGATTTTAGATAATATAATGTACTACCATCAAGCTGTTAACTAATAAATAGCAAATGGATAGATTGTATTAATTTGATGGTTCCTGAGTATTTGCAATACATAAACTGCATGTCGATGATGTCAAGCGTGGTTTCAGGACGATTCGTATGAGGGCCAACGTGTTTGTCATTGTTTGCATGCACACATTGTTCTCTCACATTTCAGTCTGTGTTATGCCGGCATGAGGGCTGTTGTTATGTCTTGCTGTCCGTTCAGGTAATGACATGTTCCTCCTATTCGTTGTCAGACCGATTCCACATTTACCCAAAAGCTTCTGCTTATTTCTCATGTAGTTCATTTAATAACAATCCCTTAACATCCCACTCCCTTTCAATAGCGATATCACCTGCTGAGCTTGATGCCTTGTGGAATGACCCTCCATACACTTTAGCAGCCGTCAGTGAGCTCTTTCCACCCAATGACATCATGACAGCTGGTAAGAGGACTTCTTGAGTAGACCATGAGACAATCACAAAGTTTTAGTGATAGCGCTTTACAGTAAGGTTTCATTTATTAACATACTGTAATGTCACTAATGCTGAACCTTATTGTAAAGTGCTACTGTTTTAGTATATCAGACTATAGATTACGTTCTAATATAATTGTATGATAAATGTTTTTATTTACTTAGTTACAGAAATGTTGTACAAAGAAACTGTTTGGAACATCCTTTCCTTTCAATGGATAAAGCTGGGAAAGTCATAACCATCCGGAAATGAGAAAGGGGCTATTATTTAAGCCATCTGGCTGATATTTATAGACCCATTATGATATGGTCTGCACTTCCTGTTTATGAGCAGAGGTTTAAGAGATTGTAAATACATCTCAGATTATATTATTAACAAACATGCTAATTGTATCAATATCATGTTTTGAATAGTAGAACTATATTAACATAGAAGGAACATGGATCAAGTATATCTCCTTACAAAAGCAACACTCTAATTTGCCATTGGCTTTAATTATTCAGTAGTTGAAGTGTTTAGCCGCTGGTATGTTTTTGATTTATGTAAGTGTGACCGGAATAAAAAGCAGGTGGTTCTGAGGTTCTATTTAAATAACCAAACAACAAACCGACCACACTTGCACTCCAAAAAATTGTGTTTGACCCCAGTTTCCTTTGTTTTGCCATTGGAGATGAGGAAGCGGAGGCAGAGGTGGAGGCAGAAGGCAGAGAGAGTAACTGGAGGAGGAAGGAGGCATTGAGCGGAAGCAGCACCATATCTTCAGGAGAGCGTTTTTCTCCAGGTATTTGCAGACCTGGGTGGAAACAATGGCCGCCTTCTCCATAATGGCCTTTAATGGCTACACTTATTAAGCACACCCTAATGACTAATGCCAGACTTCCTTAATGTGTACACTCAGTCTAATCTATTCTCTAATGGTATGTTTTTTGCGATGCGGTCATTGCTGTTATTGCAAAAAAAATTGGATTGGCATATTATAAGACTAATCACATACTTCGCCACAAGAGCATTCCGTAAATGTTAGTTGTAATACGATGGATTGATGGATCTGGATTTTTGATGGATACTTAACTCAGCTCCTATTTGTGTCTTGGAGATGTCGTTTTATTATTCAGCGGGAGGCGACGATCTAGTGTCCAGCCTGATGTGAAGCTTCAGGAGGCGTTACGCACCAGACTCAGGGTTGTAGAAAGCAACAGCCAGGACGTCGCACAGCTGTTCAAGGTCAGACACTGAAGTATCCTCGTGAAACATCCACTGGCACCCAGGGCTGGGGAGTAACGGAATACATGTAACTTAGTTACCTATTTAAAATACAAAATTTGAGTAACTGTATTTCATTACAGATACTTTTTAAATGGTGGTGATCAAATTACAGTTTCATCCGAAAAGTATTTTAGATTACCAAAGTGATTACTTGGAATTTCAATGGCATTTATTTCTTTTTTAACTTTATATTAACTGTAACGGCAATTAATGTAAACAGCAATCGGTGATTCTCTGACTCTGACATTCTGCAAAAGCATCCCAAACTACAGTTCTGCTCAGTTTCATGCCCCTCGCAGAATATGCAAAATAAGAGGGATCTGTGTTCATACAAATTGCACATTAATTTTATTTAGTACTGTTCTTCATATACTCCATTACACAATATTTATACAAATTGCCACATAAAAAAATTGACATACCCTTGAATCTTTAATGTCTGTGGTTACCTGAATGATCAACGACTGTTTTCATGTTTTGCGAGTCCGAGTTCTTTGATCTTACAGTTCTGACTTTTTCCTCACAATTGCGAGTTTATAAATCACAAATCTGATTTATTTTCTTATAATTGTGAGAAATATACACTCACAATTGCATCTGTCAGTCCAATGAGAGAAAAAACACTGACTTTTTTCTCAGAATTGCGAGCTTGAGAAAAAAACTCTGAATTGTTATAAAGTTATAAAGTCAGAATTGCATGAAATAAACTTACTATACAAATGTCAAAATTGCAATTCTGATTTCATAACTTGCAACTGACATTCTGAAAAACCGGAAAAAAAAAACTATTTAGTGAAGTTTCCATGAAACACAATGCATTCAGAGAAGGGGGTGAAAATGTTTAAACAGGATGATGTGTAAAGATTTTTTATTTTGTTCATAGATAATATTTTTTTCATTTAGTTCTGCCCTTCACATTAAGCATGTATAACCACATGTTTCCCAGAAGACAAAATAAGTATCTCTTAATGCATTGTGCTGCCTTTTTGAGCATCAGCATTTTTCCTTTTCTTTTTTCTAAGATTGTGTGCTTTAAGATATATTGTGGAAAACTCATGTTGTTTAAAATAAAATGCAGAGGAAAACCAAGTCCTCTGTTTGGTGATCCCTTTGTGTTACGTACCTTATCAGTATTGCAAAGTATTTAGATTAAGTTACAGAATTTGTGTAATCTAACGAAATATGTTACAAATTACTTTTTAAAGCATGTATTTTGTAATCTGTAGTGAAATACATTTTAAAAGTAACCTTCCCAGCACTGCTGGCACCATTGATGAACTTGTTACTATTGATTATTTCAGTCTTTATTCAATCATGGTGATTGTTGATGCCACACACAGGATCTTTCTGCACGACTGGTGTCTGTTCATGCTGAGAAGGACAGCTTTGTCATCACTTTCAAGACCGTTGAAGAGATCTGGAAGTTCTCTACTTATCTGGCACTAGGTTAGTATCAATAAATGTAATGAAACATGTTTTTGTGAATCTGATGGAATATACAGTAATGATTGCACTATTGTAATTCAGGATACGTGGCAAGATGTCTTGAGAACTTTCTGTGTGACCAGTCATTGTGGCTGGACCCTGCGTTGCTCTGTGATGTGGAGATCTGTGTGACAGTGGATGAGGATCACTTAGCTACTCTTTACCTCGGACTCCTGGTACAGGAAGGTAAGGACTCACCACATCTCGCAGGCGGTCAAGAGTCAATAACATCACCTTTAAAGGGATAGTTCACCCCAAAATGAAAATTGTGTCATCATTTACTCACCTTCGAGTTGTTCCAAATATGTATACATTTCTTTGTTCTGATGAACACAGAGAAAGATATTTGGAAGAATGCTTATAACCAGACATATTTTGCCCCCAATTGACTACCATAGTAGGAAAAATGACTTTATCAATTTTTTTGTTCTGTTGAACACAAAAGAAGACATTTTGAAGAATGTAGGACAGCAAACAGTTCTGGGGCACTTTTGACTACCATTGTATTTTTTCCTACTATGGGAGTCAATGGGGGGCAACATCTGTCTGGTTATAATCATTCTTTCAAATATCTTTCTCTGTGTTCATCAGAACAAAGAAATGTATACAGATTTATAACAACTCGAAGGTGAGTAAATGATGACAGAATTTTCATTTTTGGGTGAACCATCCCTCTAACCAGACAGCAACTACATGGACAGATTTACATACTGTAGCTCTTCTGCTCTAAAGTCCACTATTGAAAGACTGCTTGGTAGCCTATGTAGAGGTCACATTAGGAAACAATATAGGATAAAAATGTGACTGCCGACTCATTGTTTTCAAAGATCTTTTTCTGTTTGTAGACACAACATTTCCTTGAATTTTGTTTGCATATGAAATATCTTTCTTCCGAGAATCATTACTAGCCACATTGTCAACAACTTCATTCATATCAAAGTCTGGCTGTTCATGATTGTGGTATTTATTCAAAACAGTAATGAAAAGGTTATTTGGCATTAGTCCCAGGATTGTGTAATCCCTATTAAAAAAAACCCCATCAGTTTATGGAAGACACTGTTCCACTAATCCTTGACATATGAATACATTTGTTATGTTAACTGTATATCACTTTCAGAACATTAAGAATCCACAATGAGTTTTTGCACTTCATTTAAAAGAAAACATGAGTTAAGGAGAAGTCTGTTTTAGACAGAATAAATGGTGATTGGGATTAGCAAGTAGAAGCCAACAGAGAGATATGAAATAAGAACAGTAAGTGAATATGAAAGCAGTTGAACGGTCTCATAACTGTTTGCAGGTACATTCTTTGCCAAGGCTTTAGGCAACAGTGATTGCAGAGAGGATGAAGATGAGCTGACCTACATGAGGAATGACCTGATCATGGTGAAAGACATTGGTCAAGAGCCCATGTGGGAAGGCACACAGCTGTCCACGGGCCAACATGGTCAAGTGCCCCTGCATGATACGCAACCTCTGCCTTATCCTTTTTATCAGTAAGTCAAACTGGCTTCCTAATACACACTTATACAATGTACAATGTGTACTCAATTGACCCTTCGCAAAGCCCGCCCCCCTTTTGCTATGTCCAACATCAGCCAAAGCGCTCCCACTGCACTAAATAATATTTATCGTGAAATAATCATTTCTGGAAAAAATTACGTGTACTTTCAACCAAAAGCAATAAGAAAGTCTGCAAAATGCATTTGAAGTATATATTCAGGATGTGAAAGTGACTCGGAATTAAATTAACAAAATAGAAGCAGTCCTTCAGCGCCGATCATATGAGAGTCAGTCTATGAGGTAAAAATCCGGACAAGTCATCTTGTATGAGTCTGTTTTAAGAAGTCTTTATTGTTGTACATTATGACAACTAAGATTCCACAGCAACATGACTTTTAGCAGGGATCCTGTTCTTACAGTGTGACGGCCAGCAACAATCACGAAGAACTTCTTAAAACCGCATAATGTGCAGCCGGTTAAACTCTATGGTTTGATTATCGGACAAAATGGCGAATAGCAACATGGGGTGCATAATATCGCTGTTATGATTGGTCCGTTCGCCTGTCAATCAAACGCGAAGGGTCAATTGACTGGTCATTACTTTGCTCAAAATATTTTTATTCTATTATGTTTGAAAAAAAAATTCTATGGTTTGACCATACAAAAAGTGTGTTTGTTCTTTAGGTGGTTTCTTAAGAAATATCCTGGCAATGCAGGAGGGGTCTCGGTTACAGAAAGCCTCTTTGATCATTCTATCGGTGAGGTTCTTGATACGCATTCCTAAACATAACCTTTCTATTTGAATCACAAACAACTTTTGGTGTTACAATAAATTTATGCTTTCTTTTACCTTCCTTTTAGTGGTGGGGACATGTGTGGCAATAGTGGACCATTACCCGGTGGTTAAAGATGAGCTGCATTTACACCAGGGTGACATTATCAAGATCGAGGGATTTCTTTTCAATACTCTGAACATTTTCATAGGAAAACACCTCACGAGTGGAGAGATGGGATTTGTTCAAAAGGCCCATGTAAAACCTGAGAACATCAAACCTCTGTAAGTAAACAGTTGAGGACATTTTTCATATTTACAGATTTGTGTGCTTTGACATCTGTGTTTTGTAAAACTATTTATCTGACATGTCTCTCAGCGACCCTGACATATCAGATGAAAGCATCCAGCTGGCAAACACTGTTTTATTGTGTTGACCTTTGCTGAATGTGCCTCTGTCTAGCTGGTGGCGATGCAGGAATTGGAAGGCGGGGCTTGTTGAAGTTATGTGATGATGTGATGAAGAGATTCGAATGAGAGTCATGTGGTTGATAATGTTGCTTTTGTTGGCCTCTCACAGCAATGGACAATTGGTCTTTCTGAGTGAGGAGGAAAGGGCAGCACTGTCTAAACTTAACCCCTGCTTTGAGTCCTGCCAGTCTGATGTGATGGGGAATTTCTTCTCCTCTGACATAAGCACTGTGTACAGATTAGGTAAGAGATGATGCATTGCCTCTCTGGGAGATACCCTAACATTTAGAGACAATGATGCAATTGTCATTTGTTGATAAAGTTTTTAACTTTACATTTTTTTTTATTGCAGACAGATTGGATGACTCTGATTTCACTTATATTAGAAACCATCCAAAATCAGGTAAGCCATTTGTAGCAATGTTCAATAAAACGGAAGGAAGGAGGCGGGAACCGGCGAACATTCACAAAACTTTAATCAAAATAAATAAACAATAATCCAGCAAATAAAAGGCCGGCAGCCACCTCACGGTCGACTGCCGGCTAAACAAACTTAACTGTTTCCGGGTCCTCTCTCGATGGTCCGGTCGCTCGTCCTCTTATGCTCCCGAGCTCCCCCGTGAGGCATGCGGGGACCGGCGGTCGCACAGCTGACACTCGTTGCCACTTACGCCGCCGGCCCCGCCTTACCCGCCACACGGCTCTCGCCCCGCCTTCCTCGCTACACCATTTTAAACGGAATTTTTCACCCAAAAATGAAAATTCTGTCATCATTTACTCACCCTCTTGTCATTTCAAAGCTGTATTAGAATAACCTATATAACTTACTTTGTGAAAGAAAGTCATACAGGTTTGAAATGATAAGAGGGTGAGTAAATGATGACAGAATTTTCATATGAGAATATGTCACCAAGTAAATATGGATTATAACTGCTCCTATAATTGTTTTACCAATTTATCTTATGTAATTTCTACTAAACAATTTTGTAGCATTCAAAATTCTTATCTTTACTCTGTGTAACCTACAGAGCAGAAAACACCAGTAGAAGATCCAAGAAAGAGCACCATATCAGAAAAGAGTGACGCAACTCCCTACCACTCGTCCCCACGGCCGTCATTCTACACCTCTCGGAATCATCTCGAGCGGGATGCCGAAGTGCTCTCCTTTAGCCTGGAGGACACCTTCCGAGAGATGGATGAATATGAGGAAGATCCTCTAACTTTCATGGATGAGGGTATCTGGGAGGCTGATGAAGCAGAGATGGCTGACCCAATCCTGACCTTCCTAAACCTGGAAAATTTCCAGGACTCATTGGAGACACTTTATGACCTTCGATACTGTTTCCTGGACACTGTCTTCAGTGGTCTTTCAGAGGACGAGGTTCTTCAGCATTTGGAAAACTTGCGAGAAGGAGCTAAGAAAGGCAGGATGCTGTGGGCCCATCGGCGAGCCTGCTTCCTCCTAGGCAGGCTGTGTGCCAAAAAGCTGAAATACTCCCAGGCACGAGTATATTTTGAGGAGGCATTGAAAATGCCTGTTAATGGTTTTGATGATGAACCACTTTTGATTGCCCTGTACACCAATCTCACCGCTGTTTATCTGAAACAGAAGATGATGGACAAGTTGAGATTTACCCTGGAGAAGGCCAGTGCACTGATCCTGTGTCTTCCATGCCACAACTTCTGCTCCGCGGATGAGTTTGAACTGCTCAAACCTATCATGCGCAAAGCCATAATCGAAAAGGACAAGTACCTTGAAGCTCGGACATGCTACCTCTGCGTGTCGCTCTTTCTTCGCCTGAGGAAAGTAGAGGATGCTTTGCCGTTCGTTGAGAGACTTCAGTTTCTTACCATCACTTTGTCTGCTGATGAAGAGAGACCTATTGCTCCAGTTGATCTTAACTGGATGCTGTGCAGGCTGTATCATAAAAAGTATTTGCCCTATCTCACACTAGCCTCTATAAGCCTGGACTCAGAACCAGAACATTCCTTGGACGATGCATTCCAGAAAATTGAACTCTTTATTAAAAACTCAGCCAGACTCAATCCCCACTGGAAGGAAAGTACCTCAGTGCCTCCTGCACAGGTCGTGGTTTACCTTCAGCAGGCCTTGTCCATAGCTAGCCGAGGAAAAGATCTGAAGACTCAAAGAGATCTTTGCCTTTGCCTGGCTAGTGTTTACCAGCAGCATGGAGCTCCAGAAAAAGCTGTGCCCTTTGCCCACCAGGCGGCACGGGCGGGGAGGCAAATAAATGAGGAGGAGGGCTTTGAGGCATCTGTACTGCTGGCCTGGCTCTTGGTTCTAACGGAGCAACCCGAACAAGCCCAGTCCACTCTGTATCCATTGCTCAACTCTTTGAATGAAACAGACAGTCCGGCACAGCGTGGGGTGGTCTACAACCTCCTAGCCCTGTGCCTCCGCAAACAGGGAAGAGTTCAAGAGGGTGCCAAAAACTTCCATTGCGCCTTGCAGATTTCCAGAGAGAATGGGAACAAGAGGAATGAAGCGCTTGCCCTGGCTAACATGGGTTGCTTGTGTCTGTCTGTAGGGGCTTCTGGCCTGGCAGAGTGTTTTCTGCTTAATTCCCTACAACTCTACCAGTTTCTCTCAGAGAGCCCTACGGACGAGGAGCACGTCCAGACTCTTCTCTGGCTGGGCAGGAGCTACAAGGATAGAGGAGGGAGTCAGGAAGTCAGGCTGTGCTACGAGATGGGTCTGCTTATTGCCATTAGTGCCAAAAATTTGCACAGTGAGTATACCAAGATAGATTTTTCCGTGGCTGTATTTCCCGAAAAAAATCCGGGAGTTGCATTGCGGAAGTTGATCCTAGTATACTCATCAAGTAAATGTTTTAAATCTTGTCAGTGGCAGGGAAAGAGTTACTTGCTGGATGTCACCTACGTAATTCCTAAATAAACCAAGAATAAACATGAATTCTGGATATGTGAATAATAATAAAAAATATTTCACCTGCAGGTCAGATGGTTGTGGCAAATATTCTAAGTCGTCATTATGCTGACTTGCTGCTATACGGACAGTGTATTGTTTACTATGAGCATTGTGTGGGGCTATGCAGAACTCTAAAAAACAAACAACTAGAAGGAGAATATCTGGAGCTGCTCAGCACCCTCTATCTCTCATTAAACACAGAGAAGTAAGAGCTACACCGTATATTACACATACTGTAGTGTTGGCTGCACAAGTGCATTATGACTATACTTTTTAGGAGTGTTATACTGTGAATGGGTCAGTTGGTATTTCCAAAAATGTAATGTAGAAAAACCATTGCAGGTCTTCAAGGAAGTCTCTTGATTACTCAAAGCAAAGCTTAAGGATCTCCATAGATCTGGGGAAAAGACAGGAAGAGTCTGAGACGTGGCTGCAGGTGGGCCGTATCTACTATCTGATCCATGAGGATGAGCTGGCTGACATGTACCTTCAGGTAAAATAGGACTGATGTTAATTATTGTTTAACATTATCATTTTACATATTTAAGTATCTGACCAGTTATATGGAAAGACTAATCTTTATATCAATCATTAGTGGTAATCCTTAAAGTAAAACTATTACCGTATCAAATACATTATCAGCTGTTGTGATAACCGTTTTCTCCATAAACAAATGTTTACAGGCAGCAGTAAAGACAGCCCTGAAGATGAATGACCCATGCTTCGCTATGAGCATTTATGAGGAGGCAGGAGATGTGTTTTTCAAGGGACACAGAAACCGCCTAGCTGCTCTACCGTTTTTCAGGGTATGCTTCACCTTGATTTCACAACAGATATTATCAAGATACAAATAACTCTAAATCACTTTAAAAATCCCTTTTTTAAATAATTGATTATGGAGTTGAATTGTGGAAATGTGTATCGTGTAACGAAGCATGGTTTTATACAGCTTAAAAGTTGATGTACTGTTTTTAAACAAGGATGGGAGTCTGCCATTTGCCCGCAGTATTAAGGATGTGCACTCGGAGTTCAGGCTGTTGGGTAAACTCACAGAGCTTCTGATGAAACACAAGCAGTATGAAGAGGCACTGCAATACGCCACACTCGCAGTGCAGGTCAGCACCACCACTGGTGAGACCTGTTACACTTCAACTCCTTAGTTTAAAGTAAAAATAATTTATAAACAAATATAATTTGACATTATATTTCTACATTTCTTGAATATGTAATATATATTGAGTATGTTTAATCTATGGATGACAATAGACAAATTAAAGGAGTAGTTCACCTTCAAAATTAAAATTCTGTCATCATTTACACGCCCTCTTGTCATTTCAAAACTGTATGACTTTCTTTCTTCTGCAGAACACAAAAGAAGATATTTAGAAAAATATTGGTAACAGAACAGCACAGGCCCCCATTTACTTCTATTGTATAGACACAAAACCTATGCAAGTGAATAGGGACCAGTTAACAACATTCTTCAAAATATCTTATTTTGTGTTCTGCGGAAGAAATAAAGTCATACAGGATTGTAATGACAAGAGGGTGGGTTAATGATGACAGAATTTTCATTTTGAAAGTGAACTATCACTTTAAATGAGCCTGTGTGTGAAATTGTGAGAGTATGTAAACCTTGGACTCTTTCTCCCCCTGTTGGAGACACATTTCCTTTACAGCAGTGAAGCTCTTTTTCGATAAATCTCCCCCTATTGTCCATAGCAATACTTGCAGGCCCCTGCACAATTTTTACCCAAACATATTCCAGAACTTGGCATATATATTAAGATGTTTATTTATATAAAAAAACTAAATCTAACACTAATTTAAAATAAACATGTTAAACACTAATCTATATAACTTTTGTATTTTAAATAATTTTAAGGCATCTCAATGCCCCTCGAAAGGTTGTTGAGGCTACCTCGTGGGCACAGTCCTGCTGTCAAATAAGTTTCAACATTTAAAGTGATAGTTCACCCAAAAATGAAAATTCTGTCATCATTTACTCACCCTCTTGTCATTAGAAACCTGTATGACTTTCTTCCTTCTGCAAAACACTAAAGAAGATATTTTGAAGAATGTTGGTAACCGAACAGCACTGGCCCCCATTCACTTCTATGTATAGACACAAAACCAATGCAAGTTAACAACATTCTTCAAAATATCTTCTTTTGTGTTTTGGAGAAGAGATAACGCACTGTAAAAAAAAGAAAAGTTGACTTAACTTAAAATGTCAAGGCAACTCGCTGCACAGCCTTTTTGAGTTGAATCAACTTTTGGCCAAGTAGTTTACCTAACTATTTACTAAGTAATGACTCTCAGCTGAAAAAACTAGTTGAACCAACTGTGAGCAACACTCATATTTTTTTGTTCACTCAACTATGGACTTGTTTGACCCAACTGAAGAGATTACGTTTTTATATAACTTTATTATAAAACGGTCAGTTCTGGTCCTTGATTCTGATTGGCTGAGCGGAGTTCTAAGCCGTTATAAAATACCACAGTAACCCACTGCTTCTTGGGGCTTATTGCTTTAATATATAATTGTTATTTTATTATATACATTACATACTTAGGAGTTTATATATTATATACACAGTTTACTTAAGAGAGACCAAAACTTGGCCAAGTTACAGCTCAAACAGTTTGTATGTAACATAGTAGTGGTATCAAAGCATCATTCACTTCAGACATCAACACTGAGCACATGAACCTCAACCATGGTAACAATCATTAAAC
Source organism: Triplophysa rosa (assembly GCF_024868665.1). Classification (NCBI taxonomy): domain Eukaryota; kingdom Metazoa; phylum Chordata; class Actinopteri; order Cypriniformes; family Nemacheilidae; genus Triplophysa; species Triplophysa rosa. The sequence continues at coordinate 13,440,522 of NC_079902.1, forward strand.
ATCATTAAACATCATAAAGTAAAAAAGGAACTCTAAATACTTCAGGTAATTTACAATGACAACAACAAAAATATAGCCAGTAAACACTAAAACAGAAATTCTTTAAATAATTTAAACCAGCAAATTGACAATACCACTATGCGTGCTGGGAACTATAAAACACTAAAATTGTTCGTTGAGATTACACAGTTCGGCACGTTGGTCAAACTTCTTGACGCACTTTGGACAATCACTTAGATATCTAAGTACAGTCAACAAAATGAGTCATACAGGTTTCACATGACAAGAGTGTGAGTAAATGAGGACAGAATTTTTATTTTTGAGTGAACTATCACTGTTATATTAACATTGATTACATTTAACATTATTTTAAAGGGGTCATATGGCGCGAATTCATGTTTTATTATAACTAAATTGCTCATGCATGTATTAGACACGTAAAATTGCAAAAATTAAAGTGTCGGAACAAAAATGCATTCTATCTAAAAGCGAATGCTCACACAGACCTGCCTGAAACACCTCGTGTGACCACACCCCCACAAATCTATGTCAGTTCGTGGTATGAGTTGAATAAGACCGCCCAAATGTATAAGCAAGTAAGGTGGGCGTACCTGTCAGTACAATTGCTTTGGAACCTGATGTTCCAAATATGGTAAGAGGTGTTACATTTCCGTCACACGCTTGCAGTATTCGGCCAATCACAACGCACTGGTTAACTGGCCAGTCATAGCACAGCGATGAGCTTTGTAAAAATCTGTGCGTTTCAGAGAGGCGGGGCAAAGAGGAGATACAAACATGCACGATATGCAGAAAATACAGCGTTTTTGAATCTTAAATCATGTATACACATTGCATTACATCTAAAACAAACGATAATATTAGTTTTAGCCGTGTCATATGACCCCTTTCATTTTCCTTTCTTCTTTCTTCTTTTCTCCTAGTTGAGCATGCTATAAGTGTTATGTGTATATTACAGATGTGCCTCTGAATGAGAGAGTGTCCTTCCATCGTCTTGCATCAGTGTACTTCTCTTTAGGGAAGTATGAGATGGCTGAGAACTACTACCTGAAGTCTCTTTCACTCTGCCCCGTTGCACTGGAACATGCCATTGATGTTCGGTACAATGTTAAAGTTTACTGTAGACTGGCTGATCTGACCCTATACAAATTAAAGGTGAGAGCCTTGCAGTATATGGATAAAAATCTATTTTACATGGATTAAAATGTACAAGGTTTAAAAATAATAAAGTTATTCAAGTTATCACAGCCATAAAGTTATCACAACTGATTGCATCCTGTAGTTCCTGTAGGTCTGATGCAGTTGCATATTTTTGTTTGTGTAATTTTTATTATTATAGTGTTTCTATATTTTAACATAAACCTGAGACATAACAGTGCCTTTTGAATGAAGAATACAGCAAAGCACATGTTTTAAAACAAAGAGACTTAGAGACACATTTATATTTGATAGCATCTGCTATACAGATACATATTGAAGAATGTTCATTGGTATTTTTGCCTCAGGATGCATTTGATGCCATGGGCTACTTCCACTTGGCCCTGGCAGCAGCTCTGGAGGACAAAGAAAGCCTGAGCACGCTGTACATCATCTACATGAAGCTGGCAGAGATCCATGCCAACCACATGCCTGATGCAGAACTATGTAAGAGATACATGGACAGTGCACAGAATCTGAGGAGAGAACTGGCAGGATACTCTGACTCTACGGACACACATCAGGACCATGCAAATGCATACTGTGCTGAGTCTGTCGCTCAAACTAACGCTGGCCTTTCACACTCCAGCATTGGTCCAGAATCCAGCATGACGGATACTAGCCTTATGATCCCTTCCCAGGGGGAGTCTGAGTTCATGGTTTCTAACATCAGCCACAAAGAAGACATTGACACCAGGTTTTCAGAGAAAACAGACTCAGAGCCTTCTGATCATACCAATCCAGAGACTACTTGCACCGATAATACAAACCACACTAATGGAAGTACATTGACGGAGGGTTTGACATTTGTAATATAGGAATGGTTCAGCTGTGCAAGCATGCAGGATACACTTCAAGTTCTGTGCAACAAGTTGTTTATATGTGTGGGACACTTTGGCATGTGTTCTTTTTGTTTTCTTTTTATTTTATTAAAAATTTTCGGAATATATGTGCTTTTGTTTCATAGTGTTTAAAGATCAGTTATGATGATTTTGTATAATTGTAAATATGTATTTTTCTCTCTGTGTACATATTTGTTCTAACTATGTGAATCTGTTGTTAAATCTGTTTTTCTGTATCCTGTCCAACTTTAATTAAAAATGCTGAAAAAATTGTGTAAACTGCCTTGAGCAAAAAAAAAAAACTTGTTTGCTTGCATGATTCATTTGTAATACCATAGTTTTACTACAAATACCATAATTAAATTATAGTGAGACTTTAATGAATCTATGGGTCTTATGGTTTTACTACAACAAATAAATAAATATGATTAATAGTTATACCATGGTCTGTTTGAATACTGGATTCTGATTGGCTGGAAGGTGTGCATTAAAAGCCTTTAATGCACGGGTAGTTCCAGTCAGTTTGATTACATTTAAAATTAACTGACAAAATAACCGTCATTTTCACCTGTTTGATCTAAAATGACACTGTAAACATCAATAAAAGCTTTAACTTGGCAAATAACCATGATATAAGCGGGATAATCCACAGCTAGCCATGCGTTAAAGGGATTTAATGCACGACGTGGAGGCCAAGAACCTCTGCGAATTTTAACTGCCTATTTGGAGTCTTGGGCTTGCGGATTATACTGTACATTCATAGCCCTATTTCACTTATCTGTATAAATGTTGTGGGATGTGAAATTAATTTTAAAAAGAAATTCCAACAATAAAGTGAAAATTGAACAATTTAATTGAAAACATGTGATAGCAGCATTATATATAAAGTTAAATATTTGACAACGTTTAAATATTCCAATAAACTGTTTACTATTGAAAAGGCTGTAATATTTGTATAATCCAGCAGAGGGAAACATTGGCCGTAACGTCTGTCATTTTATTTGGCACTTGCCAGAAGGCAGAATGTTCGTTGTTAAAGTCTCTCATCCTTCATCTAGTGTAAACAGATTTTCCTGGGGCCCTGATTCCTAGATGTTCTTCATAAAAAGTAACGTCAGACATCTAATATGGTAAATTACTTGTTTACAACAAGTTTAGGCTATATGACTAAGGATGCTCAAACAGTCGTCTTGTAATTTGTATTCAATTATTTTTAATGACAAGTAAAAGGCAGTTAAGTTCCACGTACATTTAATTAATTAGCGTGTAAGTAAAAGTTTGTTGTTATGTTAAAAAGCTACAATGTATATGGCACCGTCTGTGGCACGTGCGTAACTGTCTTTACCTGTTGCGTTAGCATCTATGGCAGCATGGTTTTGTCTTGACTTTTCGTTCTCATGTGAGTAGGTTATTTCTGTCTTATGTTGTAAACTTTGCTTGATTTGTCAGCCCTAAATTGTAGTTCGGTTCCAATAGAAGGACTGGAACTGCTTTAGGAGGTATTTTTCTAGTTGCAAGCTTTTGTGAATTTACAGAGGAAATATCACAGTCGGACTAGTTTCATTTAAACTCATTCTATTTATTTCATCCTATAATGAGCACATATGACTCTGATTGGTACATAATCTGTTAACTCATAACGGTATATGTGTGCATATGCCTGTCTGTAAGTATTTGTAGTTGAACAAATAATATATTCAAAAGCAGGACTTTGCTAAAAGCTTTCTGACTTTTTAAAACAGTGCTTTTGATCCGGAGGCTTTAAATGATAATTCGCATTAGTCCCATAATGAATTTCTATTCTTTCTCCTACTGTAATGCAGCATGTGGTCTATCTTTCACACTGTCAGAACCATCAGTGAGTGCTTCATCTAAGATGGATTTTATTTAGAAAATGTACAAACAAACCCATAATGCAGGTCATTCACAAATATTGTAAATTATCAGCTCTCACTGTGTGCACTCTGAAAAGTGTCTTTCAGTAATTGTTTTGGTGGCAGGGAGTTAATACTGCCTTGTGCAAATTGCATGCAAAGTAAATTGCCTGGCTACCCACATGCCTGAGTAAAAGCGAGAATCGCAGCCTAGTTATGTGTGAGTGAAGGGCTAGCATAAACTCCTGCACAGGCATGAATGTGGCATAGCTACAGGTCTGTAGTCATATAAGTTTTGTGTTTAATCACAGCACTAATATCCTGTCCTAAAACTCAGGTAACATACTGTAAGTAACCCTGTTCCAGCTGTGTTTCAATAGTGTGAAGAGGGAAGTGAAACTTGGCAAGACATTCTGGACGGACAAACTAAAGACTCCATGGAGCAGTTTATGTTCAAGCAATAGTTTACCTTGTGTTAGCACAGAACCAGTGTGCAGGGTTATTCCTGCATAGAAAAATTGGAGGCGGCCGCCTCCGTCAAATGTCGTGCCGCCACAGTCTCTCACAAGAAATGCTGCGTGCATTTAACAGACTATCATTTGTAACTGCAGTTGCGACATTATGCCACAGTGGAGGCGCTGTTTCGTTATCAGCACACTGAGGCGCTAAAAAGAGTTCCAGAACAAGAGCCAGCCTGTGTTTCACGGCTGTTTGTTTTGCATCCAAGTACGTTTAATTTCTTGAAATTTATTAAATTAACATGATGTACATCATTGTAATGTCTTTAGCTGTGCAGTTGTGTCGTTGAATCAGCGTATACTGTTACACAGCGAGTTCGCCAGTATGAACGCACATTGCGTTCAGAACGACTCGCACACGAATGACTCATTTGAACCGATTCATTTAAACTATTGAACTTTTCAGTCACTAGCGAATATAAGAGATCCTTGAATCATTTAAAGTGAACCACAGAGAATGCAAGATGTGAATGAGCTTTGCACATTTAGAAAGACTGGTTAATTCATTTGGCTATTGTGGACTGAAAAGTTAGTTAAAATGATAAAAAAAGCTTTATTTGATTAAAAAAATTCTGTTTGGTCGAATAAAAGTAATGTTTTATATAACTTAATAATTGTCATTTTTATCTAATTTTATTAGAACTTTTAATATGTCAAACTCAAAGTCACTTTGGTTAAGCCACTTAAAGGTACGGTAGGCCTACGTGTGTGTGTGTACAAGATCAGGATGGCACCACCTCACAGCCTCATTTTGAGCCAGGAAAAACCCTGGTGTGAATGATCTAAAAACTTGCCATAAAGGAGACATAACCACCCACTTAAAAGTGTTTGTGATGCCCCTGTCACAAAAAATGTTGCCAGGGCCCAGGACTCCATAAACCACTGCCGGAAATACATTAAGCAGCACCTATAGCTGTGGGTCAGTAGTTTATTTTCACCAGAAGAACAAGCTTTTTGAGTCTTTCTAACAGAATGGAAGCTTTCATTGAATATGTATTTGAACATTTCATAAAACTGAAACAAATTTTTTGTGGGAATTAGCTTGTAAAATAGGTCACAGTCTGCTTTTAATGAACCTTTGTTGATAAGGAGGAAGAACTTATTGAATGGTTGTTGATTCCTGGGGGAAATCAGCATTGTTTCTTTGCTTGTAATGGCTGCCAAGACAATAATTACATCTTAATGGTGCCTCTTATTTTTAACTTTATTGAGCACATATAATAAGTACATAATCTTTGTATAGTACATTTCTGTCTTATCATCTGCGATTTCTGTTTTTGAAGCAAATACTGTGTGTGGAAGGTGATATGTCCGATCAAGCTCATTGAAAGGTGTTACGCAATGACGTACAGTGGCTGGTTAAGCTCAGGAAGGGCTGACATCTCTAATTTGGCAGTTATTCTCAGACATCCCTGCTGGCGTCACATTGGGATTTCCTATTGATAGTTTGCTGCAATCATGACATGTTATAGCTCAACTAAGACATTAGTTCAGTACTAATATACTGGTTTGAAGGTTTTAAATGTAACATTAAAGGCCAGGTTTCACAGACTAAATTCCAAGACTAAAATTAATGTTTAAACTCTCCTAACTGAAAATAGCTTGCACTGATATATCTTATAATATATCAGTTTCAATGTCTTTTCTCAAGGTGCGCACTAGTATTGTTTTTTCAAAGGCACATTTATAAAAGCTAAATGTCCTAACTTAACTAAGGTCTACTCCTGGTTAATTTAAAGGGACAGTTTAGCCAAAAATAAATATTTTACCATAGAACTTTTCTACATTCTTCAAAATATCTTCTTTTGTGTTCAACAGAACAATGTAATTTATAAAGCAATTTTTCCTACTTTTGGCCAAGAACTGTTTGGTTATAAGTGTTCAAAAATCTTTCTCGGTGTTCATCAGAACAACATTTTAAAGGGGTCATATGACGGGGCTAAAACGAATATTATCGTTTGTTTTAGATGTAATAAAATGTGTATACACGATTTAAGGTTCAAAAACGCTGTATTTTCCACATACTGTGCATGATTGTATCTCATCTTTGCCCCGCCTCTCTGAAACGCGGCGATTTTTTACAAAGCTTATCGCTCTGAAAAGCGAGGTGTGCTATGATTGGCCAGTTAACCAGTGCGTAGTGATTGGTCGAATACTGCAAGCGTGTGACGGAAATGTAACGCCTCTTACCATAATTGAAACATCAGGTTCCAAAGCAATTGTACTGACAGGTACATTTGGGGGGTCTTAGTCAAATCATACCACGAACTGACGTAGATTTGTGGGGGTGTGGTTACATGAGGTGTTTCAGGCAGGTTTGGGTGAGCATTCGCTTTTAGATAGAATGCATCTTTTGTTCCGACACTTTAATTTTTGCAATTGTACGTGTCCAATACATGGATGGGCAACTTATAACACATCAAAGACACAGAAAAACAACATTATGTAACATTGTAACAATTGTAACATTATTTTAGTTTAGTAAAAATTACTATCCTTGTGTATAAAGTAATACCAGTGTCATGGCAACAAAGTTTTTATATTGGACATAACTTCACATTATGCCCCAAATGCTATCTATTAACGTGGAACCTGGAATATCCCTTTAAAGGCGTTAAAAGAGTTCAGCGGCCCACCTGGAACTGTTTTAATCTTATGTCCAGGCAAATAAAAGCCCAAGATTGGCAAAAACACTTCATTAGCACACATTTTGCATTCTTACGTGATGCTGTAAATTATGAAAAGCATGTGTAAAATTTGCAGAGGTCTTACAATTTATTCTAAAATTGCTTTGTGTTCTGAATCAGTTAAAGTTGTTTTATGATAAAACGGCAAATGACTGAACCACATCCAGCCGAAGTAAAGAAAAAAATAAAAAAAGAATTTTTTTTTAAAAGTATCACATCCATGGTTCATTTTTTTCATTTGTAAAGAAACAGAGGTCTGTTGAAGTTTGTATCTTATTTACTTCTAATTGTTCAGGTGGAATTTTAGCAACTGACCATTGAAATTTTCTGAATATTCAAAGCCCTCCTTCTATTCTTTCCTCTCATTTTTGCATTGCATGCTATAAAATGGGTCAAAATTTTATTGCTGATCATATAAAATATATCAGTTATGGTAGAAATGTTCTGCCACCTTGCAGTACAAGACATTTATAAGAACTTTATTCCATCGTTTTCTAGATATTTTCCCTAAGTTGAAAACTGTCACGAATCGGGGATGAGAGACACGGATACACAGACAGAGGACCCAAGTGCAGACAGGGTAAGGGGTAAACTAGACTTTTAATAAATAACAAAACATACAAAACAAAGTCCCACGTGGGGGTAAAATAAACTGTAAACATGACATATAACAAGAACAAGGACTTACTACACTAAACTAGAAATAACATCTATTACATACTACAAAAGACTAGGCTACACTTAACAGGCCAAGAACTCACCCACACGAAACACAACAGAGTACAATGAACCGACACAAGACAGAGAACACAGGGGCATTAAATAAAGGGACAAATCAAAGGGGAACAGGTGTTGGGCATGAACTAATAAACAGTCAAAACGAGGGATACAAAAGGGCGGGAACACAGACAAGACACCGGAGAGTGGAAGGCCAACAAGGACAAAACGCCACTCTCCACATAAAACAAGAGGTTCTGTCATGGTTCTGCCACTAGGTCAAGAAAAGCAAGACAATGTGGGGCAGAACCATGACAGAAAACGTTTTGATTTATTCATCTCCATTCCAATGGACATCAAAGCACCACTTGCCTCATCTGTCTGCAATCTTGGTGTCTTATTTGACTCATCTCTATCTTTTGCCTCATATTTCCTCTGTCGTTAAAAACACTTAAAACTCCATCTTCGTAATATTGCACGTCTTCGATCTTTTATCACTCGAGCTGATGCTGAAATCTTAATTCATGCATTAATCACATCACGTCTAGATTATTGCAATGCTCTGTTTCTTGGTCTGCCTAAAAAACTCATAGCAAGGTTACAGTATGTTCAAAACTCAGCAGCAAGAGTTCTCACCTCCACCAGGCGTTCTGCTCACACATTACTCCTCTACTGCATGATCTTCACTGGCTACCTGTGGCATCACGTATTCACTTTAAGATATTACTGCTAACATTTAAGGCATTAAATGGTCTTGCGCCTCCATATCTGTCTGACCTACTCTACTCCTACTCTCCTGCCCGGTCCCTCAGATCAACTGAGCTTGGTCTTTTGTCCATTCGGCTGTCCACTTTAAGTGGTAGGTCATTTGCTGTTAATGCTCCTAAATTATGGGATTCGCTACCCCTTACACTTAGTAAGATATCATCTTTGCCTACCTTCAAGACTAAAAATGTATCTTTTCAATATGTATTTTGGATAATGTGGCTATATGTGGCCTTATGTGTCTGTATTGTGGATGTGCAAAGCGACCTTGAGCTATGGAAAGGCGCTATATAAATAAAACTTCTTCTTCACTTATGAGACCCGGAGCTGGAAACTGTCCTTATAGCATTAAACCTCCACATGCTCTAACAGAAATACAGATCAACACCTCCTGTCCACATCCACCACGTAATGTCTTTTTGAATAATTCCACAGACACTTGCATCTCTTTTTCTGTTACCATGTATGGCCTCTGTATACTCCTTTATGACAATGAATCCCTGGCATTTATTTAGTCTGCTTACACATTTCAAGCATTTCAGAGCTCTGCGGCTTGCAGCTGAGCAATAAACACAAAGGGGGATAACGGAGTGAGAGGGAATAACATATACCACTGGGATTTCGTGTCGGCTCTGATTTCTGTATGGGCAGACAGCCAAGCCAAGATGACTGTCATGAGATGACAATAGCAATCGTCTAAAAGTAATTTATGCTAATGAACAACACCAGTTCCGCCTAACAAAAGGTCTATGTTTCATCATTTCAGGACCATAAAGGGATAATTGCTCAGAAAAAAATGTCTTTAGATGCATTATTGTTTTGTAAATATTTGCATTTCTTTCTGGTCTTCACACATAAATATGTATGATTACATATACAGTATAGTATGAAAAAGACAAAGCATAAACATTGTAACAAAACCACCTAATATAGCCAACAAAAGGAAGAAAATTACACATAAGGATCTGTTAATGAAGGAAGAATTTTCAGATTGACGTAAACTGTTGCTTTAAATGTGGTCTCGATATAAATCCTCTATGACAAAGTGAAAACTAAAAGCTTCATCACAAAGTAACTGTCAATAATTTTGGTATCATGTGGGATCGTAACCTACTACCACTGAATAAAGTATTATGTTAAACGTCTGAGCAGAATGAGTCATCTGAATTAAATTTCTAATGAACGAAAAGCAGAAAAATAATTGCGTAATCATTTTAATATGCAATATGTTCACATGTCAGCATGAGGTGCAAACCAGGGTTGATTGAAATATCAATAACACAAAATTAATCAATCTTTAAAGCACTTTGAAAACCTTGAACAAGAGAGAAGAGACAAAGTGAATGTAAGTCATTCATTATTAAACCCCCAAATGGAGGCCTCATTGATTATCTATTTTGACAAACAAATCCTCGACTACAAATTTTGTATGTACTCCAGAGTCCAGATAAAGACGGAGCACTCTTGACTCTACCATTTCTCATATAATTATTTGATCTGTACGGGTGTTTTGTTTCCCAAAAGAAGCTAAAGCGATGACCTTTTTTAGTAGATTATCCAACAAAACTAGATTACGTTCAAAACCCAATGGTCTAGCATACACCAAATGGTCACAATGTAAATTCTAAACAGTCTGCAGTGTTTACCTATTTCCTTACAGTGTAAACAATACAATTTACCAATAAATCTCCAAGGCAGTTCACATTACACTACAACATTTTTCCTCTTGGACCAGTTATCCAACACTGGTCCTGAAGAACTTCCTGTTTTCAGTTTTTTAACATTACACAAACGTTTATACAAAATACATCCAACAGAACATTTATAACTGAATCAAAATGTTCAAAGAATATCTTTGATTTAATTATACAGCCGCAAAAAAAATGAAGAGACCGTTCCATATTTTTATTTAATCAGCATAGATATATTGTGGCCATTCCAGTCCAGTGTCTGTTGAATTTCAACAAAATCAAACCTCAGAAGTGACAAAGTCATCCAACAGCAATGTGAAAGACTGACCTCATGACAAGACACATGAAAACTGTGATAAAAACCACATATTATCACATAAAAAATTACTTAAATACATTAACAAATATTACTGTTGTATTGCTTAAACGTGAATATGAACTTGTTTTCTTTGCCGTATTTGAGGTCTGAAAAAATACAGAGCATCTTTTCTGTAAACAATATTTTATTTAAATTTTGGCAGAATTTTTTTGTGGTTCACAGAATCAAAGAAGCAGAAATGATTTTACCTGAACACTATAAATTCAGAAAAATTGAAAATAATTTTGAAATGGTCTCTTAATTTTTTCTGAGTATATGTAAACTTATAAATAAAAAATGAAGCCAGAAGTACTTCTGGATCTGCTGCAGTGGTCTATATCTGGAGTTTCGTGCCCTTCATCGTGTATTTGCTGATTCATTTTCTTAGTGTGTTCTTCCCACGTGATCCATTTCAGAAAGGTCCTTTATAAAATCCTATATTATTCATGTATCATTAAGATACTGTTTGTTTTGGGGAACTCTGGTCATTAACGCACGGAGTCAATTAAAAATGCATAGATGCACAGTGGGGGTGAGTCACGCCCGGTGGAAAGCAGTGTTAAAATCATACGGCAGACACTGTGTTCTGGAGGGAGAAAATGAGACACTGGATTACTCTAATGGCAAAATCATTAAGCACAAGAGGAGCCCTCAGCACTTACTTTGTGAAAATGGCTCCTGAAAGTGACTCCATAATCTCTCCTCTGAGTGCTTTTGTGGTGTCTCATTTCAGCACCCCTGTGGTCATTTGTGTGTGTGTGTGCATGTGGATAGTTGTTTTTGTATTGTACGAAACAATGTGGGACTGTATAAGAAAAACTTGCTTTTCTAAGGTGATAGCTCAGGTTCTGTGTCTGTGATGACAGCTGTCAAATTTCAAGGCTTATGTACAGTAATTTACTACAAGCTTATAGCAAAAAATGGCACATGTAGAAAACGTGGGAAAAGAACACGGTATGGGGTCATGTACTTCTTGTTTGATTAGTGTTTTTCAGATATTTTTCTTGGACTCTAACACTGAATAAAACCATGCTCTGCTGCCGTGCTGTTTTAACCCCAAGGGCAGGAGAATGATTTTTACTGGGGTGGCTTGTGGAGGTCCCTCAGAAATCAGCGCTGTTAGCAGACTATGCGGTGCCGTGGTGCCTTCTCCGCTCCCTGGAGATATAAAGACGAGCACTTGTGTCTCAATTAGTCCGCTTGACTTCTCTTCATTGTACCGTGGCCATTCACAACTTGATTATATTATTGAAGAAGCTACTTTGAGGCCAAGATGTGGAAGATGTGCAAGACATTATGTTCCAAATTGTATATTGAGAGGGAACCTTACGTGTGCCCGGCACAGGTAGTGATAAAGACTTTAGGGGGAGCCAATTGATGCATCAGTTTTATTTGTAGTGGAGGGCCAAGAACGATTTAATAACAGAGACATGCTTCTTAGCGGAGGCTCAAGTCTAATTGTAGTAGATTATCAGATCAGTTTGAAGAGCACTCATGAATAACAAAAACAGGCTATTGTTCAGTGGTTCTAAATCACATTTAATAACTAGAGCGTTCTTAAGATGGGTCAGGTCTCGTGTCTTTATAAAACCATGACAGAGATAAAATGGTTGAATTAGTGGAGAGAGGGTCAAAGGCATTGAGGTAACTTACAACTGTTTGTTTTTCAGACTACTGATGTTGAGTGAGTTGGGGCTGTTTTCATTTGGCCATCTGTTCTTTTCTTCTTTCATGGTTTAAAGTATAAAAAAACCTACATTATATTGTATTTATTCACTATGCAATACAGTAGGGAATAGGCATAACAAAGAGATATATGCTAATGCAAAAGGTAACGAAACAGAACTTAAGCCAAAACATATCATTTAGCTCAGTATGTTACATATTTGTCATATTTTAAACTTTTTCATAAACAACATAAACAAATGCTATGTGGCCCAAACTTCCAGTAGACATCCACAAATAAACTATAACTGTTGAGTAGTTTTTATTTAATTTAATATTATTAATATACAAAATTATAAGATAAATTAAATATAAAATTAATTATTAACCAATCACAGCCCGGAAGTTATCTTCGGAGCAGGCGCAAGCATCCGATGAAACCGTCTATAGACGCATGTTTAAATTTGTCTATATTCTGTGCATATTTATCTCAATCATCTTCATTTTTGGTGCACCTTTTCACCATTACTAATACTAATGGGGCCGACAGGGAAAAACCTTTCCATATTTTCCTCCTTGTCATTTTTTGTAGGTCCACTGTCTAATCTCCTTTCCATTTAAAATCCATGTATTTTTCCTACAGTATATGTCACAGCAGATGTATTAGGCATTCAATCAAGGGAACACTTATCGTTATAACATTGTGAATCATTAGCCTTTTAATGCATGTGCTATACAGTTCCACTCTCCACTCTTTCTATATAAAGAGTTTTTTGCAAGGCTTGGGCCAAGAACCTAGACATTTATATGGCTCTTAATTTACTGTATCCTAGCGGCACTTTGGTTCTGGTTATGAGATGAATGAGAATGAATTCTAATGGAATCTCATAGTAATAAGCCTTTGGTCGGAATGGAAACATTTTACAATATCACAGTCTATTCCAATCACATGCTGCAGGGGCTCTTTCCCAGACTGAAATAGAAATGACTCGGTTGCAGCAACGCATGCAAACGATAAAGTTCAATTCTTAAGGGGATGTTTGCTACGCAGCACAGATGGACACAAATCATACTCGTGATGAACGGATTGATTTACTTTTGCACGGTGAGGGCATTGCCTTCTGATGCCCTATGATGTACAAAGAAGAGGCCTCTTGGGAACTGAATCTTATATCGCTGTAGCAATGTTAAAACCTTGTTAAATGCTTTATACAAGTAGTGGGCCTATACACATTCATATGCACGGGTTGAAAAAAGCATTTTAAATGTGCTCTCTTAAGTAGCATGAAAAATGTTTTTGTTTCAAAGACATTTTGAGAATTAATTTGAGTGCTTTCATTCACACATCAAAAAAGATCCATCACTTTGAGGCATGAATTAAATACACAATTTATTACAGAATACAAATGACATGACACTTGTATTTTATAAATACCAATAAACAACAAATATAATTCCACATGTTCCAAGTTCAACAAAACAGTGATAAATCTTGTGCGACAGTAGCTTAAAGGGATCCAAGTAAACATCAAACTGGTACAGCGTTATATACACATGCCATAAATTAAAAGGTAACTTTTGGCCATTGAGCGTTAATGTGCCTTTGTGTATTCACAGAGTTTTTAAACAGGTTTAAAAATGTCATTAAAGCAATATTAAGATTTGTCATCACATCTGCATGTAACAGTGAGAGTCCACATTGTGTCTGTACTCTCAAATGCGTCATCTTGTCTCCTTCAAGGTGAATTTTTACAGCAAAACATGTTTTCCGAAGTGTTTACATGTGGCACTGAAGGTTTATCAGAACATAACCAGGCCTGCCCAAATTTGTTTCCTTTTGAGCTGTACAGACACAACTTCATTTTTTGATTTTGTTGGCTGATGTGATGCAACATCTCACAAAAGCAGATGTTTTCAATTGCAAATGCCATTTCAGAAATAATAATTATTACATTTAATTTGGGCCAGCGATTTTAACATGGCAGTCACCAAGAGGGGCTGCGGCACCCTTTTGTCAATTTTGGACATTTTTTAAGAATATACTCAACTTTTCAGGTGTAAAATTTCAACAACGTACTCAACTTTTCAGGTGTAAAATGTTCAGTGTAAAGAAATTGTGCACATTCAATGCTGGGACTAACATCAATATGATGTGTATATAGCCCATATGATGCTACTGATACTATACAGCATCATACATGTGTGGAGACCCGATTCAGAAGCCCCACAACATTCTTTGATTACTAAAATTAAGGTGCAATTCATGACTCTTAAAGGCATAGTTCACCCAAAAATGAAAATTCTGTCATCATTTATTCACCCTCATGTGGTTGTAAACCCGTGTATGACTCTTTCTTCTGTGGAACACAAAAGAAGATATTTTAAGAAATGTCTCAGTGGTTTTGTGTCCGTACAATAGAGCTCAATGGGGGCTGATGTTGTTTGTTTATGTTCTTAAAAATATCTTCGTGTTCTGCAAAAGAAAGAAAGTCATACAGGTTTGGAATGACATGAGGGTGAATAAATTATGAAGAATTAAAATTTTTGGTTGAACGGTCCCTTTAACATGCCAATTGACTGGAAAACATGTCTTACAGAAAGACATTGATATTTGTAAACTTGACAGAAGCATGTCCACAGACAATTACGAATTCATATAAACTACTAACAGTATGTTACAATGCTACAGTCATGTCAAAGTTTGCACAAATATTTCAATAAGGACGATTTAGCACAAGATGTTAAACACAGGTGATTACTGTGAGCTATACCTGCAGAGAAACACTTTACCAGAAGAGTGCACTGTTAACAAATCGATTCACACCAAGAACAATGACACACACACGTTTCTTAAGGAACAGTAATATAGTAATGCCTGTGGTCTTTGAAAGATTAGATGTATATTGATAGTGTGTTTGCAAAGCTATTTTTAAACTTACTTGGTGTAATGTTTCCATAAAGCAGAATTTTTGTTCTTATATCACAACATTGTAGCAGTGGAAGTAAACAGGTAGAAATGTCTGCAACCTTCAAAGCATTTTGCTCGGCACACACAAAACATGCTCAAGCAAACAAGAACACAAAGCCACAAGATGTCACAGTTTCAACGGCGTAAGCAAGCAGCACAGTAACAAAGAACCACTTGCCCTAAAATGAATAGTTCACAAACACTGACAAGTATTGAAACTATTCACCACTCTTCCAGGATTTGATGTGCATGGAACATTGGATTAAACGCCTATAGGTCAGAAATCTGAGTCAGGGGGGAACGGACAGATTTCTGTGTGCTTTGAACTGCATGCATTAGCTGGACCTATTATTGCTTGCAGACAGGAAACTTAATACTTCCTAATTTATTTATCTTGCTAGATAACGTTTTTGGGAGGGAGTCATGTAATGTCCTTTGATAAACACCAAATCTGAAGTATTTATATGGTGGCTTGATGGACTAAAAATGTTAAGAACATTCCCAGGGTGAATAGCAAAGATCTGGCAGCGAGACCCAAAACGACAGGCAGATCAAAACAGGCCACCGGAGAAGTTCTGTTATCGTACATGCATATAACCAAGAGATTTGTGTTTATATTGTACGCTGTTAAAATACTGCAGAAAGAAATGAAGTGGTGATGTATAGCGACTTCCATCTAAGGACGCTCAGCTTTAGCAGTCACAAGACTGTAAGACAAAACCATACACCCGCAGTTTCCTGAAACAAGCTGTTGTGACCATGCACAATTTCTTCCTCTTTTGCTGTGGCAAGAGGTGCTTCCACTTTGGGTTGTCAGGTGTGTCATTTTCTAGAGTGTATGATAAAGTATGTATCTTTTATATTCAAACAGAATTAAAAGAGCTGTGGTAAAAAAAATAGATTGGTGTCATTTTGGTTTTATTGCATTGCAGAATGTATCAATTGAAATGACTGTGACAAGGAGAGCGGGACGAGTGCCGTGAGTGATAATGCGCGACAGCTGCGCGTTGCCTGGTTCTCTCTCGTCCTTCACTGCTGTCGCTCCTTCTTTTTTGCTTCCGTAGCTCCTCCCTGAGAGATGCGAGACCGGTGCAACGCACAGCTGACGCTCATTGTCACTCGCGTCACCTCCCTTGCACCGTGGACTTGCGCCATTCCCTCACGGCCCTCGTCCCACTCTCCTTGTCACAATGACCTTTCAAAGAGTAAAACTGGCTCTTTGTGAGTGCTATATCTCAGAAGTATAAAAAGATGCTTTGTTTAATGAAAGTGGTGTTAAAACAGATCATGAGAATGATCTCAGACTAAGAAATTGTACTTCAGTTCAAATGATGTTTGGAGGAATGATTGCCAAGTGGCATAAACCCGTGGGGTGGAAAGTGCTAAATGCCTGCATTAAAAATGTATTATGTATTTTTTCTTGTAGAGAAGTAGTTTTGTTGAACATTTTTATCTGTGAACATGTTTGCTTAACAAAAACAGAATTGGTAACCATTTTTATTCATTCATTAAGCTTAATTTAATCAAATATTTATTTTTTGCTGCTGTTTGATTTCTGCTTTCAGTTTTTTTTTGTAAACTACCCTTAAAGGGACAGTTCACCCAAAAATTAAAAATTTTGTGATCATTTGTTCCAAATCTGTATCTTGTAACCAAAACAGTTCTTGGACCCCATTGACTACCATAGTAGGAAAATAACAATGTTAGTCAAAAGTGCCCCAGAACGGCTTTCCTACATTCTTCAAAATATATTCTTTTGTGTTAAACAGAACAAAGAAATAAAGCAGTTTTTCCAACTGTGGTAATCAATGGTGGGCCAAGAATTGTTTGGTTACGAGCATTCTTCCAAATATCTTTCTCTTTGTTCAGCAGACCAAAGATATTTATACAGATTTGGAACAACTTGAGGGTGAGTAAATGATTTTTGGGTGAACTGTCCCTTTAAGTTCATGGTAAAATGATACGACAGAGCAAGTGAAATAGAAAACAATACATTATGAGGTAGATGAGAAAAATATCCCTTTTTTACACAAACTCTTCTAACATGCTCCCTTATTTGTAACCTGTCTTTAAGCGACATTATGAGGAGTCACAGTGGAATGTGTCAGGACTTGCCATGTGAATTACAAGACGCTTAGTTTTTACTGCAGTTCCCATTCGAGTCTGTTCTGTCTACAGCCAACTCTTTCTCTAAGTTCCCCTCCGCTGGCTCACTGTCCTCTGAACTGCCTTTGCTCCGTCCTCTGTGGTCACTTTGCCAGCTATGCCCACTGTATTTATATCCATTGACCGGCCTTGCGTTAGGGTAGCGTGACCTATTGAGATACAGGATCTCCTTAAAAGCATACCTGAACTCTGGGCTCCTACAGTAGATGAGTGGATTGAAGGCTGAGTTAGCATAGCCTATCCAGTTTAAAATTTTCAACGTCAAATCGATGTTGCCCATCTTATGGGATGCCACGTTTAGTACAAAGAATGGCAGCCAACACAGTGTAAAGACACCCATGATGATGCCCAGGGTCTTCAAAGCCTTATGTTCCTTCAGGCAGAACTTGGGCTTCTTGACGGTCCTCACTTCACAGTGGCCGCCCATGGCACCTTCGTCACTTGACAGATTTTTGCCATTAACATTTTGAGCATGGAATCTGCCTTCAGTTTTGTTGATCTTCTTCAGCTGCTTTCTCGCCTCCTGAAAGACGCGGCTGTAGACGAAAACCATGATGACCAGCGGGATGTAGAAGGAGATGATGGATGAGGTGATGGCATAAGTGGGATTGACGTCAAATTCGCAGCATGAGGTGTTATTAATGCGATTTTTTGCTTCCCCTTCGACAGAATTCCCCAACTTCGTGTAAATCGGCAGGAAGGAAGTCAGCCCAGCGATGACCCACACTAGGAGCACCACCACACGAGCCCTGCATTTCGTCAGCATGGACTGGTAGCGGAAGGGTGAAGTGATAGCGAGGTAGCGATCCAGAGCAATGACACATAGTGTCTCAATGCTGGCGGTGACACATAAAACATCTGTGGCTGTCCAGAAATCGCACCAAAACCTGCCAAAGTACCACTGGTTTTGAATAATGTAAATAGCACCAAAGGGCACCACTATTAATCCCATGACCAGGTCAGCGCACGCCAGTGACGTAATAAAGCAGTTAGTGACATTCTGAAGCCGTTGGAAGCGGGCGATGGCTGTAATCACCAACACGTTGCCAAAGACAATAGTCAGGACCAGTAGAGACATGACAGTGCCCAGCACCACCCGTTCTTCGTTGCTGGTGAAGTCTGATGCTGAGTGGTTTGAACCATATGAGATGTTTGCACATGCAAGAGACGTTTTGCTTCCCATTATCTGACAGAGTTAAGAGAAAACATGAACAGAGCATAATATTTGTTTACTGATACTGCCTATAGGCTAACGAAAGTAATTCAACAAGTGTTAGTGTGCACAAGCAATTTAAGTTTTTGAATAATTACTATTATTAAAAAAACATTACATTTTGTCAATTTTTGTACAAACCTTCAAAGTCTTCCACCTCCACTTCTCCCATGCAAAGTTTTGTATGTTCTTTAAATGTCTATCGGGCTGCTCTGAACAAGTAGATTCCCCTTCATTGTGTCTTTTAGTGCTTTCTCGCTCTCTCTTTTTCTTTTGCTTCCTCTATGTCACTACGGCACCTCTCACACACATCGCTGTTACTCTGCTGAGCTGTTTTACGTTGAATGTGGCTCCCAGGCTATTTGTCAGAGCCCTTATAACATTCTGAGATGACATCACAACTGACTCCCAACCAATGAGCTGCCTGGCCAGGAGAGTAAGGTTAAAGCTGCGCTGTATTTATGCTGACTGCCATACAGGACTAACAACACAGACATAAACAGTGAGACTCTTTCTTTTTGTTTTTCTTTTTTGTTTATGTTCATATTTGTTTATTAATTAAGCTCATAAATCAAACTTAAAAGTATGCAATGAATTGGTGCATTGCAAGTCCAATCACTTGCAGTATTTTAACTTTACTTTGTGAATTTGGCAAACCCTTACACAATGTCTAGGTAATGTTGGTATTAGTTGTATTGACTTTGCTTCTTGAGAGTCAGACCTGTGGCCGGCTCTTAAATGCTTTAATAAGTAAAAGATGTGGATGTGAGCAGAATCATCTGTTTGTTGTCCTAACATCACTGAAATCCTTTAGACGTCAAAATGTATTCAAACAGGTCCTCCAGAAGCCAGGGACTTATGCCAGAATTATTAAACACTAGTGAGGAATCAATCCATATTATCTCTCTGATGGCCATGAAATGCTTAGAGCGGTGCTACAATGTGGGGATTAGAGGGCGATGGTCATCCATTGTTTTTTGAACGGGTGGAGATAAGGTAAAATGTGGTTGTGATGTGTCTGCAGACATAATACTGTAGCAAAGGTCAGTAAAGACATTAGGTCAGAGGAGAATTGAACTTGTGGGCTTCTTCTGAACATCACTTTGGATGAGTGGGAGGAAAATAAGATGATGGGTTAAAGTGGGATTGTGACACATGAATAGGGCTCCTGCATGTGGTTTATGATGAGGAGCATTAGTAGCACAAGTAGGTTTTGCCACCTGTGAGTGCCTGGAGAATCAGTCAGACGACACTTAAAATTATGAGTTTAAATCACTTCAAACAACAATTGAAACAGATTTTAAACTGTACTAAATGTAGTAAAGGCAAGTGAAATGACATGTCAAACTGCCGTAACAGCAAAATCACCAGTGTTAAAAAAGGTCAAATTAACTCTCACAGTGTATATACTGTATAATCCACACTTTGAAAGTGTGTAACACTCACAATATACACTGTGAGTGTTAATTTGACTTTTTTAACACTGGCGATTTTACTGTGATCTTTCAGTAAACTATAGCTAGCATTAGCAAAAGTTTGCATGCTAAATGTGCTTTGCAGTGTTTTGAAAACGCCGACATAATCTTTTAATAAATATAACAAAACACTAAACACAAGTTTTCCTTTTGTCATCTTGCACAGAAACTAGCTACTCTCACCATTCAGTCCAATGCAAAGCATGCTGGGAGTTAGAACTCCCCTGCCTAGTTTCTCAATGAAAATTATTTATGTAGTGAAAACACAGTGGGGTTACATACATTTTTGGTTTACAAATATAAGTGTATTGTACACAATCAAATTAAGATGTTACAAAATGTTCAAAAACATGAATGAGTAAATAAATTCACAAATAATTTAACCTCACATGGTTGGGAATAGCCAAAATCCAGATTTATTGCCTTAAGCAACTGGACACTGAGTAGATAATCAGGGCTTGACTGTGGTTTTATAAGGCCCCTGAGCAAATCTTTGGAGACTCCCTTAAATACACATACACACTTTAAGAGACAGTAGGGATTTCACCAAAGGTAAAAAAAAGAAACGCAGTTTTGGTAGGATAACTTTGACAGTTTAAAGGGATAGTTCACCCCAAAATAAATTATTCTTATTATTTACTCATCCTTTTGTCATTTCAAACCTGTATGCTGTTCTTTTTTCTGCAGAACAAAAAAAAGATATTTTGAAAAATGTTGGTATACAGTTAGTATGCATATTAAATACAGTATGTGGCCACAGGGACAGACATGTGTCAAACACATGTAACCATTATCTTTGTCTGCAAGATAACCAATATTGTAATTCTGTTGTTGTTAAGTCTTGTTAGAAAAGCGTGGACATTTAAATTAAAGAAACAACCAGGAACTCTGTCAAGAGAAGTAGATCTATCTTGCCTGTCCATATCAAACAGACTGTTTTACATGTCAAATTATGTGGCCACAGAGACAGACATGGGTCTGAACACACACATATTTACAATCCCCAAAATGTGTATATCCTGTTTTGGACAGTTTCGCTTGTGTTTCGATTGTGGAAATGGTTTTAACACTTTTAATGCACTGATTTGGAGAATGATAAATAAAAACACAAGAAATATGTAAGATAAATAGGAAAAATTAACATAGGGATTTCTGGGGAGTAAACTTACACAACCTCAGTTCACTTATCTGCATGTGGATAGGTTCATATAAATCTACTGTTTACTTTCTTTTTATCTTCAAAACGTAAAAAAATTCCAACACCCCCGCCTTTTGGAAATCCAAAGCATGCTGCCAAAGTTATAAAGGGCACTGCTGAAAAAAAGAGTAATGCTAGAATATGCTCTGGAGACATGGCCATCCGTGAATACTGATGTGGATGCTTTGGTTTTCAAATTGTGTGTAATTGGCACTGTAGCTTGGTTCATATTGGCTCAACATCACAGGCACTGTGTCTCACTGTAGGCGTGTGTATCTCTGCCTTGGTCCTCTGACTGTGGGAGCTGAACTCCTCCGAGAAATGAGGGGGCATGTGGATGTGTCTTATGGGAGGGAGGTTGTTTGTAAAACCTGAATTACCACTGCAACTATCATCTGCCTCATGGGTTAGACACTTACAGGTGTGGAGACTCTCTTGTGCTTTTAAATGTATAAATAAATAAAATTTATGATGACAGGTGACATCATTTGCCACAGCTTTCAGATGTGGTCCATCCAATCACACATTTTGTTTCTTTTTATTTGGTCAGTTCAATAACCAAGCTTTCTGGTTTTAGACTGTTGTATATTTATTGCTCACTTCTGTGAAGAATTCGCAGTTATGCAGTGCATGTTGTAAAAGTACAATGCAATGTAAATGGGACACCTGAAAACGACTTTATTACGCTCCGCCGGTTTAGGCATGTTTTTGGAATTCTCTGGAGCTTTCGGGTCCCTATAGTGCTTCGCATTGATACTGAAGATACATATGGCACTATATGCAAATGAACATTATCAAAATGAACAAAGGCATTTCAGGGAAGCTTAACCCCATGGCCCTTAATAACAACCAAAGGCTAGAAAAGATGTTTCTAGGCTTATCATGCATGAGATGTACCTGAAGGGATCTGGAGGGCTATAGAAGAATACCTATTGCCGTTTCTTTACTTAATGCCTAAGGCATTAACACACTACTGCTATAGTACTGGTCCAAAGAATAATAACTCATTTGATTTGCTGGCTAATTAATTGTTTTTCAGAGTTCTTTGGAATAGATTAATTCTTGAGTTTAATTGGCTGGCAAATGTGATGATTATGGAAAAGTGTTGATTATTTTGATTATTATAAGTTTCTATAACTGTAATGTGTATGTGTGTAATAGAGAGAGATACAAAGGAGAGAGGAACTTGTTACTCAATATTTGCTTATGAGAACTATTAGCAACATAATCTTTGAATGTTACAGGGGTTGAACACGCATTGTTATAGAGGTCAATATCAACTGTGAAAATATATGTTGTGGTTATCTTTTGTTACTACAACTGTATATATTGTCTAGGTTGAATGCCAAAACACAATTTCGAACAAAGTGTGCCAGAATAAGTTGTGTTTAGCACAGAAATTGGTGAGATGGGTGACTTGTCAGATTTCCAAAGACAAATAGTGGTAGTCCATTTATCAATAGAATCCGTAACCTTCACAGCCCAACTGTTGAGTGTTTAAAGAGCAACACTGTGAACCATTATGACAGGAGCGAGAAGAAGATTAACCTCTCTGAAGCAACTAATAGATGTTCTGATAGATAAAACATTACACTATAAAGTATAAACTGTCATGATATATGGAGGCAGACACGGAAACACAGGAAAGGAGGACCCAAACGCAGACAGCAGGTAAGGGGTTAACAAGACATTTATTAACAAAAGACAAAACAAAAACCCACGAGGGAGCAAAATACAAAGGACAAGGTAGAACATGGCGGAGTTACAGGAACACGGACTAAACTACACTGGACAAGACTAAAGATAAACACTGACATCAGGTACATATAACTGGACTAAACTACATTGACCTCAAACAGGAACTCACCACATGAAACGAATGACAGATAACAATAAACCAGCACAGGACAGAAAACACAAGGGCATTATAAAGGGGATAAATCAAGAAGGAACAGGTGCGGGGAATGAAAACATTAACCATCAATAATGGGGAAACGAGAGGGCGGGGACAAAGACGAGACCGGAGAGTATGACAGGCCACCATGCCAAAATATCTCTCTCCACATGAAACATGGGGTTCTGTCACGATCCCGCCACTAGACCCACAGAAACATGACAAGATGCGACAGAATCATGACAATAAACTATTCAAAAGTTTTATGAATGCTTTTTATGCATTTTATGAATGAAAGCTGTGTTAGAGGCAAATCATCTTATTAAAAGATATCACCTAGTTCCCCCTCTGTTCATATCCGTTGTCCAACCTCTGTATTTAATACATTATGCTAACATGTCATTGATTTAAAACACATATAACAAGATTTTAATGTATAGCATGTGCCCTGTGGTTGATTAACAGGCTTTGTGTTTACTAACAGGTGCTCACGGGCGAGTTTGGAGACCATTGGAGTATAATGACATCATGGATGGTGCACATCATGAAATGCAAGAGACATTTCAAGCCATGAAATAGACAAAATACAGACAGAGAGAGGTATAGTGAGAGATCTCAGGGGGGTGGTTGAATGTTTGAAAGTGGAAGTGGGGCTGTGTGCCAATATAAAGACAGTGATGGACCCAAGCAGGAAAGGAAAGAGAGAGTTAGAGACAGTGGCTGTATAAACAAGTGTGAGGGGTTGCCCTAGTTTCTTCAACTGTTGTTGAGAGAGATACGTGTGTAAATCTGCTAGACTAGTAGACAGATGGTCGAGTCATTTCCTCCACCATTCTCAGGATACCTGGGAAATATCCGCTCTTGGATATGAGTTGGAACACTCATTCATGCTCTGTGTGCATTTATATTTGCAGTCTGGTTGTCTTTCCTAAATTAGGAAATTGCATTGGTAAATGTTTTTCAGATGTGTCTTAATATATGCAATATTCCTGCTGTTTAATTGTACAAAATAGTGTATTGGGATCGTGATATCGTTTGGATTACAGCAAACTTTTTTTTCTAAATTCTTTACACAGGACCCCAGGCTAAGAACAACTTATAATGACTGGGTGTTTCTATATTGAGGATTTAACTAATGTCAACAAACACCACCTGTATTTAGCCTTGTTTTGGTAGTACCTTCCAAGGAAATCCACAGCATTACAATAATGGACTCCTGTTTACTCAGACTAGCCATTTTTAGAAAACCCATAATGAACCTTTGACAACAACAAAAATCTGTGAATTGTTAACCCTCTTGCTTCACTTGATCTGTCACTTTTTCAAACAAGTTTCCTAAGAAGGTCACCGGTTCTAGACAAACTTTAAAAGCATCTCAGTTTAGAGTTTAGCTGAGAGATAAACACATTCTTAAGAGATGACAGCAGATTCCCTCAACCCTTTCTCTGTGTTGTTTTTTAACCCCTTTTACTCTCCTTCATGTTGGCACATAATGGTATCCCCCATTGTTTTCCTCAGAGATGAAAATAATCAAACTGAGAGAAAAAAAATGAGCTCAAATTCCAATAAAATCATTGACATCCTAATAGAGTTGCAGGGCTTGAGCGACTCTCAGCCACACACAAAGTGTGAATCTGTGAATCTGCCCATTGTGAGAATAGCAGAAGAAATAAATGGAACTATCAATAAATAAACAGGTCTAAACAATGCGTCTTTCAAAGGGGGATAAAATTCTTTAATATTTCTCTCACTCTAAAATGAAAGAGCAATGAATAAATTTCCAACATTTAAAGATGAGAATGGACTTCATAAGAGGCAGTTTGTGAAGACATACATAATAAATGCGGCTGCATTCAGCCTTTCACCTACACTGCTGTTTGATTTTCATTATTAATTTCTAACTGATTCATACAGATTTTCATCTAAATTAAGATGGTGCCTGTGGGGACAAATTAAGTGCTTCCCTTTGTTTTGCCAGTTGGTGGAAAGTACTCGAGACATATCTAATAATTACATCAAATGTTTTGAGCAATGCAAGGTGTGACTGCCAAACTACAAGTTAGTCATAAATTAAAGTTGCTGTAAGCAATTTTTATGTAATGGCACGCGGAAAATGTTACACAATCTAAGTGAAATAGATATCCTGAAATATCAAACGTCTCTGTGACAACACTAGACTATTAAAGGTGCAGTTTGTAAAAAAACACCGATAGAGGGCGCACGATCAAAACAACAACAATGCCGTAGCTTGATGATGCTGTGAAGGAGCATGGAATGATGGGATCTTTTGTCTTCAACTCCACTGCTGATGGCCATCAATCAGACGGGAATGAGAAATCATGTTAGTAGATGAGGTAAAGTTTTATAATCGTTGCGAATAATTGTGGTCCATAAATAAGTGACTGCTCCAAACAAGTTAGTGGCTTGCTAGACGCTAGACACTACTTCCGCATTTGTCCATGACACTGTTGTCATGCTGTTTCTACGTCAGTAAAGGCGGTAACAAAGGGGAACGCCATTGACAGGGGACTACACAGCCCTATGTTTAGAATGGCGATTTTCTCACGATTTATAAGTAGTTGGAAACATTTGAGATATTGTAAGTACTCAGCTGAACAAAATATATAACACTAGCTTAGTTGTTTTTGGATATTCTACTGCAAAATTGTTACAAACTGCACCTTTAACTGAAAATAAACATATGAGTATGTGCCTGTCAATCATTTTGCAAGTTCACAGGGCAGCCCATATGGAAAGCAGGAAGCTGACAAGGGGCGGGTCTAATTAGTGGCTTTATGGCTAAGAGCCTGTCCACATGGAGAAATGTTTAGCTCTATTTGTAAAAATGTTGTATCGTATCAGTGTTTCGTCCAGACGGATCCTTCTTTTTGGGAGCCTAAAAGCACTATTTTTGAAAGTGGGTCCCAAAGTGGATAAGTCTGAAAACGACACCCTTGTGTTTTCGTGTGTATAGCCAATCTGTATATTTTCTAAAATGATGTTATCATCACCACAAGGCTCAACCCTAGTGAGAGGGTTATGCACAGCATAATTGTTGTGAGTTGTTTGTGTATATACAGATATTTCTTGAGACGGTGTGTTTACGGAATTGTTTTTTAGAACGAGGACAAAAGATTGAATAGGGAAAGCTGGAACGTTATTATGGTATGTCGTGGCAACGAATATGGTCCGGTCCAGGTATGTAGTCACAACGTAACTGTGTTAGCTGGGAAGTGGCTTCCACATTTGGATATCTCTATAGTTTCCCGCCCATTGTTTTAATAAGCCTGCAATTTAAAAATAGCCCCGGTGCGGGCAGATTTCACACAACACGTATAACGGGGAGGATGAGCATGTTACAGATTTGATACCAGCCATGTTGAAATCGAGGCAGCGGTGGGAAGTAAACCGCGGTTAAAACGATTAATGATCTTATATGTGAAAGTATAAGCAGAGGACATTTGTAAAATTACACAAGCTTTTGTACTTGAGCTGTGGCGGGTTTCACTCGCGCGCGCACACGCACACACACAGACTCTAACGGTGTTTTTAAACACATCATTTGTTTATTCATGTCACAGACACATAAAATAATCACATAAGTAGGCCGAAGTTACTATAATCAAAAGCGACGAATTACATCGTTCTCGTCTATTTGGGTTGGTTCGGCTGAAAGTGACAGCGCGTCATTTCTTTGGTCTGCGCTCTAAATAGCGTGTTTACTGACATCAGCTATTAGCAACACTATACAATCTCCTTTCTGTGTGTAAATGATATATACGGTGTATTCAGAGCTCCGTTTCAAGCTGCGCGGCTGCCACTTCTGTCTTCCGGGGATGGTACGAGACACGGCAGCAGACCTCGGGACAGCGGGAAAACGGAGAGTATATTACGCCGTAGGCTATACAGTAAATACACACACACACAAGTAGCCTATGTTGGAAACAAGCTGGTATAGCGTTGCTATTCGTGTCTGTGACATGAAAGAAGTTTGTTTGAAATCTTTGCAAATTTATTAAAAATAAAAAACAAAAAAAAGCACATGTACATAAGTATTCATAGCCTTTGCTCAACACTTTGTTGAAGCAACTTTGGCACCAATTACAGCCTCAAGTCTTTTTGAGTATGATGCTACAAGCTTGTCACACGTATTTTTGGGCAGTTTCTCCCATTCTTCTTTGCAGGACCTCTCAAGCTCCATCAGGTTTGATGGGGAGCGTCGGTGCACAGCCTTTTTCAGATCTCTCCAGAGATGTTCCATGAGTTCAAGTCTGGGCTCTGGCTGGGCCACTCAAGGACATTCACAGAGTCGTCCTGTAGCCACTCCTTTGTTATCTTGGCTGTGTGCTTAGGGTCATTGTCCTGTTGGAAGATGAACCTTCTGCCCTGTCCGAGGTTCTGAAGGTTCTTGGCTGGGTTTTCATGATCATTAGCTCTGTATTTTGTGCCATTGAGCTTTTCTTCTACTTTGACAAATGCACCAGTCCCTGCAGCTGAAAAACACCCCCTCATCATGATGCTGTTTCCACCACACTTTACTGTTGAGATGGTATTGTAAAGGTGTTGAGCAGTGCCTGGTTTTCTGCAGACATGATGCATGAAACTGAGATTCATCAGACCAGATAATCTTGTTTCTGACAGTTTGAAAGATTCGTTGAAGTACGTTTTTGCATATTTCAAGTTTTATGCGTCTTCACTGAGCAAAGGCTTGAGTCTGGCCACTCGGCCATAAAGCCCAGATTTGTGGAGTGTTGCAGTGATGTTCGTCTTTCTGTAAGTTTCTCCCATCTCCATGTATCATGGAGCTCAACAAGAGTGATCATCAGCTTCTTGGTCACCGCTCTAACCAAGACTTCATCGATGGCTCAGTTTGGCTGGGCGGCCAGCTCTATGAAGAGTCCTGGTGGTTACAAACTTCTTCCATTTATGGATGATGGAGGCCACTGTGCTCATTGGGACCTTCAGTGCTGCAGAAATTTTTTTGTACCCTTCCCCAGATCTGTGCCTCGATACAATCCTGTCTCGGAGGTCTACAGACAATTCCTTGGACTTCATGGCTTGGTTTGTGCTCTGACATGCACTGTTAACTGTGGGACCTTATATAGACAGGTGTGTGCCTTTCCAAATCATGTCCAATCAACTGAATTTACCACAGGTGGACTCCAAGTTGTAGAAACATCTCAAGGAAGATCAGTGGAAACAGGATGCACCTGAGCTCAATTTTGAGTGTCATGGCAAAGGCTGTGAATACTTATGTACGTGTGCTTTTTTCGTTTTTATTTTTAATAAATTTGCAAAGATTTCAAACAAACTTCTTTCACGTTGTCATTATGGGGTATTTGTAGAATTTTGAGGAAAATAATGAATTTAATCCATTTTGGAATAAGGCTATAACAACAAAATGTGGAAAAAGTGAAGGGCTGTGAATACTTTCCGGATGCACTGTAAATTTCCCTGTCTGTGAGACACTTCCTTCATTCAGCCACACCCCATCATGCTTACCTTCTGACCCCTGTAAATTCTAGTTCTACAGAACGATAATGTAAAAGGTTGTTGTTGCTACATTACAGGCACCTTTCCAACATTTATAAATAGCAGAGAGCCATTTCACGCAGTTCCTCTCTGTTGAGGAAGAGCAGAGTCAGGGGGTGATATTTGTTGAGGTGAGCTGGGGGGGGGTAAATGTGCATGCGGCACTGCAGCGTACCATAGAAATACACACAGTGTGAAGTGCATTCTGTGAAAATTGTATTTATGATTATTATTTTCATTTGGGCAAGTGATGTTTTGAATGTGCTAATATTTGGTATAACAGCCCTGGGAGTCTTAACTGTTGCGTGTATTGCTCTGATTTTTGGTGCTTGTGTAGCTCTAGTTTAGAGTTTTGAAACACTATAGGGAGTACTGACAAGCGAGGAGCAAAAACAACAACATCTATACGAAAGTCAAAGTATCTGTGTTTTCTCACTCCAGGATCCCTCACAGTGGAGTCACCAGTGAGCAGGTTGCAAGTGGAGAGCAGGAAAAAAAACCTGGAGGTGGAGCAGACTGAACACAGATGAGCACATGGGGAAGTGGATGTCTTTCTGGTATGAGCATTTGCTGTCCTTCCAAAAGCTTGATGTTTTATATGCACACTACTGGTCAAAAGCTTTAAAACACTCAAGTAGTGAATATTTACCATTATCTTAAAAATCGTTTGATCTGAATGTTGTCAGGAAAGATCAAATGGAGGCACAAGATTTATTACAAGAAAAGTCACAAAGAAAAAGATCAGAGGAAAAAAAAAACAAGACTCATCAATGAGCGGGATCCCAAAAATACAGTTCGAGTTCATGAGCCCGGCAGGGGGCCGAATCCTGTACTGCCAAGCAAAACACTCCACTAGGGGGCGAGAAATCCAAAACTTTAAGTTTGTGCGCACGGCCAGGGGTAGAGTCCAACTGGCTGGCCAGTGAAGAGGCGCACTGGTGAGTCGAGGGGCGGTGGTGTAAGCAGATGGTAAATGAACGAAATGCTGGACAACTAAAAGGAATAACTAAACAAAAAGCCGAGAGCGGCAGTACTCACTATATCTAGACTGGACTGGACTAGACAAGATGCCGCGATAACCCGCATCAGTAAAACTGGACAGTCTCGCACTGAGCAAGAGAAACACGGGGAAGATATAGCAACCTAACGAGAGAGAAAATAAGCAACAGGTGGACTGAGATAATTATGAGAGGCGGGAGCACAGACAATGACAGGTAAGCACATGGCCACCTGTCAAAATAAAACCCACACGCTAGATAAAACATGCAGATACACGAACACACAGACAACAGAGCCGGGACGATCAGACCAAAGTCATGACAGTACCCGCCCTCCACCGGGCGGTCTCGGGAGGGGCTTACCTTGTAGCCGACGGAGGTCATCGATCAGTGACCGGTCCAGGATGTCCCGAGCCGGGAACCAGCCCCTCTCCTTCGGGCCATAGCCCTCCCAGTCAACCAAATACTGAAAGCCCCTGCCCCGGCGATGGACATCTTGCAATCTCCTAACCATATAGACAGGAAAACCATCCACTAGGCGAGGGGGTGGGGGGGCAGAGGTCGGGGCAACCAGGTTAAGATGGAAGCGGAGCAAAGGTTTCACCCTGGAAACATGAAAAACAGGGCGCACCAGACCAAGAGCGTGGGGTAACTTGAGTTTGACCCCCACCAGACTGATGACTTTAACGATGTTGTTTGGGCCAATGAACCACAGAGCCAACTTGCGAGAAGGCTCACGGAAGGGCAGGTTCTTGGTGGAAAGCCATACCTTTTGCCCACAGATGTAACATGGTGGGGGTCGGCGGTGACGGTCAGCCGAAGCTTTGGTCCATCAGGAAGCCCAGGTCAGGGCTGCCCAGGTCGGGACCGAGGCATCGGGTTCCTGTGAGGGAAACAAGGGTGGGTTGATAACTAATAGATGCTTCGAAAGGGGACATACCTGCGGCCAAAACAGGGCTCAAATTGTGGGCATATTCTATCCAGGGTAGCTGTTGGCACCAGGAGCTCGGATGTTGGGATGTCAGCCAGCGGAGCGCTCGACCGAGATCCTGGTTGACTCGTTCGCATTGCCCGTTGGACTGGGGATGATAACCGGACGACAGACTCGCTGTAGCCCCGATCTGTCGACAAATTAGACCACGTAAGTCGGTAGATTAGACATTTTGCACTGTGCACAAACGGAACAAGCTAAAACGAACTGCCAGATATCCGGACCCAAAATCGCTGACGGATGGCGGCGAGCAATCTCTGAATTCCTGGATGGCAGGCTAGCTTAGATTCGTGGCCCCACCGGAGGACCTTGGGGCGAAGCACAACCGGCATGAACAACCGACCCGCTGGGTATTCCTGTGGCACTTCCTACCCTTCCCCAGGCGATCTACTTTACATCTATTAACCAGGGCCTGAAAGACAGCGGGAGCATTGGTCAGACAGAATCACCAGATACTCTAAATGTCCCGTGGGTGTATTAAAGGCTGTATTCCACTCTTCCCTCTCTCTGATTCACACCAAATGGTAGACATTGCGGAGGTCTAACTTAGTGAAGACCCGAGCCCCGTTCAAAGGCAGAAAACATTAAAGGAAGGGGATACCTGTCCTTAACAGTTATATCATTCAAACCTCTGTAATCTATGCAGGGATGCAGGGAGCCGTCCTTTTTCTGCACGAAAAAGAAGCCCGCGCCAGCCAGCGAGAATGAGGGACAGATGAGGCCGGCACTCAGCGATTCAAGAATGTATACGTCCATGGCCTCTCTCTCAGGACCTGAAAGGGAAAAAAGATGACCCTTGGGGGAGAAGTGCCGGGGAGGAGATCAATTGCGCAGTCATACGTACGGTGAGGAGGCAAGGACGCAGCCCGAGACTTGCTGAACACCTGCCACAGGCTCAAGTACTCCACCTGGACCCCGGTCAAATCAGCCACCGGCACCTGCAACACAGAAGATACAAAACCAGCAGAGGCAGGATCAAGACAAGACGCATGAGAAGACTGACTCAGCTAATACACTATTAGAGCACCAATCTATGTGAGGGTTGTGCTGCACCAACCATGCATGCCCCAAGACGAGGGGAACAAGTGACGAATGCAGGCGTTACAGCACAATCTCCTCGCGGTGATTGCCAGAAATAAGCAGACTTACGGGAGGGTGCAATGAGTGACGCTTTCCATTTGCATCCCTCCAGCGACCAGACAGAAAGAGCGTGGGAAAGCGGCTCCGCTGGCACTCCCCACTGCTTGGCCAGAGAGATATCTAGGAAGTTGCCTTCGGCTGCCGAGTCCAAGAGGGCCACAGATTTCTGCTCAAAGTCACCGTGACAGAGCTGGAAGGAGAGTTGCGTGCGAGAGCAGGGAGAATGTAACATAGTCCCCATGCCCACCAGGACTCCCTGACTCACTTGTGGGCATCGGCTTTTAGTGGGCAGTTGACAGTGATGTGCCCCGGTCTTCCACAGTAGATGCTCAGCCCTTTAAGAATCCGTTGCTGTTTCTCCCAGGGATGAGCCGGAGGTGACCCAGCTGCATGGGCTCAGCGTCGCTGTAGGATGCTGGCTGCGTAGCGGAGGGAGAGAGAGGGTCATGAGCGAGTTCC
This sequence comes from Triplophysa rosa, assembly GCF_024868665.1. Classification (NCBI taxonomy): domain Eukaryota; kingdom Metazoa; phylum Chordata; class Actinopteri; order Cypriniformes; family Nemacheilidae; genus Triplophysa; species Triplophysa rosa. The sequence goes on from NC_079902.1 coordinate 13,472,888, forward strand.
CCAGACAGGGCACGGAGAGAGCGCCGGTGGCAGCGAAAAACTGAGGCGGCTCTCAATCCTCAATACTAACTCAATCATCTCTTCTAGTGATCGGGGAAGTTCGTGAGAGGCGATCTCATCCTGAATGGTGTCGTTAAGCACCTCTAAAAACTGAACTCGCAGTGCGGCGTCATTAGTTTTAAACTAAACTATGGAGTAGTCAGTGACTGAACGACCTCTCTGGGCCAGCCGGACTAAGCGTGAAGCAGCTGCGTCTCCCTGTACGGAGCGGTCAAAAAGCCTCATCATCTCAGTGCGTAAATCCTCGAAAGTCTGACAAAAGGGAGATTGAGTGTCCTAAACTGCAGTTCCCCAGTCTCTAGACCGACCAGTGAGCAGAGTGATTACAAAAGCAACTTTGGACTCCTCCGATGCATATCTACAAGGTTGCAAGGCAAACACCAGGGAGCACTGAGATAAAAACACGCGGCATGAATTGGCATCTCCGTCGTAGGGAGGGGGGCTGCTGGCATGTGGCTCTGGGTCCAATCAAGGATGAGTATGCTCAGGGGGTGACGTGTGCCAGGAGCCTCCGGCTTCCCGGTGCACCTCCTCGACTCGTGCGTTGAGCTCGGCCAGCTGGGAGGACAGAAACTCGTCCTTGCGGGAGGTAGATGAGAGCTGAGTGGCATGCTGCCCTAAGAGAGCGCTCTACTGGGTGAGGGCTGTGCACAAGGGATCTGTGCCCGCTGACCCCATAATCTGGCAAGACTGTAGGAGCTGGAGAATGCCGGTAGGAAGACAGGGGCAGATGGTGACGGGACACGGCCTGGAAAACAGCGAAGAGCAGAAAATACGCACAGCAGCAATGGAGTCTGAATGAGTCGCTGGACAACTAAAAGGAATAACTAAACAAAAAGCCGAGAGCGGCAGTACTCACTATAACTAGACTGGACTAGACAAGATGCGGCGATAACTTGCGTCAGTAAAACTGGACAGTCTCGGACTGAGCAAGAGAAACACGTGGAAGATATAGCAAGGTAACAAGAGAGAAAATAAGCAACAGGTGGACTGAGATAATTACGAGAGGCAGGAGGACAGACAATGACAGGTAAACACATGGCCACCTGTCAAAACAAAACCCATACGCTAAACAAAACAGCCAGACACACGAACACACAGACAACAGAGCCGGGCCGATCAGACCGAAGTCATGACAAATGTAGGTGCTTAAAGATGCTGTGTGTCATTTTCTGGAGGACATATTGACAGAAATACAATACAATATACATAACTATGTCTTCTGAGGTGTAAATTGACCTTACATAATGAAGTGTTATGTTTTTATTACCCTACAATGACATACACCATGGGTCCCCTTACATGGAATTTGCCATGTTGTTTCTACAGTAGCCCTAAATGGACAAACTGCTCTACAGAGCGCATTTCGTAAATATGTTATCTCTTTCGACAAAGAATTGAAAACGTGACCACATCTTAGTTCTGCGTCAGCCGCCATATTGCCTTAAAAGGGAGGGGTGGAGTGAGCCGTTGGTTTGGAACCTCACCGCTAGATGCAGCCAAATTTCATACACTGGACCTTTAAATGTCTGAAATTACACAAAAATGTCATTTATTAAAAATGTTTTTTATTGTGTGTATATCTCAACTAGCAATAATTAATCCTACTGGCAACATCCATATCCTGTGTACTTTCTAACCGCGTTATTTTAAAATGGTTTTCGCACTCTCTGTTTAAGATCAGTTAACTTATATTCATCTATTCATCAGTTTTGGTCTCACTAGAATTACTCTGTATCCCAGACGCTGTTCCTGTATATTAGTCCACAGATCAGCAGTTCTCTTCATTTGAGAACCTCTGCATGGTCTCACCGCTGAGAACTTTAATGAGGTCTCCTGGAACCCAGCCCTCCACCTCAGAACAGTTCATTGTTCTGAGAAAATGAACACTGCGGGATTATTAGTATCACTGACAGAACAGATTAAACAGTCCTGTCCTTTTCATGACATTTCTGTTCTTTTATTAAGTGAATTTAGAGGATTACACAGATCCTCAGACCCTAGCTGGCCCTAGTGAAGTTTAAAAGAAATATGAAATGTGAAGGTGTGTTTGTCAAATATGGCAGTGAGTCTGCTCAGAAATATGGCAATAAATCTTAGTGTCAGAAGAGTTCAACACCTGCGAGAGGAAATTCCTCATGCCTAAAGCACGTTCAAAATGCATTGAAAGGTTCACTACAGTCAGTTTGTGTAAATAGATTTATAAAGGTCTGTTTTTGTGATGTCAAGAAAAAGAACAGTGACTTTAGATAAAAGTGACCTGCTATCTTGACATTCCTTTAATTCCCCACATTTGTTTCAAGATCTTTTTTGGTATCAGGGTTGTTTACTCCCATGACATAATGCTTCATGTTTATTTTTTATATTTGTGGCTGGTATCATGAGCTTCTGTCCTACGATCCATTTAATGTCAACAATCAAATTATTTTTATTTTGTTCAGTCTGAAAGTTTTTCATAACTCCAAATCTAAAGAACTACGAGTTACTGTCGTTGTTAAACTGAGAGATACTATCAAACATGTTCATGTCATTTCCTTGAGAATAGAATGTTCATTCTATTGTGAGAACAAATTACTGATTGGCCACTGGTCACAGATGGAAAGAAATGACAGAACATGATGGAACTTGCCCCGGAACATCTTATTATATGATCTGCTTGTCATAAAAGCCATTTAGTGCATTTCATTTAACAGAATGTTCTACACCCAGATTTGATTTGGCAAATGTTATTTTTAGCTATTAGATTTAAGGTGAAGCGCCCTATTTTCACGATCTAAGCGCATGGTTTGAAGCGCAAGGCGCAGGTGCACTCAGGGTGTGTCCGAATCCACTTTTGCTAATTTAATGACAGGAAAATGGTCGGCGTGCCCGGGCGCATGGTCTAAACGAGTTGTCCAGATTCTCTTAATGAGTAATGGGTGTTTTTTGGGTGTACGTGCAGTAAACCAATGAGAGTCTCATCTCTCATTCCCTTTAAGAGCCAGTTGCGCTCGCACCATGGCGGATTCACTACATGGCGGAATTTGCAATCGCAAAGACTGGACGCTTCTCTAGAGAGGAAAGGTATCTGCTCGTGCATGTGGTTAAAGCGCACGAGCAGATCATCTACATGACAAGCCAGATTTTTATCTTTATGTACACAATAATAATCTTTTACACTGTACTTTTATATTTGGCATGTTTGTGTGCTGCTGCGCTTCCCTCTGTGTAATAAGCAAAGTGAAAGCGCGTTGTATGTGGACCCGCCCAGAGGCGCTCTTTTTTTAAACAAAAAAAATATTGCACCATTGACATAGATTTTAGACCAGGTTTGAGTTGGTCTATGGCGCAGTCTATTTTCAGTTCCTCAAAATAGCAACGCGCCAACAATGCGCCTGAGCACACCTCTTTTTTAGACCACGGGCGCACAAATGAGTGCAAATGCATTTGCTATTTAAACAACGTGGCGCAGGACAGGAAAATGAGAACTGCGCCGGGCGGAAACTAGCAAAAACACTTGCGCTGCGCCTTGCCGGGTGTACAATAGGGCCCGAAGTGTGTAGTGTCTGCAGTCTGCAAGTGGGCCCGACATAACATCATTGGCTCGACAAATGGCATTAGTTTGGGACAGGACTATCTGTTTGTTCGACAAAAAGGGAGATGGTGAAAGTGTTTAAAACTTGTGAAACAATAATTATTTTAGCAGAAATTAAGGACTTCAAGAATTTGAAGAAATCCACGGCTCAGTGCGGAACACAGTAACATTTTGCACAACATAGTTCCTTATTCTGTACAGTTCTTACTGATTTTTTCACAAGCATGACCGCTCCAATCCGGGGGGGATTCTAGGATTTTCATTTAATGAGGGCTCAACCCCCAATGAGAATGAGGGTATAACAGTAAAAAATAAAAATAAATAAATAAAATAAAATAAACGTTTGACTAACAGGGTATGATGGTAAACTTATTGCAGCATTCCACTGTATTGCATAGATGGTATAACATTTGAGTACTGAACAAGCCAAATACGAGTCTTCATGCACACACACCTGTTTATTGTATAAACACAAAATTTTACTGTTAGCATTTCTAGTACAAACTTCTTTCCATGTTCAAAACCTTCCAAACACACCTTGGGCCAGTTGCATAAACTGCTTAGACTAGTTTTACATGTTAGTCATCTTATGTCTTTCTTCAAGACTGGTCATAACTTCTTTAAATCAGTAACATAAAAAGGTAGATTGGGCAAATTGAAATATGAAAAGTAATACTGATTAGTCCTAACTAATTTCTAGTCTGTAAGAATAGCAGTTAAAACGCAGTCTTAACTTAGCGGCTAAATTTATGGAACTGGGCAATGTCTTGTCCTCTGATCTTCGCACAGCGCCTCGGTCTGAGGATTGAAGAATGCGCTGAAAGACGGGGAGGAGCCTAAATCTGCCGGCGTTTTCATGTGAAATTTAAAAGGGACTGAGTGCACAAATTTGTGTACAGTTTATGGAGAATCGTAGAATTTTTGGGGGGCCTGAGTAGAAATGTTAGTGGGGCTAAAGCCCCCCTAGAAATGGCCTAGCGAAGCCCATGATAAAATCCATATAATGGAATTCATTTAGAATAAAAAAGGGTTCCCTTGGGTTTCACGTGGGTGTTCGCTCCCCCTGTTCCACTGCTCAAAGTTGCACCAGACCGCTCCGCTCCCCGCTCACCTACAATGTCATCCCGCTCCGGTGAAATCGCTCCATGCTCGCTCAAATTAAAAATTCCTCTGCATGCCTAACACCTGTCGTTTTCAAACCGAAGCCTTACCCCTCGTTTACACCTCACGCATCTGCGGCACGTTACGGCTCCGACGTAGGGTTAGGGTTAGGGTTAGGGTTAGGTATGATTACACTACTGCTAACACTATGAAATATTACAACTTTCGAAACTGTTAATTTTCAGGAAAATGTTTCAATTAAAAGAAAAAACTGACAACTAGACAGACAGACTGTAGCCGATATGAATCATTTGAAGTACATTATATTTTTGTCACATGTCTGTTGGTATAGGAGGTTGAACCTTAAACAAGCTTGGAATGTGGGATGAGGTCTGAAGAAGGCTGGCCAATGAAAGGAACAATGATGACTACAAATACCATTAGTGTGACAAAGCTGGCCTAAACATCCCCGCTGGGCAAGCACACTGGCACACACACACATTCACAAACAATACACTTACCTCATTCAGCCGCTATTCCTGCCGTCAGAAGACGGGTGCACACGTTGTCCGATGGTACATGGACATGTCAGTCATTTAACACTCTTCCTATGGTATCCATAACCCTGAACATTTCATACATGCACACTTTTTACTTTGTTTGTTTGTGTTGTTAGTCGGCCTTCTGGGATCAGGAACTGTGGCGGCCGATACCCCTGCTCCGAGCGGCACCCGGTTATGACGTCATGATGAAGGCCAAAGAAACCATGGCTTATTTTTATAGGGGCGCCTGTGTGGTTTTGTCATAATTAAATATTATTGTTAAGGATTATATCTGGTATGACTATGCTGTTTATATTTTCACGGTAGGAAATTTGTTTAGTATTGACCAAAAATGTATAATAAATGTTAAAGTAACATTTACCTACTTTACTTAAGACCTAAAGTACTTAACCTACTTTAAGTCACTTACCTGTGTATGGTAGATTTGGTTGAAGCGAAGGGGTCTGGCCTATAAAAGAGGAGGCTTGTTAACCAAGTCGTGAGAGTGCAGTTGTGGTGCCATCTCAAAACCTCTAAGCGAGTATACTGTAGATACCGTGATATATTTGTTTAGTTGGATTTTCCCTTTTTATTTCCCACTTTGTCGTTTCATTGGTATTTTGGATATTTTCTTTCTGGTTCATCTGTAAATACTTCACCTGTGGACTGTGACTTTGGCACTGTAAATAAAGAACACCATGCACAATTGTGCGGTTGCTGAGTGAGCCATCATTTATTTTACATCACACGGACACTTACCACGTCCTCAAGCAGGCAACCAAGCTTGCTTTATCACAATTAGTGTTGTACTCGTATACACAAGTGTCTTGTGCAGGTCAAGCCTATATAGTAAACATCCTGTATTGTCATTTATTGCCTGGGGTGGTGTGGAATGATTTTAACAGGCACTTGTTTCACACGATACATTTTAATATAGTTTCATAAACAGTCTTGGGCTCCTCCTTAGAAAAACATTAGATAACCACAAATGCCATTACATGTGACATTCAAGTGACTTTTTATTAGTTAATGATACGATTCATTTATTTAGTTCTTTGACTTTCACAATGTAAAAAGAAATATAGAACGGTCGTGCCCTTAGCCATTTCTCTATCCCACTTAAGGAATTTGGCTAATGTTGCACTAAAATTTAAAGCTGAAATATGAAATGCATTACAATCGTTTGTTACATTTACCGGTCATAAAAGGTAGTGACCGGAACATTCACCCCATCCTGCCTGCTGTCTGTGTCAAACACTTTCCAAAGTCTATTCGTAGTAAAGCCTGCTTTCCATAAACCATCTGCCAGCTATAAGCATCTCTGGCTCAAGAACTTTCTGAATTCTCTGGACATTGTTGTAGCAAGTTTTACAAGTGGAAAAGAAGACACTTATGAGTTTTGGAGCAGGACTACAGTATGTTCTGTCCGCCGTGTCATGTTTATATCTGGGAAAAAATATTATTTGCAAACTTTAGTCACAGAAGAAGATGGAAGATGTGTTTGAAGTGAATCACTTGATGACATTTGCAAGCCCCCATTACCAAACATGTCATTTAAACTTTTCTACAACCTAAATGTGCAGAACATTCTGATCTCCTTTTATTATGTCATTTTAACAACCTCTTCTATGACTTCCCTTTAAAGACTGTGGCACACCCAAAGCCAGAGGTCAGAGACATTTGTTGCGTGTTGGGTCAACCATTGTAATTGTAAGAAGGGTGGATGCAGTGTGGAGGAAGAGCTTTTTAAGAGGACTGGAAGTTGGAGCTCTGCATTTTATCTACAATAGTAGTATAGCTGATGTTGAGTCGAGGGATGATGGGTTGCTCAGGCTCCAAAGGTCATATGATGCATTGTGCTTGCGTCTCATTTTATTGATATTCTGTTAAGCAGGGACGTGCAAGATAAAATAACTCTGTCACCTTGTGATCCACCAGCCTTTAATTCTTCTTTGTGTAAGCAGTGCTTTCAAGGCAAGATCTTAACCTCCCCAGTCATGCAGGGTTTTATGTTATGCTGATTATAAGGTTTCTGTATTTATATTTGGAGAGCTGACCATGATGAACCTTAACTGCTGAATGTAATCATTGAAATTATACAGAGTTATGTATGTGTTTTTGTACAATGGTCATGGGGGAACACGCATGATAAAATAAATAGCTTGAATACACTGTAAAAAAAGCATCTGCCAAATATATAAATGTAAATGTTGGATGTACTGAATGTCTCTTGTCCCTGTGTGTATATCCTGAAAGCAATGCAAATCAGCATTGTGAAGAAACTGTATATAGCATTTAGTCCATGCAAATAGTATCATCGTTTCAAAAACATTAAATGCCATACCGAAGAGCAAAAAGGCTTTTAACATTACTGTTTTTGCATAATTGTGTAACTCTTAACATTTTTTTTAAAATCTCTCAGGAGGTTTTGGTTATTATTAGTGGCCACAGATACAGTAGGTGCCCCAAAATAGGATCTCCCAATGTGTGCCTGTGAGCCCTTCACAAACCCTTCCTCCACCCTCAGTTATTTGATTTTTAAGCAGAGAGATAGTCCAGTTGGTAAAGTGTTGCGTTAGCAGTGCAAAGGTCATTAGTTTGATCTTCAGGGAATACACGTACTGACAAAATGTACTTTGAAAGCATGTTGCTTTGGATAAGAGCATCTGCCAAATGTGTAAATGTAAAAGTATACATGGAGATTTAGAATTGGAGAACTTAAAATAAAATCATCTTTAATAATATTTCAGATGTATGCTTACAATGTTCAGTCAAAAGTTATTGTATGACTGTTTAATGAGGAAATAACTTATTGCTTCTTTAAACATTACTTGTCAGTTTTCTGACTCCAGTGTTCAAGCAGTGCTAAGCAAAACACTCTACACACAGAGAATCACACATTTTAGTCTGAGTAGATTAGATTGTTTTACAAAGAAATGTATGTTCTTGGAAATGTTGAGAATTTATCTGCTAAATCTCTGAAGAGAAAGTCATGCCAGAGACAGAAAGATCAAAACATGCCTGAGGTGATTTGTTGCAATGTCATCAATAGGCTTTTCGATGTTCATTCTTAAGTGATTTGTATTTGAGAAAATCAACAGCTATGTTTCAAGGAAATAGATGTGAACATTATAAACACGTCTTCATTTGTGTGTCAGTGTTTACAGATGAACATTAAACAGATTATGTGACTCTGAATCCAACGAGGCTTCAACCTTCAAGATGTGGAAAGACTTAGTCTTTGTTTAAGCAAGCTTGATTTAATATTATCTTGCCACGCATAGACAGAAGAATTTATGATAGAACTTGTACATAGGTCTAGGTACTATGATGATGTATATCTGGTTTACATTATGCAACCTCTTAGGGCCCAATTTAGCAGTCCTGGAAGTTTTTAAAGTTATAACACCATCAATGAGAGACATGTTGCTGTGATAGACTCCTACCACCTTTCAAAGATCAAAGCCAAGCTAATCTGCAGGTAGGCTGCCATGTACAACTAGTACTATGACATCAAATTGAGAGTAGATCAGATATATGGAAGTTGTAATCACCCCTGTGCTATTTTCATGCCATTAGATAAAGTGCATCAAATCAGTTGCTTGAAATTGACAGTCTTGTCTAAATGATGACATGAGGGAAGAGATCAAGCACCAGGTCTTAGATGAGTTTATTGAGATTGATATATAGAAGTAGTGCAGAGGACTAGTTCTGTGTAGGTTTCCAGCTTCAAAATAAGATTAGATTTAAGGCAAGATTCTGAGGAAAATTGAGAACCACCAAAATTTCCCAACCTTTTTTGTCTGATGTTGACACTAAACCTCACATGTATTCTTTACATTACATTGTTACTTCCTCAGTCATGTGTTTATATTCAGGTTATATGCAGGTATATTATGCTGAGAGTGTCATCCACAAGTTGAAGTTATTCTTCCTTGACCTAAAATTGAATATAATGGATTCATGTTTTATTCTGTTTCAACAACCAAGCCACAAGACTGATCACACGATCACCGTTTAAATTTGATGTTATTTTACATCATGCACGCTGAGCAACTTCAGGGGAATAGTTTAGGTGATTGTTCCTAGGTTAGTCAGATATGAAAAGAACGAATCATGCTGGGAAAGGTCAGGACATGCCTCTCAAACTGATTTCATGTATGGTCATGTATAGTACAATCCATGAAATTATGTGGTTAGCTGTGGTTTTGTTTTTTTAATGTTGTACTACTCGATGCACATTGTTATAACAAATATGTATGAGTCATGTTTTGGAATTGGCCTTGCCTGTTCTTCCCAAGGCATGGATACGTTCTCATGTCTGTTTTCCTCTTTAGTCAATATTCTGTCTTTTTGTGCATGGTGTATAATTTAACAAGAATACTGAATTCAAATTGGCCCTAAACCCATTTTTCCAGGCCTCCTTATTAAAGCCAACGGATACATGGCCACTTTGAATGCTCAATAATTTCCAACTGCAAAGTCATTTTATGAGCATTGTGCTGCTTTGTTCCCAGCAAAACTAAACAGATCATGGACTCAAAAGACCATTGACTTCATCAATAATCTGCAGCAAAAGATCTTCATAATTAATATGGTCTCAGCCAGATGCCTCACATCCCAGCCCCCTATTTGTAGCGTGAGTGAACAACAAAGTGAAACGGTTCCATTCACTACTTCCTGTCATTGAACGCAATTGATCAGTCTGCATGAAGCTGAATTGGTTTATGCTAATAGAGCGTGTGAGTACTTTATCTGGGGGGGGGTGAATAAAGCACTGTAATATCGTTTAGACAGATGAAATACAATGAGGATCATGAAGAATGCATACAGGCTCATTTCACGTAGAACATTTGTATCGATTTGGAAAAAGGTTACTTAAAGATGGTAAATAACATGGCATCAATGATTCAGAACGGCGTATGAATTAAAGAGCTGTTTTATTTTGTCTCATTTAGCTTAGCTTAAAATATTTTTTGGTCATGTTGCTTTGATAGGCATGTAAGTTAGGTTGAAACCTTTAATCCATGAATTATTGTTCTACAATGAAAAACATAACTTTGTGTCTGCTGTGTAGAATTTTGTTTTTGAAAACCACTATGAAACCGTATTAAAGTGCCCATGAAACAGTGGCGGCGTTTCACCAAAACCTAGGGTATGGCAAAATTTCCTCTAGCCATACAACAACGACATTCCAAAGTAACGGAACCATAAATTATACCACATCATATCTAAACAAAACGTGTACAAGAATCCACAAAACTGAATGAATGCACTAACATGCACAACGACTTACAGATAACAAACCCCTCCCTCATATCGTTAAAATATCTACTAAACCATCTGCCATTTATACTGCGTGTGACAATCGCTGTCGCAGATGTTGTAATTAAAAACCACCAACGACAACGTTAATCGGGAACCTGCAACACAATAGTGTCAAAAAACATGCGTCATACCCACTACACCATTGAAACTGTTGATGACTAAGTGTCGTTTTTACACTCGTAAATATACATACGTAAAATATACATGCTTTCGACGCCCATGCTAGAAATAAACAGACTATAAAAAAAAGCCGTAAAAATAGGGCACAATATACTGTATTAATATGAAGGAATTTTCCGTGTTCATTTTTACAGTTGTTTTACCTGTATTTTACATTTTGCACTGCATTCATTTGCATTTTAGCATTAATAGAAATGTCCGTAAAATAAAGGAAAATGTACTGGTAATTTTCTGCCAGTACTTTATCTGTTTTTTTACGGGATTTTTTTTTACAGTGCAGTAGTCTTAAATATTTTGATTATCTTTAATGAGCATCAATATGCAGAATTTGTTTCCACTGTTTTGTCTGAATGCTAGGTTATGGCAACTGCCACACTCTGCCATACGTAAACGCAGCCCATACCATGAAATCAAAGAAGTCGAGCCACAAAAAAACATGTTGTCTTCATAAGCTTTAAAGAGTATATATTACGAGATCATGTAAATTACATTTCATGCAGTGAGTAATGTTGCCGTGTGTGAATGTAAGCAGTCTGCCAAGTTGTGAATGAATAACAAAGTTATTGGCTTGGAATAAAGGGAGTCGACTCTGAATCATACAAATGAGTCGTGCCCTAGTACGATTCACGAACCGCCGCGGATTTATATCACTACATATAGTCCCCGCCTTTGTTTTGTTAGGACTGCCCGCGAAAACTTCTCTCTTCTCCCCCAAACCAAAGAGTATAGATACCAAGATGCGAAACTCAATAGAACGTTCCATTGCAACACCAGCGCCCTACGAATTCCGCCATTTTGGGGTGAAATTCAACCTAAATGATAATAGATGATGACAAAAGCCTTGGCTCACTAGAAACCATGTCAGTTATAAAGATTTTCACCCCAAAATGGCGGCTGCGCTGTTTCTCAAAAATCCCCAGTTTTGCCACTTGGTATCTATACTTTTTGCCCAAACACTGTAGCTCGTGAGCCTCATTCGCGGTAGACCAATCACAGCAGACTATACCATCTGACCAATCAGATCAGAGTAGACTGCCGGAAAGGAGGGGATTAGATGGATGATTCGCCAAACTAATCATTTAAGAGTCAGTCAAGAAGTAAGGTAAGAAAAACTGCATATTATAACAAAATAAGAGTGTTTTACACCTTGTATGTACGTAAACATGTTGTTGGACACTCCATAAACCAAAATAGGGCTTTAAAAATCAAGGAATATTTACTCTTTAATCAAAATCTGAAAGTGTGCTTTCGCTCGTGCTTAGCGATTTTTCTGTGATGATGTCAGATTGATGGCTTGGGCCCCTCTACTCCAACTGTCAAATCCTGAGAAAATCACCTGTAAAGTTGTGCATCAGAGGCACTGTAGCAGGTCATTGCTAGAAGAAACAGGTTTGTTTTAACGCTCTCTATGGGCCGTTTTATAAAAGCAATAAGCCCCGCGAAGCAGTGGGTTACAAGTGCATTTTATAACAGCTAAGGTTTTAGGCACGCCCCTAGCTGTTATAAAATGCACTGTAACTCACTGCTTCTTGGGGCTTATTGCTTTAATAGATACCAAACTTGAGTAGGTATTTCCCAAAGAGCGGGCAGCAGCGAGTGAAGTTTGTAGGCGTGTTTCCAACCATTTTTGTTCGTGCTGCATCCACTCGCAAAATAAAGTTTTGATATATTTACGGTATGAAATTTACAAAATATCTTCATGGAACATGATCTTTCCTTAATATCCTAATGGTTTTGGCTTATAAGAAAAATTGATGTTTTTGACCCATACAATGCATTGTTGGCTATTGCTACAAATATACCCCTGCTACTGGTTTTGTGGTCCAGGGTCACCTTTGGAAATACATTACAATACAGAAAAAAGATTATTTGAGTATTTTGGATAAACACATTGGGTTAGCTTCTGTTACATTTTTCTTTGCTGTCCCTTTTTATAGTTTGATTTCAGAGTAAATACTGTTTTCTGTATCTGCATTTTTATTTACATTTCTTATTCAGTTATTCAGGACAACACAGTTGCCTGCCATGTGTGCCTGTTAGGACCTGAATATTTCTAAAATCCCCCATTTCATCCTCGTCCTCAATCCCTGTTGTGCTGCAGACAGCTCTTTCCAAGCTGATACTGATAAACTGCAGCTGGCAGTAAACATCTATAATCTCATGAGCTTGAATACAATTTTGTTGCTGTCCTTCCAAAATTTGGGATGTCACAATTTGCTGTTTTTCAGAAAATGGAAAAAAACTGTTCTTTTTAAATGATTAAATACTGCGTTTATCAAAGTTGACAAGCACTTTTCAATACTTTTTATTGGTTTGGTATTTGCAAAACCAAGTGACAAATATAAAGGGAGACTAATAACAATAATTTATGTAAAAAAATCACAAAATATTGAGATACTAGGTTTCAGGTGGACACCCGCGATGTTCAAAAACGTTCCACTGATCTTAAACTTGAAATTAGAATTATTAATGTCTGTTTTTATGCTGTTGGTTATTTATTATTTTCTTTGAATAACTAAGGAAGACTACCCTTTCTCTTGTTGTCATTGTAGTTTGGTAAACTCTGTGAGATGAGCTCACTCCCGCTGATAAGTTGGCCCGCCGTTTTCACAGCACGACTTCCATAGCATGGTAGCCCAAACTTCCCCATGCACCTCCTTCCACCCAGACTAGTTTTTAATTCCCGCTGCTTTGTTTTCCTCAACTATAAGCGGTGATTTGCTTCTAACACCCGTACTCACAGAACGCCAGCGAGCGGGGGAGGTCTGCTTCCTGTTTCAAAGGAAGCTGGAAGGAAATAAAGCATCTTTGAGTTTGAGAAACTTTCCATGTGCAGTTATAGTTGAAGTTGAGAGATTGAGATAAACAGACTTGTGCTACGTGGAGTGAAATGTGATTTTAAACCTGAGTTCCTGGCCGTGCTTTATCTCTGCTGCAGCTGACTGTCCTATTAGCAGCTCACATTCATTTCATGCTTGGATGAGCATGAGAGAAGTTCTAGGATTTGTTGTTTTTGCTGTAGTTTCTCATTCCTCCTTTTTGTATTGGGAATTGTGTGTGTGTGTGTGTGTGTGTGTGTGGGTGTACAAGTGTGTTTGTCCCAGCTGATGCTCTTCCCAATGTAGTTATCGAAGCTATCTAATGCCTTGTCTGAAGAAGGAAATTGGGTTCACATATTTCCTTTTTGTTTTGTGGCGTATCTTTTAAAGCGGAGGTAATCTTGAGTACCTATATAGAGTAGTATTGCATACTTAGTATTTAGTTTGATCAAATTTATAAAAGAGAGAACCAGCAGTACGATTATTTCTGAAAACAGGCGAGCCCCTGGAGCGTGCAGGGGGGGGCGGAACTACAGCACGAGAACACAATACATCATCGCATTATCCCTGCATAACTGTTGATTCACTATTTCACTATCAAGTTTGTGTTGTTTACATAATGCTAGTATGAGCCGATTGCCAACAAAACACAGACATTTGACTCAGGTTCACTTATCGTATGTGGTTCATGTCCGGCATCTTGTAGCGCTGGGACTGCTCCATCTATCAGTTTCAAATGATCTCCAAATCCAGCGTTATATCCACAGTTTATATAACATTCCTCTCCGAAATGCACAACAAACGAAGGAGCACATTGATGGGCGTGCTCTTTCTCTCGCTGGTTGACGCGTGAGCGTGCTCTTTCTCTCGCTCATGCTGAATGATGCATGGGCGTGCTTTTCCGGGACAATTGCCCAATAAGGGACTAAGAAAAGTTGTTACGTAAAAGAATTTCATGTTCGAAAAAACTTCACAAAACCTGTACGAACCTTGGGGGAGTGTATCGAGCACAGAAATACTACGTCATACGCACAACTCATTTTTTGACAAGTTGACCATGTTAAGCATGAGAAGCAAGCGCGTTTAACATTGTAAAGTCAGAATGCATGAAACACTGTTGAACCACCACTTTAAAAACTTCGCTCACGTTTAGTGGGAATAATGAATTGAAGAATGGTTCATTCTGCGCTAGATAAGCCTCCAAATTGATCTTGATTGCCTTGGCAGCGTCGAGCACATAAAGTGTCTGCCAAAATAAAGGCCATTGATTGGTCGTCAGAAATATCATCAGCCTAACTTATGCCCTCACATTTACTGCAACGATGGAATGATGTTTCATATCACTGACCTTCAATTATCCCTCTCGAAATGTCAAACCGTTCGAAGGTGCCCGAGTCCAACATTTCTCATTGATCTGTATTCATCACCTAACAGAGACCAATCAATGTGAAGAATATAATCAGGCTTCTGTTTTATAATTGCAGTAGTTTTATAGTGTGTAGGGGTGTTACTATGGCTAGTGTTTGCAAATACATTCAAACTTCATCTCTTGATCAGATTAATTTACCCAAAAAATAAAATGATTATAAATTATTATAAATGTCCTCAATCTTTCTTCTGCAGAGCACAAAAGATCATTTAATGAATATCAGGTTTAACATTTTAATGTCAGTTTAATAATTTTATGTAACGTTATGACTCACTGTAATGCTTATTACTTGTACAAAAGTTATAGATGTGGTCCTCAAATCTAATGTGATGCAGAACCTACTCCTTGTTGTTTTCATACTCATATTTATTTATTTAATGAACTAATTGAATTATTTAAAACTAATATTAAACCCTAATTGTGCTGACAAAAATTGTTTTTTACCACTAATTGGAGTACATGAAATGTGAACAGTGAGCCACATATTATATTATTTTGCTGGCATAAATTATCTAGTGGCTTTATTTTGGACTATTTGTTTTTCAACATGCAATTGGGACGAGACCATCCCTTCGATACAATCACAAGTAGTCACAGGAGACACATCTGAGATGCATGTTAATACCAGGTGTAAATGGAAATGTGTCTTGGTTAACCTCTTGTCACTACACTAGATATGAAGAGACTCCAGAGAAGGTGAATTATGAGGCTTCGTTTGAAAGTCTCTGAAGATCAGATTTTCTGACAGTACTGGAAATCAGAACAGCAGGGTTGCTACACATTTCAGTGAGAGCAATAAAGTGACGAGACATCATTTTGGCAAACGCTAAAACAACATTTGCCTTCTTTGAAATGGCACTTAAAATGGACTTGTTCCAAAGACAGAAACACAGTCCCAAGGACGTTCAGAGATCAAGATTCTGTCCCAAATGGTGCAGTTGACGATCTTCAACCTTTGTAACGCATCAAAGGCAAATAACTTTAATCCATTAAGCAAAAAAAAAATTTAAGCCACGGCAGAGTTACTCCAGCCACTTTATCTTACTGGTTCATCTGAAATTAAATTGTTTTACTTGTTATTTACAAATTCTACATGAATTTTCGGCCCTAAATTTTATGTTTTATATCTAAAGCTACTGTATAGTTAGGAATGTCTCCCGTTTAACCTTTACCTGCTTTTTCTGACTTAAGGGGAATTCAAATTATAACAATACCTATAACTACAAAAAAAGTAAAGTTTTAAAAATCGTTCTTAATTTAGGTGAATAACGGGCTTCACATCACAACTTTAACAATAAAAATACATTGAACGGTATCATTAGGATCAGAATCAGAGCGATTTTTCCAGCTGATGAACGATAAAACATACTGTTAAACAGTCTCTGGCAGATGTCTAATGTTTAGCTATTCATGTGATTAAAGACTATTATATACTGCTGTAACACTTATACGTCTGAGTAAGCTATCAAAGATTGGATGGCCTCTAACGTTTTACATTTTAATGAGAGTAAGTCAGAAATAATGATATTTGGCCCGATTCTTACTAATAAGTCCTTAGACACTGATCTGGGACCTTTGCGTTCATATGTGAAGTCTACAGCCCAAAATTTGGGTATAACGTTAGACAGGGATTTTAAACTAGACAAACAGATAAACTCTGTAAAGTCAAGTTTTTATCACTTAGGGCTCTTATCTAAGGTCAAGGCTTTTTTATCATTTAATGTTTTGAACAGCTTATACATGTCTTTATTTCATCTTGTCTAGATTACTGTAATGACCTCTATGTTGGTGTCAATCAGGCCTCGCTCTCACGTTTGCAGTTAGTGCAGAATGAACATATTTCCCCCATATTGGCTTCCCTTCACTGGCTTCCGGTCCGTTTTAGAATCGATTTCAAAATTTTATTTATTGCTTTTAAATCCTTAAATGGCTTAGCCCCATCCTATCTATCTGATTTAATTAAACCTCATGTTCCATCCAGGTCTCTGAGGTCTGCTGACCTTATGTTGTTGGCAGTCCCTAGAGTAAGACTGAAGCAAAGGGGAGAGCGTGCCTTTGCTGTAGCTGCCCCAAACTGTGGAATACATTACAGGTATTAGTGCGGATGGCCCCTATTGCCATGTTTAAAACTAGTCTTAAAGCCACAATATGGAAGAATTTTGTTATGAAATCACCAAAAATCACTTACACAGTATGGTATAGTTAATGCAGTTGTGTACTTACATTATTCCAAATGTTCCCAAGAATGTGCAAATCCAGAGAAATTCCTATTTAAAATAATAGCCCGTCCCTTGTCTCCCTTGTATTTGTCGCATATCAGTGACTTAATATCCGGTGCTCTGCACTACCCTCAGTTTCCGGTTGTAGAAAGTGGTTATACAGCATCTGGGATGCAGCATCTGTTGTCCTGTTGTTATGGATCACGATTACTCTTTGGCGAGTAAAGGAAACCCAAAAAAAGCATAAACGTAGGCCAAATGAGGCAAGCAGGCTTATGGACAAATGAAGAAATAAAACAAGGATTAATATCGGTGTGGCATTTTCTAAATGGAGAGAGCTTCGCGACCAACTTGGACTCGACAGAGACTCCACTCTCACATGTGTTTTAATAGACAGGTAAGCACTTTTTTTTATTGTACACGAAATACTCATGCACAGATTATTTGAATAGTCATGAATGCAGTTACCCTATGAAATACAGTATATGTCGCACAAAAAAATTAGCCAATACCAATAACGTTACTTGTAAATGCTGTGGGTTCGTTCAAATTTACTTTTTAAATGATGACTGTATGACTGTTTTAAACAGGTAAAACTTTGTAGCATTACGCTACCAAATCAATTGACAAAGTCCAATATCAGTCGCGGGCTAACGTAGCATTACAGTCAGCGTTTCTTGCAAGCTAATTCATTACGATAACATAAAATAAAATTCATTACCTCGTCCGTGAACATGATGGGCGATCTAAATACGCCTCTGGATGGTGAAAACGACATGTCCCATAATTCCACTCGCCTGCATAACGTCATTTAGCTTCGCCTTTTGTTGTTGTTTCGAAAGTGCGCCATCTAGCAGTCCAAATATTCCATATTGTGGCTTTAAAACACACTTTTATTCGTTGACCTTTAACTCAGTCTGAGAGATGTGGTTGTTCTTTGTTATCTGTCTTTGATGTTCTTTGCTATCTGTGATCTGATGTTAATTTTATGACTTTTATGACTTTTTGTACAGCACTTTGGTCAACTACGATTGTTTTAAATGTGCTTTAGAAATATATTAAACTTGAAAACTCGAAACTTAAGTTGGCAAAATATATGCTTTACATCCAGGACACGAGCGTACCATATAGCCTTCAGAGAGAGCATCCAGCCTTTGCTGTTCTTTGCTGTCATATTTTGAAGAAAAGACGTTCGGTAATGAAAACGAAAGCATCAGCAGCAGGTCATCTACATTCGTTTTACTGATTGCTTAACAATGCCTAAAATAAACATAACGTTATGGGCCGCGTTCCCCGAAACCTTCTTATCGCTACGTCGTTCTTAAGTTGTACCTTAAGCTGTACCTTATCATTAATATGTGTTTCCTGAAACGTTCTTAGTTAAGTATACCTTCTGTAAGTCATACGTTCAGAAGGTTGGTCTGGAGCGCTCTTAGCTATACCTTATCACTGTTGACAGTTCACTCCGCTAGTGGCCACTGTGACAAAAGTCTTATTTACATAGAAGTCCATACAAATAAAATTCTAATGTTAAATACACCAGTATTTTGATGTGTCTTCATGCAAAGAATATAGTTGTCACTCTGATGGTTGTTAGCTTTTTAATTATATTATCTAAAGGTGCATCAGCTGGCAAACCAAATAATTTAGAGTATATTTAAAGAGAAAGATTGTGGTAGGAAGTTGCGATACAGCGAATATTTTTGCTCAATCAAATACGGCGCCATCCGCGGAGCAATTTAGTGTATGTGCATTTAATCAGTGAATACCTGGCTACAATTTATGCTGCAGGTATAGTTATAGAAAATAAAAGTTTACCTGCCACGGCAGCAAATCCACCAGCTTTTAGATCTTGTTGGTCTAACTCAAGACAAACTCAACGGAGCAGCCCCTGAATTCAGGTGTCTTTCCTGCTATAGCTGTTGATTATATGTTCCGCATTCTGCGCTTTTATTGAGTAGATAAAGACACTATAGCAACATATATTATGATAATATAAACCAGGGGTTCCCAATAATGAAAGGTATCTCATGGCACACTATTAAAGGAGAAAATAGGGAAAAAACACACATTCATAACTTTTTATTTTTCTTGTCATGAATGAATAAACTTAATTGCAATATCAAAATACCTAATTTTAGGGCTGCACAATTATGGCATACTTGTTTATATTATTCCTCTTGTAAATATTGTAAACGCGCCACTTGCGCATCCAGTGTGCAAGCACAATAACCGTGTGAACTATCCAAGTCTAATTGTTAGTTGCTGGAAAAAACTTTTTTAATGCACCGCAACAGCAAGCGGCTTTGCGTGATCCTCCTTATGACCTAAAGTTTGAGAACCTTTGCTATAAATGACCATACTACCAGTTAGTGTGTCGTGTTGAGACATTTGGGCATGAGATTGCGTGTTAGCACACTCATTTCACAATTAGATAAAATCCATGGTTGGATTTAGTTTGTAGTTTTTATCCCATGAGTCCTAATAAATGCAACCTCAACTACTTCTAAAGTGCTTATTTTATAAAGAACGCCGCTATCTCACATAAAGCAGTCCCTGTGTAGAGTGAATAATTGATTGTCGAGTGATCGATATCCATTAATTCAGCACCACCGCCATGGACAGCACCTGTTAACGTGGCACGTAGGAAAGTAACCTCCTAAGGTCGGGAAACACACAGAAAAGGTATACCTGTAGTTAAGATATACCTTTAGAGTCTTCGTAGCACGCTAAGAGACAACGTTATCGGGAAACGCAACCATGGTCTATTGGTGTGGACGCAAATATAGTTATAATAACAGTTACTGTTATAGTTATAGTTATAATGTGAATGGCTCTTTACACCCAAATATACGCTCAGCAGGTGTGTAAACAATTTTACAGATTTTTTGGTGTTAGCCTCATGGAGCAGTAAACTTTGAACGAATAGTTTAGAATTTCTTGGTTGCGTCTGGTAGGCTCTTATTGCATTATGTGACTTGTTGCAATACGTGACGGGTTGTCACTGAGAAATGTTACATGACTCAGCACTCTTCTATTTTTAAGCCGTGCCAAACCCACGTGAGGAATGGACATTTTTGCAACAATAGACTACAAATGTAAAACATACGGGTAGTTTGGTTTAATTCAGTACTAAAATAAAAAGCCCTGCGTCACATGACTTCTTTCAAATGCTGAAGAAACTTTATTTACCTTCATTGTATTGAATTCACTTATTTAGATATTCATTAAAATTATCCTTTTGTGTTTCACAGATACATGAAAAATTGGTTTAGGGTAAGTAAATTATGTCAGAATTAGATTTTAGATAAATATTGTGTGTTCATATTTGTTTTTGCTGTGATATTGAAATAATGGGACAGAGGCTGCCTTGTATAACAGTTTGGCACAGTAACATGCAAATTTATTCACACGTGCAAATAGAAAGTCATACTTTCACAATAAATCAAAATTTGATCCATATAAATTTTCTTAGTGCTTGTATCTTGCTCATGCTCACGTTTTCCTTTCAAAATCAATGTGATGTGTCTACTTCTATATCAGCTTTCTGAGCTCCTCCTACAGATGTGACATCACTGAAGTTACATGCACTGTAGACCAAGGCAACCTTCACTGCTCTGTATTCTGATTAGTTTGTTAATGCGTGTGTGGGACTCGTGTCACCGTGGGGGCCAAAATTGAGGTCCCCATGGGCACAAAAGCTTATTAAAAGCTCTTTAGGTTTAGGGGTAGGGTTAGGATAAAATATACAGTTTGTACAGTATAAAAAACATTACGACTATGGACTGTCCCCACGGAGATAGTAAACCAGACATGTGGTGTGTGCGTGTGTTTGTGCACCTCTACTGTTTGAATGTGTGTGCAGGGGAAGGCAGAAGACGTGCTTTGGTTATGTACTCTCCATACCTCTGGGAGAACTTTACCTTGTTATTCAGGTCTCTGTGGCTCCACACTTAAACTGATAGACATCACAACATTTATGAAACAAAAACATCATGGGAGTACATTACAAGCTGCCTAATATGCTAATATTATGGGCCATAAACATTATGTGATGGTATAATGGTGTATTATGAAGTGCGCTGAAACATGGTAATGTTTGCAATTATATTGCCTTTATTTAATTAAATTAAATGAATGAAATGGAAAAAAAATTATCGTGTTTTTCCCCAGCGCATAAACAGGGTTTCGTAATGGAATATGTGAAACACAGAATTTGTCAATTAGTTGTTAATTTCAGTTCACAAGCAGTCAGACTGATCTGGGTCTGACGTTAAAGTGAACTCACTGACTCTGAATATTATCAGTTTCTAAATGTCTTTTACAATTTCTTATTGATTAAATAGTTTTTTGACTTTACATGTGTATTTGTATTGGTGTCCTGCATGTGTTCTTTGTGAAACTTTGTGCTGTTGTCCTGACCGGGGCTCTTTGGAGATTGTAATATCTAAGTGTAATATCTAAGTAACATCTCAGTTACGTTACTCACCTTGATATCTAGTGGAATCTGATACAAAATTAATTATATATATATACTGTATATATATATATATATATATATACAGTATTAACAAATTTGTCATTGCAATTTATTAGGCAAATAACAAACTCAAACCACTAAGTACTCTTTATTCACGTTTTTATACCCAAATGTATACCTTAATTTCTCACAGAAGTACAAGAAATAAATCAAGCATACTGTAAAATTCAACCCTTAAAATGTAATTTTCTATTAAATGTGCAGTGTGTATTTTTTTGGAGGATCTATTGACAGAAATGCAATATAATATACATAGGCTAACTATGTATTCGGAGGTGTATAAAGACCTTACATAATGAAGCGTTATTTTTTTATTACCTTATGTGCTACATACACCACGGGTCCCCTTACATGGAATTCACCATGTTGTTTTTACAGTAGCCCTAAACGGACAAACTGCTCTACAAAGTGTGGTTTATTGTAAATACTAGGGCTGTCAATCGATTAAAATATTTAATCGCGATTAATCGCAAGATTGTAATGAGTTAACTCGTGATTAATCGCAACTTAATCGCACAATTTTATCCGTTATAAATGTACCTTAAATTAATACTTTTCAAGTTTTTAATACTCTAATCAACATGGGCATGGACAAATATTGATGCTTTATGCAAATGTATATTGTTTATTATTAGTGAAACCATACTCAACATAGAGCATGAAGACTAGACATGTTTCAAAGTTCATAGATGTTTTTCAAAGAACTTGTACATGTCTATTAAACACATGAAAAAAAACTGGAAAAACACAGGTTCCCATTACTTCTTTCTCTGCACTGAGCTATTTACTTACACAAGCATGTTTACATTTTCGCAACTGTGATAGCTCGGTGGAGGCTGTGTGCAATGCAAGGCATATGCTCGAACGGAAGCTGCCTGGCCGCGGCAATCATGTTGCGTGCACTATCGGTGGTCAGTGGGCTAATTTTGAATTCAATATTCCACTGTCTGGCTACCTGCAGAAAGTGCTCAGCGCAAACGTAAGCATAGTGCCTCTCGTCTGTCTTCATGACGGTCAAAGCGTATGACCGTAGTTTCCAGTGTGTGTCAAAATAATGAGCCGTGACCCCCAGGTAGCTATGGTTACTGAGGGAAGTCCAGTAATCTCTGGTGAGCGCAACCGTGTTTGTCTGTCCTCCTTGACTTTCGCTTTCTCCTCTTCGTAAGAGCCATGAATCTTGCTTGTAACAGTGGCTCTCGAAGGTAGTTCATATGTGTAATCGTTAGATGCGATGCGAATAATTTCAAGTAGACCCTCGTCCTCCACTACATTAACTGGCCTACATGCTGTAGCCACCCATTTAGCTCTCGATTTGGTGAGTCTGTTGCTTGTGGAGTTGTCCATCCGTCTCTGCTGAAAACAATCTAGTGTGGTCTGACGCGAGGAGGAGAGCTCTCTGCGTCAGTTGTATGCTTCGCCATCAAGTGATCTTTTAAACTCGACGTGCTGCGGTGATAGCTTAATTCACATCAACAATAAATGCAGATCACTTTTGTCTTGTCGACAGAACCATCAGACATCGTTTTATATATGAATTTTACGTTCAGAAGACCTATTTATTTCTCCATTTCTGTTTGCTGCTGCATCGTTTACTTTCTCAAACTACGGACAGAAAATGCGCGCTGCGTTAATCGCACGTTAATAAAATTAGTGCCGTTAAAAGGAATTCGCGTTAACATGTTATTAACGCGTTAATTTTGACAGCCCTAGTAAATACATTATCTCCTTCGATAAAGAAGCGGAAAGTGACGATTTCTTTGCCCTCAGCCGGCGTAGTGCTTTGAAAGGGAGGGGAAGGGTGGGAGTTAGGAGTTGGTTGCAATTCACAATCTCACCGCTAGATGCTGCTAAATTTCATACACTAGACCAGTGGTTCTCAACTCTGGCCCGAGAAATCCAATTTCCTGCCGAGTTTAGCCCCAACTCCGATAAAACACCCGAAGAGGCTAATCAGTGACTTCATGAACAGAGGCGTTCAACTTAATGCTGGGCTGCGCAGATTGATTGGCATATCGCAGTAAAGTACCGCGAGAGCGATTCAAATGCGTACTGAGCAATCTGCACTTGACGCTATCGCGGGACTTCAATGTCATACGCTGATAGATTTACGCAAGTGCCGCATTAAGTTGAACGCATCTATTCCTAAAGAAGCTGATTAGCTTGTTCAGGTGTTTTATATCAGAGTTGGGGCTAAACTCGGCAGGAAAATGGATCTCGTGGGCCAGAGTTGAGAACCACTGCACTAGACCTTTAACATCACCATGAAACGGAAGTTGCGATTGACTTCTTTTCCGTATCGTGACGTATATCCGAGTGCAACGGCTTCTGAAATGAGAAAAAAAACATAGATAGGAGCTTCATTTTGCCCTTCCAGTTTTGATTGGTTTGTTGTAAATTGGTCGTTGCTAACAAAATGGAGGCAGGTTTGAATGCCATTCTACAGTCTGTTGTGGAGGGGAGGGCTAAAAATGCCTGCATGGCCATTGGACAGTTAGCATAGTCCTACCCATTGTTGCCTAAAAATAAATAATGGTGTGCACAGATAAATCATTTATAATAAACACTTAGAATTTCCCCTTTTGATTTCATGGTGACTTTAAGGACTACAAGTAAATAACTATAATGTGACATCTGAATAAAAAAGGCCTTAACTATTTTTCTGCCTTTATTGTAAAACAGTAAATTTGAAAATTCATGAATAACAATAATTATAGATTTTTTTGCATTAGAAATACTACTGTGACTAAAGATCTTATGCATACTGGTGGATTACAGAAACATAAAAAATGATTTTGGTAATCACCAATACTGTTAGGGCAGCTGTGGCAGAACCTTACATTGGGTGGTGGTGGTGGTCTAATAATTTTGTTCAGCACTGTATATTTAAAAGTAACACCCCTAACATAAGCTTCTAGTTCATCTTCTTTTAACTTTCATCTTCATTTCACTTATATCTTCATTTCACTTGATATATCACTCACTGTTATGATTAGCAGGCAAATAAGTGTGCCGTTTGTTTGTTTGCAAAGTAAAGGCCATATGGCCTGTTCTTTCTTCTGAATCCAATCAGACAAAATGCCCAGAGCCTCCAGAGAGGGTGAGAGAGAGACTGAGAGAGTAAAGGTGGATTCACACGGTACACGGCAGTCGCGATTGTCTAGTTCATTTTCAAAGGGAAACATGCAGTAAGTGGCAAAATGCGGGCCATTTCGTTGGCGGAGCAGAGGCAGTGCGCAAGCGGTGTTCGCACATCCAAAATCCTGCAACTTCCATGGGTACGGCTCTTTGCGGCATGCGCAACTGAAGATAAAAATATTTTATTTTATTGTGAAAGGCAGCGGCAGCCACATCGGATTAAAGGCAGCTGCCGCGAGGCAATTCCACCGCTCACAGAGTACCGTGTGAATCCACCATAAGACAGTGAGCGCAGCAGTGCCGGTGTTGTGCCGAAT
Organism: Triplophysa rosa; assembly: GCF_024868665.1. NCBI lineage: Eukaryota > Metazoa > Chordata > Actinopteri > Cypriniformes > Nemacheilidae > Triplophysa > Triplophysa rosa. The sequence continues at coordinate 13,498,132 of NC_079902.1, forward strand.
TTGGACTCCCCAGCAGATTTCTACTCCCCTCTTTGAAACTGCTGTTTGATTAGATAATCCTAACCCCACACCTAATCCTTACAACCGATTCACACATACTCCGTGTGCAGTGCGTATGCGGTGCATATTTTTTCACGTGCCCATGTTAACGGATTAGATCATTCACACAGCACGCGGATGCCAGAAGGTGTGGTACGTCAGTGTAGCGATCGTTTACGCATCGAGTCTATTTTTGCTGTACCGCACGGACTGTTTTAAAGTGATAGCACACGTATCATGCTCAAAATGAACACGAATTAACACAGAAATGCAGAAATTTTACACCATAAATGCATATAAATGAAGTTTACTACTTTTTTTTATCTATGTTATTTGTTTATTTAAGCAATGAAAGCAGATTAAAATGTTGCGTAGTACAAATATCCTACAGTGTTTATATTGCGTGAGGAAGGTGCTTCTATGCAGATAGTGACAAGCAGGTGGTCCAGAAAGTACAAGACGGCAGCGTGATGGATAACGCGCGGGTAGTTATTGAGGTAGAGAAATACAAAGTGATTTATGACCCCAGGACTGTTTTTATAAAGACATGAATGCTAAAGAAAAGGCATGGGAGGCAGTTTCATCGGCCACTGGAATGGATGGTAAATTATTTTGAAACTCTTTTAATAGGCTAGGCTAATATAACGTCACATAAGCATAAAGTGTTTATAAGTACTATCCTAACATTAAAACTACATATAAAATATAATTTAAATAGTACGTTCTTTTCAGCTGTTGTGTTTAGTCGCGAAAAGGTTTATAATTGTATTTCTGTGTTGTCCTACACTTAATTCAAAGTCATGTTTTTTAATCAGGATACACCATGGAAGTTTACGGTGGATGCTGTTATATATATATATATATATATATATATCAACCACTCGCACTAAACATAAAACAGAGAATCACAATGATGAAAATAGCGCGTTTCATAAACCCTTTTTAAAAACTTACATTTCGATTAATCATATATCGGAAATACCCATTGTTACCCATTGTTGACTGAATCACACAGAAGACGCGGACCGCTAACAAACACTACAAACGTTGTGTGTGGAAGCACAATGGCGCATGACGGATGTATACTGCATACGTGTTGCTCTACAGACCGCATACGCACTGCACACGGAGTATGTATGAATCGGGCGTTACACCTAATGTTAGTGGGGAATGGGGGAGTCATAATTTGGCAGGAATCATTTTTCGGCACCAACACCGGCTGCTGTTCCTGTATTTTATGCAGATGGAAATAGCCTTTTCCCAGCAGCCCAGATGATACGATCAGCAGAAGAACCCTGGCAGTCTGCACAAGTGCTCTGTTACCTCTGTGACTGCCATTATCTACAGGAATGCTGTCTGTTATCTCAACAGCATCCAATCGGTGCGCTCCATTACACAAGCACAGCATGGGCAAGGTAGCACTCCATTAATGCAAACTTATGAGAGGCCTAATGAATGAGAACATGTCCACATGTACTAGAACTATGAAAACAATACAGGCCCTCTCCTTCCTTTTTTTAAACAAAAGTTGAGCTGATGAAAAGAAGACCCTTTTATATGAATCCTATGGTAATATGGAGTGGATTGATAGGGAAAATAGTTTGTTGAGTAGATGGAGGAATAGGCTGGCATGATTATAGGCAAAAGTGTCAACGCAGTGGAATTCTTGGCACAGGGCTGAGATTGTGATTGAGCGAGTTCAAAAAGGGCAGATGGATGACTAATGTACCATGAGCTCAATTCAGATGCTTTGGGACAAATCTGTTGCCGTCCAGAATCTCAGATTCAATAGAGATGTGGCCTTGCAAAGCTGTATCGCTTGTTGACACGTCACTATAGCAATGACTTTTCTATGAGAAAAGTAACAAGGTGTACATGCCATGCTTTAAATACTCCCAACAGAGGATGAATTAGGGGGTACATAGAAAAAAGTGTCAGTCTCACTCTGTAGTCACTTGATATCTAATCTTGAGTCTGGGAGTGCATTCCAGATATGGGACTGGAGACAAGGGTGTGCTAGTATCAAACTGTGTTCTATTCAGCATCTCCTGTACGGTTCAGACAGGGACATCACAAAGCCACGAGACCAGGGGACACACTTATCATGTCACGTACAACAAACCTTCAATTCCATCTAGAACATTTAATAGCTGATCTTACGCAATACTGTCACATGCTGATATGCGGTCACTACAGGAAAAGCAATTGCAACATCAGGTTTTCGATGTGAAAGTAAAAAATACTTGCAAAGCATTCTGGGTTTCAGTCTAGAAAAACTTTAGAAATTAGGTCTGCTGACTCACTCAAATGGCTGGCTTTGAAAACAATAAGCTTAAGTCTATCATCGCACTTGGTAGATAGGATGAAAACTGTCTCTGGTGTTCACCCCTTTGGAATGTGTTCTAAAGAATATTGTGCCTGTGGTAAAATTTGTTTGCATGTTTGCTTGTGTTCTTTTGCGTGTGAGAGGACAGAGACGGGTCTGGTTAACAGTCTGTTCTTGTTACTTATTTTAACCAGTACAGGAAGTGTAATTTAAGGAAGTTTGTGGCAACAAAATAATCCTCTGTTGAAGTCTACCACAGTGATATATTGTTAGCCAGAACAGAAAGCCAAAACATTGTTTCCTTGGTGTCCATAGGGAAATACATGACTTTAATGATACTGTAAACACACCAGCACACGCTGTAAAACAATCTTACGTGAGTCTGTGTTACCTGTTTCCTGAGAAAACACATAAACAAGTTCGACCAGTTAAAGTTGCCGAGTCAGATTTCACCTTTAAAGTTAAGGGAGAGGTTTGGTTTTGTTCTTGGAAGATTGTGAATCATATTAGTCTCGATGAAGACCATTTCTTGATGAATCATCAAACCTGCATCACAAGTATGTTTATCTTCTCATGGAAAGACGTGTTATTCTGGCCATGGACACTGTAGCTTAATTCGGCTTTCACTGCATTTTGGAATGTTTAATCTTATTTATTTTTAGTGGCATCTAGTGGTGAGGTTGCGAATTGCAACCAACGGCTCACTCCACTCCTCCCCCCTCCCTTTCGAAGCACTACGGCATCTGACACATGACAAAGATGTCATCACGTTTTCGCTTCTTTACTGAAGGAGATATTTACGAAACGTGCTCTGTAGAGCAGTTTGTCCGTTTAGGGCTACTGTAGAAACAAGAAAAATGTGCGCGCCGCACCTTATGGGCATCGCGACAGCACCTGCCACGTGTCTACATTTAAAATAACGAACTTGCGCGCACAAAAGATGTGAAAGGTGAATCGCCTGTTATGCTGGGTTCACACCAAACGCAAACAATCACGTTACACGCTCTTTATTATTCGCGGAAAAAAGTTCGTTGAAAAAAAAGTGACACGAGCTGACAAATATTTTCTATTTGCGCAGAAGACGAGATTGACCCGCAAGTTCGTGTCTATTCGCGTCTTTGCATTGACCTTGTATGTAATTTACTCTCTCAAACCACTTAATTCGCGTTTGGTGTGAACCCAACATTACAGTGAAAAACATTTAGACGCCTTTTTTTGTTTACCTTTGGGAGAAGACAACTGGTGGGGAAACAACTGACCGGATTTAAAATTGTATTGACCATCTTTAAATGAAGTTATATCTAAATTTCAGACCATAATTTACCTTAATTATGTATATAAATTTACTGTACATTATAAACTGTCACAGCTCATAATTGTCTCTGAATTTCATAAACAGAACATTTATTTATCCTGTCTAGTGACTTCTATTTTTCAGTTCCGTCTTTTTGGGTTTGTGTGATGTGTGATGTTTTTTACCTTGTAGAAATCACCAACTTTTTAGTATGTTTCTGCATATCGCTGCTATCCTTCTGAATCCTTGTATCTCCATATTTCGTGAATTTTTATTTTTTGACATAAATCATTATTATTAGTCACCCTTTATGTTTGTCACTGGCTTGTCACAAATATTTGACCAATAAGAAGTATTAAAAAGTTCTTGTCAACTTTGACAACACAGTATTTAATCATTTAAAAAGTACAGCGTTTTTTACCCATTTCCTGAAAAACACTGAATTTGGACATTCAAGGTTTCATAAGGACAGCGACGATATTCATCTCAGAAAAGTAACCAAATATACCATTTATCTTTCATCCCATGTCCTTTCAATAATTTACTTCATGTTAATGCCTCACAAAAATGAGTGACTTTCAGTCAGCTCATTCATAAATACCAATTAGTCCTATTGCATAGTTATAACTAATGTGGCAAATGAGGCACAGGTGTGAGAATAATACCACCCCTGGCTGACATGCATAAAGCATTAAACCAGAACATAGCCACTGTAATGGAAATTCATAAAATATTACAATACACTAAACTTATGAAATATAGAAATGAGATACTCAGTCATTGTAACACCTTGTCAAAAAGACAAAAGACAATAGAGCACATTAGAGCCCATTATCATATTGCATTTTGTCACACTGGTGATGCGGCAATCCCATTAGAACAAGCCGCATGTCATGTTGCGCCAGTCACGTCCGGTGTAGACACGGTGTAAGAGAATTAATATGATTAATTGCATTTGTTATTGGTTTCCACGGTTTCTCTTACAATAACTCTGATTTCATTCATGTAAACATTGAACAGATTTTCTATGTTTGAAGTGTCTGAAATGCTTTCAGAGATTGGATTGACCAGTGTTTTAGGTATGTGAGTCACAAGGCTTTGTCCGTCATTTTGGCCTGATCATTGAAGATGACACACAAGTGAAGATTCTGTGATGCTGTGAGATTGAGAGTAATTGTTTGGTGTTAAATGCACAGGAGCCTGGAACTTGGATCATTCACTGTGCTGACAGAGACCCTACAAGAGATCAGACCGATCTAGTACAGACTCACAGCAGCTGTGGTGGGCCTTTTCCACTTAACAGTTCTGAGGTTGGGGTTTTGTTTAACCTTGTTAGCGAAAGATGAAAGTTATGAGCAAGGGCGCATTAATGCACGGGCTTACAGGGGCTGAAGCCCAGGGGCCTAAATTTCTTAAAATTATTATAATATTTCAAAAATAATTTTAAAGTTTGTTTTTCTTTTGTTCAAACGCTTTTTAATTTTTGCTCGAAGTCTCCAGCACGATGGCAGACTATCACAGCCGGCTTGCAACCAAATGACAACTGTAGGATAGAGACCCTGACAACATTCAGACACACGGTGGTCTGAGCACGCCCAAGCCACTAAAGCGCTCTGTTTAAATTACGCAAACATCCAAGAATCCTTGAGAAAGATAGCAGCTGACGCTAACCAGCAGTTAATTACTCGTGATGAAGCCAGCCGACAAAGCAAAAAAATGGATAAACCAGAAATCGCTTTCCTCTGTAACATGTGGAATACAATTCAGCAGCAATTTTACAAGACAAGCACGGCCCTCCAGACTGTTGATCTTGATTTTTTAGTGCATGCTGTAATAATCAGTGAACATGTTTAAATAACTTTTTGCAAATAAATGGATTAAATTCAGCCCACAATCATTAGTTTTTCTCACAAATTTGAAAAATTAGATGTCCCATATAACGTAAAGACATATGTGGTGGCAAATTGAAAGCGATGTGAAATCAGTCCTGACGTCTTCAGAAGTGAACATCACTGTGTTTCATGTCTTTTCACATATATATGTGTGATTGTGTGATTTGATGACGTAATGCAGCATGCCATTGTAAATACAACTATATGTAGACCTGGCGGAGATAGAATTTATAGAAGCCTGTTGTTGTTTAAAATAAAATAAGTTTCTATGAAAATCTATTTTGTTTTACAAAACGAGGTAATGTTATACATATCTTGATTTGCCGCAGGGTTATGGTAGTCTGCATCAGGGGCGGACTGGGCATCAGGCGTTCCGGGCGTTTTCCCAGTGGGCCGCTATCATTTGGGGTCGGAACAGACGCTTTGGCCGCTCAGACGGACGTATTATAAATGCGAATGCACGCAACACGAATGCAAAAGACACGTATGCATTCCACCCCCCCTCCCCGTCAACAGATTTAACCATGCACCACCCCTTCGTCAACAGAAATGTTAGAGGGCCGATGTGGGCCAAAAAATGCCAGGGCCGATTTTTCTTCCCAGTCCAGCCCTGGTCTGCATACATTAACTGTATTTGGTAGTTCAGAGATGCAATGTTTCATAGAATGTATAGATTCATGGCAATTCAGTCAGTAAAATATAATTCTTTATAAAGAATTCTTCATGTCTATGTGTATTAAGATAATCATGTATTAAGGTCAATTTAAAACAAAACAAGTTTGTTTAAAAATGCCATCTTATTTTCTAAATGTTCTTATATTTAGATTTGGTCAATTTTTAACCCCACAAAAATGTTTTATAGACAAACCATTTATCATCCGCGATTCTACACTGTAAAAAATGATTTGTTGTTTTTTGTTGTTTCAACTTAAAAAAAATAAGTTACCTTGTTGCCTTAAAATTTTAAGTTAGTTCAACTTAAAAATATTAGTCAACACAACAAGTTTGCAACAAATTCATTAAGTGAATTAATATTTTTAAGTTGAACTAACTTAAAATTTTAAGGCAACAAGGTAACTTATTTTTTTAAGTTGAAACAACAAAAAACAACAAATCATTTTTTTACAGTGTACACACACTTCAATATAGGAACCAAATATCTTTCCTTAAAACCACATCAACAGAGGAACTGATGTTATAATGATATGTTTCTACATTATCTTTTATGCCTCGTTAAAATTTAAATGTTGTTAATAATGATGGAGTCTTCAGGCCTTGACAGAAGAAATATTCTGAATGTTCTGCATTGTATTACTTTCACTAGACACTAATATTATATCTGACAATTTTACTGAAACTTCTTCCTATAAACGTCGTATTGTTGCTGAACTCATAAATAGCCACAATGATGAAGTAATTTTGTAACTTCCTTAAATGTGTCTTGTTGTGAGATTGTCTGGCTTCATAATGTTTTCATTTCAACAAAACTCATACCTAGGGGCTGAAAACAATGCAGACAATTGGAAAAAGTGTAGTTGAATGAGTACAACAAACAAATTACTTTTATAAACTAGGAAGCTATTAAAATAAATGTATAACTATGTACAATATAAAAGTCTTAGGAATGGCTTTATGTCACGTAAAATAATGTATTGTCATGTGATCAAATGATGGAATGTATGTAATCCTGTTGAAGATTTAGTAGGTTCCCAAAGCATGTCAATATTGGACTCCGATAGATAGACTTTCAACTGACATGAAAGTAAAATTATCTTATTAAAACACTAATAAAAATTGGGTTTTACTGTTATATGTGAATGATGGAGCTCCAGGGTTCCATTGTTTACCATATATCTCATTTATAGTGTACACCTTATATTGCGGCGCACTACTCATTTTCTTTCTCTGGAAGAAAATATGCTTTGAAACAGAAAACCAAAATCACATTGTTCGGCATCCCATAAATAATGTATGCTGAATTGTTTACTGTTTATGATCAAGAATGCACACACATTTATTTGTTTGCAATATTTACAGGAAGAAATAAAACAAAACAAGGCCTTTTAGGTCTAATAACATCCACTGTTCCAATTTTATTAAGCTTAATTCATTTGTTTATTTTATTTTATGTAGTTTATTTGCCTGTTACATTTTCTCTCTCGTTCTTCCAACAGCGATGTTCCATATAAACTTTGAAAACATTGAAACGTGACTTTGTATAATACATTTCATATTATTGCTCCCTTAAGATGAATGGCTTCCTTGTTTTCTTCATTCTTTCTTCAGGCGCTCCATCTTACAAATGAAATGCTGAGATCATCTCTCCCAAATGTGTCTACGTCAATCGTCTATCTATGTCACACGTCTATCTACGTCACACAAAACAATCTATTCGGATACAGGATATACTCTATATCCTCTAAGGACCAAAAGTAGAATACTTGCAGAAGATCTGAAGCTTTAAACAGAGAATGGCTGACCCAAGGGAGCATCATTACAGCATAAGAGAAAAAAAATCAGACCATTCCTTACACCATCACCCAGGATCTCTTTTGATATGTCTTCTTTTTCAATGTTCCTCCTGATCTCTGAAGAGCTGAAAAACGGGAACACATTACAACACAATGCTCATAAACAGCTCAGACAACAATGATGTCTTGAGATGTCTGCAGGTATACTCGAGTGCGTTTTTGTTCCATATTGGGGTGTGAAATGTGAAAGAGGGCTTTTTTTGTATATTTCTAAATTTGTTCATTTGTTTTTTATGTCAAACTAAAATAAGTCAATAAAGCTAAAGTGCCATGTAGATTGCAGAACACTTGCATGTTTCTTTCATTTCATCTTGACTTGTTGTGACTGATGAGTCGATTCAGTTTGTTTATTTGACTACATGCTGAACATTTTAACTAAATGTAATTTTAAGATTTTGAACAATACATCTGTGTACTGTACTTTGTTTTCTGTCAGAGTTTTTGTGCTTTGGCAGCATATAAAGAGGAAATGTTTTGAAGACAATAATTCTTTGAGAAAAGTGCTTACATGAAAGCGTGCAAACCTTATTTCCTGTCAGTAGCCACTGTGGTTACTCTGATGTGTCATATAACCCAAAATGTGCAAGATGTCTAAATGCAGCATCGTTGTCTTTATATAGATAGCAAAATTATAAACAGCTTATATTTCAGGTAACTGTTTGCTAGGCTGCTATTTATCTAATGTACAACGTATCAGACTATTTGATTTGCAAGACATGTTTTTAAATCACATGTCGTTGAAGGAATTATTGATGAGGATCAACAATGGCTGTATTATAGATTACAGTGTTGTCTAAGAGATTCTTTCACTACTATTACTGTTTTTGCACCAACAGTAGCCATTCTGTGAGTTATTTCTCTGACTTCTTTTCATTAAAATATCATTGATACTTTTTGTCCCTGGTGGAAAGTATGATAAAGTTACTTGGGAATGGAATGCATGGGAAATTAAATTCATGTGTTTTGTGTCTTTATGTAGTACTGCCACTGCAAGATAGCAAAGTTTCTTCCCTTACCCATCCTGATCAACAGAAGTTTAAGGGCATAAAAACACAGCTCATAGTTTTGAATGCAGATGCAGTTCTGCACTGAAGAGAGGCTCTGGGACTTAAAAAAAATCTTCTGTATATCTTTTTGATAGTGAGTAATTGTCTTCATAAGGATGCAAACTATTACGTTCAAGCAATAAGCCACAAGAAGCTGTGATTTACATTGGTTTTATAACAGTTCGCTTTGTTAGGCACAACGAGAAGTTGAGTTTTACAAAACTTCATCAAATAAAAAGACAAACATTTTACTGAATATTTTATTTCCTGTTCTTTGTAATATACAATAATCATCTCTGAGTTCAGCCCTACGGCACAGTAAGAGACAATCCGTGTCAATGTAAAGACTAGGAAGTGAAATTGGTAGTCAATACATCCTTTTATTTGTTAAATGGCCACATGATCAAGTCTTAAAAAAATCTCACTTTCAGTGTGCTCTCGACACGGAGTTATCAAACCTTGCCGTGTCCTCTCATTTATCTAAGAACATTGATTTCTGTCATCAAATACCCAAAAGAAGTCTCGGACATTTTTATGTTGTTCTGTGGTGTGAACAATTTGTATTCCGAAAGGGTCGGGCACGTGGTGAAATTGGTGGGGATGAGTCAATATGCCACTCTCTGTCGAGCACTGTTCTCAGTCTATATGGCAGTGTGTGATAAAGACTTGCATTCATTTTCTACACACCTTATTTTACAGCACAACACACTTCAATAACTTTCCACCTTTGGCGGAGGAAGATATACAGAGAAAACTTTCTGGAGTCATTGCAAAACTTCAAATGTCAGGTGTATTTTTGTATTTAAGTCACTGCCTCTCAAATGTTATTTATTTGACAAAAATGTATGACAGTGAGGAGAAATGAATTAAGAGTCAGGCATATTGGTTTATACAAGATCTGGTACATTTTTTGGGTGGAAAGAAAATCAACGAAGAAGTTTGGTTATAGAGCAGACCTTAAAGGGAAGAGGGTGTTGATCCTTAAACACACTTCAGATAAGGTCTTTTAAAAGACTGGAAAGCCTCTGATGTGGTCCGGTCTTCATTTTTTCAAAGTTAAGGAATATCATTTCAACATGTCTACAGCAGTTTCTCTGAGGGAGCCACTGTGTTGGCTTTCATTCTTGTACCAAATCACTCACTTTTGTGCCAAGGTGCCTTTACTCATCTGAGCAGAATGACATCACATACCATTAAAATAGCAAATACATTTGTAAGGCGTTGTGGGAAACATGGTACTCATGAATGGGTTTTACAGTGTTCTGTCAGGTAAAGTGTCTTTATCTTATGTGAACAAATTAGCTTCTTACTTCCGATTTCAGTCCACCATTTGTATTTGTTTGCATTTTATCTGTCTTCCTGTGTGTCTGTGTACTTTGGCTCGTTTTAACCTTTTTAACCTATGATGTAAAAAGTATGATGATTTTGCTACATAAACACGTTGGCTTAGAAGAAGCAAACAACTGAAAAATGCATTTGCAAAAAAAGCATGGATCTATTAAGCAACGTGACGTAGACGTCGGAATAATGCGTTTAATTTAAAGCCAACAGAAGTGACGTGACACAAACTGCTGCAATAAATCTGATCCATTAATGACACCAAGTGGTCGTTGGAATAAACACAGTTAAAAATCATGACATCATCAAGATTTTGACGACCCCTAGTGGACAGATGATAACCAGTCGTTGTGTAGAAAAATTACCTTGGACTTTATTTAATAGTACAAAATGGGAAACATAAAACACAACTTTAACTATGACTTACCAGTTTGAAAAAGAGGAATTTCCACCTTTTCAGTCCAGGGAGGTCCTTTAATACCATTTTATCCTATTTTAAACGATACTAGGTTGCTACATCAAGTGTATTTTAACAAATTTGAAAGGGTGTCACATTGAATATGCTATACATAAGTGTTTGATTTAATATGAATTTTCTTTATTCTAAACCTAATACTCATACTTCATGCAAATTCTGGTTCTATCCAGAGGTGGGTAGAGTAGCCAAAATCTTTACTCAAGTAAAAGTACAAGTAACTAGAGAAATTGTTACTCAAGTAAAAGTAAAAGTCACTATTTTAAAAACTACTTGAGTAAAAGTAATGCAATGAAAAAACTACTCAAGTAGCTAGTTACTTAGTTACTTTGTATCTGATTATATAGGCCTACTACATAAAATTAATATTAACGCCAATATTTTAATATTACATTTTAATCAATATTTTTAAGTATCATAAGCAGATATCTCTGCAATATACTAGAGAGACTAAAGAATAGACAAACACAGAAGAGACAAGCATTTCTGTAAATTTCATCTAGTCCTGATGTCAATGTAGTTTACACAACTTATTTAGAATAATAGACCATGTCAAACTAAAGCATGAACTAAACTCAGAGCATTTCCTAAGATGATCTAGAACAGGGGTCACAAACTAGCGGACTCCGGTCCGAATGCGGACCGCGAGATGCGTCCGTCCGGACCTCAAAGCCTTTTGACATAATAAATAAATGAACGCCTAACATTATTTTCTAATGCAATCAAATTTATAGCAGGCACATCAAGGTCCGCTCAGTAGCAGTTTGGGTCCTACGGCGACACGGACAGTTAACATATGCGCACTGTCGCTACGTTCTTCAGACGTCGTTGAGTGAAGAGAGCCGAGACAGACTCGCTGCACAGCGCGCAGACAGATGTAACTCTTAGTGACTGAAAAACAATGTCCTTTTCAAAAGTTAGAAAAGTTGACGCCGAAAACCATGTTTTCCGAGATGAATGGCTCGAGAGATTTGCATTTATTCTTCCTGCATCGAGATGCACGAGACCGGTTTGTCTCATTTGCTCGGAGTCTGTTGCGGTTGTCAACATTGGAAACCTTAAATGGCATTATGAAATTAGACAGAGACACTTTGAAGAAACCCGCAGCAGTCCGAGGTAAGGACACGGAAAATATATGAGCTCAAAGCCCAGTAGGAGCGATCTAATCGGGTCCTCCCTCACTCACTTACCGCCCAACAACCAGATATATGAATGTTCACTAAGAATTCAGCGGATTTTAGGAAAACATAAAAAGCCTTTTACTGATGGGAAAAGAGTGCATGGAGGCTTCTGTGAAACACTTTTAAAAGGAAAATAAAAGACATGAACTAAAAGAAAATATGACACAAACCCCCCTTTCAGCTGCAACGGCCACCAGAAGAGCTGAAACGTTATCAGAGGATGTTCAGTCACAACTTGATGCTGCTATTTGTTCATCTCAGTTCAGCAGAAAACAACACTTTAGTTTTCTTTTAAAGTTGTTAATGTTGAAATGAATGTATGTTCAGTGCAGGTTTAGGGATTAGGGCATTTTGCACATTTTCCTTCATTATATTGTTGTCAGACATTGTTATGCCATCGTATAGCTATAAAAAAAACATCTATTCATATTTTTAGGTATTTCATTGTCCGGACCTCGGCTGGTAAGGATGGTTCATTAACTGGACCTCAAGCAATTTTAGTTGAAGACTCCTGATCTAGAACATCTGCAGTGCTCTCTTAAATGAAATACACATTTTTGAACAAAGCTCATGTTTTCTCGTGTTGTGTCACGTGTGTGTTGTGAAACGCTCTTACTTGTAAACAAACAGTAAACAGTGAACCACACGCCCATCAACAAGTTTTCTTCCTTCTGTTCTTCAAATGTATATTTCTGCAAGCCCACGTCTCTGTGTCTGACAGGTAACGCGCATGTTGCGGTGTCTGACGAACAGGTCGCGCGGGTGCGCGCATATGGCGGGCATTTATCATTGCTGGCAAACAATATGACACATTTGCAGTTTTGATTGGATAGATATATATATTAATATCCACTTCATCCAACGCTCTTTGTGTTCTGCGTGTTCTTAAGTTTCGCGCTACGAGGAGTGAGTAATCCTGCTTCAGATGATTCAGATAGTGCTGCGAACTGAACAAATCATTTGAACTGATTCATTAGCCTATTCAAATAGTTTTGCCCATTGTTCAATTAATGCTTTCAAAAGAATCGACTCAAAAGAATCGATCACTCGGGAATGCCCGTAAAAAGAGACGACAACCTTGAAATAAACAACGCGTTTTAAAAAGCATATTTTAAAATGAAGGAACTAAGGAACGTCACGCAATGTAAGTTATGAAACGAAGTAAAAGTACAAATTTTCTATTAGAAATTTACTCAAGTAAGAGTAAAAGTACACACTTTTAATTTTACTTAAAAAGTACATATTTTCCAAAATGTTACTCAAGTAAAAGTAACGAAGTAAATGTAGCGCGTTACTACCCACCTCTGGTTCTATCTAGATTCTAGAATATTAAAAACATTAGGTATATTGGATGGTCTCCTGTTATTGCTGTTAATTAGATTAAATTTGTCCAGATAATTAGATAAATAAAATATGTAAACACACACACAAACATAGACGAAGGGAAAGACGTTTAGTGCCTGTTTTGCTTTTCAGTTTGGTTTTCAATGGAGTGTTGATATACAAATACCGTGATAACATGTCATTGCTGGAAAATCTCTTATTGTGCAACGGAACCTATTATTTATTATTAATATCATCCTAATGACATTTGTCTTACTTCTCTTTCTGGGTTTTATGGGGAAAACCCAAATGCAATAGTGAATGCCCAATCCTAGATGGCCAGCTTTATTTGGGATACTGCTAATGTTTTAATTATGGGATACACTAATGTTTTACCGCAGCATGCACTGTTCTGTCTGGCCTGTCCTCTTGCAGTTTTGCAATATAGCTCTTTGAAAAGACTTTGATAACGAATAATGGCACAAGAATGTTGCTCAAGATATTCTGTGACTCTTTACGGTAGAAAAAGAAGATTTTCTTTCTATGTTTCATGTAATAATATAATAAGTGTGTCCAAATTTACAGTATAAACCTGTGTGACATACAAACACACATTTGACAGATATTTACAGACAGTCCCTCTAATTGTAAAGGTTACTGCACATTGGTTTTAGTGGTAAGCGATGATGCAGCGGGAATGCCTGTCTGAAATACTGCTTCTGTATTGAGAAGTGAGAATAAAGCCTTGTCACTCTCCTCTTATTATGTCATTGCTTTACATTTGATACACTTGTGATCTGTGTCTGTGTGTGAGTCATACTGATTTACCAGCTGGACCCGTGGACAAGCCAATATTGTTAATGATCTTTCTGTCAATCATAGAAACAAAACAGTTTTTCTTCACTTTTTTATCGATTAATAAAAATGGGCTCCCTTGCATGGAAATAAAGGTGTAATAGAAATCACTTAGTCAGTGTCATCTGAAAGAACTTTGTGCTTGAAAATACAAACCACATGACTTTTTCTGTTTTGTTGACAGCTTGATGTTTCACTTGTCATGTGCATTTCCCAGGTGGTCTCTGTGTTTCTCACACCACTCACAGGTTTTCTAACATGTGTTACATTTGTCCGTGCAGCAAGAGGCTGACATAGACCTGAACAATTAAGACTTAAATCTGTTGGTCAGTGTTTACACTCTTGCCTTGATTTTAAGTTTGGCTTTATATTGTGGTTTTATGCCCTCTTGTGGCTATAATGTGATAGCACAACCTAAAGTCTAACATAAAACGATGGTTATACATAAGCTTGAGTCATATGTGTGCTTAAATGTTTGCACATACATATTGAGTGATTGGTTTAGCTGTCTTTTTTTACTAGTTTAAAGATACAAAACCTGAAAGGAATACTACAGTTCATAGAATTATGACATACAGTACACTGTTAGTATATAGACAGTATCAGTTGCCTACTAACAATACCTCTTATCTATTTGAGTTATACAATGCGAACATCAAATGTGAATACATTTAAAAAGGACACTATGTCATAGGACACGTGTTGTCAGCTGTTGAAGGCGACAGGAGAACTTCCTTTTTGGTAAATGTGGGAAGTCAGTCTTAGTAAATACTCTCTCCCTCCAGTCCTTGCTATTCTGGGTATGCAAGTGTGTGAGAGCTCAGTTTCACTCAAAATGGCATTGTGGTAGAAACTTTTAAATAGTTTAAAGGGTTTTTAAGGACAAAGGATGCAACAATAACACAACTTGGAATGTCTAACCCTATTTCATTCTAAATAAATTACTTCCTCATTACCCCCACCATATTGTTCTATTACAGAGATGCGTTTTAAGGCATGTTTTTAAGCATGACAAAATCAGCAATTGTCATGAAATGTGAGCATCATCCTCTGCAAGATTTTACTCTTTTTCTTGGCTGAGGTTGTACATTTTGGTGAACATCTGGAACTCCTTGTAATTCAGGCGCTGTAGAAGATTTAGGATTTTATTTTAGGTTTGGTCACATGACAATCTGAAACAACCTTTCTTAATTGATAAATGTAATTTTAATCCAATTAAAATCTGAAGACTGATTAAATATCTGTACCTCATCATGAGTGGTGTCAAAATCACTGAAGAGTTTTTCGATCTGGTTACTCTTCAGGTTGAAAAGGAAACCTAAAGATTTGAATTCGTTTAGGATGATGGTTCTACTGCAGTCCACATCCAGCAGATTAAATGCAGAATGGGGATGCCTATGGAGGAACCTATTTCCCACATGGTGCTGCATATATACAAAGAGAAATTTTAAAAAAGATATACTGTATATATATATTCAGTTATTATTTGCTTGCAGTCCATTCAAAGCCATCTAACATTTTTTTCCATGTCAGTTTCAGGGAATGTTTTTTTTGTGATTAACTAAACAAATATATAGAACAATTTTTAAGAGACTTGTACTCTTCTTGATATTTTAGAGTACTTTTATGTGTTTGTTTTCCTTATTCACTTTCCTTAATTAAAAAATGCCAGAACAGAGTTAGGACATTCTTCAAAAATTCACATCATGTATTTAATGGCATAATAAAAAGTCACACTCAACGAGGTTTGGAATGACATGTGAAGGTGAGTAAATGATCACAGTTTTAGTTTAAAGAGAGGAAATTTGGCATTGGGTTTTTCCTGTAGCTTGTGTCTTTAAACAGGGGGAAGTGGTTTCCCCTGTGGTTACTCTGTGGTTGTAAAGGGGTGTGTGTGTGGAACAGGTTTTTTTTTTAATGTGGTCATATTTTGTGTGAGAATCTGTTACCTTACTACTGAGGAGAATGCAGGCTAGTATATAAAACTCATCAAAGCGTATTTCTCCATCCCCATCAGAATCCAGCATGTCAAACGTCAGCATTATTTTTGTCTTTTTCAGGTCTGTCACATGCCTCATGAAGCAGAAGAACTGGACGTCTGAGAAAGGGAAAAGAAAAGCGCAACAATTCACCTGGACATCAAAAATTCCACCACAGCAGCATGTCCTCATTTAAACGTGCACAAAGCTATTCATGAATCGTATTCTTGCGATTGAAGAAAGGTTAAATATATTAAAGAGGAAATGTACTCTAATACTAGATTCTGTTACCATTTAAAGAGCGTTTGAGATGAACGTCCAGAAGACAGAAATATTCATATATTACTCTAGTATTACTTAGTGAGAAAAGGCAATGATTCGTGTCAAAATCCAAATTGTGGAAAAATACTCCTTTTTTCAATTTCATTTTCCCCTTTAAATTGAAAGACTTAGGACCGCTTCTGTTGTTGACCGCTACAAGACCGTTACGCCGTTGTTACCATAACAACGAACTCTATGCACGGAGGCAGCCGTATTTTTGCTAAAAATCGGCGAAACTGGTAGCTAGTTTCCGTAAAGTGTGCTAGCTAAATAGGCATTTCTGACGATTATTAGTGCATAAATTAGTTGAATTTTCTTTAAAATATATTTAACATCTCGTCGATGTTAATGATCAAGTTGCCGAAAGTTTAAATGTGAATGATGAGTAGAGCGTTTGGCTGAACAATCGTTGCGTGACGCTTCAACTTTGTGCCTACAGTATAGTGTTTACAATTTTAGCGGTGGACGCAGAAATGCATAGAAAGTATGTAGCCTAATTATGAACAACTTTGATAAAAGTAATGCAATGTAAAATGTAAATATAAATTGCATCAATAAAGTGAAACATATATACCCATGAATATCTTTTAAATAGTGACAATGCAAACATGAACATTTTTTAACTTTCGATGTTAATTAGGCTATGTTTAACATTTATTTTGACATTTTATTTATGTACTTTTTACACTTGTTGGCAGGTAAAACTATGTGGTCAATTAATAATTGAAAACACATAACAGTAGCCTATGTGACCCTGGACAACAAAACCAGTGGGTCAGTTTTTCGAAATTGAGATTTTTACATCATCTGAAAGCTGAATAATCAAGCTTTCTATTTGCGGAGATACAACCGTTTAAAACTGTAATCTGAGGGTGCAAAAATACAAATTGCCTTTGAAGTTAATCGGAGACACTGTAGCAGGCCATTTTCTCACAAAAATAAGGTTTTGATATATTTACGGTATAGGAAATATAGCCTATGATATTTTGGCATAAAAGAAAAATCGATCATTTTGACCCATACAATGTATTTTTGGCTTTTACTCAAAATGTTCCTATGCTACTTAAGAACGGTTTTGTGATCCAGGGTCACATATGAGGCTGAATATTGTCATCAATGTTTATTGTGAAATCTCTTATCAACATACTCACATCTGAGGACATTCTGTGCAAAAAATAAATAAAATAATATTTTTGTTATTGCATAGGACATAGGCTAGGTGATCCAAACATATAGAGAAGAAAAATAGCTTGAAGATGAGTTAGAATGTTTAAGTGGAAGTGAGAGACATAATGATGATGTCTGAGAAAAACTCTAGTGTAGGTTCTAGTGTTGCTAAGCATGTGGTTCCTCTAACCTGCACTGGGTGGACTTTTCCTGGGTGGGGATTTCTTTTCTCCTGACAAGTTATAATGGACACAACAACAAAGCCAAGTTAGAATCTGGTTGTGGTGCTTGTTCTTGTTGGATTATCGAACGATCAGAGGTAAGTCTCTAAACCTTTATGACAGTCCAGTTTATCCAACCTCCAATTGTTTGTTTCATTTCAGAATGACAGTCCTTAAATTTGATAATTAAATAAAATATAAAGTATTTAATTAAATAGTATTCTGCACATTAATTGAGTCACCTAAAGGTCACGCATGATTAAATATAACGTGATTTCTTAATTTTGGACATGGGCCTTGTCTGTTAAATGTAAAATCTAAACTGTTTCTTTTTTTGTACCAACAGATGTATTTTCTTTTGTTTGTTGTGGCGTTCCTCCAGTTCTCTGCTGTGGGTGCAATCAAAACAACTAAGAACTACTGGACACTCAAACCAAATGGTTTGTTTATTCTGAAACATGTCCAAGATTTTTTTTCAAGATTATCAGCATGTATTTTTTCAAATGATTTACAATTGTCATACATTAACCTCTAGAGGGTAGAATATTATAAAATATATATAGCAGCAGTTGAAAAGGAGGATTTAACTGCAGCTGCAGTTTTGTCCCCACAATGTTTTTTTGTACAAAACAACACATATCTGGCTTGTCCAAAGTGTTATTGGATTGTTTTGTCCCCCTCATTTATGATATTTCCTTAAAATATCTGTCATCAGTGATTGTGGTGGATGTGGATGTAGCTCAAGATATGGACATAGTGGAAGTACCTCTGATCTGTGGTGAAGAGTTCGAGGGAACCAATGTTACTTGGACCAAAAACCAAGGGGAGCACCTGGAGGCTTGTGGAAACAGGATTATAGTCACAGTGGATGGGTGGAAGGGGGCCAACTATTCCTGTTACAACAGCGAAGGCACCATCCTTAATCACACGCTGGTGCTGGCTCAGTGGACGTTTAGGAAAATTATTAGGAACACCCCTGAGAAAGGTAGAACCATTTTTTATTGCAGCGTAATGTTGTTCAGACCCTTTGCTATAGATCATTTGAGTTCATATTTATATAGATAATATTTTTTAAGTTTCAGCAGAAAAACATATTAATTTGTACCCCTCCTGCATTTTAAAGTGAATGTAAATGTGCTTTAAATAAATAAATAAAACCTCCATAGGTTATATCCATTGTTCATCAAAAAACTATGGTGGATCCTTTCAATGTTCCTGGACATGGGGTAACAACAGGAACGGCCACGTTGCTGTTGTTGCTCATATCAAAGCTACGCGGTAAGTTTCCCAACCTTGTTGTAAAGTAGATCGTACCAGCTTTAATTTGAAGGGTATGGGGACAAATATACT
The DNA here is from genome assembly GCF_024868665.1 of Triplophysa rosa. Taxonomy (NCBI): domain Eukaryota; kingdom Metazoa; phylum Chordata; class Actinopteri; order Cypriniformes; family Nemacheilidae; genus Triplophysa; species Triplophysa rosa. Next base: position 13,517,470 of record NC_079902.1, read on the forward strand.
TTTTATTCTGATCCAGCTCTCACAGTGGAAACCAGATCAGCTGCAGTCTGGATTCCAGTGGACAGAGTATAACATGCTTGGACCAACACTACTGTCCTTATGCAGAGGAGGTTGATCGCATCAACCTGACCATCTATTTCAGAAGCAGCTATGTAATAGAAGCCTACTACAAACAGTTCCACATTATGGATATTGGTGAGCACTTAAAAACCGCAATGACAAGGACACTAATGAAGACTGTATAATATCACATATTTTATAATATCTATATTTACAAAGTGTTAAACATTGTGCTAACAATAACTTTTAACAATAAAATAAGTTTTCTGCCCAGTCCAAGCATTAGAGGTAAATTGCAAAATGTGGCAGTAATAGGCCTTTCGTCCATGTATCTTTATTTCCACTTCACAGTGAGGCCCGATACAGTGGATATTAGCAGGATAAATCAAACTTCTGTCAAACTAGAGTATCCACACTCATGGAACACACCATCCTCCTACTTTCCTCTCATCTTTCAAGTGAAAGAGATACGCTGTCGGAAACGCAAAAAATGTGACTGTTCCAAACCGAGCTCAGCAGAGGTACGGTCTGTCCTAACAGCCAGATCAGATCATTTTTGCATTACAAGTGTTGAGGAGGTTTTCTTGGGATGATTAAAAAAATAGATTTTATGTATATAACAGGATGTGTTGTTATTTATCACATTACTGTAGGTCATTTCTTATTCCACACAAAGTCACCAGCTGCCAGTGACTAAAGGCATGACAGTGTGCGTGAGAGCAAGAGATAAATTCTGTAATTCCTCTTGGAGTGAGTGGAGCCACTACAAGTAAGTTTATTTTATGCCTGTGATAGTCCTAGTTAAATACATTTTTTATATATTAGTTAATTGCATTTTTTTAGAATACACTATGACGTAGACCTTCTTTTTCCCTTTTTTAGATGCACTGCCCGGAAAAATAGACAGAGGAAACGAGAACAAAAGTTAAATGAGATGTCCTTGTAATTGTTATTCTTTAAGATGATAAAAGACCCTTAAATTCTATGTGGCCTTACTGTGTAAAACAATGTGTTTTTGTAACATATTTTGTCTTTATCCATGTTTTTGAAGATTGAGTCTCATACTCTTAATTTAGCTATTTATTTTTCTTTAATTTATTTATTTTAATTTATCAATTGTATTTGTTATAGTTGTTATGTCTGATGTCTTTCAATGAATATATCTGAACAGTCACATGCTCTCGAATCAGTTTGTCTTCAGTGTTCTATTATGTACAGTTAGAAATAACAATTTTATGTCATGGCTCACCAGTCATACATGATTATGTACTACTCTATGTTATTTGTTAGATATGAAAGGTATGGACTTTGTTAGGGTCCTAATTGTGTTCAAATGTCTTTTCTTACTTTGTAGATGTCACACAAGACTGCTCAAGATAAGCAACACAGGAATTGCTGTCACAGCTCGATGTGGAGCAACAAGAAGTGCTATTCCCCACATTTTAAAAGGTCTTTCTGCAGAGCTCCCACAGCAAAGAAAAACAATCAATTCATCTATGATTGTTCAAATGTTGTGTAAAAACAAGCTGTGCAATTGAAGCCCAGAAAAAACACATGTCATTTACCCTGAGTAATACTTAAATTATGAGTTGTCTGTCAAGAAAACACAGGTGGTACATTTTTGGAAATAATACAATTTGTGGTACTCTGTCTGGTTTTAAGGAACTTATCCAAACAGGCCTGCCATTTACTGAATGTGGACAATCTGGCAATTCAAGGCAGTAAATAACAAAAATAGTGTAAAAAAGGGAACAAAAACAAATATTAGGGAAATGCCTTTGAGGGAATAACAACAAACACGTTTTGGTGACTAGAACTCTACTAGTCAAGTCTAAGTAATGAGGTGAATGAGAATAAACTTAAACATCATTAAATCATGATGCATTTTTAAAGAAAAATATATTATGTGTGTCAGATTTTAAAACTAATTTATTGTTGCTATGTTCTTGATGCCTAAATAATTTACCTATTGCCTAAGTGAAGTTTAGTTTGCAACTATGAGTTATAACACACAATGGGTAAAGTTATACAATAATCAAGAAGTCCACAGTCCCTCCTAGCTAACTGTCTTCTTAGGCAAGTGAGACAAAAACATTTCTTCAACATTATTATGAGAGACAGTGGACAGGGTTCAAATTAATGATCTACTTATAAAGTATTGAGACTAAAAGAGAGTATTGGCTCACTACCTCTGGGACATGTGCTCTTGCACTGATAGAAACATCCACATGCTTGTAATTAAAAGATTTGCAGTGCAAATGTTGCACCAACTTAAGTAAACACTGTCTATGGCTATTAACACTAATACAATTCTTAGTTTCTATATATTGCGTAATGCACAAAATTTCAACCAATAATAGTAATTTACCAAATGTTATGTTGGCGGGGTCAAGGGTTGTCTGCAAAATGGAGACTATGTTGAAGGTTACACACAACACATTAGTGCTTAAGGCTGTTAAGGTTTAAACATGTGACAGTTGAACTGATATAATCTGTCAATGATGCTAGTCATGTGTTTATAGGGGAGGGAAGTTCATGCCAACAGTAAACAGCTGAAGCATGTTCGCAGTGGCCACAAGGAAAATTTTTGGAGTTTGGAGATAATTCCCCATGAAGCATGCATAGTCATCAATGTTAACCTCAGGCTTGTTTTGGTTGTTTGTGGAACAGTAGAGAGAGTACTTCTTGATGTCTTGTCCTAAAAAGAAAAAAAAAGAAAATTGTGGTCACCTTCTTCTACACTTCCACCACAAGGGCTGGGAAATATTCCCATATGTCTATTATTATTTAATTTTGTTGTTAGTAACAGTAATGGGTAATGCCTTGTTACATCAGTTTAGAAACAAAAATGAATGAGTGAACGAACGAACAAACAAACAGGAATATTAGTTTGGTAAGCGTCTAGAGCACAGAATTCAAACACAGCAAAAAAAGTGTAAATTAATTAATTTAACACCCTCATAAAATACAATAACAGTAGTGATAAAAAGAAGAACAGTTATTAATAAATAAACAAATATTACTTACTACAAATTAAAAATAAAGGTGCTTATAAGGTTCTTCACAGCGATGCCATAGAAGAACCATTCAGTCAAAGGTTCTTTAAAGAACCATCTATTTCTTACCTTTTTAAAGAACCTATTTTGGCAAGGTTCTTCAGATGTTAAAGGTTCTTCATGGAACCATTTATACAAAAACGGCTCTTCTAATCTATGGCAATGTAAAGCACCTTTATTTTTAAGAGTGTACATGGATACAAGTTTAATAGCCTATATGCTATATTTTATGCAAAATACAAATATAACAGGTTTAGGCCTACAATGTCAAAAACGGTTTCAAAGAGATTTGGCAAAATCCTGGTTATACCAGGTAAACTTTCATTGGGTAAATGCTTAGTAAACATTTTTACCATGCTTCTTCAATCTTAGAGTGGGGTGGGGCTGGAAAAAGAGAGTCAACGTTACAGACAATTATTAAAATTCATTATCATTTTATAGCTACAGTAGAATTCACAGCTCTCAATCGCAATAATTGTACAGCTCTTAATCTTCATCGCACAGCTAGCACGGTGGACACAGAATCGTATCACTCCTTATCAGTTCACCTATCCACCCCTCTCTTCTCCGCTGGTAATCCGCTCTCTCTCTCTCTCTCTCTCTCTCTCTCTCTCTCTCGGCGCACATGCTCAGTACAGATCACTGTGGCGATCTGTAATGGCTGCGGGATGGTGTGATACGAGTGCGCGCCGCTTCTCTTCGGTAGGAATGCCATTTCATTTCCATGAGACCGCCAACCACTGCGTTCAATCCTCCGTCAACATGGTTGACATCCGACAGAAGAATAAAGGACGTTCATCTTAGTGGAGAGCGTTTGCGGGAGCTGTAACCATGTAAGTGCATTGTTTATGTTATGTTGTCTTTGTAAATTGCGGCTCAGTGAACCGGAGCTCCTGACATGCTCGTGTCGGTGTTCCCATGCTGGGGATTGTTATCCGAGGTCATTACAGTTCATAGCAGCATCATCTCTGGAGAGAGGGGAGGACACAAATATAGCCGCGGGCTGAATATAGCTGCATCCAATTATGATATTTCACGTGCGGTTTATGGCCATTTATAGGTTATCATTAACTGTTTCACAATATGTTTGCACGTTTCCTGATACACCGGATATCACAACGTGTGGTTGTCGGATATTGTATAATTTGCATGCGACTGGCAGATCAGCTCATGATTTCGCTGTTGTTTAACGGGACAGTTATTTACGCGCTTACTGCAACAGGCGTATTGTGCTTTATAGTCGCTACGATCACACACAATGAATTTTCAATGAGCGCGAGGTTATTACAGTTCATTTCGGCGGTGCGCATGCAGGATCGCTTTGTAGCTTATTATTATTATTAGTAGTAACGTTAGCCTATGGGCTGCACAATACACTATCATCACCTATTACAATGATCAAGACTGCGATCTACACAACATGCACGTGTGCTTTGCTTTGCCATTATGTAACTGTATCTATATTTAGCAGAGACTGCTGACAGTGTTGTGAGAACTTTGGCAATACATTTAAGTGTAGACACATTATATGGTCACTTTGCGCTATAGACTAGACTGTTTTAACTCTTTTAATGTGTTTTGCCGTGATATTTTATCACTTGGGTTTTAAAAGCATGCAGGTTATGTAACCTGTGTTTTACTGTGCACATTAGATGCAGTGCACAACGTTGCTGCGGTTTACATTCTGTTATATTATAAGCTGAATGCAACTTTGTATTGCTGTTGTCTTTTGCTTTAGTAAAAATGTTTTTTCTTCTCATGTGTTTTTGAGCTGTAAAGTCATCTTTTTGACAATAATATTCCTGTCTCCCCATTTCTCTCTGGCCATCTCCTCTTAGTGGACTTCTGGTGTGTGTGATAGTGCCAGTGAATTGCGTGTGGTTGGCGGTAGTCAGGAGTGATGGCCGTAAAGGAGCGTGTGGAGGCAGTGCTGAATGTGGGCCTGCGGGTCCCCAGTATCATGTTGCTGGAGGTGCTGTACCGCTGGGATGTCAGCTCCTTATTCCAAAAGATCCAGAGGAGCAGCCTAAACAATAACCCCCTCTTCCAATACAAGTACCTGGCCCTCTATCTACACTATGTGGGTGAGTCACAGTTAAAGTTGATCTGTTAGCTTGACAAGTTAATAAAAAAGTAGGCTACCATGTTAATATATTGTTTCAAGAATATGATGATCATTTAGTACCGCGGTGTGCATTTCAAAGTTTTGTGGTATTGAGTACCGCAGAGATGACGCATTTTTGTATGCAAAACCCGGAAGCGAGTTAGCATTTTAAGACTTCCGGTTCCATCGCCCCAAAGTCTATGGGTTTTTTGAATGGGTTTTTGGTAAATCGCCTGAAAATATATAAATATTTTAAAGTATTAATATATGACATAAAACACACCAGTTATAATCTGCTTGTGATTTTTTTAAAGCTTGATTGTGTGTTTACAATGGCGGTCGCTAACAACGTCGTCACGCATATAAATCTCACAAATTTCCAGGGAACACGTTTTTAATAAAGTTTGAGAAAGTTGTCGGAGGATTGGTGGTGGTGACGTTGATATCGAGCGACCATAGTCTGTTTAAAGCCTCATGTTAGCTTTTTGATGGTGATGTATTTAGGCTTCAAAAATAGCAAATATTGTGTTAATCTGTAAATACTATCTTGATAGACAAAACTTGTAAACATTATGAACATTTGTTAATCACAGATCTTATTTTTTGCGATCTTACAAAAGTCTACGGGAAAAATGCATAGGCTTTTGGTCGAGGGAACCAAAACCACTTACTTCCGGCTTAGCCTCCAAAAATACATAATCTCTGAGCCATTATGGTTTTACATCTGATATCACCACTGTATGGTTTTTGGTAAGGGAATGCACAGTATGGTTGGTATCAGTCAGCTAGTATCAGTTTACTGGTATTTGGTATTTTACAATATTGTTCCTCTTTTTTTCCCTCATCCCTAAAAATTAAAATCTAAATGCTGCTATCAAAGATAGATTTGTCAGTTGGGTACGTTTGGCAGTGAAGGAGTAAATCTTTGAACATACTTTGCAATTGTAATTGAAGAAAAATGAATGGTTTTGAGGTCACATGGGTGGGCTGATCATCCAGTTTCCCTTGTTAAAAAATAAAGACAATATGATTGTGCTTAATTGGCTTGCACCATTTGTCATCTCTTTGTATGTTTCCCCTATAATACTGCTGACAGGAGTTAGATTTGTCAGACCACTGGTTTCTCATATAGAAACAGAGGGCAACGCTTCATAATCTGAAAACTAGGGCTGAAACGATTCCTCGAGTAATTCGAATACAAAAAATCATCGAGGCAATTTTTGTTGCCTCGAAGCCTCGTTTAATCCATTTAACTACAGTACACACGGAGCACTGCGTTTCCCCACGGACCGTTATTACTAACGCACAGCCCACTAAACTCTATTCATGTTACAGGGCGCTCAAGTCTCACGCATTCACCGTGAGACACACGCATTTTAGTCTGTTCACACGCTCACACGTATTTCTCATGCTGATAAATAACTGATAGCTTATTGAAATGGTGAACTGCTATTTTACTTAGTTTTAGTCTTAAGCGAGTGAAACTTGTTTTCCGGCTGCATTGAGTCCATAAAACTAGATTCGGACTAGTTGATGCCGAATCCTGTTATTTACACGTCATCTGGCTGTTCTGCATGTCTGAGTGAATGAACTGCACAGTTTAACGTGCTACACGGGTGATGCTCATGAATTTGTCTGCGTCTGCACTTTATGAGGACATGAACACATGAACTTCCTCTCAAGAGTTGCTCTGAGAGTTTATTTCAGAACATTTTACTGAGTGAAGCTAACACACTAAAAAATAAGCGTCTTCGTTCCAATGACCTGCCAAAATAAAAGTCTGGTTAACTCGGTATTTTTATGTGGACAAATATATTACTATTTAATAGTAAAAAAAGAAACTAAAACTAATTTAGATAAACTAAATTCATCATGCATAAGCTGAAGTTAGTTGTTTACCTTTGAAATTATTCTTTCTATTTTTATTAATGTTTCATATTTATACATTTGTATTAGGCCTATATTGCATTTTGAATGTAATATGGCAATAGAATGTACTAAATGGGTTTAGTGTTCTCAGATATTAATGTATGCAATTTCGGCAATAAATATGTTAATTTTTCTAAAAAGGAAACAAATTAGTTGTTCATTTTAAGAGACCTGTCTTATTTTCTCTTGTATATTTAGTATTGCTCTTTAATAAAGAAAAAGTACTTATTATCCGAATACCCGCTTAATCGATGGAAAAATCTAATTACTATCGATTAGCAGCTATCGATTACTAAAATAATCGATAGGTGCAGCCCTACTGAAAACCATGCCCACTGGGGACCGGGAACAATCCAGCCCTCTCCATTGACTTTCTATTGGGGGAAGCTGCCTCCTCGTCATTTCTGACTTATAACAAAACACAGAACGATGTTTAAAAACTGCTATTTGACAAGGTGTACAGTAAACATGCTAAAAAACCCAGAACAGGAGTTTAATTCGATACCACAATTAAAACTGCGTTTCTATTTATTTAGTGTGTCTGATATGTGCGTGCGAGTCTCCAGCACGCGCCTTCTCTGTTCTGAAAAGAGCAGTGCACTCGCATCATTTAAAGTCCCAGTGAACCGGAAGTTGCGATCGTTTTTACTTCCGTATTCTGACACATTTCCGAGTGAAAAGGAATTTCAAAGAAAATTAGTGGGCGTGGCTTGCGGTTTTTACTGCGAATTGATTGGATGTATAAAAACAGCTGTTGCATTTTTAAATGAAACTGGCAGCAGACTGACAGTTGAAGGGGAGGAGTTAATGGATGCTCCGCCCAAGCCGTCTAATTTACGTAATTTTAGATGGGTAGTCATTTCATGGCGGAAGTGCATTTTCAGATTTTAACTGAAGATTATAAGGGTACATGAATTTTAAAAAGAAAATGATCCACATTGACAAGGTATTTACTATAAACGTTGCTATACAGTATTTCATGAACAAATAAGAATTGTAATTTTTAATTTCACTGGGACTTTGAAACGTTAACGGTCATTTATTTTTATCTCACTGCCTGATATATTACTTAAGCGGTTTATTAATATTCTTTCTTTACTTCATACCTTACATATGTGAGAGTAAACACTACAGTATATTTAATATTTAAATGAACGGACCCTGATGTTTGTGAGTGTGACTAAAGAAGCTTTTGATTGTTATTTCTAAAAACGGACAACCTGCTAAACTTAGACAAGAATATAATGTTAAGCTTAAAGATAATGTTTATTCATCTCTGTCAATAAATATCTGCTTTAAATCCTCTATATTTTGTTGAAGTCTTTGATTATTTATGTCATGTACTTCAATATCTAAATAAAATATCTGATTGTGATGTACACTGCTGTGTTGAGTTTTATTAATCATTATGCTGTGCTTTATACATATTTAAATCGAGAATTATGCATAAAATTGAATCTAACGCACAGATTAAACCACAAATTAATTTAAACCTCCATGTGAAGGATGATAATTGTTTAAATTAAGTAAAAAAATGATTTTAACAACGTTAAAAAAAGTTACGCCGCTGGAACGTTATTTGGTAAGTCATGGCAACGAATAAGGTCTGGTCCAGGTAGGTCGTCACAACGTAACTGTGTTCACTGGGTTTCTGCTTTATCCACATTATAACAAGTTGCATACTGTCAGAATGCCATAGCTTAGAGCTTAGTTTACAGAAATATAATATATAAAACTGACATTTGGATATTTGACTTACCAGTGACAAAATGTTTACTGCCCACGTATCGTTAGGCATACTGAGTGTCTCAGGATCCCACAATTTACATATTCTTCCTGCTGATGCTTCACGTCTTATTGCCTGTATCCACTTTTATCTCCTTAAAGTCTCACTTTTACGGTTCGGTAGCTTATAAAAACTTAGTTCTAGGTTTTTTTTAGCTTGTTTACTGTAAACCTTGTCACACAGCAGCTTTTAGACCTTGTTCTGTTTTTTTGTTATAAGTCAAATGACAAGGAGACAGTTTCCCGCAATAAAAAGTCAATGGAGTGGGTTGGATTGTTTTCCCCGGTGTGGGCGTGGCCTACATGCGCTCTCTCTTTATAGCCCCCTGCTTTGAGTTTTTAAAAGGACTCAGTTGAGCGTGACAGCCCCCATTCATCTGTTGCACATCCTAACAGACACAGTCCATGAGTTATTCACAGGCATCTTGCTCCATTGATGTATGTGTGTTTGTTTGTACTCTAAGAGTGTTGTGAATGCTTTTATTTTTGCCTCCTTAGTTGTCCGGTTTGTTTGTTTTTCCTTGTTCCCACTCCATGAATGGGTTTCTGACTGTTGGAGAACAGAAAAGAGAGTGTTTTTGGTTTCAGCTCATTGGTCTTCTTCTATGTAAGACAGTTTACTGCTGCCCAAATAATCCTAGTGTTTAAACAGTTTATAAACCTTAATTAAAAAAGCAGACTCCAGAAAAACAGGCTTTTGTAGCAGATGTTTGTCTGCTAGCCGAAGGAACAAACCCTATTGGCCCTGATTTGTCTTTTATGTGTGTGTGGTCATGCGCTATGCCCACGTGGTTGTTATAAACCCTGGAGAGGAGCTATTTTAGGTTACGGTCAAATGTGTTCATACAATACCACCAGGTTTATCAATAACACCAGCATCTAGAACATGGTCCATCGCCATCAAATGAAATATAAAAAATATAATTGATTTTGTAATTTACTCACCCACATGTCATTCCAAACCTCTATGACTGTCTTTCTTCGGCAGAACACAAAAGAAGATATTTTGAAGAACGTTTTAACCAAACAAAATTGGACCCCATTGTATGGACACAAAACTACTCAGACATTTTTCAAAATATGACCTTTTGTGTTCCACAGAAGGACGAGTCATATAGACAGTTTCATCTTTACAACAAAAACAAACGTTACCGCGCGTGCGGTAGATTATTTCTGATAACAATCAAAAGAACCGTTACTTGGCTAAACTCGCCTCTCCAATATTTTGAATTTAGACTGCGATACCAAGCTCAACCGCTAGATGTCAATGTACCAGACGTTTAAATGGTCAAAACTACAGGACCCATTCAACAAATTGTTTATTTAATAAAATGAACATACAACAAAATTAAACAAGTCATTTATTTAAAAGATTTATTATACAGTAAAGTAATTAAACAAATTAATACGAACATAAATCAAATAAAATGTAAATAGTTATATTATTAGACACTAGCCAAACACAAACCGGAAATTAATTTAAACCACACCAGGGTGTATAAATGATGACAGAATGTTTAGATTTAGGTGAACTATCCCTTTAAAACCTCGTACATTATTTACTTCTCCCATTTATCAAATATGTTCATTCATTATGGTTTTATTATTGTACCATGCGTTTTATGCATATTGTGTTATGTTACTCTTCTTGACCTCACAAACTGCCTCTCTGGGACGAATAAAGTGGTTTTAATTTAATTTAAAACACAGAGGAGGAAGGAAGCACTAGACTTCATTTCTCCATCTCTGTAATGCACTACATTTAGAAGGCAGATGCTCTGACATTATATGTCGTTTAGAAGCGATGACTAAGGTGTTGAAATTTCAAAAAATACTTCCAGCAAGCCCATATCGGTGTTCAGTTTAATATAGATATTACAGCTTTGTTTTGCAGGTGCAACATGTTCAATATAGGTTGTGCTAGAGCACCCTCAGGACCCCCGCTGAATGACAGGCAGAGTCCAATTACCTCCCACAGGTGTAAATGAACTGGCACAAGAAACTTTGGACTTCTTTCTCAGGCTGGCTGGGTTTTTCTTAGTCTTGATAAACACCACCCGGCCTTGGGAAGTTCCTGTGATATACAATAATGAAGCAGAAAGAATAGCCCTGTCCCACAGTTGAAAACTACAGTTTTCCTAAACCAAAATCTGACACTGTATAAGGCCATTACAGCTAATAGAGATAGAAGGGAGCCAAACATTTTGCAGTACAGCCATACACTGTCTTCAGGCTGTTAATATATATCCGGGGCTTTATCCTCATCGTTATATGGTAGAATAAGAGTATTTGTGGCCACCCGGCCTCTTTTAGCAATCATATACTGTATATGTGTGTATATAGGAGAAGATACAGTAAATAAAAGTGATGGGGTGGTTGCTGAAGGCACTAAAGCAGCAAGGTTAAATTAAGACACGGGGAACATCTACTGTCAGCAAGATCACAGGCACTTTCCGTCCTTACCGCCTATTGAAAATTTGAGCTGTCTTTCAACATTTTATCCACCCATAAACCTGGCCAAGTCCTCAGTTCTTTGACCTGCCGAGAGCTTCCTCTTGTTTCAGGGCTAACTTTATTCTCAGGTAATTGCATTGGTCTAAACTTGAATCCCAGCACACTTCCCATTAATCAATATTGAGATAAATGCTGTGTCTTACATAGCAGCAGCTATAATATATTGAAAAATGCATAATTTATAATTTATAAAATACATAATTCTATTATACATTTGTTTCTACTTGCATAACATTTTCTTGTTATATTTTACATTCCCAGTACCAAAGATCTGATGGTTATAATGTTTTTGGTGGGATTGTCATATTCCTATTACTGCATGTGCACTGCCTGTGGTGTGTGTAATTTCTGTAAATTCTGTATGTGAGGTTATATGTTTTTATGTGGTGTTTTGTGAGTTTGTGAATGGCAAAAGTGTGGTTACTGAACGACAGATAACCTGTTACGCAACACGAGGGATCAAAAGGGTTTGGCCCTGGAGTAATGAGGGCTTAATCTGTGCATGACACAAGCCTTGATCTGCTCATCCTGCACCGGCATAAACACGAGAGAACGTCAGACTGGAGGCTAAATCATGTACTAAAATAAGATTGTTTATTATGACTATATACTATATATACTACAGGTTATTTATTATTGTTCCAGAGCACTTGTTTCAGAGAATCCTGAATCTTCAGAAATGTTTATTACATAGATGTTTAATGGAAGATAATGTCGCAGTAACCTATTGCTAACCTCATGTTTATTTTTTCCTTACTCTTGACGCATTAAAGGTGGGGTGGTTGATTTGGAAAGGTGCTAATTTTAGCCTGCTAGCACTGAAATTATAAACCCACCCTCTATGCGATTAGATGTCCAAAACCAAGCCTCCTCCAAACACATGAATCTATTTCGTAAATCCACGTAACGAATTAAACTAAATTCTTCTCAAAGCATTTACATACCTGTCCAAAAGAAAGAGAGCAACCATGGTATCGTCTTTCATACACTTTGCCTGCCGGAGCTGTCTCCATCGTGTAAAAGCTGAACCGATGTTAATTCGAGTTTTTCCTCTTTCATGATCCAGACATTTTTTCAAAAACTGACTTTTGTTTTGTAGATTTACTTGTTGTCAGTTCCGCAGGGAAGTTTGATTGTTGCTGATTGTCCGTCATTGTCCCTACATTGACACAGCGGACGTGAGAGCGCTGATGACGTATGATGTCTGCGTGAACGGGGTGCGCAGTGGTATGCAAAATACGTTGGCTGAAAATGTACACATGACCAGTCACAGCGTTCGGCCAGAACGTTTTGATTGGGCAAACATTTTTTGGTCCTACGCCTTTCACAGACGATATATAATTATAAAAATATTATTTGACCACTATACTTCTTGATTGCTATCAGGATGTAAAGAGATTTCTGACCAGCATGACAAAAAATGTTTCTGGACAGGATCACCCACCCTACCTTTAATAGATCAAATTCATTCATTAGATCAATTTTTAAATAGGTAGGATGATTGTTTACTGTGCAGTTCACAGTATTCTGATATTTAACTCTGAATGTAGCCATAGATTCATCCTGCAGGTGTTACTTTCAATGGAAACGGAGATCCGGATTCAGTCAGTATTCTTTGGTTGTGTGACTTCCTTTGACAGCATTCAGCCAGAGTGAATGAACTCTCTCTACTGGTCTGAGAGAGATATTGAGACTGAGAGAGTGGTGCCCTCAGAGACCTTTGTGTGTGCTTGACAGCATCCTTACATAGTGGCCTAACAGCAGTGTCATTCTTTAACTCTCTTTCTCCTCTCTCTCTCTCTTAGGCTACATTCTGAGTCTAGTGCTGCTCACTCTGCCCCGACAGCATCTGGTGCAGCTCTACCTGTATGTGCTCACCGCTCTGCTGCTGTTTGCTGGTCATCAGATCTCCAGGTGAGAGTTTATGAATTAACTTAGACGGTGAGTCCAGAAGTCTGAGATCACATTGAAATCTAGGATTCAGAATCTAAATTATGCTTGAAAATGCGTTTTGGGGTTTAAAAAAGATAAAAGTTAAGAACTGCACTTTGATGACCCATAACGACATATTTACCCTATGAATTGCTTCTATTAAAGCATACAAGACAAAGTTTTAAATACACAAAACATTTCACGCTTTTAAGTTGGAAATGACTAAAAATAAATGTTCATGCAACTTATTTGAGTTTACGCAGAGTTATTTTTATTCATTCAAAGAACCAGCTCAAGAGTCATATATTGATGAATCGGCCTAAACTATTCGGGCTATATTTGTTTTTGAGTGCAGCCATTGAAGATGACTCAATAGCGAGGCGTTATCTTGGCGTTCTTTCAAATCAGGCAGTGCTCTTGAAAATGTAATTTATTATGCTGTGTTGCTGGAGATTTAAGATGTGCTGGAAACACACTGGCTGCCTCCCACCACAACACATCTTATGTGCATGCCAGAAAGAGATACTCCACAGGCGCTGTGTTCTTGTAAGGTCACTGTTCAATTAGGAGAGAGACCAGAAATAACACATTGTTATACAATTTGCAAATTTATAGTATAATTCACAACACTTTCCCTATGTTTCTTATAAAGTGGGGCTGACGCTGACCCTGCCATTAGCTTTTTTTAACTGTACTCGTAATTCTTACGATTCTTGTGTGTGCTTGTTAAGAAAAATCAAAACAAACAAGCGAAAAAAAGTATTATAATGATTTTCTTATGTAGTTTTATATCTATGACTATTAGAGCTGCATGATTATCCGTTAAAAGATCGCGATCTCGATTCGACCCCCAAACGATCTTAATCCAGCATTTCAACGATTCAGCTAATTCTATTTCCAAGGAAAGGAAAGATGCAGTCTCGGCAGTTCTCGAGATAACACGCAATCACTCACAGCGGCCGTGATGACGTCTTGACGTCACATCGGGTATTGCGCAAGCCAGACAGATGTGCTCGTGTTAGCGCCACCGGTACAGCGGATGCTTTCGCCAAGAAGTTAGAAAGAAACGGAAACTAAAGAGAATGAGTGAGGCAGAGCAATGCGCATCGACGTCTGACAAGAACCCTGACGTTGTTTTATTACCAAAAAGAGGATCTTATTCCAGAGTGTGGGCTTTTTTCGGATTCAAACCAGATGATATACTACTCAGCAAACCATATACTGCAAGCAATGTTTAGCCATTGTTTCTGCACAAAAGAGTAACACCACCAATCTGCTAAATCACCTCAAACGTCATCATATACTACAGTATGATGAGATGGTACAGAAAAAAAAACTCAATCACAAAGTACCAGCAAGCAGTCAAAACAAACGTCAATTAAAGCAACATTATTCAATGCAACACCATACCCATCAACCTCTCCAACCAAATTTTTGTTTATTACATTTCTTTAAATTTGATTGAAGCCAAGAGTATTATTATGTCTTATTTTATTGCCATATTGTTTGATAACCTTAATGTTCAGGGGTTGTAAATCTTTAAAATAAAAAAGTTCTTGAGAATTGTGAGAGAATCGGGATCTTTATTTTAAGCAAGAAAATCGGGATTCTCATTTTATACAGAATCGTGCAGCTCTAATGACTATCTTATATGAAACGCGAGGAGACATATCGAAAAATGTTGGTGTTATTTTCACAGACACAATTTTCAGTAAGAAATTGGTACACCCCTGCCTTTATTGCTCTGGCTTCAAAGTAACACATCCCCAGACAACAATTTACAAAATTGTTTCTTTGGGTGTTGATTGCAGTTTTTAACAGGATTTCTTAGAAATCGCTTACTCCATGTAAGCAATGTTTTGTTTTTCTTGCAGATAACTTTCTGAATTATATGCGTCCCTCACTTGTTATTCACAGCCTCTCTGTGAATTGAAAACTGTGTCTACACCGGACCCGGCGTTGTGCGACCCGACAAAAGACAATAGAACGCATTAGAACCCATTATAGTTTAAAATTTTGTCCACACTGGATGTGGGATGCCGTGACATGACAAACCTATGAAGAACAAGCCATTTGTCGTGTCGCATCGTGTCGTTCCTGTCCGGTGTTCACATCCATCACTATGTTTTAAAATTAATAATAAAAACACTGAAGAGTCTGAAAAACGACAAATAGCTTTTAGGTACACTTTTGTTTACTCAGAACTCAGTCAGAACAATGAACAACACAGCCGCACCAGGCTGAACTCTATCTGCCCGTCGTCTTTCCGGGGCCCACAAAACTACCATCAGCTCTCTAAAACTAGGTGCAGAAAAATAAACAGCACTTCATTATGAATGACACATTTCTGTGTGCTACAATATCATCATGATTGTTTTCTAAAGTATGCTGTCATTGGTGTGAAGTGCTTTCATTTTGCTGGAGGTAAACAACTAGTTTACAGTGTGACGAGGGGCGAACGCAGACAAAACTGTTTTACAGTGGATGGGAAAGAGTCTTGTATAGGGCTGCAACTAACGATTATTTTGATAATCGATTAGTTGGACGATTATTTTTTCGATTAATCGGATAAATGTAATTGCGTCTTTTGCTTATAATAAGTAAATCAGATATGGGAAAAGTATACACAACTGAACTCATTAGCCTTCTCCCAAAATGTTGTGAATGTCTCCATAATTAACACACCTGGTGAGTTGATTCATGTGTGTCATATTAGAAGCAACTGACAATAGTCTCTCCCAAACGTGGGAGCGAGGGGAGGGTCGGCCAAGGAAATCATTTTTTGTGCCATGAAAAGTGAGATATTTGTCATTCAAATGTAGTGAAGTACAGTAAAAAGTAAAAGTAATACTTAAGTACAAATACTCAAAAAGTGTACTTAAGTACAGTACTCAAGTAAATATACTTCGTTATCCACCTCTGAACTAAATAAACCACCAAATCAGGGTATTTAGCCTAATATGTACTTTGCAAAGTGCAAACGCCACAAATTGGGTTTTACTAATATAATCTTTAATTTTGTCATTTAAAACGCCTCTCCCCTTTAAACTTTAAAACTGCGCAGCTTGAAGAGATGCATCCAGAACACGTCAGACTTTAAAACTGCGCAACATGTGCCGCACGGAGAGACACGTCTGACTTTAAAACTGCATACCTCGCGCTGCACAGAGAGACACATAGTGATGGATGTGAACACGCAGTCATTCACAGGAGTGACAGCGCTCGTGCTAATCAGAATGATTGGCAGGAAAATATTATAGCAAGTTATTCTTTCTACTATATAAAGACTCAGCAGTTAATTGTGATATTTATTATATGGATTTGTGGCTGTTGTTGTTACTTTGAATTATAAATGTTGCAGATTGATCGATTAATGTGATATTAATTTTAATAACAATAACTTGTCTTTATTCTGCATATTCTTTCTTAATTAATTATTTTAGTAATGTATAGAGTATGTGGTGCTTAGAGAGTGATATATACTGTGTATATATACAGGTGCTGGTCATATAATTAGAATATCATCAAAAAGTTGATTTATTTCACTAATTCCATTCAAAAAGTGAAACTTGTATATTATATTCATTCATTACACACAGACTGATATATTTCAAATGTTTATTTCTTTTAATTTGATGATTATAACTGACAACTAATGAAAATCCCAAATTCAGTATCTCAGAAAATTAGAATATTACTTAAGACCAATACAAAGAAAGGATTTTTAGAAATCTTGGCCAACTGAAAAGTATGAACATGAAAAGTATGAGCATGTACAGCACTCAATACTTAGTTGGGGCTCCTTTTGCCTGAATTACTGCAGCAATGCGGCGTGGCATGGAGTCGATCAGTCTGTGGCACTGCTCAGGTGTTATGAGAGGCCAGGTTGCTCTGATAGTGGCCTTCAGCTCTTCTGCATTGTTGGGTCTGGCATATCGCATCTTCCTCTTCACAATACCCCATAGATTTTCTATGGGGTTAAGGTCAGGAGAGTTTGCTGGCCAATTAAGAACAGGGAAACCATGGTCCTTAAACCAGGTACTGGTAGCTTTGGCACTGTGTGCAGGTGCCAAGTCCTGTTGGAAAATGAAATCTGCATCTCCATGAAGTTGGTCAAAAACATTTGAAATATATCAGTCTGTGTGTAATGAATGAATATAATATACAAGTTTCACTTTTTGAATGGAATTAGTGAAATAAATCAACTTTTTAATGATATTCTAATTATATGACCAGCACCTGTATATATATTTATATATATGAATGAATGAATGAATGAATGAAGAGTTGGAGTGTTTTATTGTGTTAGTTAGCTGTATTTTTTGAGTTATTATGGCTTAAATCCAAACAAACCAACTGCAGTTTGATTGATATTAATTGGAACAATAATAATAATAAATAATAAAAACAAACATTAAAATAACTTGTGTGAAATGAGAATATAACTGTCCATGTAACTTGTCCCGGGCATTTGTTCTTCAAAAACTCTCCTACAGTCCACCATAAATCGCGCGTATTTTCATTTCTGGTTTCTGCCAGTGTCATGGCTCTGCTTCATTTAGTCATGTTTTTCTTGGTCCTGTAGCAGAGCCATGGCAAAGTCTTTGGTTATGTGTGGAGAGAAACATATTATTGTCCTTTTGACAATAATATGCGTTCTCTCCAGTGTCTCGTCATTGGCCCCGCTCCTATCGTTTTCTTGTGATCTTTCCCTGAGTGTTTTGATTAACCACACCTGCCCCATGTCGTTATCCCTCTTTTGTGTTCCCTATATATACCCTCTTGTTTCTTTGTCCTGTGGTTGTGTATTGCGTTGTGTATGTGCTCATGTCGTTGCTTGTGTTCCTGTTACAGCCCGTGTTCCTGTTATTTGCCCTGTTTGTGTAATGTGAGTGTTGTGTTTTAGTCTTAGTCACCCTGCCGTGTTTGTTTTTGTAAGACGTTGTGTCGTGCCTTGTTTTGTTAGTTTGTTTTTGCCCCCCCCGTGGGAAGTGTTTTGTTTCAGTTTTTATTTTAGTTATAGTTCTGGTTGTCCCCATTGTGGGTTTTTGTTTTTCGTTTCGTGTATTAAAGTCTTGTGTTTAACCCCTTCACGTCTGCCTGCGCTTGGGTTCTTCCGCCATTCCTGACAGCCGGTTACAGAAAAAAACAGATTGCCCTGCTCTGCCTCTGATTGGCTATACTCGTTGCCATCTGGGTCAAGCCAATTAGAAGTAGGATGTGGGTGGAAAAACTCTGCTGTCTCCTGTGTGTATGGGAAAGGGAGGACAGAGGGAACAGGCAAGAACAAACTCCTACGTTATAAACATAAAAGTTGAAAATACCTGTGACAACTTATTATGGAGTTGGGAACAAAGCCCAAATAAGCAACACACTTAAGAAACAAGCCCAAAAAAAAACGCGACCCGCGACTACATAATTTTGTAAGCGACTTTACAGAAAAACAAGCCCAAACGCTTATAATAAGCGGACTTGCACACTGGTTATATGTGACGTTCAAATCGGTTGAGTGTGATGAATCCGCATACATTTTTTGAACAGCAGGGCCGCTATTTTCACTGCAATCTAAAGGTGGACATGCTGATATTTCTTAATGCAAAAAAATCCAAGAAAGCTCAACATATTAGTTTGTTTATATTAAAGAGAGTTTATCTATTATTAATTTGTTATAAAATTGCAGTTTAGTTTTGTTATTTGAAATAAAACATTATTTTATCATACAAAGAAACGTGAAGCATTTAAGAAATAATGCAAGGGAAGTTGTTCATTTCTAATTTGTTTCAACTCATTTTGTAAAAATAAATCGTGAGTAAATCGTGAATAAATCGCATCGTGAGATCAGAATCGTGACTCGCATCGCATCGTGAGCTGAGTGAATCGTTACATCCCTATCAGGCATTAAAGGAGACACCTTGCTTCACTGGAGACTTCTCGCCCATGCTTGCAATGCTGCGATTATGGTGAGCTATTTTACTCTTGACAGGTGGCAAGATCAATAGTGTCAGATTAAGAGAGAGCTTTTAGCACATTTTCATCTTAATGTGTATCTGCAGAAGTGGCTGCTCAAATTAAGATCACCCAAGTGTGGCAAAGCCATTACTGTCTGCTCGTAACTTACCTGCAGTTCCCGCTCTACCCCCTTCTCTCTGAGCACAGCCGAGTTCAATGAAGGATTTAACTGAGCCGTCAGAATGTTTATGTACATATGTGTGCTTTATGAATTCGGTACCCTATAAACTGTTATAACCACTGAAAGCATGAATAAACCCAAGAATTTGGACGGGTTTTATTTTCAACCCAAAATCAAGTGGAAGACAAAAATATTATTTTCAAAAAAATTCCAGACAGAATTGGAATTATGAGTTGACCTTAATAGTCATTAGGGCTTTAGTATAATGTCTCTTTTCTTTTAATTTTGGGTAAGACTGGGTGAAATGTCTCATATTCAATTAAATGTTGTGGGAACATTTTGAATGTTTAATGGATTATGTCATTATGTGGTGTCATCATAGTTAGTACTGTATGTAGAACAAATTGCATTAAAGAGTGGATTTACTAAAGAGTAGTTTTGGATCTACTTGGGTGGCTGTTTAAAATGAAAGGTTCCTCTCTTTAAAAACATAATCACCTATTTAAAACATTTATTGATAAAGATATATATAGACACTCTTGTAAAATATCGAGGTTTTATTACCCTGCCCTTATTTGGAGATAGAAATTCACCTAAATTTGTTCATCAATACTTTTGAGAGAAGCTAAGGGCAAAGGGTTTTTTGTACTTCTCTACATCAGTAATACTTTGTTACTCATTGGGACTCAGCTGTGTGTTATGTAAGTGAATGTTCTCGTCTGAAAAAATGAGAGTGATGGTTTCACTGCTGTGCACTGTGTGCTGTGGACTGTAAGTATAGAATCCTGATGACTCAGAAGGGGATGTCTGTCTCTGAGAGGTCTCTGTTCTCTGTTTCAGGGACTATGTACGCAGTGAGCTGGAGTCTGGATATGAGGGCCCGCTGTACCTGGAGCCTCTGTCCATCAACCGTTTCACTACTGCGCTCATCTGTAAGCTGTTTCACACTGTCCCCTGCCTGATAGAATCTAATTTAAAACCAATTCATACCACCCATATGAAAACGTTTTTTAAATACGATAAATGTAAATAAACACAGAGTTCAAGTTCTATGTCTTGGGAATCATTTGTGTCCCACATAGACTCATTGCTGGCTCCACTTGCTTGTTTAAAACCAGAGTCGGGTAGTTTTGCATGAAGTGTATGTGTGGTATTGTAAAGGAATCTCGGGAAGTGATGTCAGAAGCCATCTTGAGGTTAAGGCATTTCCCCTTCACAGAGCAGTATAGACGCAGCTTTATATTCTCTCGTCTCATCACGTTTGTTAACAGTGCTGCTCTTATGCCAGATTAATGCTATAAAGCTCTCCTGCTCCCTTCCTGTGATTTGCTTTGCTCGCTCATAAACACTGTCGTTCCAGCGATGTGTTTGTAATGTGTCACCCTCTTACTTCTCCTTCACTCCATTTCATATTTCTATTGTGTTATCTTACTTTCTCATGAGCAGTTAAAAGGACAGTTCACCCAAAATTAAAATTCTGTCTTCATTTACTCACCCTCGAGTTGTTCCAAATTTGTATACATTTCTTTGTTCTGATGAAGACAGAGAAAAATATTTGTAAGAATGCTTGTAAGCAAACAGTTCTTTGCCACTATTGTCTACCATAGTCGAAAAATGATAATGATAGTCAAAAGTGACCCAGAACTGTTGTGTTCAATTGAGCAAAAAAATGTATGAAGCAGTTTAATTTTATTTGATAAAGCAACTACATATGGTAGTCAATGGTGCCCAAGAACTGTTTGGCTACAACAAGCATTCTTCCAAATATCATTTTCTGTGTCCATCAGAACAAAGAAATTTATTCAGATTTGGCACAACTTGAGGATGAGTAAATGAAGACAAAATTTTAATTTTTGGGTCAACTCTTACATTAAGTATGCATGGTAGTAGTACTCAGTGGCGGCGTTTCACCAAAACCTATGGCAAAATTTCCTCTGGCCATTCAACAACGACATTCCAAAGTAACGGAACCGTAAATAATACCACATCATATCTAAACAAACGTGCACAAGAATCCACGAAACTGAATGAATGCATGAACATGCACAGATACTTGCAGATAACAAACCCTACCCTCATATCGTATAAAGGGATATTTCACTACCACATCGAAATTTCCCATGTTTTACTCACCCTCAAGGTATCCTAAGTGGCACATGGAGTACATTTTTGAATGATCTACAGATAACATAACAAATATTATTCATCTTGCAATATTTATACATCTGGCTTAGGCAGATGCGATTGTTATGTGACTGTTAAAATAAAAAACAATAATTGCCGATATATTGGCGTATGTCGACAATAAAGATGTCTACTACCCCTTACCTTACCATACACTTTATTATTAAACACCTGTATGGCATTTTTAAATAGTTTTTTCATTTTGTTGAAAATAAATGTGATGTGAAAATGTAGACAAGCGAAAGGTGGAATCGAACCTGAATCGCGATAGTGTCAAAATTACCGGTGTGTCTTACTCGCTTCACCACAGATGCTGTTTTTACACTCTAAAATACACATTCTTACATGCAAAAAAATATACAGCAGTCTAAAATATCTTGATTATCTTTAATGAGCATCATTATGCACACTTTGTTTCCTCTGTTTTGTCTGAATGCTAGGGTCTGGCAACTGCCACATACGCAAACGCAAACGCCGCCCCTGGTAGTACTGAAAAACATTAGACATGCAATGTTTGTTTTTACAATTTCATTATTACAATAATGATAATTTGGGAGTAAAGATGTTGGACTTCCTTTGTTGTAAAAGTATTAAGAATTGGATGGTTTTTACAAGATGTTTCTTGCTGCTGAATGTTCTTTCACTAGTTCTTAAGTGCACTTGGATACTTCAGCCGTTAGTCTGAATTCAGTAGGGTCTCATTAACACAGCCAGCAGGAACAGATGCATTCATTATTGTCAGTGAGTACAGCAGAGGTGATCTTTATGCTGATTCACTTCGCCTTGCTGTACTTTATTACTTCAGTATTGTAATAACAGTAAGCCTATTATTAGTAGAATTTTCATATATCTATTTAATTATGTTCAAGATATCGCTTCTGTCTTTCTCTCTGTGTAGGTCAGCTGGTGGTGTGTACCTTGTGTTCCTGTGTGATGCAGACCAAGCGCATATGGCTGTTCTCAGCGCACTTGCTCCCTCTAGTGGCCAGGCTGTGCATGGTCCCTTTGGAGACCATCGTTTTTGTAAATCGTTTTGCCATGATTTTCACAGGCCTGGAAGTCATCTACTTCTTGGCCTCCAATCTGTTGGTGCCATTTAACCTGGCCAAGACGGCATACCGGGAGCTTGCACAGGTTAGTAACCGCATTTAGTAAAAAAAGATACATTTCTTTTATTCATTTATTTATTTATACATTCATTTCATTTATCATTGTTTGGCATATGCTTTAATCCGATTAAACAGTATGCAGCTGATCAGATCCATGGAAATTAAATCTCCATTAACATTTGTAGTTGTTTAGTTACATATTTGAAAAATGTTGATAATCAAACAACATTGACTCCCATTGTACAGATTAGTGATGTCCCGATCACACTTTTTGTGCCCCCGATCCAAGTCATTTTATTTTGAGTATCTGCCG
The DNA here is from genome assembly GCF_024868665.1 of Triplophysa rosa. Lineage (NCBI taxonomy): Eukaryota > Metazoa > Chordata > Actinopteri > Cypriniformes > Nemacheilidae > Triplophysa > Triplophysa rosa. Next base: position 13,540,586 of record NC_079902.1, read on the forward strand.
ATCCGAGTCTCCATCCGATACTTGTATTTTCCTATTGCTAGGTGCACGCTCCAGGTAAATTAAGGTTATTAAAATATGACTATTTAACAGTCCAGCATACTATAAATGATAGCCTAACATATTGCAGCAAACATAATGACAGAATTAGTCTTTTCAACTAATTCAAATAGCAGGATTAGATCAAACATTAAAATGGCCCTCTTCATCAATGAAGTATAGTTTAAATGCTTTTATTGCAGCTGGACAGGAGTTTGTCCTCATGAGACAATTATAGAGCTTCATTCAACACTGCCTCAAAACTAAAACACTCAACACTTCAAGTTCACTCTGTGGTACTCTACTCACATATACATCTTTGAACGCCTCGGGACATCTCTAGTACAGACACAAACATACCTTTCTAAAAATATCTTCTTTAGTCTTCCACAGATGAAAGTGTAATATGAATGTTTTTGATGACATAAGGGTGAATAAATGATGACAGAATTTGAATTATCCCTTCAAATTGAACAGTTAACATTGTAGTTCTTCTTTGTTTTGTCCTGCAGGTGGTGGAGGTGTATGGGTTGCTTGCTCTCGGCATGTCTCTCTGGAATCAGCTAGTTCTGCCAGTGTTGTTCATGTGTTTCTGGCTGGTTCTATTCGCGCTGCAGATCTACACATACTTTAGCACACGAGATCAGCCCACGTCCAGAGAGAGACTGCTGTTTCTTTTTCTCACCAGGTTAGTGGACATGCAGTGTCCTTTGATCTTCAGTTCTATAACTCAAGAATGTAATAGAAAGGACACTTAATGGGATATTTATTCTTTCTGTTGGCGTGACAAAAAGTTTTATTAAAAATGATTGATCCATGTTGGGGTGACCCATGAACTAGAGAGTTCTTAATATTTCTAGGGCAGTCAAACAATTAATTGAGATTTATCGAATCCAAAATAAAAGTTTGTGTTTACATAATATTTGTCTTTGTACATTTATATTTATGCATTTGGCAGGCGCTTTTATCCAAAGCGACTTACATTGCGTTATCCTATGCATTTGTTTCTAAGTATGCGCGATCCCCTGGGATCGAACCCACCACCTGGACATTGTTAACACCATGCTCTTACCACTGAGCTATAGGAAAGCTGTAGAGTGCATATTCATTTTGTATTTATAAAACATACAGATACATTCATATGTTTAAGAACAATAAAATATAACAATTTATAAATATATATATATAAATATATAACTTAAATTATTGGTACATATAAATAGATACATGTAAATATTTCATAAACATGTACACATTTATAAATACAAAATGTATGTATATAAATGCATAAATATATGCACAGTACACAGACATATATTATGTAAACCCAAACTTTTATTCTGGATGCGATGAATCATTTGACAGCCCTACAAATTTGAATCACAACTGTACATTTGGCCAAGACACTTTTTAATACCAGGTTACAATAGAGACAACTTAATTAAAATGCAAAGTGTTTTCACGGTATAAAGCATAGTAGGTCTACCAGAAATGGTTGAACCCTGATTCATGAAAGTTTATTTAACTTAATTTATAAATGTTTATGTATGTCTCCTCCAGTATTGCAGAGTGTTGTTGTACTCCATACTCTCTGCTGGGTCTGGTCTTCACCGTGTCATTTGTTGCATTGGGAGTGCTCACTCTTTGCAAGTTCTACCTGCAGGGCTACAGAGCTTTCATGAATGACAATACCATGCACAGGTAACTTACCTTTATGCTTTACGTCTCTATAATCATTTTATGTTTCCCTATCTAACTAAATAATAATCCTCCTAAGGTTTTTGTTGTGGAGAGTCTATACCGATGTGCTGAATTGCAGTCATCGTTGATCACTATTAAATGACTATTGACTGACAAGTGAAGCACGTCATCGAGATTTATGCATTTGGGAGATGCATTTTATCACAAGTGAACTACTGTACAGTCCAGTAGAGGAGGAATCGAACCCTTCACCCTGGCGTTGCAAGCACAATGATTTACCATTTGAGCTGCAGGAGCATCATTTCCTTGCTCTCTTTCTCAGGGGCATGACGGAGGGAATAACTCTTTTGATCCTCGCCGTACAGACCGGACTGATCGAGCTACAGGTCATCCACAGAGCTTTTCTTCTCAGCATCATCCTCTTCATTGTTGTGGCCTCCATCCTACAGTCTATGCTGGAGATAGCTGATCCCATAGTGCTGGCACTGGGAGCCTCCAGAGACAAGTAAACTCACACAGCGGTTTGATAACTGTTGTAGTCAGATGTTTCTTGTTTTATGCATGTGAAAATAGTGATTCAACATTTCATAACTATTGTGATCAACAGGAGCTTATGGAAGCACTTTCGCGCGGTTAGCCTGTGCTTGTTTTTGCTGGTGTTCCCGGCGTATATGTCCTACATGATCTGTCAGTTCTTCCACATGGACTTCTGGCTGCTTATCATCATCTCCTCCAGTATTCTAACCTCACTGCAGGTAGAAATGAAAATATATTTGTGTTACTTACTAAATCCACCAACAGCCTTGTGAAGGGGTAATGCATCATTTTTTTCAATGTTTCACATATGAATAGTCATTTGCATACGAGTCAGAGGCATTCGTATTTTTAAATAATATAACATTATTAATTTTTTTGCATTAAATTATCAAATGATCTGCATTATATCAGTCATTTTCCAGTATATCAGTCAACACTCTTCTCTTTTACGCTCAGGTGCTGGGCACACTGCTGATCTATGTGCTGTTTATGGTGGAGGAGTTCCGCAAGGCTCCAGTGGAAAACATGGATGATGTCATCTACTGGGTGAACGGCACCTACAGGCTGCTGGAGTTCCTGGTGGCCCTGTGCGTGGTTGCTTACGGTGTGTCGGAGACCGTGTTCGGAGAGTGGACCGTGATGGGCTCTACCATCGTGCTCATCCATTCTTACTATAATGTCTGGCTGAGGGCCCAGCTGGGCTGGCAGAGTTTCCTGCTCCGCAGAGATGCTGTCAACAAGATCAAGAGCCTGCCTACAGCTTCTCACCAACAACTCCAGCAGCACAATGACATCTGTTCCATCTGCTACCAGGTGCGTGAGTGTTTGTGTGGATGCGAGGATTTGTGTTTGTGATGGATGTCCAGTTACTTTCTGTATGTTTTCGTGATGTATGACATGTGTCTCTTTGTTTATTTTAGTGATAGATTAATGATGGGTGGCTAGTTAGGTTGCTAAGGCAAGCACCGCTATTTCTAGGGTCCAAACCTTTCTCTAAATAATAAATGTATGCAGGTAACATGAACATACTGTATGTATTGCTTGTTGAGAAGAAGCGGAGCAAACAAAAGTTTTTCGTTTGAGGTTTTTTAGGTTGAGTTTATTAATCGCCACAATGGGAAACTTGAGTTGCACACAAAATTTATAAATAAAAATATACAATACAACCCCCAAAACAATTTTTAAACCATAATTGTAAGACTTTGGGGTGGTCTATTTAGTAAGCATCCACCTTACCTTAACAACCATATGGAAACACAATGAAATGCTTTGGCAACCTCTCACAAGTCACAACACCCTACCTTTGTGATCGCAAAGTCTTGCACCAGTCACATTTTCTTCCTTAGTAAAAATCTACTTTTTTCATTATTTTTATTAGATGTATCTATAGACCGTGTCAAAGCAAGAACAGAATCACTGTAGATCATTTTAGATAATGAAAAAACACAAGTAATCACATTAGCTAGCAAGTTAAAAGTATGTCTGGCCAGTATTATTTTGGGTTACCAGTAGAAGGACTGTTACTTGACTAAACTTAAATGCGACAAAGTTACATGACCCATTAAACAAATTGTTTATTTAATAAAATTATTATGCAATTAAATATTGACATCAATTAATATGAATTATCCATTATTATTATCCAATATTATTATTATCCACTAGCCAGACTGATAGGCAAGGCAAGTTTATTTAAATAGCTCATTTCATACAAAAGGGCAATTCAAAGTGCTTTACATAAAATGATTGACAAAGAGAAATAAGAGGTATCTTTATAATGCAAATGATTTAAGATCACAAATACAACTTTAGATTTTAAGAAACAATAAAACAGCAATAAAATAGATTAAAAATGTGAATGTGTATATATAAAAAGAATAAGAACAAAAGAAAAAGAAATTGATAACTAAACACAGACCGGAAGTTGACTTCAGGCCAGGCGTGTGTTTGATGAAACCGTCTATAGGTAATAATAATCGGAACAATCATCCACATTTATTTATTTATCTGTTATGTTTTTTAATCTAGGACATGACATCAGCTGTGGTCACCCCCTGCAGTCACCTTTTCCATGCTGGCTGCTTGAAGAAGTGGCTGTATGTTCAGGAGACTTGCCCTCTTTGTCACAGCCAGCTGAAAGGGTCCTTACAGCCCGGCTCTTCAACACAAGATGCCACACCACAGGAGGCCCCTCCACAGCCTGCTTGTGGTCTTGATCCCGTACAGCACCCTGAATTGGAGGCTCCCCACCAAGACGACATCACCCAAGCTCCAGACGCAGAGCTCACAGCCAATCTGAAAGATGAGGGTGCTATGGAGGAATTAGTCCCCGGTGACCCTCCAGCCTGCTCCTCCTCAGGCTAAAACCTGCCCTAATAACCTGCCTTGAGCCAAACTCAACTCTAAACACTGCTGGCCAAAAGGGGACGTCGCAGTTGAGAATTTGCTAGGAAACTTCTAGCTTTCTCTGTGACTGCAATGTCACGTATGCAGAATGCTCCATAGACATGTATACAATCAAAACCCTCTCATCCGCAACATAAGCATTCGCAGAAGTTTTACCAACAGATATTTTAGTCTGAGGTGAAACTAATCACCTCTTCTTCATCTTGATGTATGGATTGAGGACCCAAACACCAGCTCTTCCCTAAACTCCAGCAAACACCAATGTGAATGTGATGTGACCCTTAAATATAGTGCTGTGATGCTGTGTAAGCATTAGCATTATCCACTAGCACGCTCTCGGTATCCAATAGTGGTAGGCCGTCTTTTTCTGTTCTCTGTTTCTTTTCCAGAAAGAATATACTCTAAAATATATATATATATATAAACTGCATATACTGTATATATGCCACTGCATTTGCACTAATGTAATATAAAGCAATGCTCCAAAGTTCGTCTTGTCTGATACCAAATATTTTGGTGTGTATGCGTTTTATCGACTTATATAATAAGTATACCGTGTACAAATATGTATGTAAAGGAATTTTGATATGCAGAAGTACAGACTGCACCGGGTTTCGTGAAGTGGCCTGTGATTTATATGAACGCTGCACTGTTAGTGCGCCCTCTAGCGGTGGTAGCGGGAAACGCCATTGGCCACGGATAAGAACTGGTGACAGTTTAGGAGTCGGTTTCCTTCTCAGTATTAGGCATTTATTGAATTTGTGAGCATGAATACATTCAAGGATGTATGAGCACACTTTGCGAATGCCACTTTTTAAGTTAATATATTTTACGAACTACTACTTTAAACGACGTCTTGAATTGTTTTTTTAAAGGAACATTAGTTTTTATGTGGAATGCCAGATTTTTTTTCTGAAAGGCTGTTTTGGATGTTTTCCTATGTAAAAGGGTAATTTGAAAGGGAATGAAGAGTATAACCCATAACTTTCTGAATTCATCCCTAGTTTGCCTTTATACTGCATACTTGGAATGATGTTCTTTGAAGGCTGACTTTTGTTGGAATTGCAGTGGAATTCAGTAAAATATGCCTGAGGTCTGAACGTGAACCTGAATGTCAGAATAAATCCAAACTTCACATATGAAACATTTGTCCTGCCTTTCTTTCCCGAAAGCATTTTAAGGCAGACCCTACGTGTAACAAGACCCTACAGGACTCTTAAACCCACCTGTGATGAATCAAGCAGACCCACACCTGAGAAGTGAGGTCATGTCAGACTGCTGAAACCATCAAAAACATCTGATGAAGGAATACAGACAGGATATGCCCTCATTTCCTGACCACTTACCATCTTTCAGGGGTTTGGTGATCTTTTGCACCCTCTGCTTAATGTAACTGTACTTCCTAAATCTTTGCATGTAGAGTTCTTTCAGCATATCTCTTTCACTGCATGCATATTATGAAACATATTGCACAGATGTGACTGTGGCATTTAACGAAATGGCCTACATATAAGCCTGCACTATTTAACAGTAGTGCGAGGTGTCTGTGCAGGCAGATGAGAGTGTTTAGCTGCTTTTCCTGTGTGACTTTAACTCTCTTTAGAGGAAGAATGGAGGAAACATTAGCGAATCAAAGAGCGTTAGCCTTTAACCCGCTCCATCCTTTTGATCAAAGTTAGCCTTGAACTCTGACCTCCCTGTAAAAGAAGAGAGGAAAAAGTATTAAAAAATACATGTGAAAGAGAGCGACAAAGCACTCTGTCTTTTTTTGGAAAGGACAGATATTCCCTAGGTTTCCTTTTCTCACGGAATGAGAATATAAATTATGTTGTCTTCACAGGTTATGGTTCCCTCCTGTGTGGATTTCCTAATTCATTTTTTGTAAAGGCCTTAATGGCAAGGTTAAGGTCAAGTGTAACAGTAGAGTTTTTCCTCTTCCCTTGTAAAGCTTGATACGGGTCTTGTTGTAATATAGAGCATTTGTATTGTAACATACAGTTTGTATTACAGTAGCCTGATTTAGGATTTTGAAGTGTTTTCCCTTTTTTCTAAGGTGTTATGTGTTTCCACTTATGGCCAGAAGGTGGCAATGTTGGACTATCCATAGGTAGGCTTATCACGCGCTTCCTTCACATCCTTGATGAACATGAAATCTTTCGTAAAGCGATTTCTTTGGTTTCAAAACGCAAGATCTTTTTTGTTTTAATATTTAGGCACACATACACTCTTACTAGAATCGCCAGCAAATGAGACACTTATTTTCCTATTTAAAGTAGTTAATATAAGGCTAAGACGGACCACACTTTTTTTTCCCGTTAGTCATTAATTCATTACATTTATATAGCGCTTTTCTGGTATAGGCCTACTCAAAGCGCTTTACATCGAATTAAATATTGAAAACATTAATTATAGTGCTGCCTTGTTGCATCGTAACCTAGATCTAGCTATTTGTACTGCTGTGCGCATTTATGTTAGTCTTACGTCAAAATTAATTCAGTGTTGTTTTGTCCTTTTTTAAACAAATGCTTGACATACGGCCTAATTGTTTCAAACGGATAAAAGTGCTGATAGATTAAATTATCTCACGTGGCAAGTACTTTACATTGTGATTTATTTAATGGTTATTCAATTCAATTATATGGTTATTACTCATCAACGACATCGTGATTTATGTGCACATCTGTTTTCTGAATCAAATCAAATTTGTCGCTGTCAGCAATAGCCTAAAATAAGCCTAATATTATTTAATGTTTCTTTTAAGAAATTGACATGGACATGAGTTCACTTAAAAGTGCAGGACAGACACGCTCAATTTTTGAATATGGTTTTAACACTTAATAAGGCATATCTCTAATAATATATATATATATATATATATATATAAAGAGATGCGCAGAAGAGACTACTGTTTCTCAACCAGCGGTGTGTGTAACATACATGTCAATGTACATTGACATTCAGTTTTTGCCACTTGTAAACTGTTGTGTGGGAATATAAATACAGAGACCCAGGGGGAGCAGAATTTCCCCTCAGCTTGACCATGCAGCACTGGAGGTACTCTCTTCCTTCCTCTGCCTTCTTTGGGGTGTTTAATGTAGTGAAATACATACTTTTCTTGTGCATGCACATACCCGCTTTGAACATTTCTAAAATATAACAAAGTCTTATAATTGCATATTATACCACAAACCTGCTGTTTTGAAGCATGGAAAACATAATGTGCTGCTACATTCAGTCATAGGCTATGTTATTGCTTTACAGTGTGTTTGACAGCGATTTTTTTTAACGTTTCACATTGCTTTATGACGAGCGGTAGACTTTTATTTTGTTTATTGCAGTCTCTACCGTTAGAACTGATAGGTTAGTTTTAGAATCAAATTTTTATCCATGACGTATTTGTCAGCAATGTCTCTTTGTGCGCATTCAGTCTTTTGAAATCAATTAAATTGTCACATTATGTATTTATTTATTTGTGACAACAAATTGTCAGACAGCGAAGTTAACATGTTCTCTTTTTAAATTCAGAATTAAAACAACAAATGTAACATTTATATGAATGCAAAATCTATAAATGGTTTGTTTCCACTAAAATATACATCGATTAATTATTCACTGCCTCGCTTTTCCTTTAAGACAATTAACCAAACGTTTTACTACAGTAACAATCGTTTAGGTGTTAGTTAAAACCCGTATAACCAAATTACACCTAAGCTAATGGCAGTAACCGTGGTTCAACCACGATATTTGTTTTAAAACTATATGGTTGCTACACTTTTACTATAATAAAATCATGGTTCCGAATTATTGTTTTTTTATACACAAATGTAGTCTACACCAGTCGGACTCTCATCTCATTATTTCAAAAGTAGCCCTCCCCCCCCTTTTTCATATTTTGTTATTTCATAAACATTGTATCAATACTTATAGTAGCTCTTAAGGTACACCGCATGTTTGTAGAATTCCTTTCTTTTCATCAAGACCCACCTTATTGAGATTATACTAAAAATGAGTCCAACAATATCAAAAACAAGACACCATAACCCAACGTTCATGTAAACGACATCGGTTTGGCATCAGTTGCGCGCTCTGGTACTCTCGTGACATTGAACGCACGCATAACTTCTTTTCTCTTTCCTCTCCAAACGCGCCGCTCGCTAAGTGGGCAGGGCGGGCTGTGATATCTAATTAGGCGACGGGCTTTGTGGTTGGGTGGACAGCTAATGGTAGTTCGGCTTTACTTATGTTTGGGGGGCGGCCCTGCGCTCGCAGTCACTCCCTCCTCCCTTTGGGGTTAGTTTGCTTGTGTTTAGTTCCGAGACAGTCAAATCGGATTCCTTTGGGAAAGGACACAAATCACTCCCGTTTGAACAAGGGAAGCAGCGAGGGAGCTGTCTCCACAAGGGTCCACCTCTCCTGCTTGATTTCATATTGCTCATTCATGTGATTTGATCAGAGAATACTCTTGGTGGAGAAAGACAGAAAGAGAAAGGAGGAGAAAAAATTGTCTGTGGATGATGACATTTGATCTAACACTCGTTCTTGATTCTGTTGTTTCTTAAAGTGACATTAGACTTTTTTTTGCCAAGGTAGACCAAAGGGACCTTCAGTCTAATCTTACTAGCCCCTCTTCGCCTACTAGTTTTTTGTTTGATTGTTTGTTCTCGCACGGTGTTTCCAAACCTGGATGTTGACAGCTCGCGTTTCTTTTGGCACGTCGCTCGATTTTCTTTTTCACAGAGGAAGCGCTAATAGAGACAAACGCGGTGACACCTGCTCACCCATATACTTCTCGTTATCTTTTTCACGGAACGATCAAAACAAGCGAACACCGGTGACGGGAAAAGTCTGTTTTCATGTTCGGGATTCAAGACAGCATTCAAAGGAGCGGGAGTAGTATGAAAGAGGAGCCCATCGGAGCCGGGATGAACGCCGTCCGGACATGGATGCAGGGTGCCGGAGTGTTGGATGCGAACACAGCCGCTCAGAGGTAAGCCGGCGGCGGTGTTCAACGCTCTCCACACACGCCACGGGAAAATATATTTCCTTATTACACAGAGACGACACAGAACGGTCGTGTTTAACATCTTACTCGGGAGATTGGCTATGTTCATATTAATAATCATGCGACAAAGAGATTTGATTTAATCCAGAGATAAGTTGTTGCTCTTAGCATCTTATCTGGTCTGTTGTATGAACCAAAAGAAAGAAAAAAAAGGAATGTGGATATTCCAGTTTGGTGTAGTTTGCCATAATCAGTTCTACATAGTTGATGCAGCTAGATTTTTATTAATTACTTTTTGATTTATGCTACCTAACAATTACAGCTATCATGTTAACTATAGCCTACTATAATAATTGATGTAAAGGTTTTTATTTTATTTTAGAATGACTATTAAACACTGTCTAAGATAATTCAATATTTATAATTAAATCTTTTAAAATGTCAAATGAACAGAATGGCTTTTGTGTTAATTTTTAGGAAAATATGACTATTGTAAATTATCTGTAGAGTTTCACATTATTGTAATTAATTAACAACAAAAACGCAACTTTTGATTTTCTTTAAAACAAGTTCTCTCTCTTGTAATTCTTCGTAGTGGAGTGGGTCTTGCTCGAGCACACTTTGAGAAACAGCCCCCATCAAATCTTCGCAAATCCAACTTCTTCCACTTCGTTTTAGCTCTCTACGACAGACAAGGACAACCTGTGGAAATTGAAAGAACTTCTTTTATTGGATTTGTCGAAAAGGAAAAGGCAAGTGAAAATCTTACGCCATGTTTTCAATTGCACTTCATATAGAATTTTTTTTGTTAATTGTAAATTAAAATGGCTTGTCAAAGTGTTTCAAACTAATTTTATATAGGCCATATATTTAAAATTTTGTTAGAGAGAAAATGCGATTCATCTAACTACTGTAAGTCTTAATTAGTTAAAGGTTATTTGTCCACATCCAATAAATTAGTTTGATTTTTTTTTCTAAAACTCTGCTTGATTATTAATTTATTATAATTCTTACATATTCATCATTTTCATTTTAGAAGAGATCAGGTTTTAGAAATTATTTGTTTATTTTTGTCCTTTTGGCATTCATGCATATAGTCGTTGCAGGTCGGTTTGCAGAAATGATACAGTTAGAATGCATCAAGAGGCACGGGGTCATAAAATAAATGATTCCCTTAAAGTTCATATTAACAAGTCGTTTTTAAAATACTTAAATTGTTTTTTTATTGATGGACCCTATACTGCTTTAAAACACTTGAATCAACACTTTTTTCATTTAAACATCTTTGATAATGTGGATCTTTGTTAATTGTTAATTGTAATCTTTGCATGCCTGTTGATTTATTCAAAATAGCGTAGGCCTATAAATTTTCATATAGCCTTTTGTTCACTCCCCGTGCACGTTGTTATTGAATTATTGTCTAATTCAGTAAATTACGCAAAACGTTTTTTCAGACGATGGGGATATTTGTTTACTGATCATGCACGTACTCCCAAAATCACTGTATTTTAAGTCGTTTACAGTATATTTGCTTACGGACTGCTTTTTTGACTTTGTGCCTGATTCACATGGCCACGCATGGTCAGAAATAGTCAAATGGTGATTTCTTGCTTACCTTCACAATTCTCTTTGCAGGAAACTACCGGGGAAAAGACAAACAATGGGATCCATTACAGATTGCAGCTTCTTTATAGCAACGGTAAGAGAGATCGCATTTATCTAAGACTGGACTTTGCATAAACACATCGGGGATTTAGCCAACACATGAATCTGAATGAAAGATACAGACAGACAGCATATGAACCATATGCAAAGTAGTATTATAATAATAATTATTGTTATTGTTTGTTATATATATAAAGACGGCTTAGTAGAAGTCGTTGTAATAGTATAGCTACTGTTTTATGACATCATACAGCCTAATTTTTGAAAGCGGAAGAGATCAAATTTCAGCAATGTCGTGCTGTATTAATTATAAACATTAATGAAACACCAAAAACGATCTCTATTAGTGCACTTTCCGGTTACGCGTTTTGCAGAAATGTGCACTTTATTTTTGATGGAAGTTAATGGCCTGACCATTATCATTGTACACTCTTTTCTGTCTCTTAATGTGGTAAGACAACCAGATATTGAAAGTTTTGTGTGCGTTAGTCTCTCATGTTCGTATAACCCTATTTTTTAAAACATGTTGCGAATATATTTATCCTAGCAGCATATGCATTCTCTTAAACGATCACATTAAAAGCTGTGCATCACATTATTTTATTGTTTTATTTCCGTTTTCGTCTGTGTGTTTAAGTACGAGTTTAACCCAAAGCTAAATTTATCCTTTTACACTGTCAGTACAGGGTTAGATATTTTAATCCAAGTTGTCTAGACATTTGCATCTGTATAGTATTAAGCCCTTGCTTTTGGGCATGGTACATACCTGTCAAATTCATTTCTGGTTCAAAAATGTGTTATCGGTGTGTGACCTGAGTTTTTTAAGTTAAAAAGCTGTTTCCTCTCTCCTCTCCAGGCATCAGAACAGAACAGGATTTTTATGTACGCCTGATTGACTCCATGACAAAGCAGGTAGGATTTTGTTTAAAAAGCTCCATGGTCTGCTGGTGGCACTGGTGTTTATTGTGAGATGATCTGTGTGTGATTTGCACTAAGCAAGAGTAAATGTGTGCATGTGTTGTGCACCCCGGTGAGTTTGGGGTTACACTACGGTATGCCCCAGGGGCACGAGGATCGGTGTCTAAATATGACATCCTCTCTCTGGGACATCATTTAAGATGACTGGGTGTTTTCATGTATTTATGAGCATATGTGACGTGAGATTGAGAGAGAAAGGACAAATTGAATTTTTATAACTCGGGTTTATTGCCAGTCACAGGGGATTTTGTATTATTTGCATATTTTTGGTTCAATCCTTATAAACTTATTTATACTATATATAATGTGTTGTGGAAACAAATGTTTGTTATGAAGAGTTTAGCACAGACATGTAAAAAAATCATCATAGTTTACAGATCATTAGCTAACAGTGCCAGTTTTGAGCTTTAACCTTAAAGGAAAACTTTGCAGAAAGGGCAAAAAGAGCAACCTCTCTGAATCCTGTATATAAATCCTTTTTTTATGACGGGAACAGAAGTTTTTTTTCCTTTTCTGCTTTCCTTATTCACCCGTTCCCACTCTTTTCTCAGCATTCTTTCTTAATCTCTCTCTAAATGTTGTGTTTCAAAGACAGAGCAGAGAAGTATCTGAAAGCCGCTAACAGCTGAGAGTCAAAAAGCTCATGACTATAAATGTGAAAATGTTCAGATACAAAATAACGAATTATTATAGATGAGGGATTAAAGATAAAAGATAATAATATCAAAGATTATTAAGAGATAGAAAATATTAAAAAATTGTATTTAGATTAATATTGAGACACTAAAAACTTAAATCGTAGCTAATTTTATAAATAAAATGGTATCTCATTAGCTTTTTGAATAGTTGTGCTGTTTTACAGTGTGCACACACAAGTATATATGTGTGTGTATCCCCAGGCTGTGGGAACAGGGTGAAGTGTGTATAGATTAGCAGACGATGTGCAGTGTCATCTCTGTGACAGACTCGATGAGCCCACAATCACTTAGTACATCATGTGATTTAAACACGCCAGCATGCTTTGCCTATTGTTCTACTTGTTGATACCGTTCTGCCTCATTATGTGTGTGTGTGTGTGTGTGCGTGTGTGTGCGTGTGTGTTCAGAGAATCTGCTGGGGGTGGGTGGAGAGAGAAATACTAAAACTTGTGTCTGGCGATGAATTTAATAGGGGTTATATTTTCTCTGTTAATAAAGTAATTCTTTACAATAAATATAGATTATATTCTTTTTATGCTAATAGTCAGATTATGTTTTTTTTAATAAATTATAGTGTATAGTGTATATTGTAAAAAAGACAATTAAAGAAATGTATTCAAATGTAACGTTTACAGTGTTATTATTATTTTCATATTATCACTAAAAACACGGTCCTGGTATAAATCATTATAGTTGTCAAAAACTGTTCTGCAGCAGCAGGTCTTTGCTCTATCACCCTCTGTATTGGGTGATTTGTTTGCGGTGTAATGCTTTTTAATTTTAATCATTTTTGCATGAATGTTTATGTGTGAAAACCGTGGCTCTGGTGCTAGTTTTCCTCCTCGCACGGCTCAGCGGTTTGGCGGGTGTGTAGCGGGACAGATTTATGTATGTGGGTGAAAGGCTGGAGCGTTGTGCTGAGGGAGAGACTGTTCTCTGACACCCCTGAGGTAAATACAGTGGCCAGGGGGACTGGCCCTGGCTAGGCCTTTCACTGAGTGTCTCAATAAAAAGCCGTTTATCTCCCCGGGGTTGTCTCCCACGTGCACATATATTACTGACTGATTTACAGACTATTTCTGTGGCAAACAGCCCTGCCATACCTGTTAATGATGTGGTGGCAGTGAGCGAGACGTGTGTGTGTGTGTGTGTGTGTGTGCGTGTGTGTGTGTGTGTGTGTGTGCATTAGACTTTGGCAGCCAAGTGGATTATCCTGGCACTTTCCGCTTAAAATAAGTACACTGGTGGTACCATGGTATAAGATGTTTTGTAAATATATATTTGAAAGTAGTTAATGATTATCATATTTATATACCATATATTTAAACAGTAATCCTAGGTATTTCAATGAATACAATATTGCAGTGATCATGTCTAAAAACTACGGTAATACCACTTTACGTGTCTGAGAAAACATGACAATACCATAGTACTTTTTATAGGTGTTAGACTTCGAAACAACAAACGCATTCTTTCACTACATTTCCCATAATCCTTTTTTCCAGTTTTCCAGTTACCAAATTTACATACAATACCTCTTCTATTCATGTCATGAAGACAAATGAAGGCCGCTCTTCATGCTCTCTGCTCTTGTTGTCGTTTCGACTGCGGCATTTTTTTCTCTTCCATGTCAGCGTGAAACATGGCTTAAGTTATGACAGAGTGTTAGCTGGTCTTTAAATGCCTTTCAAAAAACCCGGTCCAAAACCACTCTGCGGTGAGCAGTCGGCCTACATACTGTATGCTGAGGAGGGCTCGCAATGTGTTTAAGATTTCCCATTAAAGCCCCATAACTCTGTACAGAGAGGCTACAGAGCGCCTCTCCACTCAGCATGTGCTGGCTTTGGCAGCGGTGGGCGGGAGAGCTGATGAGCAGGTTTATAGAGCTGTTCAACACACACTTCTCTTTAGCACTTAGCACAGCGGTGAAGTCCAGTTGCCTGACCACACAGTTAGCTACCGAGAGCTGCTGCACACATGTACGGCTATTAGAGACGGCAAGAGATCTGAGGCTATAGCTCCAAGGGACAACTTTGTTTCTAAATAAATAGTTTACATAAAAAAGCCTGTCTGTTTAACTGTATCTTTTTAGGAAGATTTTATGTGTTGAATGTTAGTATTCTTTCAACAATGAGATTAAATAAAGAGCAGAAAGAGACTTCCAAGGCTTATTATGTTATGTGTAAAAATGATTTAAAATAATAAAATAAAATAAAAATATTTTCTGCCAGTTTAGGGTTTTTTCACTTCATTTGCAGCATTTTTATTAGACTCTACAGCCAATTAATGTTATATTCTGCCACTGTTCAACTACACTGTATTTTAAAGCACGCAATCTGTACATTCTGCTCCAAAAAGAATCAATTTCTGACCAAATTCTTTCTTCATTTACTCACCATTAAGTTGTTCCAAATCTGTATTTGTATTAACACAGAGAAAGCTATTTGGAAGAATGCTTAAACCAAACACTCTTGACTACCATAGTAGGAAAATTGCTTTGTATTTTGTTGAACACACAAAAAAGTTATTTTGAAGAATTTAGGAAAGCAAACAGTTCTAGGCCTATGGGGCTATGGTAGTCAATGTTGGCCAAGAACTGTTTGGTTACAAGCATTCTTCCAAATATCTTTCTCTGTGTTCATGAGAGCAAAGAAATGTATACAGACTTGGACCAACTCGAGGGTGAGTAAATGAAGACAGGATTAATATTTGTTACTGGCTGGACTGTCCCTTTAAATTTGAGAAAAATCCCAGATGTTTCTCCTAAGGAAACAAAAGTGAACTCACAAGTGTCTCCACCAGAGCTGCAGAAGTGATCACAACAATGTCACAAACTTTGCTCGCATCTGCCAACATCCCAAAGTCTTCATTAGAAAGTCATAGATTTCAATATGAACGACTTCACAGGTCTATACACTAGCTATATTGTCTTATTTGCATCTATTTAATTTAACCCTTAAGTAATTTTGAAGAAACGTGAATATATAAAATATTAACGTAAAATATAAAGAACTTCATTAAGTGAGCTTGGCGAGAGCAACATCTGAGCAGTAAAAAGTATTTCCTCTGGGAAGCTCCCTGTGCAAACATTCAGAGCTCCGACATGCGATATATCCATATATGCTCTCTCATTTCGCCTGTGGGAACAGTTGGAGCGGGTGTAGAGACGCGAGAGGAGATGGAGCAAAGTGTCAAACTGACAGGCCGTGTCTGTGATCAACGCATGAGCTTGTGACAGATCTGATGAAGAGACTGTAGTAAAGGACTCTCTCTCTCTGACTCTCTCTCACCGTCTCTTTATCCTTCTATCCAACTCAACAGCTAAAGCAGAGAACAAAAGCAAATCACACATGCAGGCTTAATGCGCACACACACGGCGCTGACACGCTAGCATGATGGTAACAAAGAGGGAAATGTGTTTTCATGTATTTACAGTGCATTGTTTACATGCCTCAGATGCGGCTGTCAGTTTACAGCTGCACTGGCGGCTCTCAAACCAGATATGAGGAGCAGTTTGTGCGATATAAAATATGCATTAAAAGGCCTAATGAATGCCTCACACACACCTCAGTGCACCGTGCCATGCATGTTTCATGGGCTCCGTGGCACTCCTTAAGGAGCACTTTGTTCAGAAAGTGTCGGGCTGGAGCTGGCAGGTAACCTGGGCTGCAGCTCGCCTGTTGCTTTGCGTGTGTTTTTACAGCTAAGCTTCAGGCAGATTCCTAAATAAATTTGTGCGGGAAAGAGGGAGGTCTCGCCTGTTCGCCTCAGGTCTGTCCCTGAATTGCGTATGTATTTTTCCCATTAATTGCGGAATAGGTTGTGTTTGTGTTAACATGCCAAAAACACTTCCCCTAAGTATACAACATGCAACAAAGTGACACAAATCTCTTATATTAGATATTTCCTGTAATCAGGAGCTGTTTGGAGACGCTGATGATGTCAGATAGAATATGAATGGTCGCTCTGTGCCAGGCCACGTAAAGGCTTAATGCTGCTCATTTACAAATATTTACGCACATAAGCTTTGAGGCCATAAAGATCACAATCTCCATTGAAAAGGTGTCTGTGTGCATATGTATGGCCAAATCATTCGCTGTTACTGTAGATCATAATGCAAGGACTGTCAGTTCTTTCACATTGGATACGGCAGGAAGTGACATCAGGGGTTACTGTAAAGACGACCCGATGAGGCTTAGTGTTGCATATGATACACAACTATATGATACACAACCATAGCTTTGTTTGCCTCTGAGGCGAACTTGACAAACTGTTCTCAAGAGTTTTTCTAGGCGCTTATATACTGTTCTCCACATGGAGTCTGTTTGCAGGGGTTCTGTGTGATAAATAGCCGGTCTTATATATGAAATGAATGTGTGGTGCAGAGGACGTTATTGTGTGGCCCGAACTGCTTCTCTCTTCCTCTCAGAAAGCCTGCAGGTCGAGGATCTAGGATCTAGACAGTGATGCATGCTAGCGCGCTTTTAGAGGACCTTGACCCTCATTTCCGCAATGTGAAGCCAAACAAACAAATGTCCCCGATCACCAATGTCCTCTAGCCAAAGCAATGACAGGAAGTTAAAATTGTCATGTGCGGACTTTCCACTAGCTGCTTTGAGCTAGTGATTGTTTCTTAGTGCCATGGGTGGCATTTACATGTGTGCGATCAGAGAGAGAGAGAGAGAGAGTGATCTATAGCAAACATGTTTTGGCGTTTACAGTAAGTGTGTGTGTGTGTGTGTGTGTGTGCGTGTGTGTGTGTGTGTGTGAGACAGAGAGCAGCGTGTTAATAGGCTGCAGTGTGTGTATGTTTTGAGTAGAGTCACTGATTTACTGCTGTGGGGGACATCTTGTGTGGAATTGGAGGATGGAAACAAAGCTGAGGTTTTTGGATGAAGTGTTAGCTAGGCCAGATGGCTCACTATGCTCCAGTCTGGCAGCCCAACTGCTTGCTGCACACATAAACACACACATGCTAATGCACAAATACATGCGTGAATGCATACACATGCACAGAGTCAGACGCTTGCAGACAGAGGCTCATGGCACACACACATATACGGACCTCTTATTCATCACAGCAAAATATGACTTGCTGCCTTTTCTTTTTAAATAGGACCACATCATCCACAAGTCATCATTTTACTCTATTTATAGGACATTTTAAAAATTTGGTAATTGCAAAAGGAGCCACACCTGCCCACACACACACAAAAAGCAATATTCTGCTGGCAAGCATTCAATACTACACAGTTTATCGCTTCGGTCTCCTTTTTCTCTCTTTTCTGTTTTCAAAATGTCTTCTTTTATCATAAAGAGCAATTAGCTGAACAATAAAATCTTGTGTCGCTGTGTTAGTCAATATCTGAGCTCCAGATGCCTGTGAAGGGTGAGCAATGTGGCAAGGGTGGCCCGCTCTGACATAAGAAGACAGTACAATACGCACAGTCTAATACACACCGCACACAGCTCTTTTGATTCCCTACGTCTGCTTTTAATTAAACCAAAGAGCAACAAATGACGGAGTTGCACGCTGCCAAAACATTACAATGCACATATAGTCAAGTTAGCTGGCGTCAAATCTGAAACAGGATAACAAATAGGGATGAAACGAGTTGCCAGTTAGAAGGCCTCAGAGGAAATGATTTTCCATCACTTTTAGTGTTTTTGGATAGGATGGTTTTCCATTACTGCAGGTAAGTGGGCATTAAATGACCTACTTTGAGCCTGGCTGAGCTAGGAATGGATCACCCCCCACATGGATGCCTTCCCACAATGCACTGGCAGTCGTGATTGATTGGTTGATTGGCTGAAATAAAGCACGAAATCCAGAGAAGAGTGTGTACAGTGAAGCTAAACACTGCATTCTGAGACAAAAATGGCTGCAATCGACCTTTCAACACCAGCCGTCTACAAGACGAAAAAGGGTCACGTTAACCATCTATGAGTGTTGCAGTTGTGTGTGTGTGAAGAAAGCGCTAGATAGATGTGGTTGCGTTTGGCACACTGTTTCATGTGATGTTTTTGTTCAACAAAATGATGTAACCCAACATTAAATTGTTTTCATTGTCAGATACAAACGCCCTAAGAGTTAGTCATGGAAATCTGTGCATGCATATTACAAAACAAGCACTTAGACCACAATGAAAAATGCCATTGATCAATCTTCCTTAACTATTACTGTTTTTTGTCCACCAGGCTATTATCTATGAAGGTCAAGACAAGAACCCAGAGATGTGCCGGGTGTTGCTGACGCACGAGATCATGTGCAGGTGAGACATACACGTACACCGTTGCAGCCAAAATATGCCTCCTTCACTATTACACAATCAGGCTCTTGAACCCGAGTGCCTCCTCACGTTTCCCAGCCCTACCGGCTAACTATGAGGGCTTTACTTTGGCTTCGCTCTGTTCTTGGCAAGACTCCGGGCCTCTGGATCCAGCATTAGTCTGACAGGGCTGAGCTTTCTGCTAAGCTGCTCATGGCTTCCCTTACAAACACACAGCTGTGGCGCTCGAAGTGAAAGCGCTGTTGTGAATCATACCTAAAGGGAAGGGATAGATTAGCATTATTAAAAAATCGCTGAAAGGTCACGTCATTATTCGTTAATTCGTCATACATGTCAGTCTAAAGCGGTCTGAACAGTTTACTTTGATTTGGGAGAGATGCAGTACGTTTATATCAGGTCACGTCAGCGTCAGAGCCTTATGATGCACTGTTACACAAGACCCTCCCAGATCATTTTTCACCAGCCCAAATGGGATGCTGATAAAGTTACGCCAGTCTGTATCCTATCAGAGTCAGCGCTGTTGTTTTTTTACCAGACTGTGGCGTGGCTATAGAAATCAAAGCTTGGCTTCCCAGAGGACGTTTGTGTTGCACAGAGGTTGCTCTGTCATACCCTGTCATGAGACTCGGTGAGGTTTCGTTTGACAATCAACTTTGTCTCAGATGTTTCTTTTACATTTTTTGGAAAAAAAATAGACATATCTAAATAAGATAAGACAGTTGTTTAGTATTGAAAGAGGATAATGTAAATCACGTATCTTAGATAATTTGTTCGTCTAGAAAATCTAGTCTGTAAATATTGTGAATATTGATTATGGTGTCTGGCCAAATTTTAAGACATTGTTGATATTTTCCTGAAACTTTATAAGACATTTGTGAGGTTTTCTAGTTTGTTTCTCAGCATAAAATCTTAATTTTCTCTCCATCTAATCTCATTAGACAAATTAAATATAGAATCATCAAAAAAAGTCTCATTTGTGAATGTTCACTTCTGCTAAGATAATTAATGCTAATTTTCACGTTTTGAAGGCTGATTGTTTAGTGACGGATGGTTCTTATTTTATTTCCACTTGAAACAAACTACAACCACACAAAGCAAGCAAATCAAAACACTTTGAGCAAACACACATTTGAACAAAAACATGCAAAACTGAGTTTCAAGGGATGAGAAATGCAGAGGATGCACCTTAGTTCAGAGCACCCTCATCTCTCTCCTCTTCTGAATCTCTATCCAGGTCATCCTCTTTCTGCTCTGTGGGAAGAGAGAGAGAGAGCGAGCGAGCGAGAGAGAGCCATGCACCTTTAATTAAAATCAAAAGATAAATTCCTCGCACTTAAAACTGGGTTGTGGAGATGGGCGCTCATCTATTTTTGGTTGAAGTGGGGAGCATTTGAACAGTTTTCTACTAAAAATATACCACTCATGCTTGGTTAATTAGGACAAGGAAAAACTCATTACTCAATAAGAATCCTCTTGTTATTCCACAGCTAATGAATGCAGCTTGCTTTGAGTTTTGACAATGAAATATGTGCAGGCGAGCCAAGGCTGTTAGCTCTCTCTTTCAATCTACCCCTCGCTACCTTTTTTTACACGCTCACACACATGCGCAGCCTTCTGGTATCTCTGTTTGAGAACAGACTCGCTGATTTAAAGATCGGTATTGACAAAAACACTTAGTAGCATACGTGTCCACAAAGGCTCACGGCGTCTGCTTTGATTTGCCACTTCAGGATGGAGTGGAACAGGAAGAGGCTTACACCCATAGGAAAATGGTTTTGATCAGTTGTTGCTCTTTTATAGTTTAGAGGACTTTATTGAGTTCTAAGTTATGTTTAAGCATCAGCTTTGTAATAAGAGTTTCTTATAAATAAATATGTAAAACATATTTTTGATGTACAGCAGGAGTGTAGAGCTATAGACCATTTTGCAAGATGTAAACAACGCTGGTCCAGAGCCACTTCCTGTTTCAGTTTTTAACACCGCACAAGTAAGTATAAGTAACAGAACATTTAGAATTACTCTAACAAAAATCTTTAAGACTTAATTGAAAAATAAAAAAAGAAACAGGATGTGCTTCTGGACCTGTAGTGTATAAGTCTTACAAAATTGTCTCTATAGTTTGCAAGCATGGCTTGGATAATTTGATCTTTAGTCAGAAAATATTAATATTTATATAATATCCTGTGATTTTATATTAAAATCTCTGAGTTTTGTGTCTGACCAAATCTGAGCACAGTTTGAGAAACAGAGTTTACTACAATTTCATTCCTTTGTGATTTGTCTTCTAACAAAAGCTTAACTTGGTTGCACACCAAAAAGCAGCCAAAACAGATATGGTTCCATTTCAAACAAGTAAACAACCTCCATCTTGCCGTCTTCGTATGCACAGTGTTTCGATACCGAGCCTGTGCTGAGAGAGCGGCACAATTACCAGTTTGCAATTAGACTGCTTTCCATTAATCAGGGCTGTTAATTGCTGTACGCCTTGCCATTAGCCATATGGTGCCGCATGGGCCTGTGAACACGAGACAGAGACGCATTTTCCCAAAACAACTCGCCTCACAGGCAAGGCCAGAAACAATCACTCAAAAAAGCAACTCTGGGCTCTTTATGATGAAATTTCACGTCCTCATGCACACAGATTGGTGAGGTTTTGTTTGCTTTGTGCGGTGCAGAAGAAACATCACAATCTTGGCCAGATTAATAAAGGCTGGACTGATACACTGGGTGGTCACAATGAGAGAAATTTGGACTTTGTTTGGTTTAGGGGGCTATTTTTGAACAGACCGAGGGCACTATAAAGGAGCTGAGTAAGGGTTGGGCAAAGGGCAGTTTAGCTTTAATGGCATCAGCGAGGGCCACATCCTGGTAATTACATACAGCAAATTTGGATTTAATTTCTTCAAATGCCGCGGCAAGAGGAAACGCTTGAGATTAAAGATTACGGTTTCCCTGCAGGTCCGCTGGGATGGAGCAGAACGAGCAGGAAGAGGGTAAAAATCCCCAAACAAAGCCAGAGCTTGCATGTAGTAATTAGCATATTGTTGATGGGGAGGGGTTGTGGGTGGTGGTGGGGGGTAGGTTGTGTTCTAGTGTCCCAAGGGTGCTGGCTGATGATTGGGTTATTGGAGTGTCACATCCATCTGTGCCCACCCCTCGCTTCCCAGAATGCTTTGCTTCCGTGATCCATTGGGGCTCTTGTGTGACCCAGTTCTGAGAGAACATTGTTAAAGACTTGACTGCTCTCAGAGGAGAGAGAGAGAGTGCAGAGTGAGAAAAGGTAAAATTTAAGGGATAAAGACTAGAATAATCAACTGTGAGTGCATCAAAAAGAAAATATTTTAGACTTATAGTGACCACACCAGTATGAGAATGAACAGTCCTAGAGGCCAGACTGGGTCAAGTCTGATCCACGTTATCTTACCCATCAGGTCTAAAGAAGTCCATTCGCACAGATCTATATTGCACCTATCGCATGACACCTCAAACCCTACTCTCTCTCTCATTCAAGTCCCTTTGCCATCTGTGCAGAGAAACCTGAACCCACCGCCCCCCTGCTGTTTACCACCAGTCTCCATCCACCGAAGACTCCATGTACTCCTGCTTTCCATCCCTGCTGTCTTCCTTCACTTGATCATGCTGTAGTGTCCATCTTGAGCTCTCTTTATAGCTCTCTCTTCTTCTGTCCCAACAATTACCTAATGGAAAGAAAAATATGATTTTGGAACAGGAAGAATAGGAAGTAATGTGTTTCACAACTTTTTGCTGATGCTGTTACTTTTCATTACTTAAAGCAACAGAAGCATTATTTCTTGTTTGCAGTTTTTTCTAAAATTAAAAATGTTGCATGTCTTATTTTATGTTGTTAATTTGGGAAAGGAAAAATCACAAGTCAGTTTTTAAATACCAATGTTTGTGTTTGATACCAATGAGAGAAAGACCATAGTAATAATACACTTCTTGTCATAACGTCTCAAACTTGGCTCAGATGTGCCAAACATGATCTGCAGTCAAAAGTCAAAGACTTCAAATGAGCTCAAACATTTCTCATCAAATTCTCCCAAGACCATACATTCTGAGCCATGCTATTCACAAAATTGATCCAAATGTACGTCAACAATGGTCTCATTTGTTTCTGGTTTATTTACTTATTCATATATTTATTTATTAGCCAAGGAAAGCTGTGGTGATTTCTGTTGAACTCCGAAAGAGCAACTTCTGAGCAATTTCTTTCGAGAGCACATTTGCAAAACGTGCATCACACAGACATTTTCCCTTCAGTCTGACTCGGGACAATTCATCCTGTTAAAACTAATCGCCCTTTATGTGCCCTCTCTCCTCCTGTATCTTTTCCTCTCTTAAATACCCGGTTATCAGCTGTACCTCTAATCCTTCAGTAACGGCCCTGATCCGGGCAGTCTGTTAACTGTAATTACTGAAACACGGCCTGAGAGGCAGCATATTGTTCACTGTGTGTACAGGAGTGAATGCCTGCCTTCGAGGAGTGAAAGAAAGATTGTTTTATAATTGCTACCTCTCTCCTCTCCACTGTTTGAGGTGAGCGCTGACATATGTGCAGTAACGCCCAGGTTAACCACTCTCTTCTTTTTCTCTTCCTCCTCACCATCATTCCTGGCTCCTACATCTCCATTAGCCGCTGCTGTGACAAGAAGAGTTGTGGCAACCGTAACGAGACGCCCTCTGACCCGGTCATCATTGACAGGTAAGAGCTGGATATACTGTTTGTACAGTGTGTACATGTGTATTTGCACATACTATGAATAGTTTGTCTTGTCTGATGAGGCACATGGCACATGCAAGTCCACTAGAAGTGTTAAAAGTGGTGTGATGTGTCAAGTTAGGTATGAATCGTTTCACAGAGTTGACCATGGATCTTCACAACTGGAAAATCTCGAATTTTGATGCTGGTTAAAAATTACATTTGCTACTTTGGTGCTGGATCATATTGGGTTAGTTCTCCATAGTCTTGCTGTTATTTGTCACATTTCATGTGTTGTCTACCTTGACCAAGATCCACAGAAGCTGTGAAGTTATAAAAAGACTATGATAAGTTATATAAGTTATAAAAAGACTATGTAAACTTGTAGCATCACTGAGTGAAGTGATAATGCACTCAAATAATCACATTTAAACGCATCTATACCACAAGTGTTGCTTTACAGCATCTGCACTAGAAAGGCTCTGTGGATGCTCTATTTCAGGCCTCACGCTCTGTTGCTCATAAAAAATTGCAAATCAAAGAAATCACTATAAATGGCAAAACAACCTGCAAGCTATAGAATAAGAAAGCCCATAAAGTAATTGTTTGGTTATAGGGTTAGGTTGTTTTGAGGCTCTCCCAGGGTATTTGAGTACTGAAATATGTACAGTATGTATACATAATTAGCAGTGAAACGTGTAAAACTACTGGAGACGTTGTGTGCGGTGAAGCATGTCTCCTACCCTCTTTGTTTAAAAGATCATACAACCATGTCAACACTATTACGGGAGGCGAGGCAATTTTATTTCTGACTTCCTCCTGTCAGTTTATCTTCCAATGATAACACTTAGTGTGCACACTGCTCAGGATAGCATTTCTGGACATTATCGTGTTAATAAGCATTGAAAATTTGTGTTTAAGGTGCGCTGTCGCCTGCGTGTTTGTGTTAATAAGTCAGTGACCTGTGCTGACGAGCACAGCTGTAGGTCTGCCACAGCTTTGCAGGCAATGGTGTTAAATGTGTGTGTTTAAGAACGAAAGAGGCTTCTACCTGGCTGCTGTGTCTGTGTGGCTCGCCCATTTCTGCTCCACTGGGCTTGAACGCTTCACAGCTCTCAAAGACAGCTGCAGCCCCACTATGCCACGTGGCCTCACCTCCACCGAACACACGAAAACACACACACATAAAAGCAGTCTGCCCATCACTGGCATATTTTTTGATTGTTTTTTTCCCATAAAGATTTCTGCAATGCTTTTTTCACATCCTCCTGTCGCATCACCACTTTTGCTGTTTGTGGTTGTCAGTTTGGACGGGAACTCGAGTTCCCTAGTGAACGTTGTCGTTCGGGTTGAAGACAGCAGCTGTGCTGTTAGTCGGGGTTTTTAACTTTTTGATGTCAAGTGGTCCATATATAAAATGTGTAAAGGGAGCTATATTTGTATATGATTGAAATTGATTTATTTTTGTTTCTTACTGTTGGAAATAGAATGAAGATGATTTTTTTCAGTCTGCTTAATTCTTTTTCACAAATCCCCTAGCTTCTTGCAGCCCCTGAGGGTATACGGACCCCCATTTGAAAGTCTTTAGAAAGCGTGACCATACGTGCCATTTCTCTCAGACACGTCCTGGCCAGGATTTCGGGTGCGTTGTCCGGAGGTCGCATTTGTCCACCGCACGTCATTATTTCAGGTTTTAGTTCAGAAAAGCAACCGTTTTATTTCAAGGTAAAAATGAACCTATAATGATTATACGTTTTAAGATAAATAAATGTTAATTTTATTTAAAAAAAATTTACTGAAAGATGTGAACCTCGAAGACTTATGTTGTGGATAAATGCGACCTCCGGAGGACACACCCGAAATCCTGGCCAGGAAGTGTCTGGGAAAAATATCACGTTTGGTCACCGTGCTTTAGATCAAACACCTTTAGACTCAGGCGTTCAGTCATCATTAATTGACAACAAATAAAAATTAAGTAACAGTCCTATTTGTCACATGTCTCTCCAAAATAAGAAAATAGGTCATTTTAAGAAGCATAAAGGAAAAGCTTAAAGGAGTTTACTGAAATTCTCATTTTGGACCAATATTATCTTGGCCGCATTGATATTCTAAAGTTCCCAACAAACATGGCGCAAGATGGAACAGAATCAATTACGGCAACCGCAGACGCTGGCACTCCCAAATTCATCAAAAATATGATTTCGGCGTCTTCCTTCCCTTGAAGTTATTTAGCTGAATAAATAAGAGCTCATTAGCGTGGTCTTGTTTCAAAGAGCTGATTAGCTTTTACAGCAGTAATTAGCAAGGCTAGCGCTAATTCCTCTGGAAGACTAATGAAAGTGATTTCCTAATTAGGTTCCTCTCATAAGACGCCACAACAGGCCACTTGAGCGAAACCAGAGGAATGACAGGCAAATAAAGGCAACTAACAATGCCTTGTGAGATTGTTAAAAAAACAAATCTAACTACCAGCTAGATGAACGCTCTTGGGCCGTTGGCTCGCTGTTTGACTTCTCGAAAGAATTCAGAATCAAATGTTTTATTGAACGGGTTTTGATATATTGGGGTGAATTGAATTGCGCACATGAAATTTAAAACTACTCAGTTTTTCTCCGTAGTAATGCAAGCTTTTTTAAGAGGGTGTGTATGGTGGATGGCTGTATCTAATTCTAATCTCTCATTGCATTTAAAGATGTGTGTGTGCGTGTCATGATTGACTGCTCATCTTCTCCTTTTTTTCCTATTCTTTTTCCTTCAGAGCTCTGTTAAAGCCTCAGTAAGATTATTTCAAATACTTTAATCTGCTCTTATTGACACGGACACAAAAGGCCACTGACATCTAATAGCAGTCCTTCAGCTCTCCTTTTTCCTGCCGCCTGTTTCATCTTATTCAGATCCTTTAGAAGCGCTCTCTCTCCCGTTTTATTCCTTCTCTCTATTTCTTTCTCTTATCATTGTGTGTGTCAGGAGTAATTGAAGCTCAATAAGCCGTACTGTAATGGGGAAAGGTGTCGTTCTATCTCCCTGGGAACATTACAGTTGATGCCTTCATCACCATGGATACTCTTAAACACTGATAGTGATTGCCGAGTGCGGAGAGTTCAGAGTTCCCGTGGTAACCGTGGGAGTTTTGCGGCTTTGAGCATCGACCCCGCTGGAAGGCTTTGTTTGTGATGTAATCTTCAACATCTGGATATCCACTTCATGAAGGAATAACACAGAAAAGGATGGAAAACAGGGTTGACATGCCCTTTTTCTGAATGTTTAATGGAGGTCTTTGGCTCCACATCATACTTCTGGCCAGATTTGACCTTCTGCTCTGATAGAAGTAGAACAGGAAGTTATGCGTTTCACAGGGAGCTCTCATACACCCATTTCTGCAGATGTTCTGTTACTGGGCATTATAGAATATGGCACAATTATTATTTCACATTTGCAGTTAAAAAATCTTTAAAGCGATGTTACCCGAAAATTCAGTCTTCATTTACTCACCTTCTTGTCATTTTAAATTGAAGATATATTGACGAATGTTGGTCACCGAACAGCGACGGTATCCATTGACTTGCTTTGGTTTTGTGTCCATGCAATAGAAGTTATTGGGTACCACCGTTGATCAGTTACCAACATGTGTTTGAAGGAAGAAAGGAAGAAAGTCATGCAGGTTGGAAATGACAAAAGGGTGAGTAGATGTTGACAATTGTCATATTTGGGTTTGAGCCACCCCTTTAAAATTTAGTGTATTCAATGTATGCATTTCAAGTGTATGCGAGCTCCTTGGAAGTCAAACCTGGGACTTTGGGATAACCCCAAAGTCCCATGTATACGATTGTGTAAAGTGTGTAAAGCAAAGTTGAAAATAAGATATTTTGAAATGAAATGTAATTTCCTGAGAGAAAGATGATCATGTCTGATCTAGAGTTTCAAAAGAGATATCGACAGTGTAACGCACTGCTCAGATTTGTCATGATATCAAATGATCTGTTAACAATCAATAAGTATATCTCTATATTCTTCTTGTGTGTCGACGAGTATCTAGTTTAAGGAGGCACATTTAAGAGAAAGTTGATACTTGAAAACAAAATATAACCGAGAACCTCATTAGGTCTCCCGTGTTGTGAAAGCGCTACATTTGAGCAATTAAACTTTTCTCAGAGTTGTGAGAAAGCGAGAAGCAGCGCTGTAGTTCTGCAGTATGTTTGAATTAGTGGATTAGAGGGCTCTATTTCACAAAAGCTGTTCTCTGAATCGGTGGCTGGAGAATGATCTTAACAGGCTGGGGTTCCCATTGTTAACATAATCCTGTCCAGTCTGTAGCCCTATTGTGTGGCAATTAAAGACTGAGAGACTGTGGAGAGCCCAGTGTGCGCCTGTGTGTGTGTGTGCGATTAAAAACACAGTAATATAGTGAACAAGAGCATTTGTGATAAACGTTTAAAAAAAATGTTTCTGTCAGCTGGCGAGTTCTTTACTTTAAATGAGCTACACTTAAAGTGTGAGTGGAGGAAAGTGTGTGTGTCTAGGCTCAAAAAATGTCTGTGTGTGTTGTGTGCGTGATTCTCCAGGCTGGGCTGTCACAGCTGTTGAAAGGTGATGTGCTTCAGTGCAGTGAAAATGTCTTCTGGAGTGTGTTTGTGTGTGTGTGTGTGTGTGTGTGTGTGTGTGTGTGTGTGTATGAGTGTTTGTGAGTCAGTATGTGTATAGGTGTATATGTGTGGCCTACTTAAGCCCAAACGGTGCAGGAATAATAAAAGGCCAAGATCTGCTGTTCCGAGTTAATACAGGGTTAAAGATATGCAGCTCACTGTCAACAATCCTATCATCCGCCTGGATGGCTCCCAAGGAAGAGCATGCACTCCTCTCCACTCGCCCGTGCCTGTGTGTGTGTGGTCCTGTGTATGTGTTCTTTCCTTCCCTTTCCAACTTTATTTCTTTATTATTCTTTATTTTCTTATCTTTATACAGACCAGCCATTTTTCTTGCCTTACACACACCTAGAATCTACACACACCTAGTTACATAAAAGTTATAAACCACACACCTAATCTCTCTGTTGTCCTCAATACTCTCTCTTGGTTGTCAAGCATGTTGTCTATACACCGTGGATGAAGTTGTAGTCTCTGGGAAGGCTGATCGTCCCTTCAGGGTAGTGCTGGAAAGCCTGGTAGAGAGTCCTGTTCTCTGCTCTTATAGATAAGAGGCACAGATCAGCCAGATCACTGATCCACTTCACACACTTTAGACAGAGATCTGACCAAAGAATGACTCATTAAACACTCAATGCTGCCTCAGAAGATATAGACCATATGAGAAAGGCAGAGAGGACAGATTCTCCAATCAGATCTAAACGTTTTTATTTTCACGTTGGTGACACAGGAGCAAATGTTCAGTCGACAAGCATGTGTGGGTAAGACGGCGTGTGTGTGTTTGTGTGCGTTTATTAGGAGGGTATTGTTGATGTATGCCATTTCCTTGCGAGTGTGTGTGTGTTGATTGAGGAATGTCAGAGAGGAAGTGCTCCTCCCGGGGAAGGTGATGTCATCGCAGATTCAGGCTGGCTTCCTGTCAGTTCTGCAGCAACAACCTCTCTCTCTTCTCTCTTTATCTCCTCGCCCAATCACTTGTTATTGTTTTCTTAAAGTGATAGTTCACACAAAAAATGTTATTTATTATCATTATTTAGCGTATTTATTACCATCAATTATTAATTATGTTGTTCTTCATACAATAAAAGTAAACGGCCACAGGCTAGCATTACAGTCTTTACTATAGTCTTAACATTCTTCTCATTTCTGCCATTCACTTTAACTATGTTAGATAAACCAGAAGCATTTAAATTCTGCAGAAAATAGGTTTAGTAATCATAAAGGTGTGGAACATCATGAGGCTTAAAAATGATGAAATTCACTTTTGTGGGAACTTAAATTTGTCACTGTCGAAGTCTGCCCTGAGCAGCCTCTGATTCCCCTGGTAGGAGCATGCTGGGAAAACATCCCTTCTCTGCCTCTTTCCACTGGATGCTCTCACGCAAGGACACTGAGGGACTCCACTAATCCTATTAGTTCTTGTCAACACACACACACACGCACACACGCACACACACACGCACACATACTGATACGAACAAGTGATCACCCGCATCCATAAGCTTACATTTTTCAGAATTATGTGGACAATGAATCCCTGGATGCTTGGTGGCTCATCCAATACTCTCAGGCTTCCCGAATACGTACACTGCAATTAGTTAGTTACCTACAAATTCGACGTTGGTTGATCTGGTCCATATGGTGAGGCCAACCCAGATTTCATAGATCTATATTTAGCATTGTGTTCTGCTCGGTGGGTGTATGTGTATTTGCGCACAGAGGGAACCCCCTCGTCTGAAGTCCATTGTTGTGGTTTGTTGTGTTTGGGATGCACTTCCTGTGGTGAGAGGTCAGCAGCGCGCAGCCTCGGCTGCCTGCTGAATAATTCATGCCATTGACTTTGTGTCAGCTTTCACAGGCGTGCCCAGGGATGTTTTATTCATTTATCTCATTTAGGGGCCCTGCCTGCACCTGTTCCACCATTAAGCACCCCGCTCATTTGCATTAGATGCTAATTTAGTTTACTGGCAGGCCTGGGTTTCCCTATTTTCATTATATTTTTTGGAAACAAATACTGCATTTTAGATGGTACGTAGATTTAAACGTGCACCGCCAAAGCGTGCATGGACGCACGCAGGTTGGGGTTATAATGTGCGAAAGAGAGATTTTGTAACCATTAAGCATTTATTGTTTAGTAATTATAGTTTATTGTTAAAAAGTGCCCCTATTACTGAAACTCATAACATTGGAAGTGTGTGAATAGAAGTGTGTGTGTGCTTAAAAGGTGTCAATAGGGAACAAACTCGCCCTGGGGCAAGTTAAGCACAGATGTGTCTCTTTTTACCCTTTCTCATAGCCCTGTTCCCTTACTTTTCATGAAGATCACCTTCCTTTAAACACACACTGTCATTTCTCCTGTCACCCATCTGTCTCTGTCTTTCTCATTTTAGCCTGTTTATTTCTTCACACTTATGTCAGTACCTTGCTACACGGTCTCATTCAGTGAAGGTAACAGTTACCTCATCACTTGTTCAGAAGCACCTCCCGCACTGCTGTCGTGAGAGGATACGTTTAATCCCCTCCCAGCAAATGCTCAAAACTCAATGGACAACGTTGTACGCCTGTCTAAATCGGTGTTTGCTTGCACGTACAGTATGTGAGTGAGTTTCATTAGTGTCACACTGAATACCGAGCCTTTTCAGAGACGGACACGGCTCAAATATATGTTTACCACTGAACGTGCTGTTCTGCTCTTGGACCGGAGAGCGCGAGACTGTGTGTGCCTCAGATTGCGGCCACCTGGAAATTAATACCGTTACTCTTGTTTGTACTGTCTGAGACTGGCTACATTATGCTTCATGTCTGCTACTCTAATTACTAAACTCTACATGAGGTCTGACCAACACAAATATATATCTAAACTCTGTGCTACGCTCCATGAATTTAATCTGGATTGGAAGCCATTAAAGGAAGAGAGAAGTCTGTTATAGTTTACCTTAATGTTGTTCCAATCATGTATTACTTGATTTTTTATGAAACACAATGGAAGATGTTAGACAGAATTTTCTGGTGGCTTTTCCTATACATTAAATGTGAATGGGATTATGATTTGTGCACTACAATCCAGAAGCTTAGTGTGAGAAACAAAGCAAAATTGTTTCAAAAAAAGTTTCAAAAATTTAAGTTATTCTGTAGAAAAGTGTTACCACATTCATCTTATTTTTAATTTTTATGAGCTATTTCTTTAACACAATAAGTTTGTATTTGTTAACAAGGAGTTAACGCATTAGCTAACATGAACTAACAATGAACAATACTTATACAGCATTTATTAATCTTAGTTCATGTTAATTTCAGTATTTACTAAAACATTATTAAAATCAAACGTTGTCACTGTTAACATTAGTTTAGGCACCATGAACTAACATGAATAATGTAGTGACATTACTAACATTAACGAGGATTAATACATGCAGATAAAATATATTTCTTATTGTTAGTTCATGTTGGTTAATGCATGTACTAATGGTAACATAATACAACCTTATTGTAAAGTGTTACAG